>NC_070604.1:72889022-73489022 GCF_027172205.1 Podarcis raffonei | reverse complement strand
GCCACTAGCTCCTGCAGGAGTGATGGCCACCAACTTGGATGGCTTTAAAAGAGAATTAGACAAATTCATGAAGGCTGTCAATGGCTGCTAACCATGATGGCTATGCTCCAAACATCAGAGGCAGTGTGCCTCTGAATACCAGCTGCTGCAAATCACAGGTGGGTTGATGTCCTCATGTCCTGCTTGTGTTCCTCCCACAGGCCTCTGGTCAAGGCCATAGTAAAACACGGAGGTGAGATCAAGCCCTTCCCCTAACTTCTCAGCAACATGCCCCTCTCCCCAAATGCAGCTAAAAAGCAAATGTTCCCATTGGCAACAGTGGGGATTTCCCCGCCCCCCAGCCTCCTATGCTGCCAAAGGGTGGTTTTAGTCCTAATTGCAGATTGGGGAGAAGGATAAATTTTCCCACTATCTACTTTGCAGCCTGGATAGCAGTTGCCACCCCAACCCCCCAGCATAATGTTTGGTGTCGCCTTCTGCCTGTAGCCTGATAGGCAGATTATTTCTTTGTCAGGTCGATTGACAGGATGGAGATAAGACTCCGCTTCTTGGGCCTTGCCAGCAATACGTTGCTGAGGAGGCAACCTGCATCTGAACTAGGGGGCACCCCAGGGGTTATTGGGGAACGACCATACTCCCTGTGTGACAGCAGCTGCTGTGGAGGAGCTTTTGAGGCTCCTGCAGTCATTTCTTTTTTCCTGGATCGCACCCCTCTCTTTCTCTTCTCTTTACAGGGTTCCTCTTTAACTTCGCCCTCTTGCAGCCCTCAAATATTCCTGTCAAGCCAGCATAAAGCTGCCAATTATCATGTGACATTCACCCTCCAGTGGAAAGCCAAAGCCAAGTCCTCCTTGACTTATTGGTGCTGTCGCCCCTTATAAAGCAGTAAATTGTTTCAGAGACAAGATGATCAGGAAGTGCACCTTAGACAGAAGAAGCATCCAAGTGAAAAGGTCGACATTTTTGTCTCCATTCTAAGGCAGCACGAAGTTTTCCCTTTTCCTGCTTTTTCTCCCCTATGGGTCCACATGCCAAGAATGAACTTTTAATAATTTCTTAATAGCAAAAGGGTATGTCTCAATCTGAACTCTCTTGAAATGTGCTTCTTCCCTATCACATTTGCATTGCAATTCATAACCAGGAAACGAAAATAATTGAGTTTTCTGAACATACATGAATCCCACTTGGCTTCAAAACCTCCTTTGATGAGATTTCAGCCTACTTAATGTGATACTGAATGAAGCATGTTTATATTTCATGTTGGTTAGCCTTGTCAGCTCCCTTCTTCCAATAATATTTTGTATCTTTATAAGCTGAATGGGGAGGGTAAATTCAACAGGTGCAACCTTTCCTACTGCTGGGGGTGGGGTACAAGCCGCACCTGTTGAATTTCTCCCAGCCTTGCATGTGCTGTGTCTTGTTAAAGAAGTAAGAGCCTTGGTTAGGAATAATTTCATTATTTATTTAATAAAGATTATACACCACTTGCTTATATTAAAAAACATCAAAGCAGTTTGCAAAACATATAACACTAAATTAAGAAAAAATGACAACGCAACACACAAAAGTTAAAATAATGCACTTTTTGGTTTTCTCCTTGCCATGCGCAATCCCTATCCTGTTTAATGCAAACGATCCTCTGCCAGGAATCAAATGTGCAATATCATAGCATACAGAAGTAATAAATGGATGCCAGACTAGAAATAAATAACATTTAACATTTAAATAGTACTTTAGAGTGTTCAAAGTTCATCGCAAATGAGATCTTGATAAATCTTACAAGAACCCTCGAAGGTAGATCAATGCTATTGTCCTAAGATCGCAGAAGGTTGCCTGAGAAATGTATTGTAACCACTTTATAAGCCTTGAGAATCATCGGGTTGCCAGGGCTTGTGTAGCTCTGAGCACAGTGACTGGGAAACCCTGACAATCATAGAATCGCCGAACTGTAGAGTTGGCACCCCAGGAGTCATCTAGTCTAACCCTCTGTGATGCAAGTATCACAGTTAATTGGAAGAATCTCAGCTGGTTGTCCATACAAGCAAAAACATGTCACTTGATATCATTGTCCCATCTTCCAGACATGTTCAAACTTGTCCTACAGAGTGGGGGGGGGGAGAGATAAGGATCTGGCCCACTGGAGGGATTCAGCTCCCCCCTCCCCCGATCTAGTGCCTTCACATGGTAGAGTCAAAATTAGATCCAGGGACTCATACACACATGCACTGTTGGATGGTTTTGGAAGGTAGGATAGGATATTACTTATTATTTATCCTTCCTCTTACTCACTTCCATGAGTTTAATGTATAGTTAGCAGAGTTTAAAATTACCATCCCTTTGCAGCATAAAATGGAGAAACATCTGGGACAAGGATGCTAACCTTTTGGTAGGATGAGATTGGTTGGGAACAAGTTGTTCATGGATTGCATTCGAAGCGCAAGCTTTTTTCTTCCTTTCCTAATATGATTTTTTTTTTAACCCACTTATATTTGAAGCCTCAGTATGGCTAACCACTTTTATAAACAAGCAATCAGCTGCAAAACCTACTTTACCATTCTAAGCAGGAACTTTATGTACTGTACGAAAAGGTTATGATTATACTTTGATGAATAAAATAGTCCTACATCACTCCCAGAAATCTTTTAAACTGCCACTTTGTCAGACCCCTGGTGGAAGGCAAACACGGAGGATAGTGTCAAGGCAGCCTTTTTACTTACAAGAACCTTCACTGGCTCAGAAAACTGTACCACATACTCACAATCACTGCCACTTCACAAAGGAATCCACAAAAATCTTGAGTCAGAGGAACAACACAGACATCGCTTCCATACAGTGAACAAAACATGTGCAATGAGCTTGTCACACATATGTCAACATCATCATGAATACAGTAGGAGTGTGGATCTCCCTCAGCCTCAGTCAGCATGACTAATGGTCAGACATGATGGGAGCTGTAGTTCAGAAACCTCTGGAGGGCCATGGGTTCCTCACGTGTGGTGCAGAGGTTTGTATTGATTATACAGCATACAAATGTTGTTAACGAAATAAAAAAAATAGTAAAGTGAAACAAAACTTACCCCCCACCATAGAAATAATGGAATTTCTCTCAGCATCCCTGTATGCTAGGGACAGAATCTTTCTTCCTTCCTTCCTTCCTTCCTTCCTTCCTTCCTTCCTTCCTTCCTTCTCTCTCTCTCTCTCTCTCTCTCTCTCTCTCTCTTCATCATTATCATCATCTATCTATCCACCCACCCACCCACAGAGTGGTAATAGATAGATAGATGATAGATGGTCCATAAATATCATCCAAGTTCTAGAAAAAATACAACTCTCTCATCACTCACAGCTTCATTTTTCATTTAAACAGGACTATGTCATGGAAAAGTTACACACAGCTGCATGTGGCACACAGCTTGGCCCTGAATAAGAAAATTACATTTCCCTTAGTATTAGATGGGACCAAGGTGGGCCTTGTGAGTGGCCCAGGTGTGGGCGCCTCATAGAGTAGGAGAAGCCCGCAAGCCGAAGTTTCCACTTTTGACTTGCAAATTACAAAGTAGCTTGTTATTTGTCTTTCACAGATGGCAAACCAAACTGTGTCAGCCTGTCACACTACATAAATTGGCTGGTAATGAAATAGTTCACCTTCCCTTATTGAATCACACAACAGCAACAAATACAGAAAATGAACACTTTCCATTTGTGTTATCTGCAAATGTGAATACAGATCTTGTCTCAGAGAGAGAGAGAGAGAGAGAGAGAGAGAGAGAGAGAGAGAGAGAGAGAGATTTCTCTGGCTCTTCTATAGGTTTTTGAGAACGCTGAACACTCTGGCTCCTTTTGTGGAAATTACAGTTAGCTTTTGTGCTCTCGCTACTGTGGTTAAATTATCCTGAATGCTGTAGTTAAATAATTAATCCTGTCTCGGTTGCAAATGTGATGCTGGATGCTTGTTACTTTGGGCTCTGTGACTGGTTACACTCCAATGCCTTTAATCCTCATCTACTCAGGATACTGTCTCGAACCAATTACGGAGGCTGATGATTTTGTTGTTGCTGCTGGTTATTGGGAAACTTTCCAGTGCTTCTCGTGTTTCACAATGACTTGGAGGTGACGGAAGAGGCTAGACGTGGGCACCCCTTGGTGCCAAACATATATTCTTTGCAGCGGCAGATCACAAGTGGGATCAGTCAGCATCCCCCCTTCATAGGCTGTCAATCATCTGGCTTCTTTGAGCACATCCAGGAGGCTCTGATTCAGAGGATCCTTTGGTTTATTAAAAGAAGAAACAGGAGAAGCCTTATATGGTCACAGACCAGAGGTTTATCTAGCTGAGTGAGGTCTCCTGTGACTGATGGTAGCTCCCAAGGTCCTCTTCCATCAATGCTGCTTTTTGACTGCAGGGGCCAGAGATTGATTCTAGGAGCTTTAATGTGAAATACACAAGACTGTACCCTGAGCTGTGACCCTTCTTCCTGTTTCACTGGGTCTCATCCCTAGAGCCTAGCTGTGCTGGGTGCTATATCCTAGCCCACACAGCTGACAGGAAACTATGTGGGACAAAATCAAGAGCAAACTTGTTTTCTCCTGCTTCACAGGCTAGGACCCAAGCCAATGGAGCCAAGAAAAGAGATTCTGACTAAACATCAGGAAGAACTAACTGACAGTAAGAGCTGTTCAACATTGAAATGGAATCCCATGAGTTGTTTTCAAGCAGCGGTTGGATGGCCATCTGTCTTTTATGTTTTAGTTGAGATTCCTGTATTTCAGGGGTTGGTCTGGATGATCTATGTTGTTTTTGTTTTTGCAGACACCAAAAGCAACAACAGCAGCAGCAGCAACAACAACAACAATATATTTATACCCCGCCCATTTGGCTGGGTTTCCCCAGCCACTCTGGGCGGCTGGCAACAGAATATTAAAAACATGAGATAACATCCGACATTAAAAACTTCCCTAAAGAGGGCTGCCTTCAGATGTCTTCTAAAAGTCAGATAGTTGTTTATTTCCTTAACATCTGATGGGAGGGCGTTCCACAGGGCGGGCGCCGCTACCGAGAAGGCCCACTGCCTTGAGAGCCTGTGTTGTGTAGTGGTTAAGAGTGGTAGACTAGAAATCTGGTGAACTGGGTTCATGTCTCCGCTCCTCCACATGCAGCTGCTGGGTGACCTTGGGCTAGTCACACTTCTTTGAAGTCTCTCAGCCCCACTCACCTCACAGAGTGTTTGATGTGGGGGAGAAAGGAAAAGGAGAATGTTAGCCGCTTTGAGACTCCTTCGGGTAGTGATAAAGCGGGATATCAAATCCAAACTTGTCTACTTCTTCTCTGCCTGGTTCCCTGTAACCTCACTTCTTGTAGGGAGGGAACCACCAGAAGGCCCTCGGAGCTGGACCTCAGTGTCCAGGTTGTACAATGGGGGTGGAGACACTCCTTCAGGTATACAGGACCAAGGCCATTAAGGGCTTTAAAGGTCAACACCAACACTTTGAATTGTGCTCGGAAACGTACTGGGAGCAATACTGCAAAGATGTATTACTATTAATAGTGTGAAATGCCAAGGGGCTTCCCTACCCTCCACCTTCCCTACCCTCCACCAGTCTCACACAGTTGCCCATGCCAGGCACAAAGCACCCATGAAATCCTTGATCCTTTGTCTTTTCTACTGGAAATAGGTGGGAACGTCCAGGGGAATATTTCCCTGGACATTCTGGCCAGGACCCCGCAGGAAGGGCAGCAGGATTTGGAGATTTCTGCACACCTCATCTTGACTGTTGTTGGTCACACAAGGCTTCCTGTGTTCCTGAACCTTTCCCCACCACCACGTGCACACACCGAGAAAACTCATTGGCAAGGAGCAGAATTCCTTTTTCCTTTCCAGAGGAGATCCCCTCAAAAACGGGGAGGGAAACTTGCTTCAGCTGTTACAGTGAATGGCTGCAGTGCTTTATTAGATTGATACTTCTATATTTCATTGTTATAACCTACCCTCATGGTAACAGGTGGGCAAGGAATCTCATAAATCACTGAACATGCACATTACCCTGTTTGTTTATGTGCAGTATCTGTGACACATCTGTGCCCATGCAGATATCTATAGTGGATGTTACAAGAGAGGAAGGGCTGTGGCTCAGTGGCAGAGTGCCTGCTTTGCATGCAGGAGACCCTGCAGGTGCGATCTTCAGTATCTCCAGGCAGAGCTGGGAAATACTCTTCTCTGAAATTCTGGAGCGTTGCTGCCCGTCAATATTGAGCAAGATGAAACAGTGGCATGGTATGGTATAAGTCCACTTCCTGTGTTCCTACAAGGTGGCAATATGAGAACAGGCCTTTTCTGCAGTGGCTCCCCATTTGTGGAATGCTCGCCCCAGGAAGGTTCGGCTGACACCTTCATCATACAGCTTTAGGCACCAGGTGAAAACTGCCCTTTTAAATCAGGCCTTTGGCTGATTAGCACCAATGCCCTTTAAAAATGTGTTGGGGAGAGGGGATTGTTGGGTTGTTCTTGTTTTTATTATGTATTTTGTGTGTTTCTATTGTGATTTGATGTTGTGAACCTCCCTGAGACCTGCAGGTAATAGGTGGTATACAAATTTAATCAACAATAATAATAACAGGAGAGCAGAAAGTATGGAATGGCAGTGGTGGACAGCAGATTGTGATGATCAACTGGAAGAGACAGCAAACTGTGAAAATGGATCCCTATTGTTGCTGTTGTTGTTATGTGAATTTTTATTTTACTTGTTATACTGTATATGGGAATTAACATTTGACTGTGTTTATTAAAAGCACAGATGCAACACTGCTGATAATTTTTGTCACCACACGTGGCCTCGTCCGCTAAGGCATTGTGTTGGGTACATTATTGCCGAGCAATCTATTCCAGAAACCCTGTCTTTAAGGGGGAAAATCTCTACAGGATAGCAAAGCAAATTGACTCTAAGACAGTTTCACTATGTCAATAGATGTAGCGCAAGGGCTGCCCGTTGTTTCACAAACAATGAATCTTCTCAAGCCGATAAATAATGGAAATATATTTCTGTTCTCCCAGAAAGGATTTTTAAGGAAATGTGGCTGGCTGGAGGCTACGTCCCCAGCATGTCTCTTTGTTTACAGTGGCAAGTACAAATGTATATTTGGATTTGATTCCAACAATACAGCAGTGCTCTTTGGCTTCAGGAAATTAGCCTCTAATGCATAGTTAAGCACCTCGACTTTTAGCATTTGGAATACTATACATGAAAGCGACATGACATCATTTCTGAGTGATGCTTCTCAGACTAGATGGTGCAGCTATTGTCTCCTTGCTGTCATGCTAACAAGCTACTACAACAATGTACACTTGGAAAGCATCTGCTGCCCAGGAAACCACTCCAAGAGCTCTGTGAAAATAAAGGATAAAAGTGCACCGTGATCTCCATATTATGAGGATTAGCTAAAGGTCCAAGCTAAAATATGACGAATAAGACATGTTATGGCACATTTGCGCAGAGGCGTTTATGAAAGCACCAGGGTCACAAAAAATACCACATCAAGTGATGGGGCCCCTGTGCCACAAGGACCAAGGTTGGAGTTGTATTTTAAGAAATACGTGGTCAGATCACTTCCTGGTGCAACTGGACTTCTCTGCTGCCCTTCCCCTCTGCAGGGAGGTGGGACCGATTCAGATGGTCCACCACTGCCACTTAATGGATCCAAATGGTTTCCAGAGAGTGGTAGGGGATGCTTTATCCCATGTTGATGGCCTTTCAGCTGATTCCCTGGTGGCACGCTGGAATGCGGAGTTAGCCAGGGCTATTGACTGTCTGGCTCTGAAGCGCCCTCTCCGATTGCATGGAGCCCAGACAGCTCCGAGGTTTTCCCCGGAGCTGAGGGCGATGAAACAATTGGTGAGATGGCTAGAGTGCTGGTGGCGGAAAATTCATTTGAATCAGACTGGACATGAGTTAGAGCTCAACGTTGAGCCTACCAAGTGGTGATAGCAATGACGAAGTGGACTTTCTTCACTGCCTCTGTTGCATCTGCAGAAAAAATTAGCAGGATACTCCTTCAGGTGGTTCGCAATTTAATGGAACCGCTTTTGCCATCGGGACCTGCTAAGGACCCCAAGATCTCCTGCAACGATTTTGCAAAGTTTTTTGCAGATAAAGTCACTCAGATTCGAAAAGAGGTAGATTCCACCGTGGGAGCAGGGCCAGGGCAGGAGAGTGCTAGAGCCCTGTCTGGTTGAGTTGCATGGAATCAATTCCAATCTGTTACCTCCGAGGATGTGGAAAGGCTGCTTGGCTGAGTGAAACCAACCACCTGTCTCCTGGATCCTTGCCCATCCTGGCTAATAAAAGCTAGCCGGGAAGGGCTGGGCGATGGGCTCTGCATGGTGGTGCATGCTTCCCTCTGCAAGGGAGCCTTCCCAGACCCACTGAAAGAGGCGGTCATGAAACCGCTTCTTTAAAAACCATCTTTAGACCCGGCCAGTATGGCCAACTATTGCCCAGTCTCAAATCTTCCATTCTTGGGCAAGGTGATTGAGTGGGTGGTTGCTGAACAACTCCAAGCGCGCCTGGAGGATGTGGACCATTTGAGAGATCATTGGAGGTTTGGGTTGGGTGTTCTTCAGTATGTAGATGACACCCAGCTCTACCTCTCTTTCAAACCAGAACCAGTGAAGGCAGTGAAGGTCCTGTGTGAGTGCCTGGAGGCAGTTGGAGGATGGATAGTGGCTAACGGATTGAGGTTGAATCCTGACAAGACAGAAGTACTGTTCTTAGGGTTCAGTGGGCAGGCAGGTATGGGGGACACCCTGGTCCTGAATGGGGCAACTGTGCCCCTGTAGGACCAGGTACGCAGCCTGGGAGTCATTTTGGACTCACAGCTGTCCATGGAGGCACAGGTTAATTCTGTGTCCAGGGCAGCTGCCTACCAGCTCCATCTGGTATGCAGGCTGAGACCCTACCTGCCCGCAGACTGTCTGGCTAGAGTGATGCATGCTCTAGTTATCTCCTGCTTGGACTACTGCAACGCGCTCTACGTGGGGCTACCTTTGAATGTGACCCGGAAACTACAACTAATTCAGAATGCGGCAGCTAGACTGGTGACTGGGAGTGGCCAAGACCACATAACACCGGTCTTGAAAGATCTACATTGGCTCCCAGTATGTTTCCGAGCACAATTCAAATTGTTGGTGTTGATTTTAAAGCCTTAAACGGCCTCGGCCCACTATACCTGAAGGAGCGTCTCCACCCCCATCGCTCTGCCCGGACACTGAGATCCAGTGCCGAGGGCCTTCTGGTGGTTCCCTCACTGTGAGAAGCCAAGTTACAGGGAACCAGGCAGAGGGCCTTTTCGGTAGTGGTGCCTGCCCTGTGGAATGCCCTCCCATCAGATGTCAAAGAGATAAACAGCTATCAGAAATTTAGGCGACAGCTGAAGGCAGCCCTTTTTAGGGAAGTTTTTAATGACTGATGTTTTATTGTATTTTTAATCTTTGTTGGACGCCGCCCAGAGTGTTCTGCTGGGAACAGGCACATGAAGTCAAAGCACAGTGTAGAGCTACTTGAAAGCCCTTTTGCAAACAGCCCACACACTGCTTTTTGCAGTCTGCCTCTCCTTCTTTCCATCTAGCACTCCAACCCTGACAAAGCCCTGGATTGCTCCAGGCAGTGTGACCTGTGGTGATATGAACCTGCCTCAACCCTACTTGGTCAAAGCCTGCGTCTGCGTGGATCAGTCCAATTCAGTTCAAGATCGGGGCTCTGGCTGAATCCTGTGCACAGCCCTATTACTTACACACTGAACTTGTTTAAAACCAGTGCAGTGTGAAACATTTTGGCCAACTATCAGGGCCACATTGCCAGTTCTGTACCATACCAAGAATTAGCACCCCTTTTACTTCCTCCCTCATCAGCAGATGGAGTCCCATCGTTGAGCGGTTTGAGCCTGTATTTATTATGGAGGCATCTTCGTCAGTTTCACAGATTTACTAGCCTTACTCTACCTACTGATTTAACTTTTAAACAAAAGAAAACACTGTGCCGATGAGTTCAGTTGAAATGATGAAACAAGAAGTCTGGACTTGTGGGGAGGGAGAAACATATACAGGGAGAGAATCCCCAAAGCAGCAGGAAGTGAGAAAAGGAGGAACAGCTTGGCTGCTACCATCCCAGGACCCCTGGTAAGTGATCCATTCGAAGGCCTTTGTTGTGGGGCTTGAAAGCCTCCCATACTCTCATCTGTTTTCTAGGCTTGGAATATCCAGCTGAGGTATTACTTCTTCGCTGCCCAAGTCAGTTTTTTTCTGTGATCTACAAACGCTCTACAGGAATATCATTATAAATCCATCGCTGAAAGAGACTCTGCATCTTAAGTGCTCTTCCCGTAGCCACCTCTGAATATTCTGCCAGGAGAGATTTAGAATATTGTCTCTATAAATGCTTTCAAGTCTGGGCTAAAAAGCAATATTCTTTAATTCATTCTTTGACCCAACAGTGGCTTTATCTTAGGTTATCACTTGTTAAGCACGCCGTCATGTTTTAAACATGAAGGGGACCGCTGTGTATATACATGCCACATACTGTATTTTGCTTGTATAGCTTTGACAATAGTGATTCATAAGCATCAAAGCCATTTTTACCTTTTATGCCTACAAATTATATATTAGCTGACTTCCATTCACAAGGGATACTGCCTGCTTGAAGAAGGAAAGAAAACATAATTTTTCTTCATTAGATTCAGAAAGCTTGGCTGTTCTCCTTAGTCTTTCCCAGGCACCCCGTATTTATTTATGTTGTGCTTAGTGTGCCCTTTCCATTCAGGGCAGGTCACAATGTCTTAATTAAAAATAGTAGGAGGCCACAAATAAAGCTTCCAGACTGAGCCAACTTAACTGATTTTCCTAAATACTGTGTTTCCCTGTGTTCTAAACTAGATGGTACATGAAATGCATGGTTATATTTTTAATCAGACAGACAGACAGAGAGACAGATGATAGATGGATAGATGATAGATAGATGATAGATAAAAATATATTTTAAAAGAGTGTTTTTCCAGGCCATATAATCTGTGCAAATATCCAAGGTACACTAAATTGATTCTAGCTGCAATCGATGGCCCAGCTCAGCCCTATCTGTCTCTCTATCTTGGCTAGATATCTTGATATCTACAAAGATATGCCCATCTCAGGGCTGAGTTGGGTCTTCCATCAGTTGCAGCTAGAATCGATTAAATGGCCTAGAGGACCACTCTTACAACTAAGCCTTGCTGGTTGGAGCAATAAAAGCTTGCTCGATGGCCATAAAAGTGCCAAGATAAACGAAGGATTTGCAAACTCCCAATGGGGAAATACCTATCTCTCAGCCTGCACACTCCCAGAAACTAAATTTTTGATTATGATGCTAATCAAGATAGAGCATCCATTGTTGATGATGGGTTTTCCTTTGTGTACCCCCAAATCAAGTTCAATCATTCTGAGACATTGACCTTTTCATTCTTTTATAGGGCTTTCACAGAACTTAGATTTCAGCAGATGCTCTCAGCACATTTGGATGGGATATCCTTTAGAATGATAAGAATCTGAAGAACTTGAGGGAAAGAGACTGACGGGATGATGACCTTATTTCCACAACTAAATATGAGCTATTGTAACATATCATAATAGTTGTGGGTTGGTTTTATTATTATTATTATTAATTTGTTTCATGATAGGCAATGTCTTTAAATGTCACGACATGTTTGGTACAAAAGACATTAATATGACTATGGATACAATTATTGCAAAGGACTTTGCAACTCTGACAACAGCAAACATAGATATATTCCATGCAGAATATATTTCCTCTTCTCTCCCTGTGCATCTACAGCAGATTTTGATGGTGCATAGCGGTCTGCAGTGGTGAGGAAGGGGGATTCAAGTGGAAGTCTGTTGTGTAAGTGGAAAGACAGTATTCAGTACAGTCCAGAACAAGCTGATGTGAGTTCTGATGTAACAATGGTCACTTACCTGCAGCTGCTGGGGGAGCTTGGTTTCAGCTATTGATGAACCTTAACAAACTCAACATGTACACGAGTTACAGAATTCTTAGCATCTAATTTCACAACTATTTTCTGATTCATTTTCTCCAAGTCAAAAGGATTATTTTAAAAAATAAGCCAAGGGGAAATTCAAGAATATCCCCTGTGGGTATCTCTTGTGCAAGCTTAGCAGAGAAGAAGAGGAACTGTTTGTGCGAACACCTGCAAAGACAGAGGCCAATCTGCATACGGCCAAGTCTGTCAGGACCAAAGCACACCACTTCAGAAACTATGGCTGGTGAATCTCAGCCGCTGCAGATTATAGCACTAATGCCGATTACCAGATATCTATGGCTAAATCTATAAACTGCTGGGAAGCTTTGCATAGGCATTTGCCTCCTTCCTTCCCCCCTCCCTCCCTCCTTTACACTGTTTTCAAAATGTTATCACACATAGATTGATGCTGCAGCATCTGCCGGTCGGGTCCCTCCAGGCACTACAGAAAATTGGTCTGCAGTTTCCCATTTCATTCCAGCCATACCAATTACTCAGTCAGTTCTATTGAAGGCCCCCAGAATATTTAACCAATTTAGCCCCAACGGGTGCAGCAGCACTGACTCCCCAGCAATACCCTTTCACATATCATATACACACAAGCATATGGGATATATATATATATATATATATATATATATATATATGGCAGAGCACCTTTTTGGTAGTGGCACCCACCTGTGGAACGCCCTCCCATCAGATATCAAGAAGATGAGTAACTATATAACCTTTAGAAGATATCTGAAGGCAGCCCTGTATAGGGAAGCCTTTTAATGTGCAATGTTTTATTATGTTTTGTATATGTTGGAAGCTGCCCAGAGCTGCCCAGAGTAGCTGGTGCAGGGTATTATTATTGTTATTATTATTAATCCTATAGTCTATCTGTGAGATGGGGGTGCACCACAACACGGCGGCACAGCAGGGCCCGTTAAAGGGTGGATTGTGGGAGTCACTGGCCCTAGAGCGGTGGCATATAGGTCAAACTCCTGGCTTTGGTGAAGTGGGAGGGCACGCTGTGTAAGTTCATGCTTTACAGTCGCCTCCCACTGCACCTGACTGCCCTGCGCATCCTCAGCCCCTGTTGGGTTGAGAGGGATACCTGCCAAGGCCTAAGCCAAGGTTCCTACACCTGAAATTCAATAAAGTTGTGGCCTAATTTAAACCCATACATTGTTGTCATGTCTCATTTCGGGGGGGGGGTAGGCTCTGGGGACAGGGTTTAGTGTGTGGGCTCTCAATAGAAAAGTTTTAAGCAGGCATTTAAAACTTAAAACAGAGGGTCTCTACTGCTAGATTATTCCACATGTCTTGGCTGATGACGCTAAAGGCTTGGTTCCTTGTTGTTGACAAATGAGCCTTGCCAACTCAGGGAACGATCAACAACGCTCCTGTATATGTTGTCAGTGTTCAAGTCAGCATATAAGGGAATATATCCAAATATCCTATATATATCCTATATCTTTAGCCAATAACAGCCATGTAGCAAGACCTACAAATGTCCTGAGAGTGCTTTCAAAGAAGAGTTCATGTTTCGTTCCCTTTGCTTTGTCCATGACTCCCTGAGTGAGTTTGAAACATTTTTGATAAGTACCATATTTACACGAATGTAATGCACAACTTTTTTTTTGCCAAATTATGTCACAAAAATTAGGGTGCACATTAGATTCGATGGCACATTACATTCAAATAAATATAGTACTCTACTTTGTTTGCCATAACACCAAACAGATCTCCTTGGTGGGTTCCTAAGCTGTTCCCAGATTGTAACACAAGCCAATATTTAGCTCATGAAGAATACGGCAGACCATTTAGTTCAGCTTTCCAGATACACATATAAGCATATTGGTGCTGTACAAATGGCCCCACTTTTCCCTGACAGTAGAAGAGCTGACCGGCATCATCACCACCACCCAATACCATCCTGCCCTGCACAAAGACAAATATCTTCGTGCTGTATCTGTATACTAAGTATAGAAACACTTTTTGTTTCAGACCTTGTGCAGACAGATGTCCTTGCTTGCTTGCTTATTTATTTGTTCATTCAGAGATTTATATCCCGCCCTTCTATCGCGTCCACATTACTCAAAGACGCTTACAACAATCAAAATGGCACAATCCATAATAAAACAATATAAAAACCAAACAACACAGAAGCAGAAACAGGCTCAGCAGACAAACAACCCTAGAACAGGGTTCAATGTCTAAAACCTTATTTGCCCCACAAGACAAAAGCTTGCTGGAACAAGAAATTTCGGGTGGGGTATGGGAAGTCATTCATTTCACATTTCAGTGCAAAAAGGCCTAATTCACACTTCACCAACTTGTACATAGCTATCCTTTGAAAAGTGCAATTCTCTAAGTTTTGTTCCCCAACACAAATGCGTTAACTTTAGCAATGATCCATCAGGAGGGATGAATGGTTTGATTTCAGTTTCTTTCAGTTTTTCAGTTTTCCCACATTAAAAAAAAGTCCTCAGGGAAATTCATCAGTGTTTTAGTGAGAATATATCCTGATATTCATATTTGTGTATGTGATCTGGCCTAATATACACATTTTTTGCTAAGCAGTTCTCCCAAATATAATGCATTTTTGTATCTTATTTTCACTAGTATATGCATTTATGCACACTTTAAATATGCATTCTTGTACGCAGTAATTGGCTGGAGAACTGCACCATGAAAAATTCAGAGAAATGCAAATTTTAAAGGCTGGCTGTCTTTTGGTCCACGTATGCTTTTGGAGAGTGTGGATTAGGTAGATTTGCCTTTAAATGCAAGCTAAATCAAACGTCTTCCCCATCCATAAGACCCATGCAGAAAATGGCACATGGTGCTCTGTCTTCCTTTCCCATGTTTTCTGGACTATCTCCTCGATCTCCTTCTGGCTTGCTGCTTCCCAGATTGTCACTGAACGGGGAAGCCAAAGCACAGCCACTGTGAATCTATACTTTGTACAAATAAATCAAAGCCAATCCGCTTTTGTTTGCCTTTATTGTTTTGGAAGCCTGATGAGGTTGGAAATTGTGAGAAGCACAAATGTGATGGGAAACCATTTTGATTGAATTTTCCTTTCTGGCTCTTGTTATCAGCAGCACTAAGAACAGCTTTCATTAGCTCAGATGCAGCCTATACTTTATCAGCCAGGCATCAAGGATGTAGAATTGAACTGTTCCACGCCTCTCCAACAGAGGAGACATAATTAGTGCCTGTCTAATCACATGAAGCCCCAGCAAAGTACATGTAAAAAAACAACTGAACTCCCTGAAAGCTGTATTTAAACTGGAAAGTTTGTTGATCATGTGGCTCTGCCTCAGAATTGAATTCTTTAATTGCTGCTGTATATTTGTTGGCAAAGAACTGATCTTCAGAAATAATTATTCCTCTCCCTCCCCACTTTTTAAAATTGAATGTGCTGGAGCTTGTTTTTGTGCTCAGATGGAAATCCCCCTACAGTTAAGAGCTGCCCTTTGATTGGAGCAAGGATCTATCTCAGCAGCAACAAGGCCATTAGCAAAGGAAAGCTGCTGGAAAGATTTCATTGCAGAACTGGAGAGAGGGTTGCTTGTGTCTGGAATGTTGAGTAAAACCTGGAACAAAGGTTGTTTATTGGGGAGTCTCTGCCTCCAGACTGTCATTATTTTGTGGGAGGAATTCAAGAGCATGGCAGGCCTTTAGGCTTGTGTCATTAAAGTGCTCTGTCACCATAGTGGGAAAAATAATTCATTGTAAAAGAATCCTGGCTTTTTGCAGTTAGGAAAGTGGCAAGGAAATACACCGAAAAGTGTGCGGTGAATGAATGGTTAATGGGAAAAAGTGCAGCCACTGCACAAACAAATCAGGATAAACACAACACAAATGTTCATTGTCAGATAATTCCCCCCTAAGCAAATTGAAATGAATGCTCAGTAAAGACTGGCTATAATTTAACTTCCACATAAACATGGTGCAAGGAAATCAGGATGCATGGTCAATAAATAGGTCACCTGGAGGAGCCTGAACACACAAGCAGGGGCATAGTGTTTGGGGTGCCAGGGGGGGTCATGGCCCCAGATTCACAATTTTGTGGGTACACGAACCAGATGACCCCATGCAGATGCTCCACTCTGTGTGGGTGGGCAGGTGGTTGAGCATGGCCCCACTTTGCTCTGGTGGGGGTGGGTTTGCACCAGTGGCATTGGTGGCAAGAGCTGGGTGCACCTGCCCTGGGCACCGGCAACTGAAGCTACACCACTGCACACATGCACAGACCCTTGTCAACTGCCAGAAAGGCCACTGGCTTCCATCATGGGCTTAGTGAGATCCAGCTGCCCTTGCCTCCAATAATTTTGGTGGGAGATGCTTCATGGTATGATGCCAGGGAAGGGCACTGATAGAAGCTTGGATAATCCTAGCCTCTTGAGTGTGATTTCATTTTTAGAATCTCGCTTTGAGAGTCTCTCGCGGCTATAAAGTACCGTATATAAGCTATAAAGAATATACAAATTCTAAAGAAATATGCAATCAAAATATTGCATAGATGGCTATATTTGCAGTTGAACTATCAGCTCATTTAAGCATTTGTTTCTTGGCTTGTGAAAGGAGGGTAAGATCTTGACTAATCATATACAGAAACTAGCAGTGCACATTATTTTCTTGTTACTTTGTTATGGTTTTTGGTATCCAGAAGAATCCTCAACAAAGCTTAGTTATCCCGATTTGTGTAAATATCACCATGCTTGTGGTGTCTACAACAGTAACAATACTCATGGGGCAGGAGCTAGTGCACAGGAAGCCGAGCAGCGGGAACCCTCACCAGAGATAACCTTATCCCCATGAACACGGCTGGTCCTAAGGCTTAGGGAGAGGCGGACAGAACAGTCCAGGAAGCAGAGGCAGTCCAGGGCCTGCAGCCTAGTTTACTAGCTGGCCAGTTGGGGAAGGAGGCATGTGATTCCTCAGCTGGGGCAAGCTGAGAGCAGGTGAGGGTCACATGCCTCATCAAGCCCAGATGCTGCAATCAGCAGACACAGTATAAGAAGGCAGCAGAGCTGAGGTCCTGTGTCTGCTCAACTGCCCATGCTGAGGGACCTCATCTGGGATTCTCTTTGAACATTTATGGGTTTCTACTTCGAGATTGACTGCTGAACTACTATTTTGGCTTACTTGGACTGACCTTGGACTGCGTTTCCTGGCCTTTGGACTTGACTTGTGTGGATTGGCTTCTGGACTTGGAACTTTGTCTTGGCACACGGTCTGCCAGGTAGGCCAGGGGATCAGGACAAAAATCAGGCATGGGGGAAATGATGAAATCCATCCAAGACTGTGCCTTAACTTGGCTCTCTCACCCATCATAGGGCTATTTTGCCTTTAAAACTTTACCAAATAACTTGGAAAAACTGCTAAAATACAAACTTTGAATGTGAAATGGGTCAGGCAGCCTAAGAAGGTAGGAACCATACCCTAGACTCTTATTTATTTATTTATTTACTTACTTACTTACTTACTTACTTACTTACTTACTTTAACTCCAGACAACTTGGTGGGTTTGCACCCTTCCAATATGGCCACCCTTTTGGGGGATCTGAGATCAAATAATTGCTTTCATGCACCAGCTCTCCCAAGCAGCAGCAGTGGATTCTGAACAGAGGAAAACATCACAGATTGAAACATACCACACTAATCCGTCCCTCCAGTTTTCTGCCCAGATTCTGGACCATAGGGAACATTCGGAGAGATATAGTGCATGACATGACAGCCAGTTTCAGCAGGGAGAAAAAGTAGATGCAGGAAAACAAGTGGCTAATTATCCAAGTTTACACATGCAACCCATTGATTATTAATAGGTCACTGTGCCCAAATGACTCGTGCAGCAGAATACAGGTTACTAAATCTATGGAAATAGGTGTAAAAGTGCCCATTATGCATGAGACCCGATTTACCGTAATTGTTTTCAGTTTCAAGAGAGTAAAGAAAATAAAAAGCCAATCCCATAAGAATCCTTTTTTAAAACAGCACATCCTTCTCTTCTCTTCTACTTGTAATATTTTATGAGGTTATTTATGTAGTACAGTGCTGTATATTTTGTCAAGGCAGCAAAGTATGTACATGGAATTGTTGAATCAGCTTTTATGACTTATTGAGAAAAAAGATCTCCAGCTACCCTTGTAGCAAAATGTGAGTCATTTACTTGGGAAATTTGATGGATTTTTTTCTGGGTTGTTTTTTTTAATATGTGTGTGTGTGTGTGTAATTTGTGTGAATTAGCTCCTTTTAAATGAGAAAACCGGAAACTGGGGATCTGCAACAAATGAGTCTGCTGTGGACTCTACAATGTGCGTAACATCCTATGAACCTTTGGAAGTTAATCAAACTTGCTGTTCTGGGGCAACCATGTGCTAGCCACATGTGAGTGGTATCTTAGTTCAGAGAGACTTTTTCTGGTAAGGAAGCAAATCTTGAAACCTCCTTTAAGAAAAAACAATGTTATCAATGGCTACTAGTTCTGGGGGCTATGTTCTCCCTCCCCTGCCCAGAGGCTGTATGCTTCTGAATACCTGTTGCTGGAAACCACAGGAGGTTGGAGTGCTGTTGCACTCAAGTCCTGCTCATGGGTTTCTCATAGGCATCTGATTTGTCCTTGTGAGAACAGGATGTTGGGTTGTGTAGACGGATCACAGGCCTGACCCACCAGGCTCTTCTTATGGTCTTATGGTCTCTTCTGAAATTGCTTCACTTGTGATTAAGGATGATCGGAACATAGGCAGCTGCCTTATATATACTCCATCAGATCAATGGTCCATCTCGCGTAGTACTGTCTACACTCACTGGCTGTTGCTCTCCAAGATTTCAGACACACCTTTCTCTCTCTCCTAACTCTACCTGCTGATGGAACCTGGGACCTCCTGCATGCAAAACAGATGCTCTACCACTAAACTAGGGCTCTTCCCAAGGACATACACACAGTTGCCAGGGGAGACACAAGCTTTTCCCAGATCCCTCCCAATGCACTTTGCTTCCCACACTTTGTAATTCAAGAGGTTATGCTGCAATCCAAAGGTGCCAACTTGAATAAAATATGGCGGGAGGGGGGCAGGTAAACCCCGCCCCACAGAATTGATCACATAGTGTTTGAATGGCAATGCCCGTCAACTTTGTGGGGGCCCAGAAATATTTTATTGGGGGGGGGAGCGAAGGGACCTTGGCCCATAGGAGATGGCTCTTATGTTACAATTGCTTTTGGCTGAGTAGGATTAATGCTGAAACACATAGAAAAAGACAGCATTTTTGTGAGTTGGGATAAGCAAAAGTGTGCACACAGTTTACTGTTCAAGGAGTTTGGCATATTATGTCTTCTTTATCTGCTTTTTCTATTGACTCTCGGGCTGCATCTTTTTGAGTTTAACCTCTTTGCACAGACCAGCTTTCCATCATGTGTCTATTAAAATATGGTGGCCATAGAGATTAATTCTTTTATCAGCAACTCTGGCACAAATGTGTTTTTGTAAATATTATTAGGATAATAACAGCAATGCATTACTTCAAAATTGTATTACCAGACACTTGCCAAAACATGTTCCTGGTTTGGAGCTAATAGTTATAGAATAATTTCTTTTCATTGTCCACAGTTGAATAGTGTTAAAACAACAACAACAACCCAACAAGAATCAGCATTGACATATTTTTAAGTTTAAATCTCCCAGACCTGCATGCAAAGTTCATTTCTAACTAACCTTTATTCTCCGTAGAAATAAGCAAAGCTGATGTGGATACTACTGCTTGTTGAAAGCAAAAAACCCCCAACACATTTTCCTGGGTTATTGAAATTTGCAGTTTCCCCCATCTGTGTTGCATGAGGCTCCATTAATTATCCTGCTGTCTCCAAACCTGTCTCCAAAGAATAGGGTGACCACCTTTTTTTAAATAAAATTGCAGATTTACAATTTTCCAGCTCAGTGAGTTGCTAGTGTTTAAATATATTCAGAGTCCAGTGCCAAGATACCCTACCTCCCCTAGAGCTAAGCTTTATTGAGTAGGCAGCATGTGGAATTACAAACGTATATGAGAATTACATGGCAACCAATAGATCCTAGTTGGGCACAAAAGGATGCATTGTGCTTTAGGTCAACATCTGAGCCAAAAGCAGTGCACAGCCTGCTCCACCCTGGGAAGGCCCCACATTATTTAATGTGTCACAACATTACACTTTGCAATTTTCTGATTCAAAGGAAGGGAAGGTTAGGGAATAGATGGGAAACAAATGCTAAAGCCAACTGAGGGGCCTGTGGAAGCAGTAGAAGTGCCAGTCTGCTATTGGAGAGAGAGGCCCATCTGTGGAAGAGCACTGACAACCCAGAACAACCGCAGAAAGCTTTTTACTTTAGGGTTTACTCCTTAGCCTTTTCTTCTTCTGAAGGTGTCCTGCAAGACAACAGAGGATTGGGATCAGAGGTTTTCTTTTCCTAGATGGGCTACCTTCCCAGGTTGATGAGCCCCATTTGCCCCTTACTTCTCTCTACAGCATGTGCAGAAAACGCCTTCCTGACCCTTGGACCCACAATTGGCCTCATCCGCTCAATCCACCGCAACCTGTCTTCACATGCTGGGCAAGTCCCTAACTCACTGAGGGTGTGAGACTCATTGCCTGCCCTCACCTGTCACACCTAGCCAGTCAAAGCCATTCCCAAGGTGTGGCCCCTATCGCATGCTGACGGCTTCAAGCCACAGGTGAGAGCTGAGTGCTCTCAGAGTGGGGAGCAAAGGTGGGCAAACTACCCAGAAGGAGCAAGACGTGTCCCACACCAGAGGTACTACCCCTCCTCAGTCCATTTGAGCACAAAGCAATAGATTAGAAAGATCTTTACCAAAAGACAATTAATACATTGCCACCAATCTATTTGCTGATTACTCGGGAAAACATGGAGCTCTGCATCTTCTGCATGCCTAACAAGATAATATTAGAAAATCTGCATGGATGTGGAAGGAGAAAAAACATCATCAGTATCTGATCTCATGTCTTGCAAGACTCCCTCCACCTTTTTTGTGCAAAGAGATTGTGAATTTGATAGGCTGTACAGTACAGGAGGAGAATAGCAATAGCACAATAAAGGAGATTGAGGACTGGATGCCAGATACAAGTATGAGCTGCCAATTACTATAGATTGTATACCATTCTAAATGAAACACAGCAAGAGACTTCAGCAAACTCCACTGCACAGGGTTATTTATTGCAGGAATATTTGCCAGCATTGCAGGCTTTAGCAAAAATTATTTTTCATTGTGTTATTGAGTCGAGCATTTTGTAGCCAGTAAATTTTGATCTTTTTATAATTATGCTCAAGATGCCAGAAGTGTGTTTATTAACTTCCTGCAGGGTTTAAACAAAAGTCAGCCTCCACCACCTTCAGCATCTAGATGTCTTGAAATAAATATTTCAAAATAGGCGAATCAGGGGTAGTGAACCTTTAGGCAAAGGAAGTAAACAGAATTGAGCACTTCTTACCTGCTCAAGAACCAGCCTAGAATCCTGCTGCAGGATTCATCACCGGGCATGCTTGATCTGGGTGTGAAGTGTGAAATAAAAGGTAAGAAAAAGGTAAAGGACCCCTGGACCGTTAAGTCCAGTCAAAGGCGACTATAGGGTTGCAGCGTTCAGGCCGAGGGAGCCGGCATTTGTCCACAGACAGCTTTCTGGGTCATGTGGCCAGCATGACTAAACCAGAGCGCACGGAAACACCACTTACCTTGCTGCCCAGTCCCTATTTATCCACTTGAACTGGCATGCTTTCGCACTGCTAGGTTGGCAGGAGCTGGGACCGAGCAACGGGAGCTCACCCCGTTGCGGGGATTCAAACTGCCAACCTTCTGATTGGCAAGCCCAAGAGGCTCAGTGGTTTAGACCACAGTGCCACACACTCCCCTATGTGTGAAATGAACTTGAGGGACATGGTCAATTCCTGATGCAGACAGGCAACATGTTTGCTGTTCTCCTAAGGCAAAATTCCTGGCTTTCATCTTCCGTCTTGACACATACCCCCAACTGCACAATATATTTAAAGAAATAATGCATGACCTTAAGGGTGCTGTGACCTGCCAGGAAACTCTTTGCAAAGTTAAAGTTTCCACAGTGGTTTAACCATCAATCCATTTTCCCAGGGAATTGTAGCTTTGGGAGGGGAATAGGCCTTTCACAAAGGGCTTTAAGATAGCTCCTACGTTCCCTCTGGTTGAAGCAGCCATGCAGCTTCTCATTTAAAGGAGATGGGGGTTGGTTCAAAGTTAAAGCCCTTTGCAAGTCTCCCTTTTTAAACTTCAGAGCAGGAGTTGGGGAGGACTTGCAAAACCACACAAGGGGTTTTGACAGGTGTCAATTTCCTGTCAAATCTGACATGCAATGTCAGTTCTAATAAGGATCTGACCGTGCAGCCAAATATGTTTCCCACCTACAGGGGAAACCTGCTCTACAAGGACTTAAACCTTTCAGTGAGTGAGACCCACTAGAATAAGCTCCACAGCAGTTGCCTAGAGGGCCCCCTTCCCCAAGATCCTGTCACAGTGGATGTAACATTGGCAATTTGGGTTGGGGGTTGCCTCAAAAAGCATGAATGTGCCGGGAAAATGTCTGGAACCATGAAAAAAATCTCAGTATTTATGTGCATTAGCAGGCTTTTTAAAAAATGGGAATTATTCAAATACTATGTCCCATCAGGGCAAGGATTTCCACTTATACAGTGGAACTTTCCATCATCTCCTGCATGCACCCCAGTCCCTCCTCTAAAATGCTCCCAAATGCTGAGGAAACCCCTAGAACGGATTGGGAGGTGTAGGCAGAGGAGAGAGAAAGAACATTGTGCATTGTCCTTGTGCTGATGGAACAAGATACTTAGTTCTCCTACACTGTAGTCCACCCATTGAGTTGCATCCATCACTAAGGAGATTGCTCTATGAATTTAGCATTTCTGCTTCTCCAAAGGAACAATCTCCACTCTCCTCCCATCAGGAGCTGATCTTGGGAGGGGGGCATGGAGGAAGAAAGGCAGGAAAGTCCCACTGCACAATGATTCTGCACTAGCAGAAATCTTTGGTGGGGAAGGGGGGGGGAGAGATATATAGAACTGTTTTAAAGGCAGACCTGTAAGTACATCTGATCACAGGAATAAGGTGTTCTTTAAGAGAGAGAGAGAGAGAGAGAGAGAGAGAGAGAGAGAGAGAGCGCGCATGGGTAAAGTCCTTTCCAATTAACAACATCACAACAAAAAGGCACCAAGGCAGCAACAGGTTGATAAAATGATAGCTGTAAATGAGCACATAAAAGTTACAAAGATAAAGCAAGGTGCGTTTTTCACTGCAGACCATTCCATGCCTTTTGAAATGGCAGCTTTTTCGTAAACAATCAAACAGTGCCAAAGTTTGGTACAACCCTAGTTGCAACCCTTCCATCCTGATTTCTGGCAAACCATCTACAACGGATTGCCTGTGTGTGATTTTTGTGCGCAGCATTATTTCAGATATCCATTGATGTTACAACTTTGTAATTTTTATCTGTAAAAGATGTAGAGGGAGATGTGTGTTGGACATGCATGCTTGCATACTGAAAGTATGCACCAATAAAGAAGTGGGCAGTGTGGGAGGGGGAGAGAAAGAGTTCATTTAATTTCTTCTTCCTCTTGCAGAAGACGGTGTGTGAGGTGCATGCAAAGCACAGAGTGGAATTTATGAAGTAGTTGCAAACTACCTGGAATCCTCACAAGATTCATTCATTTTAAGACAAACTGGTCTTGCACAATTCTCTGAGGGTGACTAATATTCAAGGTGGATAGCTGTCAGAAAGATGCAATTACTTTTCCTTCCTTTGATAAATATACAATTATAATAGGTCTGGTATGGGTTTTTCTCCCGTACGTTTGACAAAGGCTATCCGTCAAAAAAGCTGGCTAATCATGGCTACTTCCAATTGACGATTGCCTTTGCAGAGACATTATAGCAGAACATACAAATTCTCCCAACAGGAGCAGCTGAAGGAGCATGTTTGGCACCTTAAAACATTTCAAGAGGAGTAGGAGGGTGTCAGGAACACTGAGCACACACACACTGCCAACTGCTCAACAACTCCCATTCTGCCATTTGTGCCTTGGCTCTCACTGGATGAAGCACTTGAACTCTGATGATGGTTTCTACCAAAAAGTCAACGCTCAGATCAGTGCGGGACATAGGCAAGGTATAGGTTAAAGACACAGCAGGTGACATGAATGGCTAAGAAAGTTAAGATGTTGATCCAGTGAACAACACACATCCCGACTCCTACTTTAATGGCGTGGGCACAATTTTACCATGGCGAGCAATATTGGACTAGGCAAAGAGACTAGCACTCTTTCCCGTGGGTTAGGCCTGAGCTGCCTGTTCACACCAGTGCTGGTGGTGCCATATCCTAGGCAGTGGGGAAGGAGACAGTTTGGAACCAGATTTATCTTCTGGCGTCTCCTTTACTGAAGTGGGAGGCATCTGCAGGACCGCCAGGAGCATCTGGTAGCATCTGGGTGGGTCTCTTTTCCTGACAATCATCTTGATTTCCCTTTGGGATCCCTCTGGGATTTGACTCAATGCCCAGAGCCTTCTCCTCAGACAACTCAGAGTTCTGTGGGACCAGACAAGACCCATCCCACACCCACTAGGTCCCTCTCCAGGATCATCAGACTCCAATTCCTTGTGCTCCTCCCTGACCAGCCCCTCCAGGATGCTTCCATGAGACACATGAAAACATGAACTCCAGAGGCAGACTGGGTGTACTGGCCAAGTGATTTCCCCAAACTGCTGCCCTCTGGCTGCTTTGGACTACAATTCCCATCATCCCTGGCTGGCTGGCTGGTTGGTTGGGGCTGATGCCTATTTTGGTCTAAAATGTCTGCAGAGCACTAAGAAAGCTTCACTGCAGCATTGGCTGCCAATGGTTTTTGGTGGGAAAACACAGCTCACTTGGATTGAAAGTGCTGCTTAAATGATTTTTTTAAGCCACTTTGCAGGAAAACACCTGCTCAAGGTGGCTTAATGACGCAGGACATGAAAAAAGGTACTACTTATCAACACTTATTGAGGATTGATCTTGATCTGCCTGCACAAATCTTATGTAGAGGTTATATGTCTGGTCTTTATTGATCTGGTATGGGTGTATACAACAATGAGCATTCACCCTGAATTCATCCTGATTTGTTTGCAGGTTAATTGTACAACTTCCCATTAATCAGTCACTCATCCCACACTCTCCTAAGCACAAAGTCTGTGTTTTTT
This sequence comes from Podarcis raffonei, assembly GCF_027172205.1. Classification (NCBI taxonomy): domain Eukaryota; kingdom Metazoa; phylum Chordata; class Lepidosauria; order Squamata; family Lacertidae; genus Podarcis; species Podarcis raffonei. The sequence continues at coordinate 73,463,704 of NC_070604.1, read as the reverse complement.
ATATTTAAAAAGTGGATTTGTTGCACCAGGGCATCAGAGATCTTTGTTTGTTGTTGTTTAGTCGTTTAGTCATGTCCGACTCTTTGTGACCCCATGGACCAGAGCACGCCAGGCACTCCTGTCTTCCACTGCCTCCCGCAGTTTGGTCAGACTCATGTTTGTAGCTTCGAGAACACTGTCCAACCATCTTGTCCTCTGTCGTCCCCTTCTCCTTGTGCCCTCCATCTTTCCCAACATCAGGGTCTTTTCCAGGGAGTCTTCTCTTCTCATGAGGTGGCCAAAGTATTGGAGCTTTAGCTTCACGATCTGTCCTTCCAGAGAGCACTCAGGGCTGATTTCCTTCAGAATGGATAGGTTTGATCTTCTTGCATTCCATGGGACTCTCAAGAGTCTCCTCCAGCACCATAATTTAATTGCACAAACCTAAATTTCTGGTATGGACTCAAATCCCTCCTGCAAAATATTGACAGTTGCTTTCATGGAGGGAGAATCTGACCCAAGGTATCTGCTTATGGTGGTATCTACACACTTTATACTATGTGTAGTTCCACCTGAGGATTCAGTCCTGTTACTTCTTTATTGTAGGAAGAGACTTCTGTTTGAGGCTTTCACAAGGATTTACTACAGTGAGTCTAGCAATTTCCCCCTTAAATTATGATAAACACATTGCCTTTTTTTAAAAAAGGCCTATAAATTAAATTAACAAATGCCATTATTTTTAAGCTCCTGTGAGCGTAATGGATTTAAATTACAGGAAACACAAATTGTACACGGATTTTTTCCCCCTTTGGTGCTAAACGGCTCACTGCTCCTGCCCTCTCTACAGGCAGCTTCTTTGATGGATGCAAGTTAAATTTTGTGCCTCTCAAGAGGAAGGAGGCAATTTCATTGCAGTTGGGTCGCTGGCAGACAGGGCCAGCTATAAAATCATCACTCATACAAGTCAGTTATAGAAGTCCTAAGTACATTAGCAGGAGACTGAGCTGAGACAGATTGCTGCTGTTTCTAGTTATGTTCTCTCTTGTCCATATTTATATCAGGTATCAGGCTGGGTTAGATCAACATCACCTAGTGCATAAGAGAAAATTGGTTTTTGAGAGATTCCCAGTTTAGATAGTTTGAACATCTCTCTATAAGATTTTTTTATATCAGAGCTTATTAAATATTCTCTACCAATTATTAATACATTTTATTCCCAGGCAATTGACTTTTATCAATTCTTTATCTTTTCCCTTTATTTCTTGAAATGCTCTGTCTTCATGTGTGCGCCTTGAAACATGTTATTGGGCCTGAGAAGAGACATGCAGTCCATTCCAAGAATTCTGTCCTCACATGTCGGGAAAGCCCTGTGTTTGAAGGATAAGCATATTCATTATTTTTCAGCCTTTGAGATGGATTCAGTTTGAAAAGCCTGATCTGCAGTAAGTGAACAAACAGATGCTTAACAGGCCTCCAAGCTTTGATAACGTGGCATGGGAAAGTTTGATCCCTTTTTTCAAACAGAGCTATAAATAAATTAAAATTGGGACACGCATTTAAGAATAATTTAGAAATTCTAAATTATACAGACCCAGAGAAGAGAGGATTACTTTTGAATCCAGGTGCCTGTGTGGGCATAGCTCCCAAAACTTGTCATAATATGGGACATGGAGGAGGAATTTGTTAAATCCACTTTGTGCAGTGGGCCAATCTAATCTCGTGTGCCCAAACTTGTTTGCAGATCAGAATGCAACTTCCAATCAGATTATGCACTTATCCATAGTTTCACTGCAAAAAGTGCACTGTTACTTGGTACCTTTTAATTTGAATGGCACAATGCAATTGCGTCCATCTTTTCTCACATGGATATGGTCCAGGTCACGTTTGTGTGTTATAGAATAAATTTATGATAATAAGAAGTGAAATTCGCTATAGCACTAAGTGGCGTATGCATGTGGGGAATGAGATCCATTTGTGCAATGGGACTTCCCTCCTCTTCTCATTTCATGTGACCCCTAAACCTGTTCTGGGGATTACCCCAACTCCCCAGAGCAGATGGGATGGTATAGGGTACATGTTGGGAGGAGAGGGAGAAAAGTTCTATTGCGTGAGTAGACCTCATTCCATGCATACAACAGCTTTGTGGAATTCTACCTAATAATAACAACAATAATGACTTATTGTGGGTAAAATGGGAAAATCTGCTGGAAACCATTGAAAATGTGTATTTTACTTAAAACAACAGCATACGTAATAACAAACCAAATAGTATTCAGGAACCACATTCTTTAAAGGTGAGGAAAAGAACAGATTGCAATTCTACAATGTAAAATCTTATCAACACTTTAATTAACACTATAAGGAAAATAAGATCCACAGTGAACCATACAACTCCCCCTCAGGTGAATAGCGTGCTTGATGGTAGGAACATAGAGCCATAAGACCTTAAAAGAAAAGAGCACAATGGTATAAATCTCAGGAGGAAAAGTTATAGACTATGACAAGTATATAAGATGAGAAACCGGCTAGGAATACCAAGATGCTAATGCAGGACTGACCCCAGACATTTTCCTGCCTGAGGCAATGCAGCAAATGGCAACACACAACAAGTGCAAGTGTGCAGTGCTCAAGGCTGGCCGAGTTCTTTTGGCGCCTTAGGCAGAAAATCCCGCAAGTGCCTCCCCGCTTCCCTGCCAGTGAAAATACAACAATAGTAAATTAAACCACCAACAGTTTGCTGCCCTTTCGGGACACCCACAAATCAGCTGCCTCAGGTGAGAAATGGAAATGAACAGAGGTCAGAGAATTCAAAGAAGATAATTAACACAAGCTGGAAGAAACTCATGCATGAGCCTCAACATTCACACTGTTGTGTTGTAGAAGGTCTTGTATACATTTTTTTTTTTACATTGTATATTATTATTCCTCTTTTTTGTTCTACACATACTATTCTTTCTGCACTATGATAGTATTTCTTTGCTGAATTCTGAAATAGTAATTCTCCCAAGAAGGCTGTACTATGTGGCATTTCCAAATATGTTGACCAAGCATGCATAAAGGGTGCTGATTCATCTCTGCTTTCTTTAGATCACCGGCCATCTGTTGGGAATTCTTCAGCTGAAATTCTTGCATTGTGGTGGGTTGGACTAGATAACCCTTGGGGTCCCTTGCAACTCTGCAGTTCTATGGTTCTGTGATTGCAGCTCAGCTGGAGAGCATCCTTGAGCCAGGCTACTTCTGCAACAGTCCTCGTTGCCTTTCCCACAACCCAAAAGTTCATCAGAACTTCTAATCGTTTCACTTTCAGTTAGAAGCAGGAACTAATGGCTTGCTATTATGAGCTCGAGGAGAGATTCTGGATTTCCCAGCTCCATGAAAACTTGCTTAGACAGCAAGCAGAGGCAAGAGCTTCGACTAAGTGGTAGCTTCTCCTTACCAGGTTCAAAAAGAGATCTGCAACCTTTGGAATTAGAGACAACGGCAGAGTATTTGGCAGGTCTCTCCAAGGTCCTGGACTGTGAAATACAGTTTCTAAGTAATAAAAAACGACCCTGCTCAGGTGGAAAAAAAAGTTGTAGAGTAAGTGTCCTTAATTAAGCACAGTGTGAGTGCCTTTATGCTAAGAGGGGGGAAAGTGCAGCTGAAGCTGAAACTAAAGATGAAGTGAAGGCAGTAATAAAGTTGAGAGCGGTATATAGCTGCAACATTAGCTACCTAATGGAACAAAGCAGATGACTTAAGAAATATAAATAGGCAGTCTTGTTTTGAGCTATCAGAGGTTCTGATTTAGAACAGCAGAATTATATGAACCCAGTGAGATATGGGGATATTAGCCATCGAGTCGGCCTTCTGTCATTTAGGCTGTACTTGCCCTTCTCAGGCTCAGCTGCACTTGATAACACGGGAGGAAAGTCTGTGTTTGGCTTTATTGACAGCACAGTTGCAAATGCCAGTTGCTAATTGCAGTGTCCAGTCCTAGGGTGGCTCAGCCACGTCGCTTAAGTAAGCCGCAGAATAGGGGCTGTAGGAAACAGGCCCAACTAAACAACTGAGTAATTCTCAAGGAGCAAAGCAGCTTCTTTCACTTAATGCAGGAATGGCCAGGGCCATCCTATCAACCTCCCATCAGAGCAGATGTTGCTTCTGACACAGAGGGTAGAGTAGATGCGGCAAGATTGGGGATATGTGGGCACAGTGGTAAAGCCAATCTGGTGCTAAAAGTATAGCATGGTATGGAAAGTTCCACTGAGCTGAACGAAAGCTCAGTGGAGAGCCTAACAGTTAATGATTAGCTGAGAATGTATCTCTGCTAGTCTTGTGAAGTTTTCAACTTAGATCACATGAGGTATTCAATTACAAGTCTCCATTTTAGGAGTATTAGTAAGTTCTGAAAGCATTGGAGAAGAAAAGACTGCTGATGATTTTCTCTCTAGGAGAACACAGCCTCAGGCTAATGGGACTGTGCTGGAGAGGCAGAGCTTTGATTTCTGCTCTGGGTTTCTAAGATGTTCTGTCTGTGCTGGGATCAGCACATGATATTGTGCAATTATCTGGATGTAACATTATTTGTTTTGTTTCTTTTGAAGCAAGTTCTGTTAGTAAAGCTTTTGAACCATATTTCTGGACTGGACAATTTTTATTTCAAGAAGAATGGAGTTGTGGTATCAGCCCTTCATGCTGGCTGCTCGTGCTTTAGTTTCATCGTCCTTTCTGTTTGTTTCTAGGTGTTAGTTATGCCCAGTCAGGAACCAGAATAAGACTTGCCTGGCCTCTAATACAGTTCTCAACCCCTGATCCACTGGGTGCTTGTGGAATTATTACAGCTGACATGTCAAAGATGGCCGCCTTGGGCCACAATTCTACCTGTGTGGAAGCCAAGAACACCACTAATGCCGAGGAGCAAAATCTTGCTGATATTTTCTGGAATAGGTGAGGGCAGGCTGGCTGAGGGGGGGGAGGGAGCTGTTTGTGGATACAAATGTCAGGAGCTCATCCTACACTCAAGTAGGACCCTGGTAGAGACACATGCCTGACTGGCATGTTCTCTCTCTCCTGGTCTTTCGTTCGGGAGCTTCAAAAACTTTCTTCAGCCCGAACATCACAGCGACCGATGCCAACAGACACCGGCACACTTAGGGATCCGCAGAGTGTTTGCAGTTTGCGTAACAGACCTCAGCAACTCAGCATATTGGCTAATCTACTTTATTTACATATAACACACACGGAGCACTGCAACATGGCTCTCTCTCTCTCTAGCATCAGACAGCAAAGAGAAAAAGAACAAAGGACAATAGTCCCACTTCACGGAACACAGTAACACAAACATCCTGTCTCCATCACTTACCACTCTGTGGAGTCAAAACATAGACTGTCATGTGATAGACAAAAATCCCATGACTGCAATCATGGAGCAGGAATTCTAACAGCAAATAGGTATCTCTGCTCTTTTAGGCCTTCTTCATCTGGTTCTGAATATTATCAGAGGAAAATGTATTGGCTTATGAGTCGGAGACATATGGGGTTCTGCCTTAGGGCTCACAATAAGGCCCACCACCAGACCCTCATAGCAAAACTTGCTCCAGCAATGGATGACTATCCCAATTCTGATGCTTTGTACAGGGTGCACACACAATATTGGGGAAAGTATAAGAAAATTCCTCACTTGTTTTCCCCCTTGCACATTAAAGGAGTCCTTTCTTCATTCACATACACAGACATGGTCCCACCTGGTGGCATCCTTGCAGGAATTCCCATCCAACATGGTTGGTTGAGTATGAAATTATTAATCTCAGGGCCATGGATTCGAGTCCCACCTTAGGCAAAAGATTCCTGCATTGCATGGGATCACCCTCATGGTCCCTTCCAACTCCACGGTTCTATGATTCTATGGTTGTGACACTGCAATTTACATGCTCTGTCCTAAAAGCATCTATTTGCTGGTACAGTGCATGTCAGGATTGAGTTATGCTCTGTTCCGGCATCTGGGGTGAAGCTGTTGTACATTTCAGGTGGAGAAGCCATGCACGCAAACCCCATTTCCAAATCCCAGTCAGTTCTGGGCTCCTGGTTGCATGGAGGGTTGCCAATGCCATCACACAAATATCCTCAGAATCCCCCTTCAGACTTCCACACTGAATGCTTGGGCATGGTTGTTGGAGTGTGCATGCGTGCCTCCACCCATCCCCCCCAAAAAACCCCACTTGAAAGGGGCTTTTGTCTTCTACACAGAAGGCTTAAGATGACTTTGTATGCCTGCTGCACATCATTTCCAAGGAAGAGTGATATTCACGACTGCTAGGTGACAGTCCTTGTTTGATGGCTAAAACACACTGAACAGGCTGCCTACATACAGAGCTCCCATAATCACGGAAGAGGCATTTGAAAGAGAATAATAAGTGACACACTTGCTACTCCCACCTTTGGTGACTCAGACGACTATGGAGCCTGAGGAAAGGCTTTTACTTGTGTGGGCCACACAGGCTGGTGCCAATACTTTGTCCAATAAAATTATCCTCTCAGCAATGTGAAGGATAATCTTTCAGGAAGAAGATGACAAAAATCATCTCATCTGTTTCCCACACATGGTAACAATCAGATGTAATAGCAGTGTCTTGGTAGATTTATATGAAAGCCAAATAGATGGCTTCTTCTCATTTGCTTCCCTTTGCGCTCTGACTCTCTCATTCTGTCTTTCTGTTTCTTTCTCTTGTCTTTCTTTTTCTATCTCTTCCCCACTCCCTCTCATTTAACTCTTTGTTGACCCATTCAAATCAAATGATATTTAGTCCTGGTATCATTCTGTGTTGCTGCTAGACCGCTGGCTTCAAATAGGAACAGCCTGACTTACTTTTAAATGTGTTTGCTACAGCTTGGTTCAACCTCTGGCCTGGGGGCTGAATGAGGCCTTCTAGGCATCTCTGTTTGGCCATCGGAACTCCCCCAGGCCACACACCCTACAGAGAACGCAAGTCCCAAGGGAACACAAAAGAAAAGGCAATGCTCAAATCAATGCTCAATGCTTGGATCAGGGAAGACAAAGGTTGGGGTGAAGAGATTGAATCCCTATAAGATGCTTGCCTGTTTAAATGGGTGCGCTATCAAATGTGCTGTTACCTGTTACTTGTTGCAGGACTGTTTGTCCCGGGGCAACCACTGAAGTGAGTGAGCTCTGTTTCAGTTGCTCTCAGATTCTCATTTTGATTTTCCCTAACATATGCATTTTTTGTGCACACTTTAAAGTGCAATATGTATTTCTGTACACATGACTTGGTAGAGTAGGCACTGGCCCATGGGCCCCATGCCTTTTAGGGGCCCTGTGACAATGGATGAAAATAATACTGATTTGATCTTGGAAGAAAATTATTAAAAACGTATTAGGAGATAGTTTGCAAGCCCCCCCCCCCCGATTTTGACTGCTTAGGGGCCTCTACAGGGTTTAATTTGGCACTGGTTGTGGAACTGTGTTTGAAGGAGACAGTCTAATAAGTACTTGAAATTATTGTGTTAGAGGCCCAGACCTACCTGGCAGACAGCCTTTCTCAAGAAAAGGGAAGGCCAGCAGCGTTACTAGCCTTGAAATTTGCAGAGTTCATGAAGGCTGTGTATTCGCTAAATAACAGAGTTTTGCTTAAACAATTAAATAGTGGGGTCCTCCTGGATTTAGCCTTTTACTGTAAGTTCTAATTGTGTATATATAGATATATATTTAAAGGAGGGATCAAAAAGGTTCAAAAATAAGGATAATAAATAAAAGGCAATAGTCTATACAGATATAATTCATCCCCCTTCTCTGTTTAAGTCCCAGCATCTTGATCTTAGAGCAGGCAAAGCACACCTCTCTTTTTTACCTTAAATACTCCTTCTTTGACTCTTGGGGCTACCAAGTTGCTGTCGCAGTTAGGAACTCATGTCAGTCATGAAGGCCAGGTGCCAAGATAACACCCCCAGACTTAGAAGTCTCACAACATTCTCATGAGATTCACTCTGGTAGCTAGCTCATCAAAATGGCTTTCCTTTGGCTCTCTCAGTTCCCTGTTAGATGGCCAAAGACAAGGTGCCATCTGGGATCTGTCACAATTGTTTGTGGACCAGTTGCGAAAATTTGCCTTCCACTCTGTGTTGTTGGTTTTTTTGGGGGTCTTTATTTAATTAACTCATTCATTTATGCGATTCCAGTTGGCAACTATCAACAAAAAATAAAATAATTACAGAGCATGAACAAAAAGCTAAATTTATAACACCACTCAAATGAAGTTCAGAGCACAGTTTAAAAATAAAGGAACAACCTGATGTCACTGCTTTCCCATCCACTCAAATGTTTATCCTGTCAGGGGTGGAGGGAGAGAAAGGGAAAGTTATATATGTTTCTAAGTAACAGTACCCACTTTACTCAGCACACAGTGACCATGATCAGCCTCCACAGTTCTGTGAAAGGGGGCAATGACTTCCAAGGAAATATAAGCCATCAGAAACATTCATGTGGGAAGGAGCCACATCATTCAGCCCATGTACTATAAGTTATCCATCTAGACTTTATTTACGGTACTTCCTACACATCACTGACTTTCAAATGATGTCTAGTGTATGAAAATTGGTCAGTTTCACATTGGTTTGACAGAGACATGCAGTCAGAGAAACTTCTTATGGGTAAAAGATGAAAACAGGTAAACAGGTTTTATTCCTTCGCTCAGACAACTGTAGCTATAAAACCAGGATGCTTTGGGTGAAGAAATCCCATGTATACAAGGCCACTTACAGGCGTGCTAAAAAACAGGGTGGCTATAACTCCCCGTGGGATATTTAGAAAGAAAAACAAGAGTCTGCCTTGATGCCCATGAGTTTTGGTCTAAAAACAACAAACTTGCTATATCTACTGTTCTTCAACTTGACATAAAATGTAATCATGGTCCATTATGCTCATTTACTCAAACATCTTAATGGGCAGTCTGTCTGTTTTGATGCCATACAGTATCCCCACAAGACATGCATTATTGCATCTAAAGTTCATCAGCACCCATCTAGGAATGCCCAGAAGCTGGAAGCACAAACTCCGGAGAAATTTGGCTGATCTCGTTTTGCATGGCACAGACCCAACAAAGAAAGACCAAAGAGAAGTCATGATTCTGGAAGAAACCAGAGGCCTTTCTCCTGGGCATGGTCGGCCAGTTGGTGTCAAAAAAGGATAGAACTTTCTTTATGTATGCTACAACAGCAGCAAGAATACTTATTGCAAAGTATTGGAAGACACAGGAACTACCCACTCTGGAAGAATGGCAGATGAAGATGATTGACTGCATGGGATTGGCAGAAATGACTGGCAGAATCCGTGACCAGGGAGAAGAGTCAGCGGAAGAAGATTGGAAGAAATTCAAGGACTATTTACAGAAATATTGTAAAATTAATGAATGTTGAATGATGTCGGATAGAAATTAAGGGTTTTTTTTAGCTGTAATGCTTTGAGATAAGGATTTGCTGAATAAATAATTTGAATTGGACTACAAGAAGGGGAGGTATGAGGAGGTCAGGGAAATATGTCATTGAAAACTAAGTATTGTGAACTATATGTGTTTTTAAATTTTTTTGCTTTTTGTTTGTATAAAAAATGGAAATTTTAATAAATATCTTTTTTTAAAAAAAAGAGAAGTCATGATTCTGGCTTTTCATACTTTTGTGCCTTTAGAGGCTGTGGAGTGGTTTGATACTTCTTAGCTTTAAGGAGATCAGAAAGTGGGAGAAATGGCCTACCGGTTATTGGGGGTTTGACAGCAAGTCAGTAGGTGAAGTTTTTCATGACATGGAGACCACAACAGCATCCGTTACTAGTTACAGACTGATTGTCAGCAAAGGCTCCTAAGGAAGGTTCATATAAAAAGATGGCAGCCTATTACACTATTACAATGCAGTTGTGGTGGTGTGTTGGGAAAATGAGAGCACGGCTGTAGCCTTTAGTGCAGAGTTGGCTAACCTGTGACCCGCATGAAGTTTCTAGACTCTCAACTCCCATGAGACCCAGCCAGCATGACCACTGAGCAAGGATGATGGGAGCTGTGGCTTGGTAGGATTGGGGGGCAAAGGGTAGCCACCCTTGCGCTATCACCCTTGGCAGAGGCAAGCTGATCTCTTTCCTCCCAACAGTCACTGGGCACCTTCCTTGTTGCCTTCCAGGAAGACGTGGCAGCAACCTGGCCATCTTATAAAAATAGGCAGCTCAGGCATTTGCTGCATCTTACTTTTTTATTATATGGCACCATAAATTTATTTGTGTTTTGCACAATGGTCTATAAATACCCTCATTTGCTTTAATTTCCGGGCTGTTTGCCAGAAAAGCAGCATAAAGCATTTCTGATTCTGATGATGTGTGTAGGTGTTTGCAGATATGGGCTGTAGGAGTGTATGGATACAGTTAATAACCCTCCCCCCCCCAATCTTATTATATCTTTGGGGAAAAGGAACTAATGAAGGTTGCCAAAGCTGTGTGTTGCCTGCTTCTCAGCAACACATACACACAGTTCTCGTATGCCTCGTCTTGACTGTTATATCGCATTATGATTCAAGATGAACATCGTTCCAGGCAGCATATGCCATAGTACAGAGGTTACATGCTGCATATGGCTCATTATAACCAAACCCATGTAGTCAAACATTTGCAGCCTTTTCCAGACACACAATGCCCAAGACATATCAAATTCAAAAGCAGGCCTGTTTTTGACTTGGTGTTTTCTCACTCATAAAAATAGCTGCAATCCAGCTTTGCCCTTAGTCTTCATGGTTTTAAACATGTATTCTTCCTCAGCTTCAGCTCTCATTGTTCGGAAGGTAAGGTGTTTTGAAGCAACGATATTAAAGAGACAAATACAGCACAGCAGCTCCCAAGAGCGCTGAACGATTTGCCAACATTTGTGCTGTTTTCAGGGTCAACAATTATCTTTCAAAATGTCCCGATTTGAAACCAATTCCCAATGTAAATCTTGGGTTTCAGCAGTGCCAAGCTCATTATTCTTGCATTGACAAACTGGGGGTGGTAATCCCAGTAAAACGGAATAAGGAATGGCAAGCTGTCTGGCATATGGGAAACTGTTTTTCACAGGGAGGGAAGGACTTTGAAGAAGAAATGACAGATATTGGAAGCTACAGTCAAACCTCAGTTCCCGAACGACTCCAGTTTCCAGAAGTAAATGCTCCAGTTTTCAAACATTTTTTGGAAGCCGAATGTCTGACGCGGCTTCTGCTTGAGTGGAAGAAGCTCTTACTACCAACCAGAAGCCGCGCCTTGGTTGTCAAACATTTCGGAAGCCAAACGGGCTTCTGGAACGGATTACGTTCGACAACCAAAGTTTGACTGTACTTTCTACTGAGGACTCAGCTACATTAGTAAAGAAGCAGCAAATTGAATGCATTTTAAACATGCAACATCAGGAATGGTATAAAACAAGATTTCCCATTGGATTTTTTCTTTTCTTTTGTTAAAACAATCTAATTTCTGACTTATTTATAGCGGCGGTTTTTCCTGTGTTTAGATCCACCCTGAGTCAGACCCTGCATCCATCTAGCTCAGGATAATCTTCACTTACCGTCAGCGGGTCTGGGAGGTGGCTGGTCTCCAGTGGAAGGCAGGGAGTCCAGCTGATAGGGGGAGCCAGAGCCAATGACAGGCAGGGCCAACTAATTCAAGTTCTGGCTCCACCCTCTTATCAGTTGAGGGCAGCTGTGAGACCAAGGAAGAGGAAGGTGATGGATGATGCCAAGTAAGGAGAAAGGTCAGTGGGGGTTGGCTGAGTGAAGAATGGGTTTGGTGGGACAGTGCTCCACTTATCCTGGTGGTTTACTGAAGAGGGACAACTCTGTGGTCCAACAGGCCCAGCCAAAGATCCACATGACTGGATCATGCCACAGAATCTTGTATGACAGCCAATAAACAAGAGATTCCTCAGCAAACATGAATAGAGCTGGAACATTTGAAAACCTCTATTGTAAGCTCACAGCTCTTTAAAGGAATTCACAATCCAAGTGCTTCTAGAGCACAAATTATTCCCATTCACAGCCACAAAAACCTTTCCATCACTGAATCCTGTTCATGTGAAACAAAAATGTCAATATAGTCCGGATGAGATAAATCTTTCTGCCTCTTTACAAGGCGGCGGGGGGGGGGGAGAGCCTTGTGAAGCTGCAAACATGTGCATTCATTTATTATTACCCTCACCCAATCTTTCCAGAATGACCATAAGGCATTCTTAAAAACCGGCATACAATCATCTGCTTAGATACAGCTGAGTTCATTGCTTCTAGTTTGCAAGCGTTCTAACTACCAAACTGGAACCCCCAAACATTTATAGATTATTCCAGTCTACCCTCCTGGTTTGATGATCTTTCTGCAGCTGCTATTCTTGGAAGCATTTGTTGGTGAGTTGGCGAGCGTAGCACCTCTGTGAAGGAGTGACTCACCCAAGTGTCATTACTTGCCAGAAGTAAGTCTCCTGTATTTGCAGATTTCAGAAACTATCAGCAAAACAAAGTCATGCCAATGAAGAAATAATTAAGTACGGTACTTTTCAAAAGTATGGATACCATAAAGCAGTAAAACACAACTGATAAATGGGAATGGGCAAAAAGCTGAGGCAAGGTGCAATAAGACAGCTCCCCAGGGTTTCCCTGACATTTCAAGGCCTAACTCAGGACTTCTGTCTGTGGGCACAATTGCTCCCATAAGCAGCACCTTTGGTGTTCATGAAAGGTACCCAACAGCCAAGGGACGCGGGTGGTGCTGTGGTCTAAATCACTGAGCCTCTTGGGTTTGCCAATCAGAAGGATGGCAGTTCGAATCCATGCGATGGGGTGAGCTCCCTTTGCTCTGTCCCAGCTTCTGCCAACCTAGCAGTTCAAAAAACATGCCAGTGCAAGTAGATAAATAGGTACTGCTGCAGTGGGAAGGTAAACGGCGTTTCCATGCACTTTGCTTTCAGTCATGGTGTTCTATTGCGCTGGAAGCGGTTTAGTCATGCTGGCCACATGACCTGGAAAGCTGTCTGCAGACAAACGCCAGCTCAGCCTGAAGCGAGATGAGTGCTGCAACCCCTTTGACTGGACTTAACCGTCCAGGGGTCCTTTACCTTTTCTTTTTTTTACCCAACAACCACCAGTGAAGATAACCAATAATCAGCACTGAAATCATAGGTAGAAAGAAGGCTTTAAGGTGTTCACTGGGCCGCTTGTGGGCGAGCATACACACTTTCCAAAGTAAAGCTAGCCCCGACAGGAAGAGCACAGGAGTGCTCAATTTTACCTGTTTTTTAGGGCTCTTCTTTTCTGAAGAATTTTGGTGGAGGGCACTACAGGGTCTTTTCCAAGGTCTTGTCAGAGCACCTGCTTCATGTTTATGTTTTTAAGTGTGTGTGTGTGCATGCCATGGGCTACTGCAGCCACTCTGTATGCACACACCACTTTTTTAGTTTTTCCTTATTGTTTTGCAGAATAAGAGGGGGCCCAATGTTGCCATGTCCCACCTCTTGCCAGGCCACACACCTATGCATGAGGGGCCTCTGGACCACCGAGAACTCTCTTCCCCTTTCTCTTCTTTTCCTGAGTATTGTTGCTTTTTCTTTTTTGCAGAAAGGGGGGGCGGCAGGTGCTTTCTTGCCTCTTGCCCAGCTGCCTGCCTCACGCTTGTCCAGTTGCAGGTCACTGTGGGCCATGGATAGAAAGAGGCCAGTTTTTGCTGCTCCTTGTTTTTTGAGGCAAAGGGATTGGGGACTGCACACAGCTAGATGGGGCTGCTAGCTACGCCACGGATGAAAGGTGTTGTTAGGCCCTCTGCTGCTCTTCTTCCTGCCTTTGCTCTCCCTTCTTCTGCTTAAGCACCTTTCTCTTTTGGCCTGGCACAGTGGTAAGTATGCGAAATCGAAGGGGCAAAGGTCCAGGTGAGCTGGAAAGTGGATAAAATGTTACAGGCACTCTCCATTCTAGATCACTGGTTTGAATCAACATAGGCAAAGAACTACAAGTAGTTACTACTTGAGGGCGGCTCAGTGACCTCCGTAAAATGAGTTTACTGGCTCAGGCCACAACAGCCAGCCTCAATAAAGAAAGTGAGATTGCTCTGTGTACGGACTGTGAATTATCCTTTCATCCACATTGCCACCAAACTCGGTTGGTGCTTGTGACACAACAGCCTACAAATGAGATCTGACGAAAAAGCAAGGAAGACTGCCTGGGCAGGCTGCAATTTAATGACCTCTGGGAGGGGGCCCAAGGTTACCCATTGGCTGGTTGGACCCTCTGCCAGGGAAACAGCCGCCCAAGGTCTGCCAGCATTGGTCAATAGCTGGCAGCCAGGTGATCCAGTGGATCAGTTGCATAGTCTGAGCCTGGCCGTAACACCACCCACCAAAGAAGATGAGCAGGCACGTATCCAATGCAGCAATTCCCAAGGTTTTCGCCAAAAGATCCAGCGACAGAATGTGGTGGTTGTTGAGGGCATGACCATAGATTCTAAAATACTTCATTAAAAAAAAAATTGTTTAGATCCTGCATCTGCAACCCTGAAAGGGGCCTTCATAACAAAACATATAAATGTCAAATCCTATTGAAATAAATAACAATACAGCTCATTCGGAAACAAAATACCCGACAAGCCTAAAGGCAACAAAACTATCAAAAACGAATAAAACCATCAGGGGAAGAAAAAACCCTCTAGATATTTCCCAGGGGGTAGCCATGTTTGTTTGCTGTAGCAAAAGTAACTAAGCAACTCATGGCACCCTTTAAGAAGAACCTTTTTTTTATGGCATAAGATTTCATGGACAAGAGCAGACTCTAGTCCACAAAAACTTAGCTAATAATATATATTTTTTAAAAAAAATTAAGGTGTCACAGATCTAGAAGGAGCACACCAAAGAAATAAACCAGATTCAATATTAAATGCATATTTAATATTTGCATTTAATATGTAGGTTTTGTATAGAATCTGTACTATAGATGCAAATAGGCATTTTACAGAATTATAGAGTTGGAACGGTTCCTGGGGGTCATCTAGTCCACCCCCTGCAAAGCAGGAATCACAGCTAAAAACTCCCTGACAGATGGTAATCCATTCCATTGTCAAAACAGCTCTTACCATTTAGACTCAGCTGAGCTGTTTTCATGGTGTTGTTTTGTTTTTAAAGCTTAATAATACAGCTTTTCATTTTGCTATTAATCCAAAGTAAACCCACCCACGGACTGAAATGTAAGATTTGCTTGGCAAACAGGAACATTCAGCTCCCATTTACAAAATGGCTACTAGTAGCAAGCTGCCTGAAAGGAACATGCTGTACTTCACATCTTGCCCAGACATGTTCTGCATATTTATACAGGGCGACAAACACTCTTCCTACATGGTGACCTATTAGATTGGGGCTCTGAGCGAAAGAGATCTGTTCCCTGCCTGAAAAGCAAAATACATGTGACTCTTCTTCGAGCCTTCCCACGCGTTTTAAAAAGGCATTTTGTAAGATCCCTGTAGCGCCTCGTGGAGTCTCACAGCTGTCTGGGTCGCCTCCTGTACTGTTCGTGGGTTGGTGATAGCGAGCAGCCATATGGCTTGCATTATGTCCCTATAGCTGAGCTTCTTTCCTTAAGTCTAGCACTGTGGATGCTTAGGTTTAAATTAGGAAACTCAGTTTGCAAACACTTGGTCAGGTGTTGGGGCACAGGGTTGTTTGAGTGCAAAACCTGTGCGATTTTTGAACACTTGCAGATTTTCTCTGCTTATTTTTGTGCGGTATAAGAAACATTATGAGCAGAAATGAAGCCCAAAGCAGCCACATCAACTCACCAGCAGGGGACACTATGCACATGGGGGTTGGGGTGTAGGCAAAAGAGAAGTGGACCAATATACAGTGGTACCTTGGTTCTCAAACTTAATCTGTTCCGGAAGTACATTCCAAAACCAAAGCATTCCAAAACCAAAGCGTGCTTTCCCATAGAAAGTAATGCAAAATGAATGAATCTGTTCCAGACTTTTAAAAACAACCCCTAAAAAAGCAATTTAACAAGAATTTTACTATCTAACGAGACCATTGATCCATAAAATGAAAGCAATAAACAATGTACTGCAGTCACACAACCAATAAATCAGCACCTGAACTGGGTTCCACACAGTCACAAAAGCAAAACAAAAAAGCTGCAAAAACAAAAACACAAAACAAATAGCAAAGACAGACAGACCTCAGAGTAACACTCAAAATGGAAGTGTGGCACTCAAAACGGAAGCATAACACTCAAAACGGAGCACGTTCGGCTTCCGGAAAAGGTTCGCAAACCGGAATGCTTACTTCCGGGTTTGCAGTGTTTGGGTTCCAAGTTGTTTGAGTACCAAGACGTTTGAGAACCAAGGTACCACTGTACACACATCTGTCCTTGTTCACTGTGATAAGAACTTGCATACCTCTGAGTCGACATGCCCGCATTCAACTAATAGGTTCTACCCACACAAGGGCACCTGCAAGTACAGTGGCGTTTCCCCCATGTGACCCCTGTACTCAGGGACATATTTAGGGGTTGACCCCGTCAAGGGCATAGTCCCAAGGGGGTACAAAAAGTGTGCCAAAGGTATAATCTCCAATCTCCTTGCCAAGGGTGAAATGAATTAGGCAGGCGGCAATACATCTCCTTACCAAGGTGGCAGGAAACCTAGGTACTCCTCTGCCTGTACTCCCCCCCCCACATTGGCTCTGTGTGGGCCAGGATAACCCCCCAGAACTACACACAGGAGGAGGAGAGCAGGGATCGCTTCAGCTAGCAAGCTGAAATGCTTGTGATGAAGAAACAATTGGCATAGCGCCATGCTGAATTTCTTCCACCATCTTGGAAGATTGACCCAACTCTTATATATACCCAATCATTCACTGAACTCTGCAGTTGTGGTAATTGCACGATATTTTCTTAGTATGGATTGCCATTAGAACCACATTAGAAAGAATTTCTTGGAAGAAAAATTGCACAATTTAGAGAGTATCTCCCCCCACCCCACAAAGAAAAATATTATATATTATAGATCTACATTTCCAAAAACAGCCTTTGCTTCATTTGCGCAAGCTTGTTTTGCAATTACGCCTGCCGATTGTGTTCTGCGCTGCACGCGGTGACTTCACACTGAACCACCCTATTATTCCCAGCTAATACTCACTGATTTTATCACAAATGTGATGATATTTCATATGGGATGTTTCTTTCTGAAGATGCTCCAGCTTGTGGGGGTCATGCTGTTATCTCATTTTCATTTTGAGGGAAAGCATATGTTGAGCTTAGCAACTGTCTCCTAGGCAAATGAGTTGCCAATGGTCTCTTATTTTAACGCACTCTAAAGTGATGACAACTAACAGTTGCTTCTCCAAAGCCTAAAATCAGGCGCTGAGTGTGCTATGATGACTAATGGGGGTGGTGTACTCTCCATATAGTGATGTCTTTTGGTGAGATGATTAGTTGCTTGAATGCTTTGGCATGTCGCAGGCATATGGCTTAGCAGCACAGGTTCAGTCTGTTGCAACAAGTTATGCCGGTTTCCCCAACCTGAATGGATGATTCAGCTTTACTGCAAGAGATTGACTGGGAAGGGGGAGAAATTCCATTTGGCTCACTTTTTAATACCAATTTACCTAATTTATGCTTCCCAAATCAATATGCAAAACATAATGCCACTATCCTTTGAAATTTGCACTTCTCTGAATTTTGCAATGTAGTTGTCTAATTATTTTTTAAAATGTGTTCATAATAAGCTGCTTCTGAACACCTGAAGGAAAAACCTGCTGCCAATATGTTTAGGTTGCCATTCAGATCATCCATAAATGGAGCATAGAATTCTACAGAAGAGAGTTGCAATGAAACTGGATTAAACCTGCTTCCGAAGGTGGGATTAGATAGGAGTGTTTGTGCATCGTTTCCACCCGCCCATACATATAAATTAAAAATAGTTGCAATTAGGAAAGGTGTAATAACTATGGGAAATTAATTGGAGTCTGCAGCAGAATGAGACAAGCTGTCCAGCATATATTCTGGGTGTCTGCAACGATTTTATAAGTAAACAATAATCAGTATTTAATTTCTTACCATTTATTAATTGCAAAATTAAGGATAATATTCATGCTTCATGAGAGGGGTGCAATTCAGTCAGAAAATATAGGTGGGGCTGCCTTTTGGCTGAGATCAATAACCAACACAACTTGAACCTGACATTTGTCAGAACTATGAAAAATACACCTATAAGAATTGAAAATTACTTCTACATTCATACCTTGGTTTTCAAACAACTTAATTCTCGAACGTTTTGGCTCTGGAACGCCGCAAACCCCAGAAGTGACTGTTCTGGTTTGCGGACTATTTTTGGAAGCCAAATGTCCGACTGGGCTTCCATGGCTTCTGATTGGCTGCAGGAGCTTCCTGCAACCAATCAGAAGCCGTGCTTTGGTTTCCAAACGTTTTGGAAGTCAAATGGACTTCTGGAATGGATTCTGTCTGATTGCCAAGGTACGACTGTATACATCCAGAATGAAGGCATAAGCCAATGGGTGGAACCCAATCCAGCTATTGCACATGTGGGATAGTGTTTGCTTCAGAGGTTACCTCAGCTAATGCAAGAGGAGAGGAGGGTTTTCCCCCCTCAGCATCTCCCAGCTTCACCTTCTAAACTGCTTTGAAAGCCCTAACTTCAAACCCCTGGAACAGATTTTTGGGGCTGCGGTGGGAGGGTTGAAAATTGCCTTTCCCCTCTTATGTAAACAGAGAAGATAAGAATCTAGGAAGAGCCCTCTGAATTAGGCCAAAGGCCTGTGTAGTCCAGCATCACATTCTCACAGCAGCAGCTGACCTGATGCCCATTAACTATGCTGGCATCCTCTCTGTCTTAATGGTATCCTTTCCTGATCTGTGGTATGCCTTCTAGCTGAGCTTCTAATATTGTGGTTTGGAATAATCCCAAGCATCCTATAGAGGTATGATCTTCTTGGCTCTCCCTTTCAACTTCCCTTTCCTCTTTTTGAAGTCAAATCTGGAAGCTGTGCTGGACTTTCAGACAAATGTCTCTTAATTATATTTGTTCTCAGTCGGTTTAACATTTTGCCCCAAGTCTTGGACATCACTTAAGGGGTCACATCCCCTCTGATTGGTTCCCTGACCTGTCATTTAGGGTATCTAGAAAATGCTGTTACACGCCACCCCAATCTCAGAGTGGTGTCAGAATCCAGGGGTTCCAGGTGCTTATCCAGGATTCGGTTTCCTTGGAATGAGAGATAGTGAAGCCTGTGGTGTCTTTAGGATATATGGTTTATTTACATATATACAGAAATCAGGCATGGCTCTGTCTCTCAAGCTTCAGCCCGCATCCTTGCTTTTAGCTTGCATTCACACCACATTAGCTTTCGGCTTTCTAACTTCCAGGCCATTGAGGGATGGGAGCCCACCCGTTTGGTATCTGGCACAGAGCCCCTTCCTTAGTTACCTGTTATGTACTGAGTTGAATAGGATCCAAAAGGCAGCAGTCTGATTGGTCCTAGAATAATAGGATTCAGAATGCAGCAGTCTGATTGGTCCTAGAACAATAGGGTCCAGAATGCAGCAGTCTGATTGGTCCACAGGAGCCACCCAATCCAGCTCCAGGTGGACGTGAATCCGCAACCTAATTGGCCTACAGGTGAATCCCAGAATTATCCAATCACGTGGGGCCCATTGTATAAATAATGTATATAAAACAACATTCTGGGGGAACTTCCATTCCTCCTCACCACTATGAGCTGAATAAAGAGCATGAAATCCACTCTCGACTCCGAGTATATTTCATTACCTTAACAGCCCATACTTTGAGGGCCATTTCCAAGAAACTTGTCTGGCCATTCCAGTGACCGAGTCCCTGTTGAATCCAGGAGTTGGAAGGGACCAAGGCATACATCTTACCCCCTTCCCCAAAATGCACAACAATACCCTAGAGCAGGCTTCCTCAAACTCGGCCCTCCAGATGTTTTGAGACTACAATTCCCAACATCCCTGACCACTGGTCCTGCTAGCTAGGGATCATGGGAGTTGTAGGCCAAAAACATCTGGAGAGCTGAGTCCTAGGAAGCCTGCCCTAGGGTATCTGTTTGCCTTGGCTAGAACATACATTCATTCTATCTATCTGAGGCTAATTGATGTCACCCATAACAACATCTCCTTCTTTGAATACCTCTTTGATGTATTCAATCAAGAAATCACAAACTAGAGAAAATAAACAACTAGTCTGAATCCCATCTGGGAAACCAAAGTCTTGGAAGTTTTCCATTTTAGCACTGTGTGTCAACTGTAGTAGCAAGTAGTGAGGTATTTTAAAAATAGATATTTATCTTTCCTTTCAAGTAAAGTTTAGGTTGTTTTTTGTAAGAAGGGTACTCTCTCTATATAATAACAACTATTTAAAAACTACTTCTGAAAGGAGGCTATGGTTGGGCAAAAGTAATAAATGCATTAAGAGTAATTGCTAGGCATGGTTCTGTAAAGAAGAGAAATATCTCAGGTTTGTTCTTTCTAACAAAAAAAATCTTGTAAAAAAAGCTTTTAAAATCCAAATTGTCTTCCTGGAATTGACTTTAGGCCTTTTGCATTTTCTGGTCATTCACCCCCTTGGGTTAACACTTGCTGAGTTAAAAGTCTCACTTTGGTCTAGAACTGTTTAAAATGTATAACTAGCGAGGGGAATGAATGAGGTATATAAGCAAACAGAAATCTAACCTATAATTTAGTCATTCAATAAGCAGGAATACAGATCCAGCCTCTGAAGGTTTCCAAAGTATTAAACTTTTGTGCTCATTTTGTATTTTCCCTTTTAACTACCCTGTCCAGACATATTATTATTTTAAGATTAAAACATTTACATATATATTTGTTATTTTTGAAAGATAATTAGATATTTTCTGTGCAATATGATTTACATTAATGGGAGCTAAATTTCACAGTGTAATTTCCAAACAGTGCATATTTAAAGCTAATAACTGTGAAATTTTCTGTTCATTCCTGCTTAGGAGATTAAATTTTCTCACAATTAGAGCAAGGAATAATACAAAGCATGTCATCCAGCCAAAGATAAGTACCAAACTTCTATTGACTTCCGTGGGATAAGTTTATCTCTTTCTCTGCCATTGATATCAAAGCAATTTCAAAGTCTTTAAAAGTGCTTTACTTTGGATAATTTCTGCCATTACTATTTTGGGTTAATTCCATTCGAAGGATACTTAACAGGAAGAAAGTCCCATTGAATTTAGCAGAATATTTTATAGTAGAAATAGGATCAGATACTTTGATATTGCATCACTGATCAATGTGTGATTGTAAAAATGACATGAGAATATAAGAGTATTTTTGGATCTCATCCTATACCCATTCCCACCACCCTTCTGAGTAATACCCCTCCCCACCTTCTCACTATATAGAAGGATCTGGCAACTTCTGTTTCAGTGTATCTGAAGAAGTGTGCATGCACACGAAAGCTCATACCAAGAACTAACTTAGTTGGTCTTTAAGGTGCTACTGGAAAGAAAAAAATTTTTTTGTTTTGACTATGGCAGACCAACACGGCTACCTTTCTGTAACTATACCCACCTAGTTCTGCTTCCCACAGTAATCAACCAATTGCACCAAGGAAGCCCAAAAGCAGGGCTTGAAGGACAACAAACTCCTACAAGCACTAGCCAGCATGCCACCAGACTGATGAAGGCCAATCTAAAATATATCCTGGAGCTGGTATAGAAATTGTCCTCTAATCCGTGCAGTGAGTGCCTTGTGTGTTATGATAACCATGTGGACTCTTTGATAGAAGCATTGTTTGATACAACCACCATCCTACAGTAATGTATGACTCGGGCATCCAATCCCACCATCTCACTGCTTGTTCTAGTTTTGACCATGACTGAGGACTGAAAGGACCAAATGAAGCTGAATCTAGACAAGACTGAAATGCTAATTATTGGCAGCACTGCGTCTCAGACAGCATGGGGGACATCTGTCAGAAACAGCTTATGGTTATCCTGATTTGCCCAGATGATGAGACTTTGGCATGGGGTGGGTGGGTGAGTGAGTGAAATGAATCTCTCTCTCTCTCTCTCTCTCTATATATATATATATAAATATATATATATATATATATATATATACACACATATACATTTTTTTCAAGGGGAATTGCCACACATTTTACTTACAGTTAGGAGGTGGTGAGTGAGGGGGCAGGGCTTCATTATTTTCTTGCTTTTAAAACTTTTAAATTAGTCCTGCACTGGTTGTGGAATCACAAGGCTGTCTTCAGAGTTTGCCAGCAGTACACTTTCTGGAACGCCTTGGGAGCCTCATGATGGCACAAAACACCATGTTGATTCCAAAGCATTCTGGGAAGTGTGGCCTACGAGAATTGGCATGACGTGCTCACTGCAGCGAAATGCCTTGGGAGTGATGTGAGGATGGGTCTTACAAGAATATCCAAGATAATGCATCAATCACCCTGAAAGGTTAAGTAAATTAGATTACACCTGTTTCCTCCACCTGAAAATTTCAGGACATTTTCCCACCATTCAAGAAAGCAGTAGCAGATCACAAGCACACATCATTTTCATGGGGCAGGGGAGAGTAGAAGTTCTGAGAAACTTATTTGGAATTTCAACCCACCTTCAATATAAGACAGCTTCTTACATTATTTAGGCATTCATGTAACAATCATAAAACAAGAGTCTTCTTTATTAGCATACATTCTGGCATCAAATGTTTTATTCCACAGCCTAGAATGCAACTTGTTTTGGCTAGGGCCATGCTACTTTACTGCTATTGCGCCAAAGTTTTTCATTCATTCCACCCAAAATAATAACAGGGCACTTGCTTAATGCTCACCAAATTTAGGATAACTAGCACTGCTTTAATAGATTGCCTGCTTTTAAAGAAAAATCTCAAAGCATTATCCTTATCTTTCCCTCCTATTTTTAATCTATTTTATTGCCATCAGCAGCAAAAAAAATGGCAAAATTATCTGAGCACTTAGCCGTTTTTAGTTCTTACAGAACAATGGCAGATTATGGCCATTTAGGCAAATTATGCTCAGCAGTCAACCATAGTTAGATGAAATCCTTATTGTAAATTTCTCCTCTGTAATAATGTAGATTTGCTTTCCCTAGAATAGTGGGGCAATCTTTAGCAAATGCATATGTCTTTTCATCATTTTTAAGTTGTCCCAGAAAAGACAGCTGCTCTATTGCCTTTACCACTATTCTTAGTTCTTAGTGTACAGAAAGGTAAAGGGACCCCTGACCATTAGGTCCAGTCACAGATGACTCTGGAGTTGCGGCGCTCATCTCGCTTTACTGGCTGAGGGAACCAGCATACAGCTTCCGGGTCATGTGGCCAGCATGACTAAGCCACTTCTGGCGAACCAGAACAGCACACGGAAACGCCGTTTACCTTCCCGCCACAGCAGTACCTATTCATCTAATTGCACTTTGATGTGCTTTTGAACTGCTAGGTTGGCAGGAGCTGGGACCGAGCAACGGGAGCTCACCCCGGTGCGCGGATTTGAACCTCCGACCTTCTGATCGGCAAGCCCTAGGCTCAGTGGTTTAACCCACAGCGCCATACTGTACATACTGGACTACATAATCCTGTTACTTTATAACCTCTCCATATTATTCTTGATCTTTTGTCATTGCAGTTCATTTTATTGTGTTTAATTATTCCCAAATCTTAACTAATCTAGGATTTTTAGGCAGGAGACATTCTCAAGGCTACCTGGGGATACCATCAGTGCTTTTTTTCTTTAAAAAAAAATCTTCAGTGGTACTCTCATTTTCCGACTCATATTGAAATAGTGCCCCTCAATGAGGCCAAACTTAGATTCACAAAATCTTTAGGGGTATGCGTACCCCTGCGTCCCTCCAGAAAAAAAGCACTGGAAACCAGGGTTTGAATCTGGGACCTTCTGGTCTCTTCTCCATGTGTTTTGTAAGGAAAATGGGCTGCTAATATACTGTCTTGAAACAAAATGTACAATAAAATATTTTTTTGTGCTTGAAGTTTATTTCTTAACTTTCAAATCTAATTTGTTTTATTAAGCCTCCATATTATTATCATTTACAGATGAACAAACCCCCCCCCCATAAAATAAACTGTACCCGGCTGATGAATGAATATATGCTTGTCTAACATGATTGAGAATCACATTCCGGTGACTGAAATATTTTGAGAGTTTAAGATAGGAATTTGGAAGAAGAATTCAGAAATATAACTATGTGAGATAATTTCTTCAGAGGTCCAGAGCATGGGAAGTCTGTTTGAAATTTAATACAGTGGTACCTTTGGTTATGTACTTAATTCGTACCGGAGGTCCGTTCTTAACCTGAAACTGTTCTTAACCTGAGGTACCACTTTAGCTAATGGGGCCTCCCGCTACTGCTGCGCCGCTGCTGCACGATTTCTGTTCTCATCCTGAAGCAAAGTTCTTAATCCGAGGTACTATTTCTGGGTTAGTGGAGTCTGTAACCTGAAGCATATGTAACCTGAAGCGTATATAACCTGAGGTACTACTGTAATTTGGAATGTAATTTGGCCTTTTTTCTTTTTTTCTTTCTGTTTGATGATTTGACTTGATTTGTGATTAATTGGGATGTTTTTAATGGAAAATTAATAAAAAATATTTACAAAAAACAAAGAAACAAAAACATATTATAATTTTCTATGAGGAAAGGTGAGTCTGTCATTGTAAACCAAAGCAGATGTCGGGCACCTTCAGTGAGGGAAGCCTTAGAGATGCGGGGGGGGGGGGGTTACTGGGAAACCTTGTTTCTGCAAAACTCTTTGCAAGAGGCCACAGAAGGTAGTGCAGCCTGTATTGTCTCAGCTACCATCCTAAATACAGGTGATTTTGATTGCATCTAATTATGACCGTGAGGCGCTCTAGTAAATGCTGAGTGATTGGTATGCCAGGTCAGGAGGCTGCTATCTAAAAGGTATCATTTCCACACAAGACAGCAACAAAACGAAGAAACGTTTGCAAAGTATACTGAAATGATAAGCGGGAGTGCCAAAGTGAACCGTATATATATATATTACATTACGCCTGACATTATGAAAGTCTGCGTGAAGTTAATTAGCTGCAGAAATCCCCCCAGTACAGCAATCGTTCCTCACAGGTGCGCTTGTTTAAGACAGCTTTACTTGACATACATTACTTACCCTCCTGTTTGCCTTTCTCTCTGGTGTCTGAGCTCAAAGGGTTTCTTAAACGTGAATAACTGAAGGAAGTAATTTTAAAGTCAGAGGGAGCGAGGGAGGGCAGAAAGAGAAGGGCAGTATCTTAGTTTGTTTGTACAGCTATGCTCTTGCTTTTCTGGCAGCTTTAATTGAAAGATGGCCGAGACTTCAGACGCTGTAAAAGGGCTCTTTATACGATGGGGTGACTGAAATCAATTGTAGGAACCGTCATGGAGGGGCTATGATGACTTCAACTGTGGATGACTTGGTTTACACACTGAATTCATTTCTGAAATGAAATGTGAGAGGACCAAGCCAATATGGAAACCCACCCTGCTTATCCTAGCCGTGAAGAGAAAGCGCTCTGTATCCTCAGAGTGCTTTATTACTATATATACGCAGGTTGCTGAACCCAGACACTAATACTGAGAACAGGAGCCAGGGCTTCATCCTTAATTAGCCCCAGCACAAATTAAAAATTGTTCAGAAATGATGCTTTAACCCAGATTCATAATGCACATGCTTAGCATTGGGTTTATGTTTTTGTCCTTCAGAAAGGTCCATTTCAGATATTGTTTGAACTGTTTCTTTTAAAAAGGAAGGAAAGAAAACAAGCCTCTGTTCTATTCCAATTTATGTGGCATTAAATGCTCACTTAGGATCAATTGCTGGGCAAACATTATGCTTTTGAGGGGTTGAAATTACCCTTTGTTTTATCCTTTTTTGCAGCTATTTGCAGCCATTGTTTACCTAGGCCCCTGATGTGTTAACATTCCTGCATTCATCCCAGCTATATAGGGATCACATTGTGTGATGACAACACTGAGCATAAATGTAGGCAAGCTCGAGTGAGGGCTTTGCCACTTTGGCTGCATTTATAGCAAACAAACAAGCACTGCAGATCTGTGAGAACAGAGCCTTCACTCGTCACTGGCTATTTCGTCACAAAAATGGAAGCAGCTGCAAGACTTATCTATCAAATTATGGTACAAAAATGTATGGAACATTGCATTTGCTGAGAAAATAATCCACAATCTCCAAGTCATAAAAGGAAAAGAACGTGTGGAACATTTTAATGTAATCTGACTGGTCTTCACACTAACTTTCAACCAACGACCTACAGGCCTCCTTAAAGGTAAAGGTAAAGGGACCCCTGACCATTAGGTCCAGTCGTGACAAATTCTGGGGTTGCGGTGCTCATCTCGCTTTATTGGCTGAGGGAGCCAGTGTACAGCTTCCGGGTCATGTGGCCAGTATGACTAAGCCGCTTCTGGCAAACCAGAGCAGCACATGGAAACGCCATTTACCTTCCCGCCAGAGTGGTACCTATTTATCTACTTGCACTTTGATGTGCTTTCGAACTGCTAGGTTGGCAGGAGCAGGGACCGAGCAACAGGAGTTCACCCCGTCGTGGGCATTCAAACCTCCAACCTTCTGATCAGCAAGTCCTAGGCTCTGTGGTTCAACCTACAGCGCCGCCCATGTCCTACATTAAAAAAGACATTGAACTTCCTGAGATATATGACATTTCAAGCATCTAGTTATGAATATATTTACCTGTACAACATGGACAACTCAGTATTGACTTTCCACATTTGTATGTTGGGTTTCTTTTGAGGTTGCTTGCTTGTTTGTTTGTTTAATAACATATATACACCACTTGATTAAAAAGAACAACAACAACCTCAAAGCGTTTTTTGCATCTGATTTCCCCTGCCCCCCAACCCCTGCTCCCAATCCTTTTGGCTCTGCTCACTGGTTCCTGAGGAGAAATAATGCAAAAAAGAGGCTGCAGTTATATTAACTTTTCTTGCAGATATTCTGCTGCACAAATCAAGGTGTAGAAGTCATGCTGGCCATGCTCATTACACATGGATAGGAACGTGCACATTGTTGTTGTCATATGAATATCAGTGTGAACACAAAGCAAAACAGTTTTAGCATTACCTGGCAATGTTTACATCAAAAGACTTATTTGTACTGAAAACTCACAACTGGGGATAGGGATTCAGCTGAGTTTGTGTTTAAATGTGAACTTCACACTTTCTGAAATAATATGAAAAATGGAAGACCGGCATCCTTCAACATTTGCATGTCTCAGGATTTTGCAATACAATTCTCCAGTTAAGTAATATGAACAAAAACGTGTATACTAGGGCAAAGTATGCAGATGAAAACATATATTGGTGGGAATAACATACAAAATATATATTATGTAACTGAAATTTTATTTGCTGAAATGTGTAGGAAGCTGCTTTATACCGAGCTTAAGGCATGTGAATGGAAGACTTTCTACAGGTGTTACAAAGTGGGAATTTCTCTTTTGATTCGAGGGTTTTGACTGGATCATCTTATTGGCAGAACTTCACACTAGTGCAGTTGAATTATCCCTCCCCAACAAAAAAAAAATCACAAATTGATGTGAAAAACTGAACACCAGAATGGAAAAATAAGGAACTGAGAGAAACCGAAATTGACAAATTTGTCAATGCATATTCACAACCAAGTTCAGCCTCATGTTTTCAGTGTCAGGACTCAGTCCTAGGATGTGTGAAGTCATTACAGAGTCCATCAGAGCATGCACAGAGCAGTTTCCTTTCACTACTAACAACAACCAACCAACTGCTTTGGTGGGCATGACATCCAGTTGACTATGATAAGGAATCTATACCGAAATCCAGCATCACCTGAGATC
The DNA here is from genome assembly GCF_027172205.1 of Podarcis raffonei. NCBI lineage: Eukaryota > Metazoa > Chordata > Lepidosauria > Squamata > Lacertidae > Podarcis > Podarcis raffonei. The sequence goes on along the minus strand of NC_070604.1, from coordinate 73,435,806 downwards.
TGCGAGTGCAGCTTTCTCCCAATTGAAGCGCAGGGAAACCAAAATGCTAATTTGCTAAGCTATTGTACTACCAACTTTACTGTACAGTTATGAAACATGGATCACTTATAAACACCAGCTCCAACTCCTTGAAAGATTCCATCAACGGTGTCACTGAAAAAAATTACATGTCACTTGGGAAGACAGGCAAACTAATGTCAGTGTACTAGAAGAAGCAAAGATCAACAGTGTTGAAGCAATGATTCTTCAACATCTTCGTTGGACTGGTCATGTTGTTTGGATGCCTCATTACCATCTTCGAAAGCAACTACTCTATTCCCAACTCAAGAATGGAAAGCGAAATACCAGTGGACAACAAAAGAGGTTTAAAGGCAAATCTTTAAAAAAAAAAAAGTAATATAAGCATTGATAACTGGGAAACACTGGACTGTGAGCTCTCCAATTGGAGAACAGCCTTTACCAAAGGTGTCATCGACTTTGAAGAAGCATGAACTCAGGGCACAAAGGAGAAACGAGTTAAGAGGAAGGCACGTTTGGCAAACCCTCACTGTGATCAACTCTTGCCCGGAAACCTATGTCCCCACTGTGGAAGGTCATGTGGATCCAGAATTGGCCTCCACAGTCTCTTACGGACTCACTGTTAAAACCATGTTCATGGAAGACAATCTTACTCAGCTACAAGTGATCACCAAAGGAGAAGAAGAAGAAGATATGGAAGTGGCGAGGAAAGAGATAAGTACAGGATGACCTAGTCTTTTCTGGCTCATAACTGCCATCTTTATGTCTGCAAAGACAATAGGAATTCTCCCAAGAGCTGTGCTACTGTATTCATTCAAAGGCACATTTTGCCTATGCCAGAGGCAGCATTGCCATGAAGCTTGGATTCCCAGATTAAGCAATGTGAGAGAAGGGCTCCATCATCTGCTGCCAAAGCCAGTAGAGACAGTTATAGTTTCTGGATTCCTGCTGGAATGTTTATGAGGTGTTGGGGAAGATTGATTTGGCCACTGAGGATAGAAATGCAAGCATCTGCTATAATGGCAGCAGGAAGAATTAGACTCATCAAGAACAGTGATACATAATGATAGTAGCAGTGTTTGCTTTGGGAATATTAAGAGAAAGGAGCTGTCCCCCTTGCATGCCAGATGAAGCTTCTAGACTGGTACCCGTTTTCATTCTACGGATCATATAAAGGAAATATTGCCTCATCTTGTCCACGTCCAGAAATGGATTTAGGGGAGCTCAACAAAGACAAACAATGGATGGTGAGAGGTGAGAGGTTCTGAAGTTGGGCATCACATATAGTGCCCCTGAAATTTTAAAGCCCAAAGTCCATCACTGGTAGGTGCAGGGGAAAGTGAAATTGTCAACAAAGACCAAGTGCAGTCTAGAAAATACTGCTGTGTTCACTCCATTCATTTCAATGCAACCGGTCTGGAAATTCTATAGGATTCCCGCTGAAGCAAGTGCATCCAGATGATCTTTTCTTCTGTAGTGGTCTCATAGTTTATTTGTTCGGCTTCTTAGTCACTCACTACAAAAGTCTTCCTAAGAGACCAAAGGCCTAGCATAAAAATGAAAAGAACACATTACAATAGAGCCAGTACAACAACCCATAAACAGCCCCAGCAAAAAATAAAACAAAAACACAAAACTTCAGCAGCGGAAAACAGTTAGCAATAAACAACAAAACATTTATCAATCAAATACATGGTGCCAAAAGGATGTTAATGAAGGTGCTAATGCAGTCCCCACTGGGAGAGCAATTCAGAAAGGGGGAGACAGTATTAGCATTGCAAGCTACAAAACCGTTTTACTCACTAACTTTCATTTTGTGTGAATAAATATTCTATCTGCATTTTTATCTAGACATTTCTTGGTTCTTGCTAATTCCCTGAAGCAAGCAATACTTGTTTTTTTTTTTTGGTGTTTTTTTCCCAAAATCCTTTATTAGGCATATATAATACTTGTTGTATTTCTAGATAAGTGCAGTAATCCCTGTGATTCACCACCATCTCCAGGTTGAAGATCCTCGCCCCCTCAAAAAAACCCCATGCTACTGTGAATGCACATGTAAATTCCATGTTACATATAAATGAGACATCAGCAATGCTGGTAACATCTTTGGGGTGTTGGAGGCTGTTCCTGCACTTTCTCTGCACTTAAAGACCCTGTTATTTCAGATAAGGCGCTTTCATTGGTGGCGTTCTATCTTTAACATGCCCTCTTCCGAGAAGATTGCCTGGTGCCAACATTGGTGTCTTTCAGGTGACAGGTGAAGATTTATTATTGACCTAAAAATAGATCTTCTGTGTATTTAACCTATTGTAATATGCTGCCCTGCTGTTTTTAACACATTTAAATTGTACCTTTTTGTCACTTTCTTAAGAGTTATTGTGAGCTTCTCTGAGAATCCTTATGTTCATGAGTGGGCCACAAATGATTCATTATATCTATTATTGATTTTCCAAAAATAACAAAAAATAAAAAACAACAATACAAAAGCAAAGCAAATTGACTTCCCTCTAGTCCCTTCCCTGGTCCCATTATTTGTCAACGTGCTGCATGTCCATTATGGGCCACAAATGATTCAAACAAAGTGAGCGAAGAAAAATGGTTCAGAGAACTAGCTTTTCATGTGGTTGCAACTGCCATGGGGTAAAGTTTACATGTTGCTACTATGGCACAACTGGTTGTCTGAATCCACTTAGAGGTTGAGCGACAGTGGTACATGCTAGACTGTTCTTGCAGATTTCTCTTTCCAAACAACAGAAAGTAAATATATTTATCCTGCTTGCAGTTCCTAGAAAAAGAGGTGCTAGGACTTACCGTGAATGCCTCCCTTTTTCACTTACGTTGGCAATGACGCCCACCTGAGAGAAGATGCTGGAACTAAGTTCTGGTGAATTTTGGCTGAAAAAAGCCCTGCCTGCTTGTGAAATCACCAGGGTTGTGAACCAGTAGTACTTAGTACTATGGGAAAACACAAGAACTTAAGAAAAGCCTGCTGCATGAAGCCAATGGTCATCCAGTCCAGTATCCTGTTCTCACATTGACCCACTAGATCAAGCAGGATCTGAGCACAACATCACTCTCCCCTATCTGCGGTCTTCACCAGCTAGTATTCAGAAGCCTTACTACCTCAACTGTGAAGGAAGGGAACAGCCATCACAGCTAGTAACCACTGATAGCTTTATCCTCCCTGAATTGGTGCAATCGTCTTTTTAGGAGCAAGTTCCATAGTTCAACTAGAAAGAGGCTGCACTTCTCAAAGGCAGCACAAGAATAACTTCAGCATTCAAAATTATTCTTTGGCTCTGTGGCTTACTTATATTTTAAAATTCTAGTGCTTGGTAAATGTACTAATACAGAGCAAATGTGCAAATTACATTCACTGCTTAGCATGCTATTCTTCCCTTTCGCCTTCAACAACTAATGCTTAACATTTCAGTTATTTCTATTTTGTAGATGGGAACTAAGGAACAGAAAAAATGAATATATCTGTAGTTCTCTTGAGACTTGAGCCTGGGTCTTCCTTATCCAGATCTCAGCTCTCACTCTGATGGGATACACAAGGCTCTTGAAAACTGGCTGATTGGGCTATAGACCTAGACCTTTCTTGTTGTATATATTTAGAGATCCTTCATATTGTTAAATGCCACCCCAATCTCTGAGCTCTGCAAGATTCCAGGGGTATCAGGCAAACTTAACAAGACTCTGTGTTTCCTTTTGGACAATGAGGCACAGTGGAGAATCTGGGGTCTTTATGATATATGGTTTATTTACACACATTTACTACCTGAGCTTAGGATGGAGAAAGTGCAGAGCATCCACATTCCAAGAGGGTCCTGTTCCTTCCAATCCCGCAGCCTCCAATTCCAAGAGACCCCCAAACATTGTGTCTGGCCCTCTCTGCAGCATAAAACAGACAGCCTTCCTTCTCCTTGGCTCCACCCCCTCAACTTGCAAAACTGACACCTTTTTCTGTTCATTTACATCATCCAAACTGCCAGCCTGGAGCCTCCCTCTCTCAACTCCGACATTGTCTTTTGCTAACTACCCAGAGTGCAGGATGAGACACATATTCTTAGTTTTTCTGTTGGCTTCTCTCTCTGTCTCTTATTCGATCAATGACTCGACCATTCCCGTGATGACCTCCTGTTAGTTCTTCTTGATGGTTCTTCTCCCAAGTAGTTTCATGGGCAGGGAAAGCAAAGTCCAACAATTTATAGTCTAACTTATAGTCTATGCCTTATGAGGAACGGCTAAGGGAGCTGGGCATGTTTAGCCTGGAGAAGAGGAGGTTAAGGGGTGATATGATAGCCATGTTCAAATATATAAAAGGATGTCACATAGAGGAGGGAGAAAGGTTGTTTTCTGCTGCTCCAGAGAAGCGGACATGGAGCAATGGATCCAAACTACAAGAAAGAAGATTCCACCTAAACATTAGGAAGAACTTCCTGACAGTAAGAGCTGTTCGACAGTGGAATTTGCTGCCAAGGAGTGTGGTGGAGTCTCCTTCTTTGGAGGTCTTTAAGCAGAGGCTTGACAACCATATGTCGGGAGTGCTCTGATGGTGTTTCCTGCTTGGCAGGGGGTTGGACTCGATGGCCCTTGTGGTCTCTTCCAACTCTATGATTCTATGATTCTATTCTATGATTCTAACTTTCAGTTTAGCACTCCAAGCATTGATTAATTCTAACTTTTATTAGACCCAGGAATTTAGGGGGATCCTGCCTCCCAACTCTTAACACTCTTTTACTCTTAGAGGGAAATTATATTTACTGAATAATTACATTAGGAAATAATAATCCTTATCCCTCTTCATTTGTAAGTCTTTTTAGGTCTTGAAGATTCTGTTGCAATTGCAGAGAGTGAATGAAACTCAGCCTTGGACACAGCTATACACTTTATTCCTCTGTTGAGCAATCATTTATGATTTCAATGGTTTAAAGAATTTCAGGGGTATTTGGAAAGAACTAAATCTTATAGAGATATGGCCTGTTCTCAGCTTCAGTCAGAGGGACTGCACCTTCTATTCCCCCCCTCCCTCATAAAACATGTTATAGGACCAAGGCATTTTTAAAGTATAAATCTTCAGCACTGAATGTTCTGTGGCATTCAGTAGTCTCTTACTATTTTTGGTTCGTATACCTTAGACATGTTGGCAAATAAATATGCTTTCAAATGTTAAGATTTGCTAATAATTTCTATGCACACAGGCATGCTAGACAAGCTACACAAGTCATCAACAGCGTAGCTACTGATTTGCTACTAGTCCAAACAGTAAGATTAAGAGCTGATCGACAGTGGAATGTGGTGGACTTTCGTTCCTTAGAGGTTTTTAAGCAGAGGTTGGGTGGCCATCTGTCATGTTTTTAATGTTTGATGTTTTGTTATGTTTTAATATATGCTGTTATAAACCTCCCAGAGTGGCTGGGGAAACCCAACCAGATGAGTAGGGTATAAATAATGAAATTATTATTATTATTATTATTATTATTATTATTATTATTATTATTATTATCTGAGATTCCTGCATTGCAGGAGGTTTCAACTAATTGGGGTCCCTTCCAACTCTATAATTCTATGATTTAATGTGTTAGAAAGGGAGGGAATGATGACTGTCCCATAGAAACAGAGGCAGGAGCATTGATAGAGCACCATCTCTTTAGTTTCTGGATTTGTAACTACCATTATGCTAAAAAATACACCTGGAAACTCCCAAATAAACTTTCTCCAAAATTTATATTATTACATATTTTTGTTTGTTGGTTTCTTAAGGTTGCTTGCAAATTGAGCCACCCTGCCACCTCATATTATTTTTATTTGCTGCATTGATATCTCACCTTTCTCTCCAAGGAGCTGAAGGTGGCGTACAGGTTCTGATTCTCCTCATTTGTCCTGTGAAAAAGTTGCGACTGAGATGGAATGACTGGCCAAAGTTCACTCAGTAGGCTTCGTGGCTGATTTGAAACAAAGCACAGTATTTTGTAAGAACAGGGATTCACATATGCCTTTACTCATAAATACACTGTCTGGGAAAATATGATTTATTTCACTTTTTTTGTATCTTTGCTTGAAACTCTCATAGCAATAAAAATAAAGAGCTCCTATGCCTGGAATAGATGGTTCAGATGCTCCAGATCCCAGCTGAAGAGACCTGGTGGATCGATCTGTTCATTTGCTTTGGACTCTAGTTTTCATTCATTTGCTGAATTGCAGTTAGCTCAAACCATGATCATATAAAAAGAGCAAATTTATTTATTTTTATTTAGAATTAAGAGTTTCTGCCAGATTCCAAACTTTTGGAAGCTTCTTTATATTTGTGGTTCCATAATATAATGATCCAAGTACTACAGGCCACTAGGGGACCTTCTTGTGTATCTTGCATCGTATTGAAATTCAAACTTGTTTCTGTTTTTAAATAATTGATATGCACTTAATGTCACCATTGGAGGAATCAGCTGCATGAAGGAGCTGACCATGAATGTTGACAGCAGCACTGGGTAGCCACCAACTCTATTTCCATGCGTGGACAGAGTGCCTCTTTCTGTCATTATGGCTGATCATTTCCTTTCATTGCTCCCATTCCGGTCACCTAATGCTTTGCATTTCCCTTTGTTTTCTGTTCTTTGCTCACACAAATGTCTGTTAGTGGTCCCCCATGGCTCCAATGCACAGCTCATAACCACCAGAAGCTACACATTCTGTATTGTGGATCTAACGCTGTAGAAGTCCCTCATGGCTGAGATTAGACAGACTCCCTCCTTGTTGAAAAGGAAGTTCTTGACCGATACCTTGCTATTTCAGCAGTAAAGTAAGTTTTCTGTTCTGATTAATTTTTATCCTTTGCCTACTTTTAAAATTATTATCTCTGCTGCTTAGAAACACCAGCAATTAAGTGATCTAGGGATATTTTAAATAAATAAAAATCATAAACAAACAGAAGTATCCTGTTCATTTTTGCTCTGTTTCTTTTTGCTCCTTTTGATTTTATGGGATTCTCTTGTGCATCCTTTGTTGAAATATTTACACTATTTTTTTTTAATTTAAGGAGGCTGGGCTGGATGACCCATGGGGTCCCTTCCAACTTTACAATTCCATGATGCTATGATTCTGTGAATGGCAAGAAATGGCATGACCTCATAATAGTCTAGACTTTAAATCCCTGCGCTGTCTTCCCATCTCAACCTAATCCTCACTGATAAAGTTCTCCATGGCTCTACCCTCACCATTGTTTTCTGTGTTATCTTTACTTCTGACCTTTGCCTCCGAATCCCCTCCCGGGATAGTTGTGCCCTGCCACCTCGTCCTTCAAATCTCTCCTCTAAAACCATCCATTTCTGCAAAGCTTTTGGCTTAACTTCTCGTCCCCAGCTGAAATGGTGCTTATGTACATGTAGCCGGATGTGCTGTCATTAATTCCTTAGTACTCTTGCATCTTTCTTCCTGTCTTACCCTCATCAAAATTTTGATTGTAATCTCCTTGGGGGCAGGATCTTTGTTCTTTAAAGTGTGAGACACAGTGATGGGTGTGGGGTGGAGGGGCTAGCAATTTGAGTGTGTTGCTATTTGGAATTCCTGTGGGGGGTGTGCAAATGAAATACAAATAGCACCTGCAGCAAGATGTTGCAGCATTGCAGCCAGCCAGCCACTCCATTCTACCACCCCTTGCAACTGATACCCACCATTTTGTGGCCTCTGAGCATGCTCAGTATTCATTGGGCTGTTTGGGGTCCCTCCCTTAATGGTCCTGCCAAAGGGGTTTCCTTTTTTGTACTTCTTCAAGCCTGCCAAAAGCCCTCTCTTGTGTGTGGGATGGTGCCTTTTTGGCTACACAAGGACCCACACTTGGATAAGAAGATTGCTCTTAAAATATAGGGTTATTGCACCAAGATTATGAGAAATTTTTACAGATCCCACGGAAAGCCCTAAAACTCTCACTCCCTCTCAGTGTCACAGAAGCAATGCCAACCGACTGAAACTCCCTTCTGTGGCTCCAACAGAAATGCAGCTCTCTCTTCTGTGATTCCAGGAAGTTCAGTGAAATCTTTGTGTAACTGTGATAGACCCTTCAGGCACACTCTGCCAAGATGCTGCCCTTAACACTTCCAATTTATTTCAATGGGGTTTGCCCAGGAGAGCTTCCCAGCGGACTGCTCCAGAATAGGCATTAAGAGGCTTGCTGCTTTACAGCTTTTAGGACTGCAGTCAAAACCAGCCATCCAGTTTGCTGCTGAGAAAATGAGAGACAAACATCTCTTTTCTTCAGGCATTTCCCCCTTCTGAAATCTAAGGAGTTCAGAGGTCGGGGAGCCAGTTCAGCCACAGAGCTGAACATGAAAATGATGAGTTTATAACTAATGGGAGCAGCTTGTAGGGCTATTTTTTTTAAAGAAAGAAAAAAATCTAATTTTGTGTGTTTCAGGGAGAGAGTTCAAGTGAAATTTCACCCGTTATATTTATGCTCAGGAATACTAACTGCTAACAATGTTTCCCCAGGTCTTGTCATATAGATGCTGTTAGAATTTCTACTATTCCCATGCATAATATATTAAGCCAGCTCTAATTCTACTGCAGATTCCACCTTGATATCGACGAAGCTATGATGTGTTTTTCAGCTTGTTCCTTCCTTGTTTATTTATGCAGTAAAATCAAAGGGTTTGTGCTGCATACGAGAGCAGAGCAGACATTACATAAACTGTGATAGTTCGCCAACTGCGAGATGAATGGGAAGCCATTAGATAAAGACCTTCTTCTGCATTGCTAAATCCCAGCGAGCTCTGTCTATACCAGAACGGCGTCATATACTAAATGGCTACATGTAGATGAGTCCGGGGGGGGGGGTTGTTGGGGGGTGGAAGACACAAGCAAGTGGAATCTGAGAATCAGAGCAACATGACCTAAGAAGGCCATAAGCAAAGGATGAAGCGTTGAAATATTTCCTTTCATTGCATTTTGTGAAGAAAACTGACCATGTGTGACTATGCTCCCTTTTACAAAGTGGAACAAAACGTCCTATGGGAGCACATTATTGGAGAGGGGGGAAAGATGAATGGGGATATTGTTTTATATGTGATCCCTGTGTTTTTATTCTTGTTTTCAAAGAATCACAAAATTGTAGAGTCTGAAGGGACCCTGAGGATCATCCAGTACCACCCCCTGCAATGCAGGAATATGCAGCTGTCCCTTGTGGCGATCGAACCTGCAACCTTGTCATTATCAGCACCACACTCTAACGAACTGAGCTATCTAGATTTTGACACCACTTTGTGGCATATATTGGATTTTTTGTAATTGAAAATTAATTTTAAAAAATATTTAACAGAGGGGGAAAGATTTTGACACTGCTTTATTGGTATTTTTAAAAAACAAAACTCTTACTCTTTTTGGAAACAGCACAGCCAGCTCTACCAATAAGCATTGTGAGGTGACTGCCTCAGGTGGCAGCAGCTGCTGCTGCAGTTCCTTTGCTGTTTCTCCTAAGAGCTATGTATGCTATATAGATTGTCCTGGCCTCTGTAAACTGCCCCAGGTGTGGTGAAGAACACTGATGTCTTCACTAGTATTGAACTGAGATTCAACTGCTGGTACAGTTTGCCTGTGTCTGTGGAATGAGGAGGCGTGCCGCCATGTTGTCCATCTTAGGCTGCACACTCTCTTTGGTTGGCCCCGGGAAGCTGCCTTAATACCATTCATGATGAAAGGTGGGATATAAATCCGGCACATGATTAAAGGAGTAACAGATGAAGTGGCAAAGTTACTGTATGTTTCGCTCCATAAGACGCACCTGACCATAAGACGCACCTAGTTTTTAGAGGGAAAAGCAAGAAAAAAATATTCTGTGCAGAGCATGTAAATGGCTCTCGCTTTTCTTGCTTTAAACTCTTCCATCCGTCCTACCGCTTCACTGAGAAGCCAGCAGAGCAAGCTGAGCAGCTCTCGCTGAAGCCAGCAGAGCAAGAGCAATAGCTGCGCAGCGCCTCTTGTTCTGCTGGCTTCCTAGCAAAGCGGGATGAGGGATGAAAGGGAGCCCTTACAAGGGAGCGCTGAGCAGAGCCTGGCTCTTTAAAGAGCGCGTGGCTCTTGCTGGCTTTTCCAGGAGGTGGGGGAAGAGACAGAGGGCAGCCCGTCAGTCCCTTCTCTCACCTCGCGGAAAAGCCCCCAAGACACACACTAGGCGCAGCTCTTTAAAGAGAGCACGACTCCAGCAAGAGCCTCCCGTCTCCATTCGCTCCATAAGACGCACACACATTTCCCCTTACTTTTTAGAAGGAAAAAAGTGTGTCTTATGGAGCGAAAAATACAGTACATAAGCAGGCAACATGCAACATACAAACTCTTGTTTGTATGTCTATGTGTATAGGATTTTTCAGTGTACAGAGTGTTTTGGTGTTGTTCTGATCACAAACTAGCCTTGGTAAAATGCTTTCGCTTTGGGAGGTTATTGAAAATACTTGCAAAGTCAATTTACTAGATGTGATTCAGTAGAAACAGATGAGTTTTTAAGAGCACCTACACCACCTAAATTGAGAATAATTTCGTTTTTAAATATGCTCTCACAGATCTATTGGTATTTACAGAAACACCTTTACTTAAAATGCCTAGTCTTTGAGTGTGACAAATCCTGTCAGATGAAGGAATATCAATTTTTATTATTTTTTTGCTGGATGCTGGGGCATATTTGACAGCATTTAATAGCCGTATTAATTTGCTATGCTTTGGAATGTTAATCTGCAGTAATTCCCCCCCCCCAGATTATTCCATAATTTTTCATAATAACCCTACTTCTAGGTTTGCTGTTCACCCCACGAGAAAGTAGGCACCACAGAAATTTCCTGCCATTATTCATTTAGTGCTGGGCATCAACCAAATACTGCACATATTTTGGTTGTCGTGCCCCAAATACTGAGCATCCACTAATATGTGTAAATAAGTGATTAGCTTTACTTTAACGCTGTCCCTGTCATGCTGCCTATCTTATCAGGACAACCTCACTTTACTTCTACCTGTCCTGGTCAAAACTTTGCTCCTGTTTTGTCCTTATTTGCCTTGCATGAAAATGTGTAGGGCAAAACCGTTGTGCTTTTTAACAATATTAAGATGGTTTCAGTTCCCTTACCCAAGTCTCAAGAAATTAAATAACAAATGAGTGGTTTCATCTTGACCTAGGACTTCTGCATGTAGGAATGCTTGCCAAATCTGATCTTTGTGAATTTTGATACAGGAGGACCTGAAATGCACCTCCTTGACTAATGTGAGGGTCAGAATTCAGTTATCTACCAGCTTTCATGCTTCCTGAAAATTCAACAGAGTTCTTAGCTCAAAAAACAAAACAGAACATCCGCTTGAAACAGGCATAGGCAAACTTGGCCCTCCAGATGTTTTGAGACTACAGTTCCCATCACCCCGATCACTGGTCCTGTTAGCTAGGGATGGTGGGAGTTGTAGTCCCAAAAAATCTGGAGGGCCTAGTTTGCCTACGCCTGATGTAAAATGTGCATTTTTGGAGAAAAGGCATTACCAATACAGTGGTACCTCAGGTTACATACGCTTCAGGTTACAGACTCCGCTAACCCAGAAATAGTATCTCAGGTTAAGAACTTTGCTTCAGGAGGAGAACAGAAATTGTGCTCCGGCGGCATGGCAGCAGCAGGAGGCCCCATTAGCTAAAGTGGTGCTTCAGGTTAAGAACAGTTTCAGTTTCACCTCCAGAACGAATTAAGTACTTAACCTGAGGTACCACTGTACAATCCTATGCGTATTTACTGAGAAGGAAGTCCGACTGGATTCAATGGTACTTACTGTGAGGTAGTTGTCTGTAGGATTGCAGCCTTGCCCTCTGCCTGCCCCTCAGAGTCAGCACGCCACACAGGGCAGGGTCTCAGGGGCCACAGCCTTTCCTCCTCCTTTCCTGCTGTTCAGCAACCGCTATGAGCTGCCCAAGGGAGGAGGCCGAAAGCAGAGGCCATGAAGAGGCCATGGGATGCTCCCTCACAGCAGCTGCCGCTCGGAACAAGCGCTAGTGCATCCTCCTCTCTGAGCTTGGTGGTTGTAGCACTGGTGGGGGAAATAGGGATATTCTGGGATCAAATCAGAAGCCGAAATGCCTTCTGTAATTCTGGGACCGTCCCTGGAAAATCGGGACACTTGGAGGGTATGCAACAGTGGAGGTAGAACATAATCATCATGGCTAGCAGTCATTGATAGCCTTATCTTCCATGAATTTATCAGAACTCTTTTAAAGCCATCCAGATTGGTGACCATCACTACAACTCGTGGGAGTAAATTCTTGTCTGTCCTGAATCTTTCATCCTGTTTTTTAATCCAAGCAGGTCAGTGTGTCCATTCATTTCATTTTTCATTTTTTAATTTGTATACCATCTTTTTATCTTACAATACTCAAGGCAGTATACAAGCTGAAGAAACAAAAAATGTACATCTTATAACAATCTAATGCAATACAAAAATGTGATAATAAAACTTTAAAATAGGCAACCTACATCAAGAAAGTAACATTCAACAATCATTAGAATAGTATTAAATAATAATAACATATAAAAGTTAAACAGAAATCCACTCAAGAGTTACAATAAATAATTTCTAAACTATAATCAATAAAACAACGGCAAGCCACAGTACATAAATGGCCTCCTCCCATTTTACTTTCACAATGACCCCATGAAGTTGAGTGATTGGCTCAAAGTCACCCAGTATGCTTCCTTTGAACCCCTTGGGTCACTCTCTTCAGAGATGAACACCGTGACCTAACCTAAGATCCCACCCAGCAAACTACACGTGCAAACCTGCCGTCGCACACGGAGATGTTATGAAATAGCAAAAACCCAAAATATGTATCTGTTAATCATAGCAGGACGGAAGTGTTTTCTTGGATCTGGAGAGGCAGTACTCCATTATGAAGTAAATTCTCTGCTATACTTCTCTACCCCAGAACAATTTTGGTGATAAGAACCTCTTTATATTTTTAATGTCTCGGGATAAAGCCCTTAGCCAGCAAATTTAAACGATGAAGCAAAATAATGTAACCTGAGACGAAGAAGGAAGGTTTCGTTCCAGAAGTATTTCTTCTTCTGATTGGTTGGGTAGGTGGAAGGGGGGCGGCTGGCTTGATGACAAAGCATTTTTGAAGCAGGCTTTTGGAATTTATTAGAAGTGAGAAACTAACTGCAGCAAAACTTGCTTTGCTGTGTCAATATCTTCAGAAAGAGTAAATGCAGACAAATGTAACCGAGAGAATGGAGTGCAGAGGAAGATTTAATAAGGCAAAGATGCTGTTGCCTTGTACTGCTGAGTTCATCCAATAGACCATCAAACATCCTGGCACAAATTTACAGGCAGTCACATCAACCAGGGGGGGGAAAAACACCACACATTCTAGCTATGTGGTTCATGATATGTTGTGCCAATTTAGATTTGTTGCCCAGCCAGGGCAGTTAATATAGAAACACACAGTAACATTTTGACAAAGATTATGAGGCAATGTAACTTATCTACATTAGAAATAAAATTGCACCTGTAAACAAGAGTCAGGTTGGAATGTGCTGAGCGCTACTAGGGATGGATGAAACTGTCAATTTTCGGTTTTCTCAGTTTCTCACTTTTCCATTTTTACGTTCAGTTCTCCATGTCTCCATATGAGTTTGCTTTTTTAAAAAATTATTCATCAGCATTTTTGTGTGAATTTATCCAAATATGTTCATGTTTATCTGCAATCTGGCCTAATATACATATTTTTACAAAGCAGTTTCCCCATATGGAATAAATTTCTGCATGTCTTTCACTAATATATGCATTTTATGCACACTTTCCTATGTCCATCTTTGTAAACGTTACTTGCCCAGAGAACTGCATTTCTAAATTCAGATAAGTGCAAATTTCAAAAGAATGGCTGCATTTCTGTTTGCGTATTGTTTGGGAAAATGCAAATTTGGTAGGTTTCCCTATACTGTAAATGAGAATGGAATTGAATTAATTCCCTAACCCGAAGTGCTACTGTTGTGTCCTACATGTTGCTCAATTTCCTCCCGCCTTTTTTCTGTGGCACATGCAAAAGCAGGATTTTATCTGAGCTTTCAACCCCCACACTGTAAATTCTGGATTATTCTTTATTATTTATGATTTTTTATTGATTAAATTTCTATACCACCTGTGGCGTTTGCCTCCTAGGTGGGTCATAAGAGAACCAGTGTGGTGTAGTGGTTAAGAGCGGTAGTCTCGTAATCTGGGGAACCGGGTTCGCGTCTCCGCTCCTCCACATGCAGCTGCTGGGTGACCTTGGGCCAGTCACACTTCTCTGAAGTATCTCAGCCCCACTCACCTCACAGAGTGTTTGTTGTGGGGGAGGAAGGGAAAGGAGAATGTTAGCCGCTTTGAGACTCCTTAAAGGGAGTGAAAGGCGGGATAGCAAATCCAAACTCTTCTTCTTCATAAGGAAAGGGTTAAATGAGTGGGAAGTGATTGGCCAGTGGAAACCCAAGGGGAGGAGTTAGAGTTAGAGTTGGTGTTGTTTGGAAGTCAGTTGAGAGTTGGGAGTTGGAGAAGGAAGAGGGAGGATAAGTCTGTGGGTTGACTGAGTTGTGTTGTGAGAGAGTGAGAGGAACTGTTAGGTGGAGTCAGATAGAAAGTTGGGATAATCAGTTTGAAGTTGTTAGGTACGTATAGGTCAGTAAAGAAACTAAGATTAAGAAACTGCCAAGAAAAATTAACTGAAACCATAAACTTGTTCATGCTTATAAATAAACTTGATTATTTAATGTTAACAACTGACTGGACTCCGTGTGTACCTGAGAGAAACGGGTTGGTGGCAGCAGGAAAGCAATCACAGTGGTGGCACAGGGATAAATAGACTGTCAAATGTCCGGGGACCCTGTGTGATCGCCACACCACCCTTCATACAAAGATCACAGGGCAGTTTACAATATAAAAACACAAAAATATATAGCCTAATAATGAATAAAAACAATACCACCCCCCCACAGTTTTGAAAGCCAAAGACCTAGGAGAAGAGGAATGGTTTTGCCCATCACCTAAGGACAGGTGGGCAGGGGCAGCAAGCCGAAACCCCCACAGGCAAGCAAAGTGGATAATACTTGCCAATTAATACATAAGAAATAACATTCAAGTGGCGTGTAATGTAGCATGATGCCATCATCTCCCCTGCATGTGTATTCACATCAGAGCCGGCCCACTGGTGAGACGGGGTGAAGCACTTGCCTCAGGCAGTGGAAGTGCACCCCACCCACCCACCCCACAACTTGATGAGCAGGAATGCCTTGCAGAATGCCTGTCCCTCTTGCCAAGTTTGGTGAGACGGGGGAGCATGCTGACGAATGGCAGAAGTGTGGGGTGGGGCAGGGGGCAGCACAGTCCTATTTTGCCTCAGATGGTGAAGCAGGATGGGCTGCTTCACATACAGCTAGTACCTAAGTGGTGCCAGTTGTTCGTCTTTGGCATCATAACAACGTACAGTGCATGTCAAGACATTATGCACCTCCATGTTTCCTTCCCTCACTGTCTGGTTTCACATCCCCGTGTGTTATTGTAACGTGAGCCATGGAAGTGGACGGAAGAGCTGTCAAGAGGCGAGCAGCAGAATGGGCTGTCAGATGACATGAGGTGATACAGGAGCAGGAGGCTGGCATGTTGGCACCACAGAATGAAAGGTTAGGATTCAAGGAATTTGTTCTTTTTTCTTTTTTAAAAATGGAATGTATTAACTCAGGCCACATTTGCACTACACATTTAGAGTACTGTACAAGATGGTTGGACAGTGTTGTCCAAGCTACTAACATGAGTTTGACCAAACTGCGGGAGGCAGTGGAAGACAGGAGTGCCTGGCGTGCTCTGGTCCATGGGGTCATGAAGAGTCGGACATGACTAAACAACAACAACAATTTCACTTTAAAGAGTCATTGTTTTCCCAAAAAAATTATGGGAGCTGTAGTTTGCTAAGGATGCTGAGAGTTGTTAGGAGACCCCTATTCCCCTCACAGAGCTACAGTTCCCAGAGTTTCCTGAATAGAGGAATTGATTGTTAAATCTCATTGGGAATCATAGCTCTGGGAGGTCGTAGCTGTCATTCCAGGCACAGCTGACAAAATGTGCCTCTAGTCACTGAGGGCCCCTGAGCCTCCAGTGATTGAGCTGGATCCAGAAGCACCCTCAAACTGCATGCCTGCTTATTCAGGGAGAATGCAACCCCATCCAAGGCAGGCAGTTGTCCAGTTTCTTAGACATAGGAACCACTCGTCCACAGTACCTCCATCTTGCCATGATTCAAGCCCAGCTGATTTTCCCTCATCCATCTCACCACTGCATACACACACTAGCGCAGGGCCAACATCACATCCATAATGCTGCCCATATTTACTTTGAGACATCTTGCTGGTAACAAATGAGACAAAATCCCCATGGTGGGATTTCTACCATTTCGTTTTCCTGAGGTAATACCCCACAAACACAAATACACACACGGTTGTATGGTAAGCTATGAGCACCACTCGATCCTAGGGTTAAATTGAAAGATAAAGTTCTTAAGGAAGTAAATATCCTCTAAGCAGTCAAAGAAACTGCAGGTGTTGATACAATGGACCAGTAAGTGTCACATTTTGCATTTCTTGGTGGAATATCATGTTCCAGGCTGTTTTCTAAAGCCTTCCATGTTCTGTTCTCACAACAGGATCTTTTACTGCTATTTATTGTATTCCCTCATGGAATAGGGAGATTTCAACCGGACTATTTTTTTAAAAAAAATCACTCTCCAAATACATTTTCATGTCTAACAGTATGCCACAGAACTAACTAATGACTGTCATGATACAAAGGAACAGAGGGAGGTAGAAAACATAATGAGTTACAGTGGGATAACACACTTATCCCCGCTAGTGAGGAAATGAGCCATAAGGGGGATAGTTAAAATGGCCTGGTTTTTGTACCACTATATGTTATTCCCCCTCCGTGTGCATTTAATTTAAGCTACTCTCTTTCTTCAGAATATTCTTTTCAACAAAGGCACTAAAATGAGCTACTTTGCCTCTTTGTCAACACAACATGCCCTCCAATATTCTGTGTCATTCTAGGGCAAGCTATAAGAAACTTGTTGGCTCTGAGATTTAAAAATGCAGCAGAAAGAAAAATCATTAAGAGATTTATTTTGTAATTTCCCATCTTTTACTCAATGGTGGAGGGTTAAACAAACTGAATGCTGAAACCTGTAAATGAGACACAGCTGTTTAGCTTTGCACCACATTATCCAGGGCCGGCCCTACCATTAGGCAGAAAGAGACAGCTGATTCAGGCGGCATTTGCTGGGGATGGGGAGACACTGAAGGACAGAGCAGTGCATCCAGTGTGCACCCCTTTAGATAAGCTGCTACCCTCAGGTGTGGTGGAAGATGTTGTTTCATTGCCAGCGCTGAGGTAAGATTCAACTACAAGTCTGGTCACCTTCTGTATGTGGAATGGGAGCGGGGTACTATCTTGGGGTCCCTCCCCAAGCAGCAAAAGGTCTTGGGCTAGCCCTGACGTTACCACACAGTTTCCAGCTATTATGGCTAACCTGACGGTGGATGGTGTCAGTCTGAATGGTGTTGGTCAGAGTAGAACTGGTCTGGGTAATCAATACTAATGGGAAAGAATGGGCAAATCTGAACATAGGAAGCTTATATAAGCTGAGCCATATGATTGAGCCACCTTTCTCAGTATTGTCTACACTGGCAGCAACTATTCAGGGTTTCAGAGATTATTCATTCCCAGTCTACCTGGAGATGCTGGGGACTGAACCTAGGATCTTTTGCATGCAAAGCATGTGCTCTACTACTGAGCTATGGCCTTTTCCTAAATCACATGTAAACAGTCCAAAGGGATTTATAGCAGGTAAAAAGGTAAAGGGACCCCTGACCATTAGGTCCAGTCGTGACCGACTCTGGGGTTGCGGCGCTCATCTTGCTTTATTGGCCGAGGGAGCCGGTGGCCAGCATGACTAAGCCGCTTCTGGCGAACCAGAGCAGCACATGGAAACGCTGTTTACCTTCCCACTGGAGCGGTACCTATTTGTCTACTTGCACTTTGACGTGCTTTCGAACTGCTAGGTTGGCAGGAGCAGGGACCAAGCAACGGGAGCTCACCCCGTCGCGGAGATTCAAACTGCTGACCTTCTGATCGGCAAGCCCAAGAGGCTCAGTGGTTTAGACCACAGCGCCACCCGCGTTATTAGCAGGTAGGCCACTGCTAATAGTTGGCCAGCAGAGACTCCCTGGATGCAGTTGGATTGCGAAATGCTGGCTGAGAAGTAAGACCAATGAAGCTTGTGATGGATGAGTTAATCTCCTTCCAGTCCATGCCATTTGCATAGGTGTTCACTCCTAAATTTTCTCTGCCCCATTTCTAGCTTAATCTGCAATTCAAAAATTAACCTGCGATTCCTGCATGAAATTTTGCATTTAAATGTGCATACACATTTTTAATGCATTTTCTCTGAAAATGTGCATTGCATTCCTAAATTAATTTGATCTCAAAATACTCATTGAAGCACGTTTTGATACCTTTTTTTTGAGCTGAGTACTGTGACACAACTGTGAAGGCTATCTGCACATCAGTCTAGTAACTGCAGATCAGGCCAGTTCACACTGGGCTTTGCTAAGATTGATTTCCTCAAGCTTTTCTAAATGAAATAAGCCAGGACTAAGAGTCAGAAATAACAAAAGAGGGGGTTCAGGGCAAAGTTCAAAAAATGTGGGATAATCCACTGCCATTTCTGGAATATTTTCTATGCCCTGTGGTTCTTCTTTTATACTGCCAAGTTACTAACGAAAGAACAGTAAGTCACAGCAGATTGAACAAATTCTCTGCCTGCTTTTAGTCAATACTGGTATGGAGGTAAGAAGCAGGGATGAGGCCTGGTTCCTCATAGTTTGAGACTGGGAAACTATTGATGCTTTCAAGACTCCTCCACTGTCTTTTAAGACAAAAGACAAAGAGCCAGAGACCCTCTGTGTGCCTCCCCACCCTAGAACTGAACTGAGAACTTCTAATTTGAGCATTCCATAGAGAAAGAAACGAACACATAAGGTGGAGGTCAATCTCCCCTCATGATTTGCATATATCTAACAATGCCAATGGAGAGAGAGAGTTCAGCGTGTGACTGAAGCCTCATCAGGGAAGCCATGACTCATACCTTTGAACTGTTCTCGGCAGCTTTCCATCGCCCTCTGAAAAAGAACGGGCATGTAGAGAGAAAGGACTGTTTTGCTACTACAAGCTGTGGATGAAATAGGGCATTAATCACAGTTGGGGGGTAATTCAGAGCCCCAAAGGAAGGCCTAGATTTTACTATAGAAAGCCAGATATGATTCTCCATGTACTACTGAATTTTTCCAGCTATACTGAATTACTCTGAACTTCCTTGTTCATTTGGCCAATTATCAGCTAGTCGTTGTGTGTGAACAATGCAGGGCAAGTGTGGGGACACACACACACACACACACACACACACAAAGATCTGTTAGTCATTCTCATTCACAATATTCCTGTATTCCTGACCATGCTGCTTAAAGGTGAATCAACCAAATTTGCACTTTTGGAAGCAAAATGAAAGCCAAAACACAGCCATTCTTCAAAATGTGCCCTTCTTCAAATTTTGCAGTGCTGTTCTCAACCCAAGTGCCATGTACAAAAATGCATGCAGTGCGGGAAAGTGTCCACAGAAAATGTATGCATTAGTTAAAATAACATGCCCAAATATTAGGGAATGTAATATATGTATGCAATTTGCAAACGGATGTTGAAATGCTGAGAACTGAATTTAAGATCGGAAAAACGAGAAACCAAGAAACCAGAAAGGACAGATTCGTCCAACCCTAGCCAAGACATTTCACTGCAGAAGTATTTAAGAATGTAGCCAGGGCAAGGGGGGGAGGAAACTTGTTCATGCAGTTCCTTCCCCCTGACTCTTTCTGAAACGTTGTCCCTTGTAGGTGTGTGCCCATGAAAGACCCAAGGAACTTGGCCAAATCAGACATTTGTCTTCATTAAGTCATGCGCAAGATAAGGGCATTGCAGCTACCAACGTGACAGCTTGTGTTTTAAATGGTAAGATTTGCAGAGGTGGCTGCTCATTTGCATGCAAGAGATGTGAATGTCGCAAAGGAGGTGTTGTAAATCACTGAAGAGCAACTTGACAGTGCCACTCTCTCAGCCTGGTTGAGAATTATTAATTAAAGCAGGACGAGGCTGGTTTGTTTGCATATCAGTTGAGCTAAGCCATGCTGGTATCCCTGTAAATAATAAAACAGCGTGATTAGGCCGAGTCATTGATTAAGTGCCTTCACTGTGAATAAACACTGAAATCCTTCGGTTTGTAAGGGGCCCTCTGACACCGTGATAAATATGCCATCGTGGATACGGCTGTAACATAGTTTGACATCTTCATCCATTAATAGCAGCTCTCTCCCAGGATGACAGTGGGTTCAGGTCCCATGACAGATGATACATCTGTCCAATTTTGTTCCTTAAAGCAAACAATTTAGGAGGTCTCTGATAATGCAAGTCGAGGAGACGACAGCAAAGACAAAACAGAAAGTTGTTAAAACTGGTTCGGCTGCAACATTCAATCATCTGTATGGGTGGCATTTTATTGGTAGAACAATTCCGAGGGAGACATTTCTAAGAAGTCCTGTTTGTATGACTCTTGGGATGTAAAAGCCAGTCATTTGTTTTACTAAAAGGATACACATTGCAAACTTAATTGCCTTCTTCAAATATAAGTTGTAGCCAAACTTATAGTACTTAAAACAGTCTTTCCAAAGCAATTCAAGACAACACATTTGGAGCTTAGAAATCAGATCTATAAAACCTGTATCTTGGGGCTTATCCACACTTTCCTTTCACCCCACACTTTCCAGGCACAGGTCCACACAGCTTTCTCTTTTTTGCCCTGAGCTTTCTCCACAAAAACCTGCTCTTTAGCGCTCAATCGGAGCAAATGTCATTTCTGGTTTTCAGTGGATTGCTGTTAGCTCCAATTCAGTTTTAAAGAGCGGTGTGCTGGTCCCAGGGGGAGATTACCGTGGAGTGAGGTCCAGGACCTGAGTCGAGGGACGGCAGACAGTCCTCCACGGGCGAAGCGGGGTTCAAAGCGAGGAGCCGGGCAAGGACAGGAACACTGGAGGAACAGGACTGGATGCTGGCCGAAACAGCTCTTTAATGACGTTGCTCCCGCAACCTGGGACCGGGCTGACTGGCCTTTATCTTCTCTGAGGCCAGGGGCGGTCCCGGCCCCCAGGAGACCCGCCTCTCCTGGCCTTAAGGCGAGGACTCCTCCTGGGAGAAACCAGTTCCCTTCGCCTCTCTGCCCTGAGCCTCTGCAGTTCAGGAGAGGCTGAAGGGTTACTGGACCCAGGGGGAGACTCACCTGCAGGCACTGAGTCCTCAACCACCTCCGGAGCCAGAGTGGATTCACCTGGTACCTGCTCCTGAGGATCCAGCACAGGTGCAGGCGCTTCAGAATCAAGGCCCTGCCCCAGTTCAGCTGGCCCTGGAGGCGGGGTCTCCTGTGCAGGCTGGGATTCCTCCGGTTCAGCCTCTGAATCGGATTCCCAGGCCATCACAAGCGGGTTTTTCAGGTGAAGGTGGGGAAGGGTGCTTGGTCAGGAAGCTTTAAAGTGTGGACCATGCCTGGAAAGAGTGGATAAGCTCTCAGTATTTTTGAGAGAAGCAACTTACTAAATATCTCAGTGGTTCCCAATTTGCTACGTACCGTGTACCCCGTTTTTCAAAACCCAACCCACAGAGCCCCTACTTTTGAAAGTTCTTATATCTCTGTAGTAGTTTTTGTTATGTGAATGGTGCCACAGACCCCCAGGTGGATTACATGGACCCCGCTGGGGTCAATGGATCACCAATTGCGAACCCCTGCTCTATGTCATTTGCAGTTAACAATCCTTTCAAAAGATGAATGCAGAAATATCAGAACAAAATGCCATCTAGCTCAGCATCCTGTTTCATGGACGTCAGATACCTATGGGAAGCCCACAAGCAACAGCCCCCTCCCCACTTGCAATGGTCAGCAACTGCTGTTCAGAAGCATACAGCCTCCATACTGGAGGTAGTATGGCAGCCATCATAGCTGGTGGCCATTGATTGCCTTACCCTCTATTAATTTGTTTACACCCATTTTAAAGCCACCCAAGTTGTGTAGTGAATTTCACAGCTTAACTATGTGCTGTGTCCTGGATCTAATGGGGAACAGGACAGGGAGAACTGTGCAGATTGTGGAACATGTGGATAGAGTTATTCTGCTTGGGACAACAATACTTGATGGTACCTCTCTCCTGATATAAACCCCAACCAGCATTAAGATCGACACTGGAGGCCCTCTTCCATGCATACCCTCTGAGAAAGGTTTGGAGAACGGTAACAAAGAAAAGGGCCTTTTCAACCCCCCCCCCAAAAAAAATTCCTTGCTCTGAAGGGACTTCTGAGGGGAAAACTTGGTTGCCAGCTGGTGGCCACCTGGAAGAACATTGCCACCAAGAAGTTTCACACAGACGCACATGTGCACACACTTACTTTTCCCCCACCCTCCACATCACTAAAATGCACTTAATTTTCTTGCCTGCATATGGTTTAATGAAATGGGGTGGCTGTAATTTTGACACAGCTTTAGAGAGAATTACTCTTGCCTAGTGTTTGGATTCATGGACTGGACGGAGAAGAGGGCAGAACACTGGCGTATATGGAGTTGTTGGGCAACCTCTCTGAATGGCTATGCAAATTCACAAAATGAGTACTAAACATTTCACACGGGACACCAGCAGTTCTCTTCTGGCACAAAATCTGCATTGTATTGTATTGTATTCATATCCTAACTTTTGGAAATGTGATCCATCATGCTGCAACTTCCTATTTCTCCATTGTCCAAAGGCAAGTGTGTTGCATTGCTCTCTTTGTACCTTCGCATATTTCACTCTTACATACAACACTGGAGGGCAATCTCCTTTTCTATTCCCATGCCTTTTGTGGCCTCACAGAAACCTTTCCCCTGATGGGTCACATAGATGCTTTTCAAGCTTGTATAGTTCAGAACTACTAATTAGATGCAGTACATTGGGATCAATCTTTCTTCAAACATGTATGATTTAGGATATAGATTATCTAGTGAGTGGGAAAGGTGGGGGTGGGAAGCACCCCCCAAATTATCACTACTTAGACATTCTGAATCAATTATTCACATTATTATGCTAATGCCAATTGATCCAATGAAATTAACATTCAAGCAACAAAAAGAGTTTATCAAAAGATTTACCCTATAACCTCCGAACTCTACGCAATACATCATCAGCATAATTACATGAGTAGCAGCATCAATAGCTGAATTCATCAGAGTAGGGGCATCGCAAAGGGGAACATAGATTTTCCCCCTTTATTTCTAATATCTTTGCAGATTGGTTATGCTCTTCTTTAGAGCTTCCAGTTTTTTAGCCCAGGCAAATGGTAACAATGTATGTTTTACTTCCTCTCTGGTGACAGCAAAGATAAAATTCAGTGTTACCCTATACCGGATGTTTTTGTTCAGGAATTCATATAGTGTCTTTGGTTGTTTTGAGATATGGGCCAGTTCAGGTATTCATTGACTCAAACTTTGGTGTAGTTTTGCCTTGCACAATTTTACATCTTACTTGCACCAGATGCACTGATCCTTTCTGCAGTTCAGGGTTTATCATTTCATCCAGCTTTGCTGCACATGATAGGCAAAGTAGCCTCAGCAGTGCCAAATTCTCATTGCAACCCAAAGTGGATATAGGAGTAAATTTGTGAAACGTTATACTGTGACTCAGAGAGCATGTTCTCACCATCCCACCTGCCAGTGCCCTCGGGCTTTGAACTTGATGCTTTTGTATCTTTCGCAATCAGTTCCTTTTAGGCTTGTTCTGGCCCTGATCTCACCTTGCCATCTAACACCAGGTCCTTTAATCAGATATTTTGCTGATGGCAGTTTCACCGCTCTTGGACTTGAACTCAAATAAAACAGGATGGTCCCATACTGGTAATATTGTTCCCAGCCTTCCTGTACACCTGTTTCTTTTTGTTGGCAGCCCAGATCAGCTATGTATTGGTGCATTAAAAGGTCTACCTTTTTTGCTCCCTATCCTGAAACAGACAAGAACCTCCATTCATGACAGCTCTTTGGCAGTCTCTTCTGAACAGGACCCGCCTGGAATGACTGTTCTTTATGTTTTGTATGGAGCACGAACTCCTTCAAAAGGCATTATTTGCACCTAAATTGCTGACTGCAGATAATGCTGCAGCATGTGTCCAACACACTGGCATGCACACCTCTGTCTGGTGGTGTGCTGTTATCCATCTGTGAAAGTTCTCTGTGTATATAGTCATAGACCTGAGAAGCAATAAAGAAGTATCATGCAACTCACAGGAATGGAGAAAGCTTTCACGGAAGTCAAAGTGAGGAGGTGGTGCAATCTGGCTGATGGCATCCTAGCAAAAAAAAATAAATTAAAAATATTATGCCATAGCATAAATATCATAAACTACATGAGTCCAATACCATTTAAAAGCCTATCATTCTAACAAAGCTTTGTTTGGACCAACTGAACACAGCTTAAAAAAAAAAAAACCACCACCACCAATTCTTGACACTATAAAAGAAGCATGTTTTTTTTCCCATTGATGCTTTAGTTGAGATTCCTGCATTGCAGGAGGTTGGACTAGATGACCCTCATGGTTCCGTCCAACTCTCCAATTCTATGATTATATGATTCTAAGTAAGAATATAAACATATGATTTTGTGTGAATTTGCCCTGCGGCACCTTAAAGACTGGTGAAGTTGACTGTAGCCCACAAAAGTTTATACCCTAATAAATGCATTAGTCTTCACTAAACTCTCTTGTTTTTTGTGCAATGGACTAAGGCTGCAATTTACTCTGTTTCCCCGACATTGCTTGATTGTGTGTGTGTGTGTGTGTGTGTGTGTTTGATGTGATCTTTCACATTTTGTAAACGTCACTTCTGGAAATCTAGCGGACTCTAATAGACATTTAACACCAGGCGTGGCATGTCCTGTTTTATCACTTGGCTGATTTTGGATGAGATCTCAGGCGCTCTGCATGATCTCGCACATTTTGGTGAGACCTTGCCCAAAATTGGTGCTGAAGCTGGCGCTGCTTCTCTGCCATTGGTGGAAGTGGCAGAGCAGGCAGGATGCCCACCAGGGCAGTGGCGTAGCGTGGGGGGTGCAGGGGGGGCCGGCCACACCGGGCGCAACATCTGGGGTTAGGGCAAATCCACGGGTTAGGGGGCACAAATCCACGGGTTAGGGGGCGCAAATTACTTGCCTTGCCCCGGGTGCTGACAACCCACGCTACGCCACTGCACCAGGGTGCTGCCTTGAAGACTTCCGCTGCCTTAAGCGGCAGCCTCACCCTGCCTAATGGCTGTGCTGGCCATGTTTTGTTAACCTTGTGGGATGATATTTAGGGAGGTACAATTATTTTTCACAATTTACATGGGTGGAACAAGGGAGCACAGAAGAACACATGTGCATAAAGGGTAGAGAAAGGTTATGACATATCCAATGATGTCTGCAGTTGTGTCACACCACACTCACTAGTGTGAATTAAATTTAGCACAACATAGGCAGTACATCAATCAAAAAGCCACAGGTCCATAACATAACAGGTAATGCAGTATAAAAGGAATTTTTGAAACTGAGACAGAAGCACTAGCATTAGAACCAGTAAATCTAATGTAATAATCCCCACATCTGAAGATGCCCTAAGGCAGCTAGCCCTCTGGAAATGATAGTACATGTGTGTATTTAACCTTCTTTGGAATTTTATCTCCAGTTTCCAGAAATGCTAAAATAGATCCTCAATGAATCTAACCAGAAAGAATAGTCGAATTACAGTGGATATTCATCACAAATATTTTGTGATACTACTTTTTGGACTATGAGGATCTGGCAAGCCCAGGGAAGCTACAAGATCTGTCCATGAAAGCCAGCATTATAAATTGCAATTCTTCTTCCAAAGAGTGGAACACAGAAACAGTTTCACAGGATGCAGAAGCAGATTGATTCACACTTTTAAAAACCACACAGATAAATCAGCTCCAGAAAACCAGCATGTTTTGGGCCACAGATGGCCTTTCATCAGGGGAACGGTGTGCGCTAAGAAGATACAAGCTTTAAGTGATCAATAGAACACGTAAACAAGAGTCTACATAACAAAAGACATGCTTTTTTGTCTTTTGGAAGCATACCCTCCCAGACAGAGGAATACTCGCTTCACCTTACAGTAAAAAATAAAGACTTCTCAATGATCTACCCTGCACAGAGCTAAGGTCCCCTTATAATGACTGGAAATTTGTAGGCTGTTTTTACCCATTGGTGCTTTCATGTCTGTCTCAGTTCTAAGCATCCTCTTGACTGGTAGGGTGATTAACCATCTTGTACTTAAACTTCTGCTAGAAGGATAGTTTCTAGTAGGAACTCATGTATAAAGCAAAGTCACTTTTCTTCCAAGAACTGACAAAAGAAAACAGGTGGGCTTCAAGCTTAAATTGGTATATTAATCAATTGAAGCTTTAGCTGATTAATAGATAGGGCCAATTTTAATTGGTGAGGGCAAATTTTAATCAGTGGAGCTGAGAATTAAGGAAACACCAAAGCAGTAGAGGCCAGTTATGAGTGGTGAGGTCCAATTTAATCAGAGAGGCTGTGAGTTGAAAGCACAGTTGTTCATTTTTGAGGTCGGTCTATTTGAATCTGTTGTTTGCCTGTAATAAGAAAATATGATGAGCATTTTGACTAATTATTAAGTTCCCAAGCACAGTGTTAATGAGCAAACAAAAGGAATGAACTATAGGCCAAATTATACAATAAATTAAATTAAATGTGTACTTTCCATTTATGTTTTTTTCTTTTTTTTAAAGAAGCCATTGGGAAGGAGCAATCCAGATCAGGACCATGTTGTGGTGAGTGAGAGTTCAACCTTTTCTCCCAAACCAGAGTCCTGATAAAAATACCTCAGAAGAAAAGCTGCTGTTGACACAATAAAATAAAATTATAGGTTCTGATTAAATATCCTGGCAGATATTATCTGGAACATTAATTTCAAGGTATGTAGAATTTGAATTTCTATGGGTGCAATCTATCCATGTCTCTCAATTATAGTTCTGTGCTCACAGTCAGTTATCTTAATCAGTTAGCATTTATTAGAAAAGAAGCTTTAAGGTTGACTTTGGACACGGTGCGTTTCAGTGAATAAAAATCCAACGCCATCATATAGAAAGCCTTATCTTTAGTACCTTAATGGGATTTTAGCAAACAGCAGAACATTATAATAAAAAAAATGACAGGGAAGTTAAAAGGAATCCATGAAGGTCACTCCGTATCAGTGATTTATCTCTGACCAGAACAAAATGTTATGGGTTGGGTTGGAGGAACCAAATTCCACAAGGGCCCCAGACTCTTGAACAGAGCCAACAGTGGAATTACAGTATAATACCTTTAAGCCAACACCAGGAAGATAGACATTGATTGTAAACTTTTCACCACATGAATGTCCAAGACAAGGTATAAGAAACACTGTCAGTGAATCATTGTGTTTCTCCTGGGTTACTAATCCCTCAAAATGGCCTTAGGTGATGATAAGTCCCATCACAAATCTTGCCGTTGTCATCAATACTATATTTGGATATGAGGGAGTCATTTAAAAACACATGCCGAGCCGAGTACTTATGTGAAGACTATCAGGGCCAGGGGAAGAGAGCCTGAGGGAGGTTGCAACAGCAATTAGAAGACCTTTAAGAACTGTACAAATCCTTCCAATTATGCAGTTGCCCTTTATACTTTATTAAATGCTACAAAATGCTTTAAGATCAGAGGAAAGCAATGCAGTGACACAATTTCCCTCAAATTAATGGCAAATGACAACTTTGTATCTGCAGTGAAATGAGATTTCGAGTCGTGCTTCTCAGATGCATGACGGATGCCACACACACACAGGCTCGCTCACTTGAAATCCCTGGTTCCAGACTCACAGACATTAGCATGAAGTAGAATCCTTGCTGCATCCACAAACATAGACTGAAAGGTGGGAGGAAATTGTTCTTTGGCCACACTTTGAGCACTCTGATTGTGAGCGTAGATCAATGAGTATAAAAATGACACTAGCTGCTGTGGTGTTGGGTCTTAGACACTTTCAGTCAGCCAGCACAACAGGAGAAGCAGGAGGCATAACTGATGGACAATCCAGCAGACAAGGAAACAGGGAGGAAGCCCCTTTCAAAAGGTGGCTGAGGCAGTCATGGGCCAAATCTGGGCAGAAAGGCTTTAAAGCCCTAGCAGACCACAGGAGAAAGCCAATGAACTTCACAGGTGGGTAAAGTCACTCAGGCCAAAGATCCTCTGATGACTCACTACCCAGGGCAGACCCTGTCCTTACCCCCTTTCCCTGCATTCAATGGGCCTACAAAGTGAGGGAGGTTCTGCTATATTTGGGTGTATACTGTATTTAAGAAGCCCACTTGCTAACCCTCCTGAATCTCTCTTGCCTATGCCTGTCCCTCACTGTTTGACTCTCTCAGTCAGCCATGTTGTGGACAGTGTTGCTAGAATCGATGCAGTTGCTGTTCTGTTAAAACTGTGGTGCATTTGCCCGATCCCTGGCAACAGTCTTTCTGGACCCTGGTCCTCAGGAAATTTTGTCTGGGGAACAGCTTTAAGTTTCTTTGTGTCTGCATGATACCAGGCAAGAAACCTTTTTCAGCCTAAGAGTCACATTCCTTGTTGGGTGGGTAGGATCAGAGGCAAAAGTAGGTGGAGCAACAGAAGTGACTGTACTTTTGTGCAGTAGGCTATGTTTCAGTCATGCAAAACAACAACAACATCAACAACAACAACAACAACACAGGATTTTACAGACATGCACATTCCTCCATCTTTGATCCAGACAGGCAAAAAGGCATTTAACGAGTTCAAGTATACATTCCAGCCAGGAAACAATCAAGGGAGATGCAGGGCAGGGCTGACAAGAGATGTAGCCTAGGGCGATGGGATATGGCCTGGGGTTGAAGCATAGCCTAGGCAGAGTTCCAAGGACCAGACACTAGCCTGGAGGGCTGTATTTGACCTCCAGACCTGAGGTTCCCCACCCCTGTAATGTTAAATATTAGGGTTAAGCCAAAATGCCACTTTGCCCAACTTTCCACACTATTCACAGACTGCAAAGTTTTGGACTTTGGGAAAGGCTAGAAACAGGTGTAAGAACTGAACTTTGCAGCAGAGGAAATCACATTTCCAGCAGAGTGGCATTTTCTTTTACCAACAAGATGCTAAAGTGGGGCCACATATCTAGGCCAATACTATGACAACTGAAGCCAAATCAGAGTGTTATGGTTCTTGCATTCTCTCTTGCAGCTAGCAGTACAACCATCTCCCTTGGCAGGACCACAAACAGGCAGTGGCGAAGAAGATGAGCAGAGGCTCCATGAAGCCACTCATACTTCTCAAATGGAACAGAAGGAGACGAGTGAATGGTGGACCCATTTCATTCCACTGAAGAAGATCTTATTTCCTTTTTTATTGTTTCTTGTCCTGCTCACTAAAATATGGCCCTTGGAAAGTATGTCATGCTTGATTCCGACCCTCTGGCCAAAAGAGGTCAGAATTTCTATGAGTCCTGGTGATCTCCCTGATGGTTTGATTCATTCTCCTGTCTCAGAAATGCAGTAATAATGAGATACCCTCCCCTGTAACATCTAAACTGGATACATTTCCTTTAAAGTATAATTTGAATTTGATTGTTGTCTTGCCCATGAAATAAGCAAAGTACCTTTTTACAAAGTTTAACGATACACAGTGAATCAAGATAATGTACAACATGTCAAAAGACTGTTTCGTTTTAATGGATTCCTGTCTATATTTACAATTGCCTATTTAAGGGAGAGCTGACATCATCACAGAGGGTGTTTTTTTTAACCTTGTAAGCCAGACTTCTAACTGGAACAATCAAACTTTATTGCTACTCCCTATTATTTTGTGCTGCTTTTGGTTTTTTAAAAACTTTTCCTGAGATTTCTGTATGCTCTCCTTAAGCCTATTTCTTGTGCTGAGAGATTATATCTTGAGGTCATGAAGACATGTTCAAAATGTTACTTTTCCAATGGCATTGCCTTGTCTTGATAATGGGGTAAAAATTCTTCTGGTTCATTTAGCACAATAGCAATACAGTACCTGATCCCTATGTTTAGTGAAATTAAAGTTCTCTAACTACATGCTACCTTAAATGTGTCATTTGAAGGGTTTTTAAAAAATTGTTCAGGACTTCAAATATTAAAAAACTCATCATTGTTCCAAAAATGTGACAAGTCTCTATCAACAGCACGTTGAAGAAATCCATTTGGAAAGATCATAATGTATAGATTCTCAAAGAAAATGTACTGGCTCTGCTCTTAAACAGACAGTAGCTAAAACTGTAACCCCTGGGAATTTTGATAACAATAGGACTTCATTCTGGGGTAGGGAGTTGATTGTTTGAAATAAGTTTAACACAGTGCCAGACTCAAAGGGCCCCTTTAATTAAAGGAAACAGACTTCTTCAAACTCGTCTGCACCACAATCAC
Source organism: Podarcis raffonei (assembly GCF_027172205.1). Classification (NCBI taxonomy): domain Eukaryota; kingdom Metazoa; phylum Chordata; class Lepidosauria; order Squamata; family Lacertidae; genus Podarcis; species Podarcis raffonei. Next base: position 73,405,142 of record NC_070604.1, on the reverse strand, counting down.
GTCCACATAACAGTTTCTTTGAGGGAGAAACATACTTCAGGTGCACTCAAGACTTCTGACACTTCACCTCAGCTACAAATAGAACCTCTATGACACTTCTCTGACACTTGAACTGTACAATATTTTCACATTTAACAGCGAACTTCTTGACATCGGTGCTGCTCACTGTATCATGTGCTATTGTGTGAAAGGCAGGTTTGTCTAAGGACCACAAATGGGAGGAGAATGAAATGTCGCTTCGCTGCAATTTTGTTCTGAAAAGTAATCCACCTGCATTTTAAATAACCTGAAATCTAAATGGAAGTGTGGAGGTGGCAACAACATTTGCAGATTTTAGAGATTTCTAAAGATTTCTGGTCTAGAGACTTCACTAGACCCAACTCATGTCATTCATTGAGCAGACTGGACATTTGTCCTTGGGATGGCAAGAGATGGTTAGCAGAGGAGGAAATGCAAGGAAATGGTAACCATTTTCACTTTGGGGAGGGTGATAGTGAGAGAGAGGCAAGATGGGCCCTAAGAGACAGAAGGACACAGAGCTAAATTTCCCGGAGTTCCATTGAAGAAGGATTGATTGTTAAACCAGTGGCAGCTGTGTGAGGGGAACTGGTGCCTCCTATCAGCTCTCAGCTCCCTTAACAAGCTGCAGCTCCCAGAATTCTTTGGGGGAAGCCATGACAGTTTAAAGTGGTATCATACTGCTTTCAATGCATGTTTGTGAATGTAATCTCTGTCTCCCATGCAGAAGTGCAAATGGCTGAAACTACAGCCCGATCTCAGCAGTTCTCCCCTCTCCCTCCACTTTTATTTTGCATGCAACACTGTACTCTCAGCTGGTCAAGTGCAGCCCCCAGCTTCTCCATAGCTTCACATGCTTTCTACAGCAATCCCTCTATATAAAAGGTGAGATAATCAGCTTTTGTTGGGCTTGGCTTGGATCTAAGACAGTATCTGGACTCAAAACAAAGAAGAGCCTACAGAGAGGGAATTTAGAGTCTCTTCTTGCCTGCAGAGAATGGAAGTGGCCTTTTATTCACTTTCCAGGACTGAGAAATTCTCATGCCCCGGAAACCTCAGGGTCCAACTTGAAGCATTACCCAGAGACAAACACATTTCTCTTAAGTGAATAAAATTTGGCCAGCAGCCTCTGAGCTGTGACAGACGATTTGGCATGGGCTGTTTGGCATGGGTGACCATCCTAACCAAACAGAACAACGGCTTTGTTCACCCACCTAAGGCAGCCCATGTCTGAGAGTGACGGAAACTACCTTTCAAAGCCCTGCTGCATGCCACCGTCCTTTCAGAAGTTTTGTTCCTCCTCCCCGAGGAGATGGAGCAGGGTTATTAAATGAATGCAGTTCTCATGGCATGTGCTTGACATGCAAAGCGGTCAAAACAAAAGGCTTTCTGTCAGGGGCCCTGTTCTGGGAGGGCAGAGGTGAGGGCTGCCCACTTCCCGTTGGGTTTCAGAACACACAGGGCTATTCTGAAGGAGCACCTTGATCTCTGGCTATTGTGATATGTATATATAAAGGAACAACAGCAAATGCCCGTCTAGGCACTGCTTTGGGGCAGTTGAATTCTGAACACATTCAAGAGCAGGTCTTTAAACCTTTCTATGAATCTTGTCTATTCTCAATAAAAATTTAAAAGAGCTCTGCTCAGCTATATTTACGACCGTGAGTCACATTAACCACCCCTAAATTCCAGCAATGTGTGTTTTAGTTCTCTCTTTCTTTCTCTTGTCTGTTATTATTTATATAGCATCTGCCTCTTTAAATATAGATCTGAATTGAGTCTGTATTAATAGTGTTTATTTATGTTTATGAAGAAAAATGATTAAACCTGAAATCCTATATACACTTGTCTGGGAGTAATCCCCATTGAATTCAGTGGGGCTTTCTTCTAAGCATAATGTATAATTTTGTAGAATAATACATTAGTCTTGAATCTGCACATTATTCAATCTATATTTAATCTCTAATATTTTATTTTATTTGGAGGGTTCTATACCACTTTCTACCTAACAGTCTCATGGCAGTTTACAGATTAAATATACTTGTATCATGAAGTTTACACCCACACACCCACACCCACACACCCACCCACACACTACTCCAAAGCAATTAGGCTTGAGAAGAATCTGCCTAAATGCTGTGCGGGGGGGGGGATTTTCATGGGATGGGAGATAATTTCTCAGGATTGCATAACCAGGTCATTAAGCATGATATAAAAACTGGGTCATGTCTAGCATGTTTTGTCAGACCTGATGGTTTCCATTTATAGCAGCTTGGGGGAAGTAAACCTGGACAGTGCCATGAAATTCTGATAAATGTTGTCTGTGACCAGTGATGAAAATGATCTCCCATCTGCCACAGAGGTCACCTTTCATCAGTTTCTGGTGGCAAAAGTGGACCACCGTTCCATTTGAAGAACAACTCTGTGAAGCTGACAAGTTTGCACTGCTTTACTAGTGGGTGCTTTGTTAATCAAGCACACTCCTGCTCCTATGCAGATATTAAGCTTAGATGGATCTTGAATTGTATTCAGGTTCTGCATTTCCATGGCTCTTTTAAGTTATTCCATCCATAAAATGCAGCCAGGCTAAAGATGCTATAGGAAACTCTCTCTCTTTTTTGCACTTTGTGGTCTTTCCCCTTTTAGATCTGTGGCTTTATTGTTTCATTAAGAATTTTGCATTTAAAATATACTATGCTCCATCTACGGGAAACCCATAATCTATTCCAAAGCAATTCAGCATGCATTTGATACAAAACATGCTCGGTAAAGTCAGGGTTCAGTTCTCCTTTGCCATTATCAAGCTCCCTTTGTAGTTTGAAAGTGTAGCATTAAGTAGCAGAGATACTAAGAGTGAGAGTCTCGCGATTTAATCATCCTAATGGTACTTGGGCAACGTACCGATGACTACAATATTGGGACTAGCTGCAGAGTATACAACACTTCTATTAACTAGGACAGAGTGACTCATTTTCCATAAAAATGCTCAACAACTTCAAAAGCAGCCCCTGTCAATTAATTTTCAGTGCTTGCTTGGGCAAGAGTGACTTTTCTTTGGTTGCCTTCAGTGGTAGCAAATCTGTAGGCAAATCTGACTGTGATCTCTTATTGTGCCTTCTGAAGTCATCCCCACTATGTGATTGCCAATTGGCTTGGCTCACCCATGTGACCAACTCAGGAAAAACAAGCAATAGTGATGGGAAGCAAAATACGGTGCCAAAGCAGCAGGAGGTATAGGAAGCAATTCCAGCAATCAGATTTATTTATTTTTAAAGTCTATATTCTCTCAGTTGAGCGGGTTTCTGGAAAATATTTCTGTAGTTTGAAACAGGTTAACCCAAAGTCTGGAGCTACTTTCACAAAAGAGCCCACAAACATTAATAGTCCACAGGAAGCTGTCCTGATGATCAATAACTTTTTCTATCATTGTATCATTGATATACATGGGCATTTAACTGCAGGATGAAGATTCAGGAAAATATAAAAGCTAATCAATATGTTTAAACAGAGCCCTACCTGTTGCCTAAATTGTGGTGTATCTGCCAGCAATACCATGTCCAGTGCTTTACTGGCCTAAATTGATAGAGAGCAGGAAATAAAATTTACATCTACACATCTATCGATCATCTATCTATCTATCTATCATCATCTATCTATCTATCATCTATCATCATAATCATCTACCTATCTACTATCATAATTTCTATATCATTTGATTATAATGGAAGTTAAAAACAATTACAAATGTTTAAAAAATGATTAAAATTAACATTAAGGCAGCTTAAAACACTTTAACATCTGCGTGTCTGGATCGCATAACATTGTGGAAGGCTGCATGGTGTTGGGAGATGCCTCAAGGACCAGCCTGACCTGGTGTGAGGTCACAGCAGCCTGCGCAGTGTCTCCCAACACTGCGGAACCAGCACAGCCTAGCAGAATGCTGCACCGGCCTGCACAGTGTCGACGCACAACACGTGTGATGTCACACACACGTGATGTGCACCAGCCCCCCCTAATCTTGAGGGCACCTCTGTGTCAGCTTCTTCCTCCATGGTTGACTTGTGGATGAACATGGCCTTATCATGGACTGACTTGGAACTCACTAACAGCACCATCAGAGCCAAGGGCTCAACAGATGAGCTACTTCAGTAACTTCTGGAGGAGTCAGTGGACTGAAACAGCCCCAGATGCTGGTCAACTCCTCCATTCTGACTATACCTTCCCCTGCCCACCACCACCGAAACTGGGGCAGCATCTTTATAACCCTCTGCTACCTGTGTATCCAGACACATCCCATCATCTGATACCACTTTATACAGTGTTTTATATGAATATTGGTGAATTGATATTTCGTAATATCATTACTAATAGCTCGGTTGGTAGAGCATGAGACTGACAGCTCTTCCTGACTCTCCTACACATTGCAAGCACTTGCCTTTATTTGGGGTGCTGCTGTTTCTTTTTGCAATTCTGCATAAAGCCTCTCTTTAATATGGATTACTACTATTGGTATTGGACCTCTGGCTAAATGAATACATAGTCTCTTTTGGGGAGTGTCTGCAACCCTATAAGTTGAGGTACCCCAAGGTCCAGGTTCCCTAGTTTCTTCAGAAGCAGCAACCTGACAGTTCTCATGCCTAGAAGCCTCCTAGGATGTTTCCACCTTTGGTTCTGATCTCTTTAGAGCACACTCTTCCCAAATCTCCTGCCTATTGCAAGCATTTGTCTTTATTTGTGGTGCTGCTGTTTCTTTTTGCAATTCTGCATGAAGCTCCTCACAAGAACAGATTGCCACTGCTGATTCTAAAGGTACTATTGGACATTTGCCTAAAGGACTACATAGGTTCTTGGGGAGAACACCTGCAATTTTAGAAGTTGAGGTAGCCCGAGATCTAGTAAGACAAGAAGAAGAGGCATCCTTTGCATTATCCTGATCGATTTGCAATTTTGGGGGCTGGAGACGAGAAGATTCTTTCTCATTAACAACCCAGGTTCAGTTGTTTCTTCAGAAGCAGCAATCTGACAGCTAACCATACCTAGAAGTCTCCTGGGATGTTTTGTGTCCTGAACCCCTGGCAGACCTGGTGGCAAGTCAGTATGTCAAGTCCTGAGTCAATCCAGGTGTCCAAAGGAAGCACAGTTCCACAGAGATCCTGGAGCATCCAAGTTGAACAGACACAGTTCCTTAGCTCTGCTGCCCTTTTTTATTTGCATGCTGATTGCAGCATCTGAGCTTGATAAGGCATGTGACCCTCACCTGTTCCAAGCCTACTCTAGCTGAGGAATCACACACCTCCTCCCAGAGCTAGCGAGCCCCACCTGGCCAGCTAGGGAGCTGGGCTCTGGGCCCTTGCTTGCCTTAGGCCAACACTCCATATGTTTTTGGCCTAAAACTCCCATCATCCCTAGCTATCAGGACCAGTGGTCAGGGGTGATGAGAACTGTAGTCTGGAGGGCGGAGTTTGCCTATGCCTGCCTTAGCCTTCTGGAGTGCCCCACCCACTGCTTCCTATGCCTCAGAGCCCATTGTGTTCATGGAGCCAGGGTCCCTCTGACTCCTCTGACTCTAGTGATGGGTCCTGCTGCTCTGGTTCCTGTACACTGACCCCCCATCCCCTCATCATCCTTCAACAATCCAAGAGAACTTCCTATACCAGTCTCTCCTTCCCCATCCCCAGCTTGCCCTGGTGCATCCCAGTCCCAGCCACACCCCTCACCGGTATCCTCTTCCTCCTCTCCGCTGTCCTGCCAGTTCATTACACTTTGGTCCCGATCTCTTTAGAGCAGACTTTTCTCGACCCCCCCTGCACATTGTAAACACTTTTCTTTATTTGGGATGCTGCAATTTCTTTTTGCAATTCTGCACAAAGCTCCTCGTGAGAACAAAATACTACTATTGCTTCTTACAGGTACTACTGGACCTTTGCCTAAAGGACTACATAGGTTCTTGGGGGGAACGTCTACCATTTTAGAAGTTGAGGCAGCCCGAGATCTAGCAAGATGAGAAGAACTGGTGCTCTTCGCAATATCCTGACAGATTTGCAATTTGGGGACTAGAAACTAGAAGATGAGCAAGCACTCTTTCTCGTTGACAACCCAGGTTCTGCTGTTTCTTCAGAAGCAGCAATTTGACCTTCAGCTAAATGAAAACACCGTTTCTTTCGGGGAACATGTGTCTCCCTAAAACTGGAGGCAGCCCAAGATCTAGTAAGACAAGAAAAAGAGGTGTCCTTTGCATTATACCGATTGATTTGCAATTTGGGGGACTGGAGACTACAAATGAACAAGTACTCTTTCTCTTTGACAACTTATGAATCTCTACCTCTTTCAAAGCAGAAATCAAAATGCAGGTGAGAAGCCAGCCCACCTGTCTCCCAAGGCAGCTTGAAGCTTATTTTTGATCTCTGGGGTCCTTTCTAGTTCTCATTTGTTTGTTTTGACTAATTTTAATGTCATTTGAGTGAGTAGACAAGCAAGGAGCATCTTTTTTAAAAATCACATGATATATCTTAACTGCAGGACAGGTGCTGGGAAATCAGTTCTTTCAGCTCAGTGTGCATCTGATGGGGAAAGTTGTGGATAAGCTCCATCTTACCCCTGTAATGTGATATTTAAAGCCTCTGTAGTAGTTTTTGATCACCCCAAACAATCTGAACATCCAAACAGGGAAGACGTGAGAAGGCGGTTTCTAATCCTCAGTCTCCTTAAATGACTGTTTGATGACAACATGAAATAGATTCTAAAAGTGCCACACTGTCAGGTAACTATGATCATATTATTTACACTTCCCAGGCAATATAATTTGTAAACTCAAGGTGTTGTTTTTTTAAGAATAACATTACAACTTCATTTTCCTAAAAATTAATGCTTATTCCATAAAAGGCTTACAAAGTTCAGTTATTCCAAAAGTTTTTCAGTGTTAATTTTAACATTTATGCCTTTTTTAAAAAATCACCATGGTATTTAACAGTAACATTTAACAATGTCCTTTAGAGGAGAAATTGTGAATTGCAGAATTTTAAATATCTGTCATCATCCTTGGCTTCACTCAGTTTTGTTTATAACATTTTCTTCTAGTCGGGAGGGTGGGGATGGGGATGGGCCTCACAAGTGGAGTAGCCTAGGGCCTCTCTTCATCTAAATCTGGCCCTGCTCATAATCTCAGGGTCGTGGTTCAATTCCCACATTGGGAATTGGGGGGTTGGACTAGATGACCCTTGTGGTGTTTTTCAACTCTACAGCTCTATGATTCTATAATTTATAATCTATGATATCCAAAGCAGCACCAAATATCCAGTTTTAAGTTTTGTGTTGATTCTAGCAATTTAGGGCAGAACCTTACCTTTTCATTTTAAAAAAAAAAGTCGATTCTGCAATATTTACCTTTTAAAAACCCTTTTCAGCATTACTGCTTCCTCTGGTGCATGCTTTTTTTGGAACTATTTCCACATCAGTGGTCCAACTCAATCAGGGATCACGCAGTATTATGGGATAATATCACAGTACTCCATGGCCAACGAGATTTGGCTGTGCGGTACTTTCATTGAGAGAGAATGTGAGAGAGATAAGTAAGTGAATATTTTTGCAAGAAGGACTAAAAAACAAACAAACCACCACAGAGGATGGTTGTTTACCAAAAATAAATAAATGCAATAAAATACGTGAATCTGTTTGCCTTGCCTCTAATTTATTTGTCTGGACAGGTCAGGACTCTTAGCCACAGATGCATTTGTGCATGTCTGTTGATGGATTTGTGGGCTGGTGAAAGCCACTGAAAGAAAACCTCAAGCTGCAGACTGAGAGCATTTTGTTTTTGCTTTTCATATATTTAGCAAACGATCTCTCATGCTGCAGCTATATATAAAGATGTGGGAGAAATTACATTCTCTGGTAGAAAAGTTATTGCACTTCTGAGCTGGGGAGCCATAAAACACACACACACACACACACACACACACACACACACACACGAGAGAGAGAGAGAGAGAGCCTGGGAGGAGTGAGAGGGATTCTCATTCACTTTGCTCTATAAATAAATCAATTTTGCAAACAGGAAAACCGTACATCCTGGCACTGCAACCAAGTCCCTGCCCCATCAATGAAAGCGCCATGTGTGTTCCTATGGCTGAGATAATACCACTCACTAAGGGCAGCCCTACCATGAGGCAGAGTGGCTCGGACAATTGATTTTGGGAATAAACAAACTGAATAGCTAAGGGTGCAAGCTAAACCCCCCCCCCCAATCTGTGCCAGCAGGGCTCTGATGAGTGGCATAGCCGCATTTGCAACCTGGAGGCCTGTGGCAACCACAGCGAAAGCTGGTGGGGGGAAGGACACAAACAATTGGGTCCAACCCTCCTCCAGGGTGTGGAACAGGTCTGATGCCATCAACAGTGAAATTAGCTCAGTATCCAGCAGAGCTCTCCCCTCCTTCAGAAAGCCCCCGTTTGGGGGCATTCCTCTGACCACCAGCAACTGGGATATCACCAGGATGCCTCTTGCATACACATTTGGTGATTGGCAGGTTGAAGACAACCTGTCCACTCAATCCACTCAATTGTGGGGGGAGGTCAGATTGTTCCACCTATTCTTAGTTATTCGGTTTATTATTACTGTGTTGTTATTTTAACTAGGGGCGTGCATTGGCTCTATGTACAAACAGGAGTAATTTGGGTGAGGTTCTTGCATTCCAGTGTCAGGTTCTGCCATTCACAAATCATCCTAAATTGGTTCACAAACTCCCTAAATTCCAGTGTCATTGTAGTTTCTGGTGCTCCCAACAAGTGACTATTGCACTTTTTATTCCCTCAGAAAGAAATACAGTCTAAACCAGGGGTAGGCAATCTAAGGTCCAGAGGCCGGATCTAGCCCAATCACCTTCTAAATCCGGCCCATGGATGGTCTGGGAATCAGCGTGTTTTTACATGAGTAGAATGTGTGCTTTTATTTAAAATGCATCTCGGGATTATTAGTGGGGCCTGCCTGGTGTTTTTACATGAGAAGAATGTGTCCTTTTATTTAAAATGCATCTCTGGGTCATTTGTGGGGCCTGTCTGGTGTTTTTACATGAGTAGAATGTGTGCTTTTATTTAAAATGCATTTCTGGGTTATTTGTGGGGCATAGGAATTTGTTCATATTTTTTTTCAAAATATAGTCGAGCCCACCACACAGTCTGAGGGATGGTGGACCGGCCCACGGCTGAAAAAGGTTGCTGACCCCTGGTCTAAACTAAGTTGACTAGGGCATTTGGATACAATGCCTGCACCTTCTTGGAGGAGAGGGGGCAACATAGGAGTGTGGGAAACTTTTTACTAAGACCGGCCTTTGATTCGTCTAGCTCAGTATTGTCAGCGCCAGGAACTGGAAGCCTGAGGGCAGGATTTTAAGGTGGCCAAACTTCTGAGGGTCGCATTCTAAGGGTGGGTGGGGGGAGATGCAGAAGTGGGTGAGGTCAGAGACTGAAGAGGGTGGGCACAAGTGGGCAGGGCCAAAGACAAAACAAAACCTGGGGATTGAACCTGGAACATTCTCCATGTATGGAGCTATGGCCATTCTACCTCAATGGGCAACATGTCTTGGACCAGCCCAGATTTTTAGGGCTGAGTGGATTATTCTATTATTCTGTGCCTTGTATTCCCCTCTTCCTGCTTTCAGGCTTGGCATAGAAAATTTCTAAATTTAATCTCAGAATTGTTATATATATATATATATATATATATATATATATATATATATATATGCACCTTGCGCAGCACTTTTTAGCTCACACTATTGTTTTTCTCCTTACAGGTGACCACTGTGCATGAGTGCCTAACTAAACTTGATTTAAAACCTGATGCAAAAACTTGTAAAAGCAACTGTCTGATTATCACAGCGCTAAAAGTGGCCAATCAGCATCGGCTTTGTGACAACTTTACTTAGGACAAGGCAGACAAAGCAATTGAAAGTGTTTGCCAGGAGCACCCTGGTGACAGCAGAATCCCTCTTTGCTCTGTGATTTCGTCAATGTGCCTTTGCACTCCTGTGCATTAGTGGCCTCTAAAGTGTGTTGATGGGAAAGACAGGCCTGAGGAGCAGCAAACTGAAGCCCAAAAATGTTTGAAAATGGGAGAAGGGTTTGATAAGCAACACGGTGCCGGATTTACGTATAAGCTAAACAAGCTATAGCTTAGGGCCCCACTCTCTTGGGGGCCCCAAAAAAATTAAAGGAAAAAAAACTGGATGTACATTTCCAAAATATAAGATTAAAAACAAATAAAATAAAACCTACCTACAGCAACAGTGGCAAATGGCTTTAGATACCTATTAGGTCCATAAGTTACCATATATTCAACACAAAAAACTGCAACAATTTGTTGTTGACAAAGGACAGTTGGACATATAAAAGACCCCATTACCTTCAGTAGCTTAGGGCCTCATCAAACCTAAATCCGGCCCTGAAGCAGCACCAAAGTAATTCCAAACCTCATACATTTGGATGGGAAAATATTTTGTGAGCCTTCCGAGTACATACACATGTAAATACATTCATTAGCTAAGGTTTTTTTTTATATTGTGAAATATAAAAAATCCTTGTAGGAAGGGCAGTATAGAAATGTAATAAAAAATAAAAATATGCATCAATGTGAACTGCAGGCCTGTGGCTGCTAAACATCTCTTACTGCAGCACGACACAGCACAGCAATGCCTTTCTTCTCCCTTAGGATCTGAACTTATAAAAATTCCATCCCTTTCAGCAAAGACAAAAGCATGTTAGCATCTCCTCCAGCTACGCCTACTTTTTAATAGCAGGCATTCATGCCATTCTGTTGTCGCTCCTCACACCCCAAGTTTTTGTACTGTTCTCCCAATTGGATATGTCAGTGTGGTGGGAAGGAGGGGGGAATTATCTTATTCCCTTGTTCCCACCCTCCTCATATTCACTTCTTTAAGATGTATCTGCCTGTTTTCTGATTTCAATAAGATAAATAAATTCCTTTGAGGAGTATGAAAAGATTCACACTCATTTGTCTGGCTATGCTTGTATGTTCAGAACGAGCCTTTTGGCTAGTAATCCTGGGTTGCCATCAGGCTGAACTGAATGCTAGGTATAAGCCAATAGCAGAGGCCAGAATCAAGTCCCCTTCTGCTGCTCTGGCAAAAAATGGAATAACCAAGGGGCAAAATCCAGCACTGAGCTTTGGGGTTTAAAACACATTGAAAGTGAGGCAGACTATATATGGGATTACAGCTCAGGTGCATAACACTCAGTTCTCTCACCTGTGGCCAGATTGATGTGTCCCAAAGTTTATTTGAGGGCACAAATTTGAACAGAGAAAAGATCCATTGTCCACAACTTATGTGTTATATCTTCATGTGTTTGAAGATATAGCAGGAAGAGAAGAGAAGAGAAGAATACTTACAGGTAAATTATTATTATTAAGACATCTGAAAGCAGCCCTGTTCAGGGAAGTTTTTAATGTTTAATGCTGTATTGTGTTTTTAATATTCGGTTGGGAGCCACCCAGAGTGGCTGGGGAAACCCAGCCAGATGGGCGGGGTATAAATAATAAATTATTATTATAAGTTATTATATAACAAAAAGAGTATTCAGTCAGTCCTAATTTAAACATATCAGTCCTAATTTAAACAAACAGGCCATCCATGTGTCCAAATAGGTATTTAAATGAGACTGACAATTCTAATCCATGCATTTAAACATAGAAAGGGCAGTGAGATATTCAGACCACTAAGTAGTATGTGGTATTTGTCTTTCTAGCTTTTCAGTGTAAGTCTCCTAGCCACTAGCTTACAGAATTCACTTTTGTTGTCCATCTATTAGTCCCCACACCAAAGGGATATAATGTAAGAGTGTGTGAACACCCAAAATTATCAAGGATTTCTCCAAAACAAAACAGAATAATAATTTCTTTCTGACCAGAAGGAAAACACCAGGGGACATGCCTGCATCAGAGGCCTCATTTCCAGCATCTCCAACCTCGATCTGAACTAGCCAAATCCTTCCTATAAAGGTGCTGTGGAGTCCCTTATGCACAAAGCATCAACTTTTTAAAAAACCAATCTCAACTTTAAATCCAGGTAAACACTACATATACAGTAGATGCTAAAGCAAATTTAAATATGTCATATTATTCGCAGGGATGGAGTGGTATTTTGTCCTGGTGCGAAGGAAAGAAAATGTGTGTTACCTTGAGTGGCCATGCAGGAGACTCAATGCCAACTAGTGGTGAGCTGTAATTCCTCTTCCATTTTTGCATATCAATTCATTACCATATCCCTGGCAAATCCCCCTCCCCCCCTTTTTTGCAGAGTGGAAGAGAAATTTCTAAGAAAATTTCAGGAGCAAGGGATGCTTAAAGTATGTCACTCGTTGCTGACATTTCTCTCCCTTTAATTTTGTTGTTGTTTAGTCGTTTAGTCGTGTCCAACTCTTCGTGACCCCATGGACCAGAGCACGCCAGGCACTCCTGTCTTCCACTGCCTCCCGCAGTTTGATCAGACTCATGTTTGTAGCTTCGAGAACACTGTCCAACCATCTCGTCCTCTGTCATCCCCCTTTAATTTTAGTTCAATACTAAACATGGTGTGGGTTTAATTTGCAAACGTGTGCATGGAATTGTGTTGGAGTTGTGTATATGTGCTGCAGAAGCTCAGTTAAGTGGTTAAGCTCACCACAGGAAACAGCCATTTAGCAAAGCTGTCTTTACTAAGCAAACAACACATACCAGGCTACATACACACACTATTTAAGACCGTACATTAGCCATCTCTCACTGAGCCCAGAGAGGGTTCTTTGCTTCTGAGTTCTTGCTGTATTAAAGTCCATAGCCAGTTCAGTTGCCTGCAAAGTCCTGCAACTGATACGAGTTCTCTGAATTCTGAAATTTCCAACTCCTTCCTCAGATACGCTCTTCAAAAAGTCTTCCCTCAACTCCACGGTTTCAACAGCTAGCCTTCAACAACTCCTGCAGTCCCCAACCATGATGCTGTAACCAGAGCCCTTTTATACACAGTTACTTGCCAAATCAGCCCAGTAGCCCAATAAGAGAGTAACAAGATGCCTGAGGTGCATTGTGGGGGAATGAGTCATCTCTGCTGACTCATGGAGAATTAACCCATTAACTGCATTCCTAAACTATTAGCTTTCCAGTGGAAATCTCAGTGCAAAATCCCCACCACCACCACAATCACCTTTTGTGCAGCAATTAGGGGAGAATCTCTCAGGGGGTGAAATAGGTTCTTAAAATTTGCTGCATTGAGCTAGTGGTGGTAACTAGAAAGGGAGCAGAATTCTTTTCTCAGGTGTATAGTGAGCCTTGCTTGTTTCTATTCCTTTCCTTGAATATTCTGGATGCAAAATCTATAAAAATATGTGCGATGCAGATGTGGTTTCATCAAGGGAGAAGGGGAAGAGTTGCAATACATGGATCTCCTAGCTCCATGATCATACAAACATCTATTATTGTTTAATGGTGTTGTGTGCATTTTTCAAAGGATGGGTAAAAAAGCCTACTTCCCTTCAGTGTGCTTAATCATAGGTATGTTCAGTTGGATTTTCTTTGCAGATTATCTTAACAACCACACACCAAAATCAAAATTTAAATTGTGCACATTTTGCACCCATTCTTTCCCTGAAATATGCATTTTGTACACATTTCCCCATAAAAGTAACATTTTTGTGCTCATTATTTTAAACCATTATTTTGTATTGCAAAATTCAGAGAAGTGTGTTTTCTGATTGAGTCAAGACTTGTGAATGAAGACAGTTTTCTTGAAAATGCAGCTCAATTGATTTCTCCTCCATCTCAATCCTTGCAGAAACATGATCTTCCTATACTCATTTAACATTTAACATATAAATATATATATATAGTACTATACTATACTATACAGTGGTACCTTGGGTTAAGAACTTAACCTGAAACTGTTCTTAAACTGAGGTACCACTTTAGCTAATGGGGCCTCCCACTGCCGCCACACGATTTCTGTTCTCATCCTGAAGCAAAGTTCTTAACCTGAGATACTATTTCTGGGTTAGTGGAGTCTGTAACCTGAAGCGTCTGTAACCTGAAGCGTCTGTAACCCGAGGTACCACTATACTATACTATACTATACTATACTATACTATACTATACTATATAGTATTTTAATTTTTTTAAGCTTCATTGCTGCCCTTAGTGTAATAATATGTTTCACCTGGAGGAAGTGTGTTTTGTAATCACCTAAATCCAGTTTAAATTTCTTTGGATTCAAATAACAGTTGGATTTAGGCAAGTGTTAGATACAGGCAAATACAGTAAACACCGTGCTTTCCTACACCCACTCCAGATAATTATTTACCTAGGCCTTCTCCTAATATGTCTGCTTATGCCTTATTTCACCGTAAGTTAAATATTTGCATTTCTTATCCAAACACACTGCTGTTTAGCTGCATCCAACTGGAAGTGCAAATTGCAGAGCAATGCTAGCAACAGTGCCCCAGAATGGCAGTTAAGCAGGCATAAGGTTTGGAAATATAGCCCTAAGTATCGCCAATATACTTTGCAAACAGATTCTCAGCACAGAATTATGATCATCATATGCAACAGTTATGGTGCAGTTTATTTGAAAGATACATTTTAAAACAACATCTCGTTTAATGGGACTGGAACGATTTTGTGGAAGGAATAGCTTGCTTATTTAAGGAGGATCAGAGACACACATATGCTGCTGCAAAGGTGCTTGCCTCAAAGACTACCCACAGAATGAGGCAATCTGATCAGGCTTTGAAAAGACCAGCTCTTTAAATCCTTTTAAAGCACACACACACACTGTGCCTGCATGGCCACCAAAAAAAAGAACACAGGGATTGTAAAAAATGCTTCCTATTGAACAGAAAGGAGCACTCATTCTCAGTTTTAAATTTGAGAGTGGTTTCATATTTGCAGCTGCTGCCAGAGGGAGTCAGGTACAGTTTCTTTAAAACAGCTAGATGCTGCTGAGAGGATTAGGCTGGTGAAGTTTTTGAGGTCCCAAGACTGGTCCAAGTGTGCTGTCATTATCGCTTGCCACAATGCACCTAAGAAGATCAGAAGTAGTATGGCGGAATTCTGCATTTGCATATCCTCCTGGGGAGGGGGGAGTTCAATTGAGATGTCCCTGCTTGATAGCCTGCCCACTCACCCCAAATCCTGAAACTGCCCCGTGTATCATAGTTTACCATCTGCTCCTCTTCCTCCCAAGCAGTGCAAAGAAAGCCAAAGAATAAGGCTGCAGTTAGGCATGAGTGAATATGTCTTCTCATTTTTCCAGTCATCTTTTGGCCCCATTTCTCATCACTTCACTTCAAAAAAAAAAGTGTTCACAAAAATTCATCAGCGTTTTAGTATGCATTTCTCCTAATATATACATTTTATGCAATTTCACCAAATATTACTATATATGAATTTTCATGCACACTTTCCCTGAACAGTTGCATTTTCATTGCCATCTTTTGGCTGAAGAACTGCATTGAAAAATTGGGGTAGGTGTGAATTTTGGAGAATACAGTCGTACCTTTGTTTTCGAACTGAATGCTTTCTGGAAGTCCATTCAACTTCTGAAACGTTAAGAAACCAAGGCGCGGCTTCCGATTGGCTGCAGGAGCATCCTGCAGCCAATCAGAAGCTGTGGAAGCTGCACCAGACATTCGGCTTCCAAGGCAAAGTTTGCAAACTGGAACACCTACTTCCAGGCATTCGAGTTCCAAGTTGTTCGTGAACTAAGCTGTTCATAAACCAAGGCACCAGTGTAGCTGAGTTTCTCTTTGTCCCAAGAAGGCCCCCATGTTAGCACATAAAGACCTTCCTCTGTTTGGATCATCAGAAGGGTCTGTCCATCAGATCTCAAAACTTGGGACAGCAGATTTAGAGAAAGGTGGCCAAATTGTTCTGGGCTTTCTTTATCTGTTAACATCAGACTTGGAACTGGCAGCCAGTGCAGTTCATGCCAAATCTGTGTAACATGTTTCCAGTTGGGTAAACCACTCCCAGCTCTGACAATCAAATTCTATACTAGCCACCCTTACACAAAATATTGTGCTAGATGTTTGTTCCAGTTCTGCCTATGGAATAGCATCTTAAAGAGAGAGGTGAAACCAAAGCAGCTAAGTAGAATAAAAGTAGCAATAAATTAGTATATAAGAAGTAAAACAAAATAAGAAATGTTAACGTCATAGTGCTGGATGGAATTATGCACCACTCACCACATACAAATCTATCTATCTATCGATCTATCAATCTATCTATCGATCTATCTATCATCTATCTATCCATCTATTTATATATTGTGTTTGTGGCTGTTAATACTACATATCCTCTAAAGGTTGAAGTGGTTTATAAAGCTGATGTTTAAAAATAATGCAAACATATTTGCATAGCCCTGTAGAATGTTTCGCAGAGGTTATCTTAGTAAACATTACAACAATCCTTTTTATCATGTCAGTATATCACAGAGGCTGTGAGTCAGTGGCTCACCTAAAGTCATGCAGTGCGTTCATGCTGGAGATGACATTTGAACCTGGGACTGCCTTCCTCACACTCTCAGCTGCTGTGCAATACCAATTTCCACAAAGACTGGGTTGAATGTCACATGTACACACTTCTGCAGGACCATTAATCCCCTGTGAAAGGATAGAGGGAGAATATTGGTAACATCCAAGTAACGGCCTCAGCCCAGTATACCTGAAGGAGCGTCTCCACACCCATCGTTCAGCCCAGGCACTGAGGTTCCGCTCTGAGGGCCTTCTGGTGGTTCCTTCACTGCGAGAAGTGAAGTGAAGGGAACCAGGCGGAGGGCCTTCTCGGTAGTGGCGCCCGCCCTGTGGAACACCCTCCCATCAGATGTCAAAGAAATAAACATCTATCTGACTTTTAGAAGGCATCTGAAGGCAGCCCTATTTAGGGAAGTTTTTAATGTTTGATCTTTTATTGTGTTTTTAATATCCTGTTGGAAGCCACCCAGAGTGGTTGGGGAGGCCGGGCCAGATGGGCGGGGTATAAGTAATAAATTACTACTACTACTACTACTACTACTAGGTTACGTATATCAGTAGCATAACCTCTATGTTCCAGAGCTGGGATAGGCAATGTTGTACTCTCCAAATGATGTGGACTATAACCCCCATCATCCTTTGCCATTGGTCATGGTGGCTGGAGCTGGTGGGAGTTATAGTTCACAAGATCTGGAGTGCAATGCTGTCTACTTTTGCCCTTGAAGAAAGTTAATTAAAAATGCTTCATGAAGCTAATGACCAGATTCTGCCTTGCAGTACAAGTTTTCCTAAATAAGTAAATTAGCAATTAAAAGAATTACATGAAAACACAGGGGCATTGATATTACCCATTATCTAGGAAACTGATGACCTTTGCACCCATAATCATCTGCAATTAGCCATGACAGTGTATAAACAAAGTCCACTAAATTCTAACAGGAATTAAGTCACCCTTAATAAAAGAATGCATTTAACTGAATTCCCATGTTCATCTGCTGGATCCAGAGAAGAGCGTGGTTTATAATGAGCTCAGCAGCTGCAGCAAAATGGGTGATGATGCTTTATATTCCCCGTGGCAGAGTCACAGCCAGCCCAGCCCATCTCCTATTGTTGAAAAAACAATGCCCTCAAATCTGTCCTTTAGCAGGACAAAGCAGCTGGCCAGCCACTAGTTCTGGAAAAGATGTATTATGCGGTAAATTGCCAGTGGAATGCATGGAATGCTTCCCAGCCGATAGTCACTGTACAAGCTCTATCAGCTAGCACCATGCTCTGCTGTTCAGTTTTCCAACTGTGAAGGTAAAATAGAAGGGTTAAAGGTTGACCCTGAAATAAAGGTGTGTCTATTCATAGTCACATCTAGATGGGATAGGATATCTAAGCGCTCTGGTCTCAGCTGTCCTGAGATGAGCCAGTGCAGATGGCCAAATGACTATCTACATCCAATTATGCAATGGTGAGGACAGCCAAGACGGTGGGGCTTTGATGTTTCACATGCAAATATGAAAGATTACACATTTGTTCAAGGAGAGCATTTCACCTTTATATTTCTCCTTCCCAGTCAGAACACTAGTTTTAGCCAAAGAGGCCCTTTGATGAGAAGACTTGGTGTGCTTGTAGGTGCCTGGCCAGCTGTACGAGCTCATACTATTAACAAGTCAACCATTAATGACATTTCCCCATCAATGAGGGAGCCGTCATAGAGTCATTGTATTGAAGCCTGTTTTTCTCCTTTGCATTCAGTCATTTTTTTGAGGTTTGCTTGGGTATATACTGATAGCATTCCTGAAACTCAGAAACAGTGTAGGCATTGCCAGAAGTTTGTACATTCATTTTAGGGACAGGGCAGTGTCTCCCTCACATGTACCTGCCACATATTTTATGATTTTATTTATTTTAAAAAGGTCCATTCTGCCTCTTACTCCGCTCTGTCAACGGGTTCCCAAGGTGACTTACAGGTGTGTTGAATGTTCACAAGTGAAAACTTTCAACACAAAATCCAGAGGAAGCCATGGAACTCCCCTCCCCCCCTTTCATTCACTAATCATTTATTAATATTACTTTGGAACATCCACTTTCCCAGGAGTGTAATAATGTTAAGTGCTTCAAACTTTCCGTCGTTTCAGCTTGTCCCTAGGCAATGTATAGGGAACCTTCAGTATTCAGAGTTAAGTTGCTTGCAAATGGACAGTGTAATATGTAGTGTAGCTCTGAGCACTTCTTCCTAAATTAACATGCCAGCTATGCACTGGCACTGCAATGCCTGGGGAAAGCTGGGGGTTTCAAAGCTTTTGAGGTTTCAATGAAAGCACATGATTAATCATGATGATCTGTTAGCATGAAATCCATAATGACAAAATCAAATGGATTAGTGCCACCACCACCTTAAAAATTAAAAATGGTGGGTGTGGTTTTTTTTTTACCCAAAACAACATAGAACTATGAAATATAAGGGCAATCAGGTTTAAGCTGAAAAACCAGCAAATGTAGGCGAGAGAACAACTCCAACAAGCAGTAAAGGAACTTCATTCTGTACTGAAAACAGGTATAATATTTAGCACTGCTTAGCATTCCATTTTAGCACTATTAGATACCTATAAGCTGCAAGCAGCCAACCTTAAAGTCTTTAGCTGTTGCCCAACTCCAATGCTTACATTTACTTAAAATTGTATGACTTCTTCATATTTGACCATGCATTGCAGGCTCACAATGGTTCAAATGTGAGGGAGCCACTAACCTTCATACTAGAAAACAGGCTGACATTTGTTACCGTTTGCATGGAGGAAGCTGCAAATGAGCAGAAATACTTCGTTATACAAATCTGTCACAATTGCACCACTCCTGCTTGAAGCTAGTGTGACTATGGCAATCTTAGCAATCCCAGATAAGTGGTTCACATAAACGTTTGGTTTACATGTTCTCATGTGTGTAAACAAGGCCTTGGAAGGAAAAGGTGCCAAGATACAATGCAGAATTAAGCTATCCTAAAATAGCTGCATTGTGGTGCTAAGTAAGGGTATTCAGCAAACTCACTCTCTGGTGGTTTATGAGAGTTGTGAAAATAATTGATTTAAAGCATTGCAACTGTCAACAACTAAAACTGTGTGATTATTTTTGCAATCCCAAATTTCCTGCCGAGTTACAATTTATATCAACAAACTAATTAGATTTTTTTCCTGCCGATGCTAACAAGTTTATCTATTAATTTATGTGAGCATTTAAAAACTGCTAAATGGAAAGAAGTGCACTGTGTAAACATTGATTTGACTTTCAAAAGGTGTAATGTCTGCCGCTCAGTCAGATTTATGGTGAAGATAGAGAAAATCCTTTGTGTTGCACTTGAAGTTTCAATGATACTTGCTGCAGTAGCTGAAACAGTCAGTGGTGGGAGACTTGAGCTTGATTGTACATTGCAACTTTCTATTGAAGCAGTCTTTTGGGCCACAAGAAAAACATTTACCATAGGGCTGTTCCCATGTTAGAGCTACACATGTGCACTGCATACATAGTGCTGGCTCTACCCTCAATGTTAGTGTGCTCCTCTCCCCATTGATGTCCATGAATTCAGCAGACCATTGGAAAGGACAACATATCAGCATGAGGTATATTCCCAAATAGGCATCTTGTCTGTTCCTGACTGGGGAGATTGCCTATGCACACAAAACAATGACATATTCTCTAGTTTCCAACAGTCCACTTAATCGGCAGTCCTTGGAGGCAGAACAAGAAAGCAAGTGGACATTGGAGCCAGTGGATGTGGTCCAGCTCCCTCTTTGTAGGTATGCTGTTCACCTGTAGCACAAGGTATGAAGATCCCCAGTAAGATTAGAAGAACAACAGCTCTATGGCTTCGTTTCCCCACAATCACCACCACATGGAAGAGTGACCAAGGGACTAAACTGTGAACCATTTATTTGTTTAAAAAATGTAGAAGCAAGAATTTGTTGTTTAGTCATGTCTGACTCTTCGTGACCCCATGGACCAGAGCCCGCCAGGCACTCCTGTGCCTGCCTCCCGCAGTTTGGTCAAACTCGTGTTAGTAGCTTTGAGAACACTGTCCAACAATCTCATGCTCTGTCATCCCCTTCTCCTTGTGCCCTCAATCTTTCCCAACATCAGGGGCTTTTCCAGGGAGTCTTCTCTTCTCATGAGGTGGCCAAAGGATTGGAGCCTCAGCTTCAGGATCTGTCCTTCCAGTGAGCACTCAGGGCTGATTTCCTTAAGAATGGAGAGGTTTGATCTTCTTGCTGTCCATGGGACTCTCAAGAGTCTCCTCTAGCACCATAAGCATCAGTTCTTTGGCAAAGGAAGAATAATTGCAACTTAAGGTAAAAAAGTGCAGGAGACAAACCCTGCTCTCCGCCCCCCCCTCCTGAAAATATGAAAGTAATATCAGTCTGGAATTGTTAGTTAGTTAGTTTAAATTTGTATACCTCCCTTCATCCAAAGATCACAGGGCGTTCACAACATAAACATGAGAACACAAAATACATAATAAAATGAGAACAGACAGTAACCTTCCTCCCACAAGCACATTTAAAAGGCCAAAAGCCTGGTTATAGAGAACTGTTTTTGCCTGGTGCCTAAATATCTACCTGGGCCTTTCTTCTGGTATATTGTAGGCTTTAACACTGAGGGAGATTGTGTATGGATGGTATGTCCAGGTGAGGAGAGGTCATGAAGGCATCCTCTCCAGTGCACTGAGTTGCTGGCAGTCCAGCCGGAAGGTGAGCTGCTCAAATTGAAAGTTATGCCACAGGAAGAGTTCACTGAGGATGCAGCACAGCCTGACAGAGGTGGGTCGAGAGACGCATTGGGGGTTGGTTTCAGTCACTGAAAATGTGAAGAGAAATGAGAAATAGACACACAGGGAAGGAAGTCAGAGTTGGAAATGTGGGAATGGGGCATGTGAGGATTAATGGATGCTCATGAGAGAGGAAAGTAAAAGCATGTGTGTACATGCATGTGACAGTAGGGCAGGAATCAGGCATGCAGGAGAAAAGGTGGAGGAATGAATGAATGAAGGCAGGGGAACTGCAGGTGGGTGATAATGAGCAGGAAATGGAGGAGGAAGAGAAACAAGTGGGAAGCCAGGTAGTAAACAGGCAAGAACCAAGGAAAGTAACAAGAGATACAAGTAAGACATTTACTGAAGCAAGAATAAGGGGGAAGAACATTACCTGTGTGAAATAAGAAAATGAGAGAGTGCACCTGAGTAAAAGTGGATGGCAAGGATTATCAAAGGGGGAGGAAACAGATAAGAAGGAAGGAGGTCTGTAAAGTCTGGGGCAGCAGACCCCATTGGCGGGCTAAGTGGCAGGAGTATAAATAAATATGCCTATAGTTGAGAAGAGCCATAGCCTTGAAATAAGAAGGGGCTCACCAAGTGGCTCCAAATGTAAGAGATGTACTGGAGTTCTGATGGCACTTAGGACCCACATGGAAGTATGGTAGGAATCCTCATACCTCTCTATTTCTAGTTAAAGACATTCTAACTCCCAGACTGGCAAAATCTCTAGCTCTGTTTGAGATTCAGACCAGAAAGCTTGTACATCATGCTCCCATCCCAATACTGTCATTTATGATTTATTAAATGCCTAACAGCAGATGAAGGAAAGTGGATTTCCTAAAAGTGAGAGATGAGAGGAAACATAGATCCCAGTTACTGAAAGAAGAAACTGGGGAAACAAGTAGAATGGAAGGTCCATTGGTTGACGCACACAGTAAAATGTAGTGGAACACTGAGCTTGTCACTCACCAGAAAGAAGATATCTAGGACTTGCTGCAAAGATTAGTTCTCACAGAGAGTAGAGGCCTTCAGGGCTTCTTTGAACCCTTAGAGAAAATCCTGACCACATATGATCATAACCCCACTTTGGGCATTCTGTACAAATGCTCTTAAGGATGTGCAGCCTAGCTCTGTTCTCTTGATGCCTAGGCACATCTCAACCATGCCCCTGGCTGACATGGAATTGGCTTCAATCTGATAGGGGCCTATGTACATCTGGATCCCTCCACAGGAAAGGAGCTCCAGTCAGCCAGGGTTCAGATTGCTCTGAATCAGCTTCTAGGGAGCAGCACTAGCTTGCTCATTCTCTAGAGCAGTTGTGGATGGCATGGTGGGATGGCAGTGTGAGTTGCTGCTGCTGACTTGGGAGAAAAGGGGGAGCGATGAGGTGCAAGCGCCCCAGCAGAGCCCATCTGGCCCTCCTGATGGTGTGCTTGCACCAGGCTATCCTCTTTGTCACCTTGTCCCTTCACCTCTCCTTCCTGGTAAGCAGCAAAGGAGCCTCTTGGAGCAAACCTGGGGAAGCATTTCAGAGGCATAAGGTCTCTCAGAAAACAGTGACATGTGAGGGAGGATGGTGCAGCAGGGATGTCCTCTCAGCAGTCACACTGCTGCTTTCCAAGACAGGGAGGGCTATCTGTTGCCGACAAAATTCATGCACTAAGTCTACGCATGGTGTTTAAATTTTCAGAATTTTTCTATTGGTTCAAAATCAAACACCTCTCCCTATCCGACTTTTGGACCAAGCACTACATAAGGACACATGAGCCTCAAATTTGACAATTGAACTATAAAAAGAATGGTGAGAAATCATTTACACACACACACACACACACACACACACACACACACACACAGTACCTTGTTAGTGTTACATAGTGTTGTTTTAACATTTTAATAATCTTGTGATTGCAATTTGTTTCAACTGCTTTAATGTTGTAGTTTAAGCTGTTGTGAAAGGCGGTTTTATAAAAGGCATTTTATAATAAGTTTTATAGAACACTTTTCTCCTTCCTTTAGTTTTGGAAATAAAATATATAAAACACTGAGAGAAACCTTGAAATGGTTTTACACTACATCTCCCTCTTCTCGAGTCTAATGAAAAAGCCATTTAGGCCAAAATTTGCAAGTACCCATTAATGACGTATTTGAATTCTTTGGATGAATGTAAGATTTCAAAACACACACCAATGAAAGGTTAATGTATGCAGCACATAACAGAAGACTTCCATGCAATCTAAGCTATATTCTAACGACTATTGCAAAGCAGAATAAATCACAGGAAAAATTATTGTTCACGTCTTAAATATAATTAAAATGATTAGTTAATACAATAAACAAGCAACTGACAGCTTGACAATTTTATGACCCAAAAACAGATTGGAAAAGAGGATAGGTAGACAGAAGTCAGTTTCCTGGGTTCTATCATACACAAACATGACTGTGAAGTGGAAGGCAAAGTTGGCCTCTGCAAAGGAAATGGTGGAATCAGGGAAGCAGAAATAGACTGAATTCCCAATGGCTCCCTTTGAGTCCTGTGGCTCCCCTTGTGTGGACAAAATGAATGGGAAGCAACAGTGGACAGTGTTGAGAAGGGATACAACCTGATGCTGGTGGGGACACCAGTTAGTTTAGAGAGTCTCTAAGTGACCCTTTTATTCTTCCATAGAAGGGAATGGATGCATAATTTATGGGGGATTTCCTGGCTGATGTTTTGACCCATCTGCATCAGGTACTCATGGGGGAAAGGCAGGCCAGTGGCTGCAATATCACTGATAGCTCCAACAATGGCCAGAGGTGAGCTGAGACCATGTAAGTTTTATCTTCCAATTTACATTTCCCAAGCTCCACCCCATTGGCCTTGACATTTTATTTTATTTTATTTTAACCACTTGCCTGGTTCATTGCCTGCATCATTGAGCACCTGTGAGAGTCCCAGATTAGGCTCTGCAGATTCTGGGCCACCAGACTCAGAGGCTGAGGTTTCCAGACCATCTGTCTCAAGTTCTGTTGACTCTGAATCACTAGCATCAGGAACCCAGTCCAGTTTCCCAGCTAGTGGTACAGCAGCCCTGAACTCAGCTGGCTCCTCCTCCTCCTCCTCTTTTCTGAGTTTGAAGCCAGGGTGATGACAGCCTCCACAGAGAAGATTGCAATTGGGAGTAGGAAATTCTCTATGGTGGACACACTGCAAATAAAAATAGTAGAAATCAACCATTAAAAAATTTAAGGGGGAAAATGTATAATCTTACAGATAACAACACAATCAAATTATAAGATAACTTCTGTTATGTAATTGGAAACATGAGAATATAAGGATTGCTATTAATTCCTGGATCAAACTAATGATCAGTTGAAGCCAGCATTCACTCAACCCCTCCAAAGTGGCCAACCAGAGATTGTATCACTAAGATTGGAAGAGATATCCATTAGCTGAGATTGATCCTTGGCACCAGGTTCAAGGGCTTGCTCAATCAGGAGCCTGTGAATCAAAGTTCAGGTGATGGGGGGGAAGCAGCAGATGACAAACAGTGGCTACTATCTCCAGTGGTCACCACTCACCCATAAAAGCTCCTTTCTGACCCTCTCTCTAATAATAATAATAATAATAATAATAATAATAATAATAATAATAATAATAATATACTGCCCTATACCGGAGGAGCAAGCCCTCCTGCTCAAGCCCTCATAGCTCCACAAGGCTGCTTTTTGGGAAACAACAATGATTTTTTTTTGTTTGGTTTTCCCGGTTGTGCTGAGCTGAAGTTAAGCAGATATGAAGATGGAGCACTTTGGTTAAAGGTATGGCGGAGAGGGAGACAGTAAGAATCCTGAAGGAAAGCCTTGCTTCTGCACATGACTGTGGCCTGTCTGTCGTTATTTCAACCCAACAGAATCCAACTTGAAAGATCGCTGCAGGAAGATGGAGTTGAAGGGGCCTGTTTGAAGGTGAAGAGGAAGGGATCAGCTTGAGATAAGAGTTTGTCGCAATCAAGATAAACTTTTCCTTGGTTTCTGCATTTACAAGTGGCCCACACTGGGAGGAACAGAATCCCACAGTTGGCAAAGTCCAGTGTGACTGCCAGTGAGTGATAAAGGGAGTGATAAAGGGATATTTAAAGGCATGCAAATATTCTACATATCTGGGAAGACTTGTCTAAGCAAAAATGTGCTTAGCAGGTGCTGAAAAGAGCACAGTGAAGACACCTATCTGAGGTCAATTCCAAAGTGTAGGTGCTGCCACACTAAAAGATTGATTTCTTATGAATGGTCTATCATTTTGGAAACTCCATAATGTATGTATTTTGGGGCCTGCTAAGAACATATGGAGGGCTGGGGCTGGTAGGTGAGGTGGTATGAGTGGCTTTATAGCATGCGAGAAAGTTCTGAAGGTAACGGTATGTAAATTGAACAAGTACCATCATTCCAGACAATTATTTAAAACCGAAACAATCTCCCATGTTACCACCCCTGTTTCATCCCTAATTACAAAATTGCTTTTTTGTTAAGTTTGGGATTTGAAGGAGCCTTTGCATAATGGAGTTTTTTGAGCCAAATGCGTATTGCTTTAGAATCTGGGGCCTTAATACTTTCTGCCACTAGAGGACTCTCGTA
This sequence comes from Podarcis raffonei, assembly GCF_027172205.1. Taxonomy (NCBI): domain Eukaryota; kingdom Metazoa; phylum Chordata; class Lepidosauria; order Squamata; family Lacertidae; genus Podarcis; species Podarcis raffonei. Next base: position 73,379,210 of record NC_070604.1, on the reverse strand, counting down.
GACACCAGTCTAAAGAAGGAAACTTTATTGCTCATAGTTCATTAAGAGTACTAGCAGGCGGGGTGGAAGCTTTATCGCATCCTAGAGCAGTTATCTAGCTAGTTATGGAACGGAAGACAGCTCTTTGGCATTTATTGGTGCCCTGTGACACCTAAATTATCATAAGGTCAGCGCATTGCTTGAACCTCAGCAGCATTTAAGCACTTTTCGTCTCATTTGTGGCCACCCAGGCTAAGCAATTTGAAAAGATAAAAAAACACATAATCAAAATAACAGCAAAATGGTCAAGTGAAGGTAAAATGATAATGCAATGTACCATATTTTGTTTTTTTTAAAGGGTTTTTTTTTAAAGAAAAGCTGTGGGGGGAAAGGCAAGCCTGGTTTAATAAGATGCTTCACTACTGTATCAGGATCTGACAGCAGATTACTCCAAGCAGCCGCGTGCTATGCAACTCCGTGAAAAAGTCAATAGAAACCTGTTGACATGACGGTGCCATATCTGTAGGAAACAGCAAGCAACGGCAAGAGCATAAGATTTGCAATGATCTAACTGCCTGCCCTTTAAAAAAACAAAACAAAAAACCCTATTCCTAGCAGGACTAGACAGCCTGATGATTAAAGTGCCACCAGAGACTTATCTGTGTTGCTGTTAGCCCCAGCGGAGCTGTTTTGGTGTCAGTTCAGCACAGGGGCATTTTAAGGAAAGATACAAACTCAGACAAAACCCGAGGTTTCAAGAAGCTGTTCTCTACAAGAGGTGTGTTTTCAGCCTGGAAATTTGCACAGGAACATGAGCGGCAGCCTCTCTCTGACCTTGCTGGCTAAGACTGATGGGAGTTGTAGTTCAAAACATCAGGGGGAGGGGGACATCTGGAGGGCTCCTCAGTCCTGGGAGAGGGCCAGTGGTCCAGTGTCACTGCTCCCAACTGCAGGGCAGAGAAAGAGCAAGCATGCAGGGAAATGAGAGAAGACAGGGAGATCACATTCCTCTGAGTCAAGGGACAACAGCTGTTCATGCAAAAGGGAGAAATCTGGAGATGGAAAACTGGATTCAGTGTCTTCCCAAGGCAGTAGCAACTGAGCACAAATGAGCATACCCAGGGACACGAAGCTTTCACAGGGACCATAATTCATACTACATCAAAGCAGCGATTACCGCAGCTTCCTGGCTGTCTATTTCTGTTTATTTATGGCACATTACACATATTTAATGCTATTCTCACGCAGCATTTCAGCTGCCACCATTCACCATTTGGGTGGCACCCAAAAGGGAGGGGGGGAGCCAGGAGGAATAACAAAACAAAAACAGAACCCGGCAAATGACTGAGCTGCACAGTGCACTGCCCTTTCTCTGAATGACGCTAACCCTATCGGTTTTGCACAGCAGCCTTTTGTGGTGCACACCACTTCCACTCCCCCTGACCACTTTTGTTTTTCCACAGTGAGGAGGGACAGAAGAGGAGCATTACCCAGCTGATCTCCAGTTGAACTTTTAAATTTATGCAGCTCAATTGAAGTGGTTATATCATTTTGTTTGCTCTTAGACATAAACTGCTCAGGGATTTTCAAGAGTACTGACTCCAGTGTGCTAAAGCTGTCGTCTCTTGAACCATATTTCAACCCAGGGCAGATGCTATGGTGTGCTATGTCCTGTCGTTGGGCATTTCCATATTCCATTTTCATGGTAAACACCTTTTGTGTTTTTGAATGGGGACATGTAGAATGATATTAAAGGCACCAGGAAGCTTTATAGAGACACATCCACACCATACATTTAAATCACTCTTATCTCACTTTAACAATCACAGAGAATCCTGAGAACTATAGTTTGTTAAGGGTGCAGGGAACTGTAGGTCTGTGAGGTCAGCATCCTTAATGAATGACAGCTCCCATGGTTGTTTAGGGAAAGCCAGGAATGTTAAAGTGGTGCAAGAGCAATGCTATTTTTCTAGAAAAATAGGTGCCAGAACTCACCATGAACTTCTTCCTTGTTCTCTTATAATGGCAATGGCAGCCATCTGAGAAGTCCCAGAACTGAGCTCCAGTGAGTTCCAGCTGGAGGGGGGAACCCTGAGTGCTTTAAATGTATGATGTGGGTGGTTTCAAAGTTACTGAGACAATATAATCCAAGTGATCTCAAAGACCAGTAACAGCTGGTGCCCATTGGGACTGGTAGGACAGAAGGCAAGAGGTGAACAATCGGTAGAGACAGAGTCAATGGCAGACTAAATCAACTAAGTCTAGTTTTAATCCCATCCTCCTCCACTTCCGTCCTACAAGGGCAACTCTGAGATGAAGGGGAAAGTACAGTGGTGCAGGTAGGTAGGTGGGGACCGGATGAGGGCAGACTGAGGTTGATGGGGCAGTGTCCCATCGGATGTGGATGTAGGGCAGCATGAGTGGTTCTGCCACACTTTAACTTTGTGATGGTGGCAAGAAGAAAAAATGAAGTAAACACAGTGCCCTTAGAGAGATGCAAATCAGCCCCTCCCCAGTTATCAGGTCAATCATTTGATGAGTGGAGAACAGGCAAAAATCCCTGCTTCCTCAACTGAGAAAGGAAGGATTTGTGTAGCTGAGTGTGAGTGAATGTCTCTCTCTCTGTCTCTCTCTCTAGCCACCCCCAGTTTACCCAAATGATAACTCAGTTAGCATTGGGCCTAGCTGTGAGAGCTTAAGGAACCTACACACTCCTTGAGCACTTGTGTGGCTGTCAGTGACATGAGCCAGCCCAAATCCATCAACCGGGCCCCTTGGAAATGAATCTCTTCCTCCCCCAGCTCCGCGGTGGTCTGCTTCCTTCTAATAAGCTGACAAGATATTTGTTATGAAGCAGTGGTACCTAACTCCCGTTGAATGCGGAAGATTTATTTCCCCTTGCTATCAGTCTCCTCCAAGTCTGACTAGTCATTACCATTATTCTCATTGTGCAATCCAAGTCATTTTGTTTATGCCACAGGAAAAATATATAATCTCTTTAAGTGCACCGACAGTATCAACATAAAACAAATAATACCAAACAAGAAAATTGACAGAGAACAGGCAGAGGTTACAGAAGCTATTGTACTATCAGAGCCTGCTGTGAGTAGTACATGGAGCTCTGCTAAGAGCCTCCTGCTGTAACATGCTGAGGAGTGACATTTTCCCAGCAACTCATTCTGGCTTCTTGAATATTCTAATCATCTTTAGAAGACCATCATTGCAGTGGCTCCGTTTTATTCTCACAGATTCAGCTCTACCCAGCAATGTTGCTTAGTGCCCCCAGAATCTTGAGAGGGACATTTCCAGACAGCATGCATGGACCTGCAATCACATCTCAGATCATTCAGTGAACCCAACACAGCGATGCAAACTCAACACCGATGCTCAACACTGTGTAAGTGAGAACATCTCTATCTCTCACACACAGTGTGGGGAAGAGCTGTGGTTCAGTGGTAGAGCATTTGCTCTGCATACAAAAGGTCTCCGGTTCATACCCCAATAACTGGAAAATAGTTCTGCCTGAAACCATGACAGTTTAATATAGATCAGTTGACCAGTTTCCTTCAACCTTTGCAGACCCAGGGCCCAGTTTTAGCCAAAGCACACATGTGAGGAATCCACTTTTTCATTTTTAAACATGTGTTTGTATGGTCGTATTGCTACTGATGTGACCCACTCTGTCAATAATGGATCGTGACCCACCTGGTGAAGTCCATTGGTGTGGATGATACTGAGCTAGATGGACCAGCTGACAACTGTATGTAGAGACATTCTTGGTGGCTGCCCCATAGCTATAGAGCAGGCATCCCCAAACTCGGCCCTCCAGATGTTTTGGGACTACAACTCCCATCATCCCTAGGCTAACAGGATCAGTGGTCAGGGATGATGGAAATTGTAGTCCCAAAACAGCTGGAGGGCCGAGGACACTGCTATAGAGTTTCTTTGGGGGTTATCACAAGAAGTATCAGATTCTTTACCAGTATACTCCAGTGAGCAGTAAACAAAGGTTAGTATGACTTGTATATTATAGTGGATTTTTGAAGATCGGGGTTCTAAAGCATACTGTGAAGCCTACATGAGAAGAAAGGCTCTCCACTAGAGATGTTATTCCTCCAACCTGTGGAGGGTTATGGGAAGTCAAATGTCAACCCCACTCTTTTTGATCCCATGAGGGATTTCAAACATTGGAATCTGTAAAGTGTTTTTGTAAAGCCAGATGACCTTCAGCTCCTTCTCCTTCATAGACCTCCAACTCTTGACAGATTGTAAAAAGAAAAAGAAAAAAGCACGACAATATTGATCTCCTGTGATGTTCTTTGTTTCACCACATATGAGTGACTCCTCTGAGAGTACAAACTGTTGTGTGTCCTTGATGGACAATATCCATTTATAGAGCTAAAAGATGCTTCTCAAGCACATTTCAAAGGATGTACGGGATGATGTCTTGAGGAAAGAACCACCTTGCTTTACAATGCGGTATTGAAATGGACAAGAAATTGCCCGGTCTTGAAATATTTTATCCTTTTCCTTCGTTCAGACTGTGGATCAGGACTCATCGGGGGGAGCAGCTCAGGTGGAAGAGAGAAAATGACCATTCCATTCAAATGATGATCATCAATAAAATATCCAAAGCCTTTCATATGGATACTGTCACTAAGAAATAGGTTTTTTTAAAGATCTAAACTAACCAGCAATTCTTGTGCATGCATACTTGTGGTGCCATTGTGTGCCATACTGAATTGCCCTCTGGGAATTGTAGCTCCCAGTAACAGCTGTGGGAATCCAACTACACTCCCACTTTCAAAACAAACCTACTCTGGAACAATAAGACATTTTGGATCTAGAAAGAGGATGGCAACCACAGAAAACATTTGCAAGTAACAATCAAGTGAATTGACTGAAATTGAGAAGATGCTCAACCAATAAAGGCTGCTTGGTTGACTGGTGTGATCATGTAATTCATACCAATCAACAAGATGAGAGTAAAATTTTGACTCAGAAGAACTGCTGCACAAAGCTAATGGCACACACACAGAAACCTTCTTTTACATTCTGAGCCAGGGAAGAATTTTTTGAGGGAAATGTAGCATAGCCATGCACCAGAAGCTAGAATTTATTAATTATATATATATACAGAGAGAGAGAGAGAGAGACAAACACACACACCCTTCCACAAAAATAGAAAAGGAGGCATATAAACAACAGTGATCCAGCTGTTTTTGAGAGTGACACATAACTAATACCATTAGAGCACAGACTCGCAAAGTGGCAAACCTACTTTTCCATCAAATGCTGCTCAAAGGGAGATGAATTCATGTTCCAAGCCAGCACAGTTAGGGACTTTAGCAACTTCAGTGATCACTAACCTCAGCAATCCTTACAGCAACCCTGTAAACTGGATCATTGTTCCCATATTGCAAGGGTGGGGAATCTTTTACGGCTGGCAGGCCAAATCTTTGTCTCCCCATCCTTGTCTGTCCACATTTGACATGTGTCATTCACCTGATATCACTGGCAAATTGCATACGGGCAGCTTGACCTGAGAGGTGGTGTCTTGTGTTGGCTGCCTACTGCTTTGTTCACAACAGGGGTGCGATCTGAACCAAAGACCTTCTGCATCAGGATTGGGTTTCCTTAACTTTTCTCCAAGACTTCATTTGTTTAGGTTCTTGTACAAAAGGAAATCTTGTTTTTGTATTAGAAGCTGATGGTTAATAGTGATAAAACAGGCCTGCCGAATGCAGTTTGTTCTCTGACCCAAAGCAAGAGATGCATTTGCTGCTTCTCGACCATGTTGGTAGCAGTGTGATTTAGGGTTGCTCCTCTCTCAAAGGGAAAAGAAAATAGGCCACTGCTCATTTGCATGTGTTTATTCATTAGCAGGTATGCAAATCCAAAATGTCCCTTTGGTCTGCCATTGTCATTGGCCTTACCAAAAGAATAATAACAAACCCAGCCTAAAAAAATGAAGAAAATGAGGACAATTCAAATGGTTTGAAACAGTCACAGATGTTGGAGCTTTCTTACAGGTTTACCACCACTAAAGTCATTTGTGTTTTGCTTTCCAAGTGGGTCTCTAACTCAGAAGACAAAGATAGATCCACTAGCTTGGGTGGATATTTTTTTTAAAAAAAAAATCTTCCTGGACAACCATGCACATCCACACAACAAGGAACTCATAAGTCACTAACTCTCAGCAGCTAGAAACATCATAGCTTATTGCTGGAAAGACCTATCAGGAGTGAATATGGACCACTGGCACCAAAATGTATAGGAAGCTGCCGTATTAGAAAAGTTAACTGACAAACTTAAACTAGCACAGGGGCAAGCAAAGGAGGACACCTTCACCCTGGTGTGCCGTCCCTTTATCACATATACAGCACAACAAGACAATGACCTATTCCCCCATCCCCACCTCACAGCCTATGGATCGATATGGCTAATCTGACCCAACAACACCACACACACAAACAAACAAACCACACTGCAATCAACCAAATGCAACCAACCAAGTTCTGGACCCTCTAATCTCTCACACCGCCAACAAAAACAAACAAATAAATTAAGGACCTACTCACATGACCATGACACAAAAACCTTGCTCAAACACTGTGCGATAGAAAGTTAATCAGGGTAAGCCCTGATCATTTCCCTCTCTCCCACCAACCGCATAATGTCTACAAGTGTCTCATACCAAATATATATAAACACTGAAAAAGACTCTACGAATTGAAAGTGGAGGCATTACAATATATGTACTATTTTGTTCACAAGAAAATCTTTTTAAAAAGATTAGAAAATTCATGGATCTGTCTGTGTATAATTATTGCCCATGAACTTCCATCTACAGAGCAGTAGTATACCTCTGAAGACCAGAAACTGGAGAGAACCAACTTGGGAGGGTTATCACATACCCTCCAACATTTCTCTGATGAAGATAGGGATGGCCTAAGGAAAAGTGGGACATTCTGGGATCAAATCAGAAACTGGGATGGTTTCTGAAAATCTGGGACTGTCCCTGGAAAACAGAGACACTTGGAGAGTCTGTTATCACCTTTGCACCCACAAGGTGGACCTTAGTCTCTTCCAACAAGGCAACAAGCTGTAAAGCAGGTATGGGGAAACAATGGAGGGTGACGGGTTCTCCACCTCAGCTGTAGAGAAAAGAACCAATGACCAGTAAAAAGCACACGAAAATAGCATCTTAAAAAACAAACAAACAAATCCTCCTATCCTTGTGTGTGTGTGACTTTACGATTGTGGAACCACACTGGCAGCAACACTTTTTTTTCCCTGCAAGGCCCAGTTCTCCCCACAAGACACAATTAAGTCAACAGGAGTTAATCACATCCTGCAGGAATGGAATCTGCCATGTAGTTTTGCTTTTGTACATGAGAGAATAACCCAATCACCTTCACAGTTCATTTGTGGTTGCTCTTGTTTATTGTAGTCCTGGAGGCAAATTGTCCTCTCAATTACACCAGTACAAATGCAGAGCAAATCCACTGACTACTCCTTTCCTCACAGAAGGCTTGTGCACTTCCAATGTTTGTCACGGGCTAAAGAGGCTGATTCTGTGTCTTTTAAAACAGCTCCAGAATGGCACTCATCACAGGTTGTTTAGAACTGCAACTGACATGATCATGCCACTTCTATAGTCTCCCACTATACCTATTTATTAGGTGCATTACTTATTTTTCACTACGTTCTTATATGGTAATGTGACCAGATTTGAACATATGGCTTGCAGAATACAGGTTTTCATGTTCTAAAATTGATCTTTGCTAGTACTAGAAGTCACAGTATTCTGGAGGCAGACCCTTTCTTGGATTGCTTTCAAATGCCAATTTTCTGGCTCCTAGTAAGGGACTGAACTGCTCAGGACTTATTGCCATCTACTGCTTTATAGTTTTGTGCCTGTGCGTTATGGCTTTTTTTAGTTAGTGTTTTAATTATGGTTTTAATGTTACTGTATTCTGTTCCTGGTAATAGTAGTAGTACAGTAGTGGTAATATATTGGAAGAAATGCACATTAAAATGCTGATGAATCTTCATGAGACTCTTTAAAAAAAAATCCACAAACTGATTGTGGAAATGTGGTAAACTGAACCTATTAAAAACCTCTGAGATTATTATTATTATTATTCAAAAAAGAGAAATTGAAATTGACAAGATTTATCCATCTCTAGTCAGAAGGGACCTCGTAGGTCACCTAGTCTAACCCGCTGATCAGTGCAGAATCTAAAGTAGTATTAATAATAATAATAATAATAATAATAATAATAATGTATTATTTATACCCTGCACATCTGGTGTAAACGGCAGCTACAGGATCCCATCTAGCCCTTACTTAAAGACCTCCAGTGAAGGAAAGCTCCCTCCACCCTTCCCAAGACAGTCTGTTGTGCTGTCTAACACCCCTTCCCATTATTAGGAAGTTTCCCCCTAGTCAAAATCTGTGTCTTGCCCAACCGCAAATTAAGCCTTCTCCATTTTCTGCATGGGAGTTCTTCACAGTTCCTCTTTCCCTGATATATGGGATGTGAAATAAGTGCATGGCACAGCCATCTGCAGCATATGGGACCTGGCAGTCGATTTTACACTGTACTAGGAGTTGCCAAGATGCCATTCCCCCTGCTCTCAGCTGTAAAACTGGAGAGTACAGTGATGCTCTTGCAAAGATCACCATCATCCTACTGCTACATTCCCTGCGTGGTTGAGTCTGTTTATTCTCTACACCCCCAAATGGGCCCTGTGGCAATAATCTGACTTCTGCACCTCATCAGCGCAAGCTCAATTAACATCCATGCAATTACTTTGCAAGGCAGTGAAATTGTTGTGCAGTCTTTGGGCTAGACCTGAAAAATAACCATACTATTTTGAAGGTGATGGAAATAGTCCTCAAGGAGAGCTTAGATGTGGTCTCCCAAACCTATTTCACCTGAATACAATACTAAGTACATGCAGGTCCACATTAAGCCCCCTCTCCTTTCCAGAACATTCAAATGTAGCATCATTTGAAGAAGGGCCGTGTGGCTTTCATACCCCTCACAGCTCCTGTGGGCACTAATTATATTTAATGTAGTGGGAAGTCGGTCTTTTTAGTGTGCTGGCGCTTCACAAGCATTTTCCCCAATCTAGGAACTTTGTAATTGATTTCCTAATGCTAATACTCAGAACAGATGGCTAGAGTGTCTTCTCATGATCCATCCATAGCATACAGATAATGTGTTGATCATGAAGCAGGATCACACCTACTATCCCAACTCACTATCCCCACATACAGCACTTTTTCAACTCGTGCTGAATGCAGTGGAGGACTCTGGAGTCTCAAATATCAGTGGTGCCCTGTGTGATGCCAAATTTGGCACCCCCTAGCTATTGCCTTCTGTTCTACCTCATAGCTGTGGCACACCCTGCGGCGCCCCTGAGGCTCTGTGCCCAGTGTGACTGAACTAGTCATGCTCCCCTAAATCTGCCACTGTTTGTCAGGGTGCTGCCAGCAACTCCTGGCCGGTTTCCCAGGAACGTACAAAGACAAGGAAATGTTTCTTACCATCCACTTTTTATTCAGTATTTACAGAGAGAGGCTATAGAACCCAGCCTCTTGGATAATGGCGTTGTCCCGAGAGAATCTCCACTGCGTGTCTCTCCCACTTCCTCATTCATCACTTTCATTGTCTCTCCTAGGGGTGCTGCTAAGTGCCCTCTGTCTTTGAGCTCTTTGCTCTCCTACTTTCATGGCTCGCCGGGTTCTGGGAGAGGAGGGGTCTGGGATGCTTTCTAAAGACACTGTGTCTGTCGCCTGTCACCCCACTGGTGCTCCCTCCTCCTACTCTCCCATTATTTCCCATCTTTCCCCCTCTGAGCTGCGACCTCCCTCAATCTCCTGTCTACCTCTTCCTCCTCCCTGGAAGAGTCAAGCTGGGGAGGCAGTCTCCACCATTCCTCTTCTGCCCAGTCCTTGACACTGTTGAATGCATAGATTTTGGGGCTAGAACCAGCTAGCATAAGTCCGCTCCTCTTCCACATGTGAATCTAATGCTAGGATGGATCATGAGATGAAGGTTTAGACCTTCCTATTTCTATTTACTCAGCAAGAAGATGTAAGCTCCATCCTATATACAGAAAAGGCTCCATAAATACAAATATTTGTGTTTTAATTTAAAGCAGTGACATCCCTTCCTTTATAATCCAATTTAAGAACATGAGAGCCTGCTGGAACAGGCCAATGGCCCATCTGGACCAGCATCCTGTTACCACAGTGGCCAACCAGTTGCCTGAGGGGAAACCTGAAAGCAGAAACCAAGCCCAAGAGCCCTTTCCCCTCCTGCAGTTTCCAGAAACTGCTATCCAGAAGCAGTGCTTTTTTTCTGGAGGGACGCAGGGGTACGCATACTCCTAAACATTTTGTAAATCTAATGGGAGAAGAAACTAAAATTAAATAAATCAGTTCCATTGAATAGCACGGTGAATTGTCAGTTCCGCTCCTACCCCCGATGGCGGCCTCATTTCCTGTCACGGTGTTTCCTGAGTCTCAGACGGAAGCGAGCGTTTAATGTGTGAAGTAGGAGTTCGACTCTAGCACGGTGATTGGTCAGTTTCGTTGTATTTACTGTATTTATTTTTCCGGATCCAAACTATAACATTGTGATTTTCTTGAGTCAAAAGGAGAGTACCCCTAAACATTTTTTTTTGGGGGGGAGCACTGTCCAGAAGCATTACTGTGTCTGACCATTAGCCCTCTTCCCTTGTTCTCCAAAAACAGACTGCATGAATGGAGAAGGAGGTGTGGGGTTGCGTTGCTGGCCTTATGGGTTCTGTTATGTGTTAGTGGGAAGGCAGAATATATATTTTGTAAAGTACATGTATGCATGTATACCACAGTATACATATTGGCTGCTGTTCAGAGATGGAGGAAGAAAAAGAACGTCCCATTTTTAGATTTTTCTAGTAACCAGATTGTCTTAACACCACACATATATCAAATTTTAGCTTTCTGTGTGTTGTGGTAGTAACTTAAAGCTATTGACACTCCTCTCATTCAGTGAGTGAATCAGTGAGGCTTAGCTGTCTTTATACAAAGGACGGTATAACATTTCCATGCATCCAAGAGGGATTTGGAACTACAGGCCACATAGTACATCACTTTTGAAACCGCGGCGACTTTCCAAAGCAATCTGTGATATGGTTTATAATATTATGGGTCTCTCCTTTTTAAGAAAAGGATCCCACTGGGCATATACAAGAAGTTATGCATGCCTAGCCCTTTGGATCCTGCTCACTGGCCTCAATCCAGCACAGAATTACACAAAGCTAAGCCCATTGATTGGATTCCAGTGGCCATATATTTGAATTGTGGTCATAGCTTATTCGCAATGAGAAACAGTCAAAGCAGGCCTGTGTTGAAATGCAGCACAAAAGGGGCCTCTTCCTTTTAGTTCAAGCGTTTAAATGCTGAAGGAAAGCAGAACAAATAATAATAATAATTAAGCAAAGCCCCAAGTGCAAATAAATGCAGACCTGACAGCATGTAAGAAAAATGTTACTGCTATCCTTAGAGGTAGGGCTAAATCAGAAATGAAATCTTTTATTTAAAAAAATTAATAAAGTTTTTATTAAATATTAAAGAACAAGGCTGGAGTCCATTTCCTCCCAGACGAACACTGTGCAAAATTAAATATGTTAGTCTTCTCCCTTCAAGCTGCTAGGGGAAAAATATGTAATTTTTGGAAAAGTTAATTTCTTGCCATTTGACACAGTATTTCAAAATAGTTCTATGTAACAACCCAGCTTTTATTTTATTTTTCTCTCTCGGGAGAAGAAGAAGAAGCAACTAGACAGGAACTGCACATTCTCTTTATGTGGATGATTTGAATGAAAGCTCAATTTATTAAATGTAAGGAGCTGGTTATTTAATTATGGGGAACGATGTGCGGTTGCTATGGAAAGCACAAATGCCACCCGATCCTGAACCCTACTCTGAAATAGGAAGCAGCACCCCTGCATTGTAGTCCCTGCATATATCTAGCACTGGGCAAATTGTGTGTTATTTATTATACCCTGAAAAGAACCCTATGTTTAAAGGCAAGATATGACTATCTTAAATAAACATGTGGTGTATGCTAACATTAAAGGACACTCAGCAGCACTGGAGCCATGTAGGTGCTAGATTAGACTAACTATAAGAAATGACTGTGAGTGAATCAAATCGAGGGGCAGGGAGTAGCTGGAAGAATATGGTCCATAGTGGGTCCTGAGTGTCACTGGAGAAACTCCTGCAGAGGTTTTGTGTCTCCCACCCCCAAACACACATCCTGCCATTTCTGTGCATTAGGAAAGAATAAGAGAAACAGCTCCTTATACTGATGGCATCATGAAGATTCTGATGATTTTGTAGCTCTGTAATTTGAATGATTTATTGTATATGTATTGACAAGTATTGTAAATTTTATAAATCCACTTAAGACTTGTTGATCTTTTCCATTTGGTTTTGATATGTTTTTGTATACAGTACAGAATGAACGGTCAATATTTTGATTTTTGTAGTATTTAATAAGTGGCTAGTAATTCCTTTTAGAAAAACAACAACAACAGAGGAATATTGCCCCCAAAGGCAGATAAAATTAATTTGCCAGGAACCATTTTAGCATAAGGGCAATACTAACTATACTGCTTCCACTGCATTAGATTAAGAAAACATTGCATGTATTCAGAAATAAGTCCCATTGAGGCTTAGTCGCTGGTAAGGTTGCTTTGGATTGCAATACTGGATATGATTCATCGGGTGTCTATAGAAATAAATACAGAGGAGGGATGCATGGGACCTTGGTATAACATTGCCATGTTGTAATCTGGCAAATTATGGTCTGTCTGACTAGTCATCAAATCAGTGAGGCCAGACAAAATGTATATCATCTGCCATGCAGACTCATGCAGGTTTACCCAGAAGTAAGTCCCACAAATCAATGGGAGTACAAAGGAAGTGTACCTAAAGCTGAAGCCCAAGGGCCTTACCCACAATAATAATTTACATCTCTTTAATTATTTTAATTAAAGATAGAGATTGAAGATGGGCCATTAATGCCTAATGGACTGCACATTGCTGTGCACAGCCATTTCTGTGTTCATAGTTGGTTTTACAAACAATGTCTGAATAAGGATGGAGCTGGTTTTCAACTTTGTGATATATCTCCAGCTAACATTGCGATATACTGATATATCACAATGTCTGAAATAAGGATGGAGCTATGTAGAGGCATTGGCTGGCTTCACAGCTTTTCCTACATTGTGATTTTTGCATACCACACACATACACATCATGATTACCAATATATTGCCAGGTCAAAAATTATGAAACTAATATCACGATATGGACTTCGAACCAGTTTTGGATGATATATTGATATATTGCCCTGCCCTAGCCTAAAGTGAAGCACACACATCTCCCTTGCTGCACCTTTCAGGCTTTCATCCTATACCTACTTTTTCTCTATAGAGTACAGAGCTTTCCAGAAGATTTCCCTCATGAACACACACACTCCTCTTTTTTCTGCAAGACACTTTTGGAAGGAAAAGCTTTATTATACTTTTAAAGCAGTATTAGAATTCAGCATGTGGAGTGCTAATATTGTAATTACTGGTTTGCCTTTATCAGTCTCTGTTCTTTTCGTAGGCCTGCCATTTGAAGTTATTGTTCACTCACCATAGCTAATTCCCTTTGATAAGGTTCACAGTGAATGCTGCTTCCTGATTTTTGTTGTTCCAGTCCTGTGGACAATGAATTCCCATGTAAAAGAACAACCAGAGAACATTCATGTGGAAGTAAAATTCACAACAAGAAGAAAAATCAATATCTCTCATGGATGCTTATGGGAGAAGGACCGTCAGCAGCAACAGAAATATACAGGGGCAGTCCCACCATCTGAGGAAGTAGGCTACAGTCCACAAAAGCTTATGCTGTAATAAATGTGTTTGTCCCTAAGGTGCCACAAGACTCTTTGCTGTGAGGGACTAACATAGCTTCCCCTCTGGAAATTGTCCCACTGTAGTCACACAGTTGGAACCTGTTCTTAAACAAACAAACAAGTAAGGATATGAATGTCAACAGCTAAGACAGAACCACAGGAATATTCAGTGCTAGGAAATGCAGAGGAAGGGCGTATTAATTCTGTCCCACTAGTGTCATTTTGCTTGTCAATTGATAAGCTTGTCAATGAACCTCTGGTCTCTTGACAGAAATGTGAACAGTTGTCTTTAAGTCCATTGCAAGGGCCCTAGGTAAGGAGAAGCTGCTAAAGATGCCAAGGGGTCAAAATTCCACTTGCTAGAGAAATGAAGCACTCTTAATTCTTCATGAAGCAAAATGAATGCATCACCCCTATGGCTTGATTATTTGCCCAGGCAGACACATTATGTGACCCATGAGAGCAGCAAAATAACCAGACTGTACAATGGTGATGGGATAAAATCAGGCCAAATCTTTATTGACAGCAGCAGGCAGGGCAAAGGGTTGGCATGGCATTGGGTCCTATGATCAGTTCATCATTCCACAGGCCCCATGTTGATGGAATGGATCTGCTGGGTTTGGATCGCTCCAAACCCATATGACAGGAGTCGGCCAATGTTGAACCTGGCTATTGTGCAAGCCAAGCAAGCAAGTTCTCACTGGGGGACCAGGGTGCAGATTCCAAGCAGGCAAATACCAAACTCACGCTTGGGTTTGCCATGGCCCATCCTCCCCTCAGGCCTCTTGTGGGGGGCACCTATACTATGTTGATCCTGACCAATGCCATTTCCGCCCTCATACAAACAATGTTCTTCTGCCAAAAAAAATGAAAGTCATAATTTCACTGAGGGAAAGGCAACAAAAAACCCAACCAAGTGCCAATCAGGTTGAGGGGGCAGGTTCATTTCGGCCCTGTCCACCAGCACCCAAAAATTGCTCTGTGAAGGCTCTTAACACAAGGGTGTGTGGGCAGGAAGCTCTCAAAGCAAAATGGCTTTGAGCTCCAGAGGAAGCAGCCTTATATAGGCTTCCCTTCCCCTCTACAGCAAGGGCTCATGGGGCAGCTTTTTCCCATGAGCCCATCACACAGAGAAGATCCTGGGCAAACCCTTGCCCAGTTTTTTGCTGCAATCCTTGCGCCACAGCGCCGCCAGGCAAAGGTGTCCCATGCTTATTGGCCATGGAACGGAGCTTCTGCCAGTCTTCCCCAACCTGGTGCCCTCCACATATTGACCACAACCCCCAACACTGACCATCTTGGCAGGACCTGGAGAGAGTTAAGCTTTCAACAATATCCAGGAGGATACCAGGTTACCCAACCCTGGGATCGGAAATAGTGCAGGACAAACAACCTAAAAATGTTAAGTCTAAAAAACTGAAAGTGGTGGTTAATAATTGGCCATTTCCCCTCAAGCATATGTATGTACATACATACACACAGAGAGCACAATCTGTACTATACATTTACAGCAGTATCAAATTACTTTTAACAATCAGGGCTTCCCCCCAAAAAATCCTGGGAATTGTAGTTTTAAAAGTGTTGTTAGGAGACCCCTATTCCCCTCATAGATTATAGTTTCATAGTTCCTTAGGAAGAGGGACTGACTGTTAAAGCACTCTGGGAATTGTAGCTGTGTGAAAGGAACAGAGGTCTTCTATCAGCTCCCAGCACCCTTAACTACAGTCTCTGTGGTTCTTTAGGGGAAGCCATGACTGTTTAAAGTGGCATGATGTTTTAAATGTATACTACTCATGGGGCCTAAAATGACAAGATTGTAGAATGAAGTTACAACCACTAATTCCAGTATGGGCTAGGTTTTATAGGGTTTTGTTTACAGAACTAAAGTGGTGTGTATATATGGTGTGCTGTGCACACTTAAATATGCTAATTTTTACTAAAGAGAGCTGGCTCTCTCACAGACATCTTTCTCCTGCCTCTTCTTGTGGGGGTTGTGTTGCTTTCTTTCTTTTTTTCTTTTTGGTCTTATCACAAGTTATTCTCCTTCGGAAGGTATATGGCATGAAAGACATAAATAAAAAATGATAGTTTAAATCCCATATCTAACACATCCTCCCTATGATCCCTCCTATGATCTGGCTACTCTGACCTTTTGATGCTGTTTTCTCTAAAATACTCAGATGTGGGGAAAGAGTGGCTAGTCTCCTTGAAAGTAAAGAGCAAACTAATTTCAAAATAGATTAAATCTATAAGAACTCGTTCTTTGCTTTTATGTTTCTCCAGTGCCTAATCCTCTCCCCCCCCCCATTCAGAATACCACAAACCAGTGGTTTTTAAACTTTTGGGGGGTCATGATCCCCTTTGAGCATCCGGTGAAAGCCATGGACACCTTCCACAGAAAAATGCACATACGCACAAAATTGGTGTGCAATTTATTTTATTGCAGGGGAAAATAATTGGGGGGGCAACATATTTGGAGAATTCTCTTGGGTGGAGTTCCACATACTGCTGGTGAATTTCATCTACCAGAAATTATTAGATGTAACCTGCATGATGCTGACACGCTCCTGTTTTGCTCCCTATTCCACTGCCTGAAAACAGAGTAGAGAATTTCTGGTGCAACTGTGGATTCAATCCAATATATTTTAGTAGTGTTGAAGGAACTCAAGATTTTGACCACTACTCCTAACATTTCTCCCCTTGTTCCCTCCATCCTGTTCTTGTTGCTGAGCAACATTTGTGTAACAAGAAGTTGCTGGTGCTGTGTACACACCACACACATTTTCTGTCCTCTGGTTGTTAGGTTCTAATTTGTGTTCATTTACAAACTAAATGTAAAAAATAAAATAAAATGGAAGAGGCCCTCAAGAGGTTCGGAGGGTGGCAACACGAGAACAGGCCTTCTCTGCAGTGGCTCCCCATCCATGGAAAGCTCTCCCCAGGGAAGTTCACTTGGCGCCTTCCTTATACACCTTTAGGTGCTAGACAAACACGCTCCTTTTTAACCAGGCCTTTGGTTGATCCAATTTACATCCTATGCCCTTTTAAAATGTGTTTTGTGTGTGTGTGTGTGGGAAGGAGCTATTGGGTTGTTGTTTTTATTTTAATTTGGTATTTTGTGGTTTTTTATATCTTGATTTTATTTTGTGAACCGCCCTGAGACCCCCGGGTATAGGGCGTTATATAAATAATAATAATAACAACAACAACAACAACAACAACAACAACAATAATAATAATAATAATAATAATATTGTGAGACTTTTCTCCAAAACTGTCCAAGGATCTACCCCCCCCCAAAGAAACCAATGAGAAAATTCAGGGGAAATCTATCATGATTCCATCATCTGCAAATAAGGTGAAGAATTTCAAAAAGCCATTTTTACTCAGTTCACTTTGATGATCATTTTCCAGTAAGGGAACTCTTGCCAACCTAGTGCCCTCCAGGTGTTTTAGACGACAACTTCATCATGTTGGCTGGAGCTGATGGGAGTGGTCATACAAAACAGCTGAAGGGCCCTAGGCTGGCAAAGGTTTCTGTATTGTATCTAGAAGATGGCTGGCGCAAACATACATTTCTGGAGGACTCAGCCGAATGACAGCTTTACCCCCAAAATGACAACTGAAAATAAAAGAAAGCAGTGTGGCAAACAGGAGGATATACATAATCCTCAGCTCCTCAATTATCTTCATTGGCCACAGGGCTTGCACAATTTCCCACCCATTTCTTTTGAAGGGATCTGTTAATGAAAACAAAAATACCCTGACAGAGTCAGTAGCATCAGCAGCAACACAGCCGAGCATGAAGCCGGCGGGGGGAGGTGGGGAGCGAAGAGCTTTATTCTCTAAAACCTCCCTACAGAAATCTGCCCTACCTCAGCATTTATCAGTTCCTCTGCCTTATTGTCTCGTTAGAATGGAAATGGCGAGGATTTTGCTCTCACTCACTTGATGACAGGGATGACAATGTCAACTGACGCCAGTTTTCATAAGCCTAAAAAAGCTGCCCTGGGGTAAGCAACAGTGAGACCAATCAGATTTAGAATTTAATATTTCCTGCTTCGAAAAGGATAAAGACACACACGCACACACACAAAATCACACAGAGTGAGTTAAAATTAGACTACTGCCACAGACAGCAAGGGAATACATCCAGGATAGACAGTACACTCACACAAAATACATACACACACTGTATTGCAAAATAAGGGACAAATAGCTTGATCCTGAGTAACATCCCCCAATGCTGGGATGAAGATTTCTGTTTATGTTACATTGATAGACTCTCTCTTTACACACACACACACACACACAGCCTGCTGTGCTTTGCAACCATACCTATTCCCAAAACATAGGACGAGAGGTGGTCTCTCCTTGGTCTTCTCTTTCTAATTGTTTTGCGCCCACCTCAGCCGATTCCCCCTCATCACTCTAGTCTTCAGATTTCTGACAGTATTTCCAGTGTGCTTCTAAGAAATCACAAATCTCTCTTTTTTATTCCTTTCACCCGCTAGCACGTTTGCTTGGATATTCAGCTGAAAGAATCATTTCACTCTTTTCAGCATCCTGCTTGCAAAGTGTGAATCAGAAAGATTTACACTAGCCTCAAATTGGTGTGAGCTTTGAATCACCCCCTGCCAGCAGGCAAAATTGAAAGGGAAGGTTCTAGCTATTGACTTTAGTACAGTTCCGAATTTTCTTTGCTGTAGCCGGAGGTAGAACATTACTCATTTACTTCTGGATTATTTTTTTATTTAGACCAAATCAATCATCCACTGTTTTAAAGATCTTAAAAGGCCAACATCCTCAAACTGAGCTCAAACCCTAACACAGCATATGTTCCCTCATCATCATTAAGCTTCATTATGGGCTGCTTCTTATGGGCATTTTTGGTCTTTGGTATGCATACCTATATTGAAAATGCATACGTCAATTAAACTGATGGTTTGAAAATCTGCACTGATCTACATTATTAATTGGAAGATTCCAGCATTTTGGATTTTCAGCAGAGCCCTATATATTATAATGTTTTTTTCGGGGGGGGGGGACTCACCATGAAGTTTGTTTGTTTGTTGCAGGCCCAGTCACAGTGCTGCCCCCACCCCGGGCAGTGGATAAATGTAAGATGTGATTAATAAACTCAAGCAGACAATGATCTGGATTAGAAATGGTCACAATTTTATTGATTGCAGATATAGGTGGATTTTGGGCTCAGGCATTGGGTGTATATGCATTTCAGCTGCCACAGACAAAAAAATATATGATTATTTAATTTTATTAAAGGGAAGAGAAGGCAATTCCTCCCAGTTCTTGCTCAAAAAAACCTACAGTGGTACCTCAGTTTTTGAACGTAATCGGTTCCGGAAGACCATTCAAGTTCTGAAACATTCAAAAACTCAATACCCGACAGCTAGGCCTGAGGATCTTGCACTCAGCGGAAGCCGCGTGGCATGTTCGACTTCTGAGGCGTGTTCGAAAACCGAAACATTTACTTCCGGGTTTACGGCTTTCAAAAACCGAAATTTTGTCAATGGAGATGTTCAAAAACCGAGGTACCACTGTATATACATATATATTTATCATCATACTTTCATATAGATACACACTATGCATATTTCCAAACTACAAGAAAGAAGATTCCACCTAAACATTAGGAAGAACTTCCTGACAGTAAGAGCTGTTCGACAGTGGAATTTGCTGCCAAGGAGTGTGGTGGAGTCTCCTTCTTTGGAGGTCTTTAAGCAGAGGCTTGACAACCATATGTCAGGAGTGCTCTGATGGTGTTTCCTGCTTGGCAGGGGGTTGGACTCGATGGCCCTTGTGGTCTCTTCCAACTCTATGATTCTATGATTCTATGATTCTATATGTACAGGTAGCTTTCTGTGTATGTTAAAAACACCTTTCAACAATTATAGCATATTGAGAATCATAGAATCACCTCCTGATTTTGGAAGGTGTTACTTTGCATTGGCTATCAGCATATATGATCGCTACTCTCACTGGGAGTGATTGGCTGGAAACAATTCCTTGTATTCAGCTAACTGTTTGACACATTCAGCTTCAGGCCTCCTACTCCAGATCAAGAGCAGCACCAGTACAAACCTTGAATGCCCAGCTAGCTAAGAATGCAAGAAGAGTCTCCTGGATCAGGCCAATGGCATATCTAGACCAGCATCCTGTTCTCACAGTGGCCAACCAGATGCCTGTGGGAAACCTACAAGCATAATGCTTCTGAATACCAGTATTGACCATACTGATCCAATCAATATTTCCATTTAGTTCTCATGGAATAGATAGAAAGGCTTTGGAGTTGTTTCATGATTAATAAACAAATACTACATCATGGAAAGAGTCTCCCACAGACCCCAGACTTTGGCCTGCCTTCTGTAGTACACTCTATGGAGGGGGGCACAGCAACCACACACGATTTGCATTGCATCTGTAGAATTTGGAAACAGCCCAAACATTTTTGGATCCTCTCTGTGTCATTTCAGTTTGATTCATTATTAAAAGTCCAAATCTGATATGTTAATCCAAAGCTCTTTTTTTGTCTGTAAAGGGAAATCTAAAAATACTTCCGCTTTTCACATAACTGGATGAAATTTGCAGGCAAAGGAGCCCTCCAGAGTGGGTGCAGCCTGCCAAATTTCAGGCAGATCAATTCACGGGGTTTTGCGAAGCCAACCTTAATTTTATTTATGAGCATTATGATACCACTAGTTTTGTTTCCAGTTCCTTTCCTAATGATCCAAAGCATGGATTCTCCCCCCCCCCAGGGGGCCGCATATCAGAATTTCCCTTATGCTGTCCTTCATGACCCTAAGATCTGCTTCCTGGTTTGTTGCCTTATGTAAAGTTATGGTGTTGTATTCAACACAGCACTAAGGCGATGGCTCCATCAGCAGAAGTATCTCTGCTTGCCTGTCAGAACCATCTCCTCTAAAATTCTTTTTAATATTCTGGGAGTGGTACAAGCATGTGCAGTTTGCTTCAACTGTCCGTCTAGGTTGCCAATGTGCACAAGAATCTCTGTACATACATGCTATATTTTGCACAAAGGCATCTTGATGCAGTGGTGAGTAGGGACCAGTGAATGGGAAAAACCAAAAACAATGACAAAATGTTTATGCACAATGATGTCTGCATAGTCGTGGGGGGGTGGTTTAAAAAATGGAAGCATAGCAGATTAGTAAATTTTTAGGTGCACTCCACGAACAAGACTAGAAAATCTGAACTGCACTCAGATGCAGTTTTCTTGAAGAAAGTCCCATTGAACTCAATAGGGCTTACTTTTTTATATAGCTTTGCACTAATGGAACCCCCAAACCAGGGGAGAATGTTGGATAGGAGAACAGCATTCCTATAAAAGCATCCTGCAGGATTTTGACATTAAACCACATGGACAGCCCACTCAAAGAGAGGTTAATAGACCATGCTGACTTGTCCTCTAGAGTAGCATGAGGGAAATTATGTGAGGGAGGAAGTACTGTGGGGGCAAGTTGACCAGATTTCTAGCAGTTAGCAAACAGCATTTTATGACATCTAGGGATAGTGTGACCTCACTTGTTCCCTACTAGAGCGGGCAGAGGGGGTCCTTTTCCAGGAAGGGAGGTGCCTCTTCTCCCTGGCACCCTCCAGTGCTTGAACATACATACAAATGGACAGGCCACACAGTGCTCTTATTCACATCACCGGCATCAGCAAAAATCCTCCGTACCTCAAGGGCACACTGTTGCCTTGTACAAGGAATGCCAACAGAGCACAAATGTCTTTGTCTCAGTTTTCAGATCAAAACTCATTTGTTATTTGTATTCACATTTGAATCCATTTTTCCCCTTCCCTCCCCCCTTAGTTTATAGCACGCTAAGTGGATGTTGCAGAGCTGCCCGGCTTTGTATCCATCCAGGCATTTTTGAAGCTTTCCCTCAAGGCACCATGGGGATGGATGGAGCCCTAGCCAAAGGCATGGAAGAGCTCTCTGAATAAGTCTGCCTTTCCGACCCAGCAAGAAAATTTCAGCAGACACACTGAAACGCCCACATGCACACCCACACATCTTGCTGGCTGGTGAATTTCAAAAAGGATAAATGGGTGGTTGTTTTCAACATGCCACACATGAGCCCACAAAGTAGCTCCTGTGGCTCTGTCCCTGCCATGAAGCTAGCGCTCTTTATTCCTGGGCAAACTCCTAATAAGCTAGGAAAAAATTGTGTTCTGTTCTGTGTCTTCTTTCAAAGCACTCATCGTTTTCTGCATTTGGTGTCCTGATGCATGAATCACATGCCTGTGTGTCATTCTTACATACATTCAGAGCGGCTGTCATCGTGCAGAAGTCTTCTCAGCCCTTCTGCTGTTGACACCCAAATTCGGTTTCAAAGGGAAGCCCAAACAGATTCATCGCTGTTGCTCATGAGTCACTCTGTGTTCTTTAGCACCAAGTTGTCCTTCCTGTTCAAAGCCAGGGGAGGTGGGAAGGAAGGCAAGCTTCACATGAGATGCTCTTTTTTCAAACACTGTGGGTGGGGTAGATCTCCATTGTCTCAGAGGCTTAGAACGCATTCCTCTCAACACAGGTTTTCTATTTCATATGAAACAGCAAATCCAACAGGCAATTTTCTAAAATTGTGTTTTATAAACAAGAATAATGTTATACAAAGAAGTATACCAAGTTTTCCCACGTCATTTGTATATCATAAAAATAGCATAACATATATGGAAAAATATCTACAACATATGTTTCATTATTAGTGGTCAGTGTATACGTTCTTGGTGTATGAATTGGTTTAAAGTTATTTTTCTGCGTTTCCCTTTTAATCCCACCTCTCCCCAGCTTCATTCCACACAGTTGCTTGCCTTGACTGCCGTGGTTGTAGCTATGGCTGCGTCCTAATGAAAAAAGATGTCTAAACTATTACCATAACCTCGGAGGCATGAGAGAGTAAAAGGCCCTTATTAGAATTCTGGATCTTCAGCTGGAACCTTCGGCTCAGGGTGGGAGATAAAGTTTACTATTGTTAGCTCACAAGTGGCTCAGACTTCCTGGCAACTGCAATGAATTACTCACCTCCTTTATGCTGGGCTTCAGAAACAGTTCACTGTTTAGCAACAAAAAAGGCATTCAGGCAGCGAAAGATGGCCTCCCCAGGCTCTGAAAAGCTAGCTTTAAGACAGTGAATGGACATTGGAGCCTCCCAAGTGAATGGCCACTGTGGGAAAGAGGAATTATGTCAGCCCAAATGCATTTCCAGCGATTTTGCCCCACTTTTCATCTCTCTCTCCCTCTCCCTCTCCCTCTCTCCTATCTCCCTCTCTGTGCTCCTTCCTGTTCTTTAAAGGCCTTTAAAAAAAAAAAAGTTTGGACAGACTCAAATCAACACCAATGGCTCATTTTCACATTATTGCCATGGCAACACACACTTGTTTTTACTTCTTTTTTAAAGGGAAAAGCCGAAGAAAAAGAAAGCCTGAAAGAAAAGGAGAGAATTTGGCACAGTGAGTTGGAACTGGAGCTGAGCAAAGTGAAGAGCATGAGGAATGGAACTGGCAGCAGGGATTTTTTTTATTTTTATTTTTATTTTTTGGTAGGCAAAAGGGAGGGGGGCAGAGGGATGGCATCTTTTGAAACACAAATGTGTAATCCTTCACTCTCTTGAAAAGCTCTGTGCTTCTGAAGGCCCACCGAGGAATTGAGAATAATGTATTTTTTTTCCAGAAACCACAGAATGTCGCTTTGGGAAACATAATCAATTAAGAGTTTATTAAAAGCTTTTAAAGCTTGCTCTGTGTTTGAATAATGCTAACAAATGTACTGGTGATTAAAATAATACATAGATGATGATGATGACACAAGAAGTTGGGACTGCTGTACATCCTTCCTCAGGAACATGGTGTATATATACATACATATATAAAAAAGAGAAAATGTGCAATATATATTAATGTGACACATACTGTCTCTGGTTTTATCACATTTTCAGGGCATCTGTAGCATGTTAAGAAGCCTCTGTGCAACACTAGCTTGACACTGCCAATGGCGAAGTGAAAGGAGCATTCATTACATCCTCCTTACCTCATGTAAATGATACAATGGGCCTTTCAGCCATGATCACCAGCCTTCCCACCCACCCAGAATAACCCTAATGTTTTCTTCCTGCCTCTTTATGAAACGCTAACTGTTCATGCCAATAAACGTTAGTGGCTCTGGCGAAGCCCATCCTGAGGCAAAACTGAAACATGGCAATACACTATGCAAAGCTATATTCAGGTTATGAAGTGGACACCGAACGGATATTCTGACCCAAAAGGCAATCCAACACGAAGGCATCACTCAGTGTGTACCCCACAGTGTGCAACAGCAGCATGCAAGCAGTGCGTTCACTGAACGTGGCATGGCTGTGTGAGGTGGCAGCTTGCAGCAGTTTAACATGTATTGCAACATGTGTGACCAAAGGTCCCCTAGAGACACGGCATCTATGGACTAGAAATAAACTTTGCCAAATCTCCCTGTCCCCCTCTAAGAGGATAACAGCCACCCCAAGTCTGAGTTGTAGTGGAAAGACTCCCATTAGAAGTCACATCTACCCCATACATTTATTCCACTAACAGTCATGGCTTCCTCCAAAGAGTTCTGGGAACTGTAGTTTTTGCCCCTTAAAGGTAAAGGGGAAAGGGACCCCTGACCATTAGGTCCAGTCGTGGACGACTCTGGGGTTGCGACACTCATCTCGCTTTACTGGCCAAGGGAGCCGGCGTACAGCTTCCAGGTCATGTGGCCAGCATGATTAAGCCGCTTCTGGCAAACCAGAGCAGCGCACGGAAACGCCGTTTACCTTCCCACCGGAGCGGTACCTATTTATCTACTTGCACTTTGACGTGCTTTCAAACTGCTAGGTTGGCAGGAGCAGGGACCGAGCAATGGGAGCTCACCCCGTCACGGGGATTCGAACCGCCAACCTTCTGATGGGCAAGTCCTAGGCTCTGTGGTTTAAGTGGTGTAATACAAAGGTATTGGTGTGCATGTGACCAGAGACTCACAAAATCTGCTTCAGATCCATTGCTCTCTTAGCTTGCATGAACAGTTGCACTCCATTGGAGCTGCTGGATTGATCTATGGCCAAAGAAGAAGCATGGAAAAGAGCCACAAGTCATTCCAAGCCTCTTTCCTCACCCTTTCCTCTTTGAATATAGCTGATCACATGAACTGATGAGCAGAAGTCTGATGGGATTAACTTGCTGATAATGGGCTGTACCTTGCAGGTGTGTAGTGGGACATTTGCAAAGCTCCCAGTGTATTAAAAAACACCTCCCTTAAAATAAAAAAATACTAGCACCTCATTGCTCTGTTAATTTTTTTTTTTAATGAATAAATTCAATTTATCAATATTGGTAAAGAGCTATATAAGAATGTGGGTTAAAAAAAAAGAAATGTATTAAGTCTGTGTGTGTGATTTTAAAAAGTCTGCCTCACAGGGTAGACTTTTCATTCAAGCAAATATTAAGGTAAAATAGCTTCCACTTGGAGAGTCCACAATGCACGGATGTGTAGAAACCTGAAGTGATAAAATACACCCAACCTCAATGGTAACGCAATTATCTTTGCCTATTAAGCAGGCCTATAATTTAATCACGCCACATACAAAGCATGAGGGAATGTGGCCTTAAAAGATAAAGAGGTAAAGAGAAACAGGGAATACTCCCATGGCCAAATCTCTAAAAGTCAGCACAATTATTTTTGGCTCCAGTGTCAACATTCGGGAAAACAATTCGTGACAAAATTACACCTTGACCTTGACAGCATTATGTTGAAGCTCACTGAGGAATTTCTGCAAGACCCAACGGCTTATCCAATGACATAGGCAGCTCAAACTGAGTATGTGCTGTTTCAACACTCCAATGCATATGGTGAGAATTGGGTGGGACAAGCTTGTTCCCACCCATATCTCCTTCCAGCCAACATAGCTGATGGGAACTAGTGTTCATTATGATGCTGCATGGCTCATTTCATGCACAATGGCATCCTGGGATAAAAAATGCCTGGCGTTTCTGAGGACAAGTCCTGTTTTCTCGAGTCACACTCTTTAACTCTCATTCTGGATATTTTAATGGTACCCTGTAGAACAGGTGCAAGGAACCTTTCCCCCTCCAGATCTTGCTGAACTACAGTTTGCATCTTATCTGGCCATGGGCCATGCTTGCTTGGGCTGATGGGATTCCTAGTTCAGCAGCATCTGGAGGGCAACAGGTTCACCAAACCTGATGTAGAAGTACTTTTGCATTTAAACAATCAAGACTTGTTTTGAGTTTAAGCAATCAAGGACATTATGAATGAGAGCATAACAATGCAGATTCTCAACCAACTTCCTCTTCTCTTTTTTCTTCATTCCCCCAAAGCATTTATTCCTCTTTTCATTGCCCCCTTATGAATTTCCCATTTTAATTTCCTTATGACTCAAACACGTATGCTTTTCCCGAGATTGATTTCCTTTCCTCTTCTCTTCTTTGTTCCTTTTGTTTATTCTTTTTCTTTGTAGCTATTGAATACTATAAAATGTTGATTGTATATGTGTGTGTGTGTATAGGTTATATGTAGATACACACACACACACACACACCTAATTTGTATACCACTTAATGCCAAAATAGTCTTATCGCTGTATAAAAGTATAAAAACTTGTTACGCTGACATTCAGTTCAAACACCCATAATGAAATACAGAAGAAACAACCCTTTTAAAACAACGCAGCCATTAAAACAGGAGACCGAGAGAGCAAAAGGTTGCCTGTGCAACAGGTGTGTCTTCAAATATACAGGAATCAAGGCATGAAGCAACTGTTAAAGACAGACATTTCAGAAAGAAGTTTGACAGCTGTGCAGTGAGACAGCAGAGGCAAGTGTATGTACGCATGCGTGCATGCGTGCGCGCACACACACACATATAAACACACATACCTCCAAAGAAAGACACCGGGGCAGAGATGTAGGAGAGAAACTCCCATCCCATTCCTCTATTATGGCAGAGAATCGGGGCATTTTTGCAAAGCACACAAAATAGCTGACAAACTCCCCTGAACCCAGCTGGTAATTACTTTCAAGCATCTGACCTTCTCTACCACTGCAAACGTCTAACTGAGCCTTAGTCACACAACAACCAACCATTCATTATGTTACTCATGTTCAAAACAGCTTCCTGGGAAGATGACACAGCCCTGGAAAAGGGATTTGCATAGTCCCAACTGAGCCTACAGGGCTTGTGCTGCTCTTTGTCATCCTTCATAGTGACCAGCCTCCTTTTTTTCCTTTCTTTTTTTTTTTTACAGTTCTCCCCCTTCAAATTTCTCATGGTTATTTTTTCTTTTAAAGGTTCCCTGCAGGTATTTCCCTCCCCTCTCTCCTCCATGCTCCCTCTCCATTAAAAGAAATTTATTTGAGATCTTTTCCTAGAAGCAGGAGAGACAGACAATGTCATATGCATCTGTAAAATAGGAATAGCAGTTTTCTATCTCTGGTGCCCTGGGAGGGCAAATGTAATAAAAGTGGGGGAATGTTTTGCAAATGTAAGACGCTGTGTTAATGTTTCACATTCATTTGATAGACCATTTTGATGGCTCTGGCCCACCATCACACAATGACTCAGGCCAGCCATCACAGGCTGCTGTGTCTGCCCTCTCACTTCAGATTATATGCTCTAAAAAAAGGCTTTCCCAAACTTGGGTTGCTAAGTGGCTTGCGACTACAATTCCCATCATCCCTGACCACTGGTCCTCCTAGTTATGGATGATGGGAATTGTAGTCCAACAACAGCTGGAGACCCAACTTTGGGAAACCCTGCTGTAGACTGCAGGCTTGCTCTTTATCTTTCATCAGCCTTCTCCAACCTGGTGCCCTCCAAATCTTTGGAATACAACCCCTATCAGCCAGCTTGCCTGATGGTCAGGAATGCCAAGAGCTTTACTCTATGTCATTCAGATTTTGCCCAGTTGGGGAGGGATGCCTTTACGGGCATATCAGTTACTTCATATATATATATATATATATATATATATATATATATCTTGATCCTATCTGCCTTTTCTTTGTGATGTGTTATATTGTTATCTGGTTTGCCAGAAGCGGCTTAGTCATGCTGGTCACATGACCCGGAAGCTGTACGCCGGCTCCCTTGGCCAATAAAGCGAGATGAGCGCCCCAACCCCAGAGTCGGTCACGACTGGACCTAATGGTCAGGGGTCCCTTTACCTTTACTATATTGTTATGAGTTGGGGGGCCAGTCTGGATGATGCCCTGGATCCCTTCCAGTCCTTGGGGTCCTGTATCTGTGAGGGTAGAATGAAGCTTGCCAAGTGAGTTCCCTTGTCAAGGTAAGCACCATGATTTAGCCTGTCCAAAGAATTTGCTCTGTGTCATAGAACTTACGGGTGGGCCTTTCCCTAACACCCTCATCTGGCTGCCACATAGGGGAACAATAGCCAGAGTTGTTGTGTGAGGCGGAAAAATGCTGAACCCTGGAAGCTGCAGGCAGAGAGACATGTCTAGCTCGGCACTGAACCTAAGTAGGACTCTGGGACTTCTTTGGAAACCAATGGGGAAGCAAGATCTGTTGGGATGTTAATACTATGGCATCCTCCATCCTATGCTCAGGTTGCAGGTATGTATAAATAAAACCATATATCCTAAAGACACCACAGTCTCCATTCATTCCAAGGAGACTGAATCCTGGATCTCTCCCCACTCAGAGATTGGAGTAGCACATAGCAATTACTTAGGGTAGCAGATTTCAACATTCAAAAGTCTCAGAGACACCGTTAGCAATCAAAGTTGTGGATCCTCAAGAAACAAGTGATGCTTCTTCTTGCAGTCTAGAGAAGGGAAAACCCATTCTCAAAGCAGGAAACTTTTAAGTATCAGACCTGAAATGCATAAATTGAAATTGGCCCTGGTAGTTGTATAAGGATTCTCAGAAGGCTGGCTGGCTGGCTGGCTAGCTGGCTGCCCGCCCCCACACTTTCACCTCCACCTCCACTCCCCATCCACACACACATTTTCCCTCAGGTTGAATAACACCATGAAAATGAAAACTTATCCAGTATCAATTATATGCTACAATTTAATTCCTAACAGGAGTTACTGATTTGGTACAAAATTGTGACTTATCGACATGATGAACAATTTAGAGGAATTTGTGAGGGGAGCATGATTGTGCCCCCCCCCCGCCTGCTGCCTGAAATGGTACACGCCAAGAATAATTTTACCCCACACGACCTGCTGTATCTGTGGGCCAGTGCCTATGAACCTAAGTATACATGGCTGAAAGTGTCTCATTGAAATAAAATGGGGGAGGGGGAGGAAAAGAAAAGGTCTTACTTCTGAGTAAATATACATAGGATTGGGTTGTCAGGGGAGATGTGGGAAAAGAGGGCTGGTATGGAGAATGTAAGGTAGCCATGAACACAGGGAGGAATTGAAATGTTAGCATTTGGGAGAGAGAATGAAAAGATAATACTTTCCTGGGTATAATCTGAAGTAAATTTGAGTTCTTTTTGAGGAGAGAGGCAAAGCCTGAGATAGATTTGTTTCTTCTTTCTCTGAAACTAGTTTCTTCATCTTTAGTTACAATCCTGTAATAAGCCTCTCTTCGTTTCAGTAAAATAATCACCTGCAGGGTTCAATTTTATTGCCCCAGACAAATGCATCATCTTTATTCCAATTTGGAGAAAGCATTACAGCCGTGTGTAATAGCCCAGATCCTGTAAAAAATGGAGCAGTCATTTAATTTAACAGAACGGCTTTTCTCCATCAAAATCTTATATTAGGCATCAGCTTTGCCCAGGTCTTTGTTAACTACAGTGTATCATACAGCAGAAAGATTCAATAAGTAATCTGCATCTTCATATAGACTGAAGGTTAACATCCGCCAAACATTACATTTATACGATCTAGATTCTAGAGAGTTGATGTCCTTGCTCTTCAGTACAGCTTGTAGGGTGGCCTCTCTGTGTATTTCCTTTTGAAATTAAATACCCCTATCCGGAGCCTTCTAATGTGCACACAAGAATCCTTGTGAACAGAAATTTACATTTGTATCACGGTGTGTGAGAGAGGAGGGTGGGGTGTTGCGTCAGAGTGAAAAGCTGAAATCTTGGTTCATTAAAGCACTGGTCAGGCAGGCTGAGTTTGGTCTGGATTCATTCATTCATACCTCTGAATAGCTCTGGAATGCCCACTGCCTCTGTGCATTATGTACCTGTGGTGGCTGGTGCCCACCGATAGGGCAGAAGGCAGGGAGTCCAACAGTAGATGGCACCAGAACACCTGACAGATGGAGGCAACTAACTCTAGTTCTTTCCCCCTCTGTGTCCTCTTCCCTGCTGGAGGAGGAGGAGGAGGAAGAAGAAGTTGACAGCTGGTACCACCCTCTCGTCTGGATCTAAATAAGAAGGCAGGAAGTGAGAGCTGGCTGAGGTTAATGAACCAGCCTCCCCCTGAATTTACCTGAACCTGTTGAACAGTGGCCTGGGGAGACCAAAGGAAGACGTAGATGGAACAACAGTGAGCAACTGAAGCACATAGTTCCAGAACATGGATGCAGAGTTGGTGTTCATGAGGGAGTGAGAGAGGGAAGAGAGAGTGGAACACCTGGGTGCCTCATCTTGGGACCATTCAGCTCTGTACAAAAGCAGGTGGATTTTCAGCTGATTTTGGTGCTCGTGAATTTCTTCTTTCTTCTCTAGTAAAAATAAAAGGGGAGGGGGAGAGATAAAAAATATCACCAGCTATTGGCATTAACAATAAGAATATTCCATCAATGCAAATTTAAATCTATAGATTAATATAAGCCTTCCAAGCAGGTATCTAAGAAGGTTTGACCATTCTAAGCCATGCACTGAAATGTAGAAAGGGCAGCGAGATCTTCAGACCACTGAGCTGTGGATGGTGGGTGTTTGTACTTTCAGCCTTGTAGTATAAGTCTCTCAGCCACCATAAGGATTCCCAGAACCCACCTTTGATGTCTATTTGTTAGTGCTCAATGACAGGGTATGTGAATTTCTAATGCACTGAAGAGTTGACTTTGACAAAGTGGCAGAGGGGTTCCTCCCTTAGATTTGTACACTTTTGGAAGGCCTTGACACCCACTGTCATTTTCATGGCAACCAGGTACAGAAAGCATATCCCGAAAATTTGCCCCTCTGTGGGAGCCTGCTATAAGCAGCAGCCACCAGTTCCACAGGTTCTGCAAGAAACTCAGAAGGCTTTGAGAATTGATTGATTGATTGATTTTGCCTGTGCTGGTAGTTCTTTGCCTTTAGGGAGCTCTGCATTGTTATGTTGCGGGAGGTTCCTGAGGACTTTGTTGCACGTTAGTGGATGTTGGGGCTCGTTTTACTACTACAGTGGTACCTTGGGTTACATACGCTTCAGGTTACATACGCTTCAGGCTACAGATTCCGCTAACCCATAAATAGTGCTTCAGGTTAAGAATTTTGCTTCAGGATAAGAACAGAAATCGTGCTCCGGCAGCACAGCAGCAGCAGGAGGCCCCATTAGGTAAAGTGGTGCTTCAGGTTAAGAACAGTTTCAGGTTAAGAACGGACCTCCGGAACGAATTAAGTACTTAACGCGAGGTACCACTGTACTCACTCACTCTCTGCTGTGGGGATGTGTTATAGAAGCCAGAGAAGGCCTCTCAGCCACATAGGGCCCTAGTACTGCATGTCTCTATAAAACTGTCGCTGGAGTAGAAATACAGCCTCATACTAGGTACCATATCATTTGAGTTATTATTTCCTTATGGTGCACTGCAACTGAGTGTTGAGTTACACCATGTCCTGTAGGTTTGATGTGGGTGGGACAGAAGTTGGCATGGGGGCAGCTGTGTTCTATATTATTCTTTTTCTCCCTTTAAAATCAGTGATAGCGAAATTATTTATGCCACGTCTAGGATTCCTGTAAAATTATGCCATTGGCATGAAAGTCACCAGGGTCTATCAGAGTATTGGATATAACATAAGCATGCTACACCCCTATCCTGCCCAGGGAGTCCATTTTGATAAAGACATTCTATCAATGTCCCCTAGCCATTGAGATGGCTGCACTCTTAAGAGTGTTCCACCAGCATATCTAAGGGGTTCTGCCAGTATTATCTATTATGGTGGTAGTGTCTCATGTTCTGTCAATGCAGTGGGACTTCCACAAAATCCTATGGCCCTTCAGCCAGCAGAACTCAATTTGGATTGCATCCTCACAGACCAATCCTGGACATGTTTACCAAAAAGCAAGTCCTGCTGTGTTATTCCCAAGTAACTGTTTCACCCCCCAGAAGGCTTTTAAATGCCATGCAAAAACAAAACAGCGGGCTGTTTCAGCATTTGTGGCAGCAGTTTGAAATACTTTGTAAGTATAATAAAGCTTTTCATTTTAATTTCACATGCTCACTTTCTTCTTCTGCTCATAGATCCACTTTTACCACCCAATTAAAACACTTTAAAAATTAAAGACAGCCATTCATATAGCACGTGTTTATTCACAAAGGGCTTTTGGTGGTGTTACATTCATCCCGACAACCGGCCTAGAAGTACATCGTAATTATTCCCATTAGACACATGAGAAATGGAAGCATCAGGGATACCTCTGTTAAGACAAAAACAACTCAGAGATATGGAAGAGAAGAAGCTATGGGGCTCTGATAAAGAGCACTTTCACAAAATAACACTGTTTCACTCCAGAGTAATTAATTTGGAACGATTATCATTCCTAGCACTCTCTTCCTCCTCTCCTTGCTAACACAGATTAAAGCTACCAGTCCACAAATAACCTGTGTGGCTCAGATTTTCGGGTGAAATGTATCCATGAAAGGAAACTCGAGAGTTTATTCCTCCAAAGTCTGAGGGAACAATGAAAACACAAGTAGCAAGCTATTTATTTGAGCCCTTGCTGCTACTGCCAAAAGCCTCAGCTGAATGCAATAATACTGCACTGCATACACTATTTTATAGTGCAGCATTATGGGAATGAAATATCAAAATAAGAACTTGGGCAGAGCTCCCTAATATAAGAACATAAGACAAGCTGCTGGATCAAAGATCAATGGCCTATCTAGTCCAGTATCCTGTTCTCACACTGGCCGACCAGTTACCTGTGGGAAGCCTGCAAGCTAAGCATGAGTGCAACAGCACTCTCCCCACCTGTGATTCCCAGACACTGGTATTCAGAGGCATAATACATTTGACATTGGAAGTACAGCATAGACACTGTGGCTGGTCGCCACTGTTAGCCCTCTCCTCCAACTATTTGCCCAATTCTCTTTTAAAGCCATTCAAGTTGGTGGCGATCACTGCCTCCTTGGTGAGCAAGTTCCTTAGTTTGACTATGTGCTGTGTGAAGAAGTATGTCATGGACTGTGCTGAGGAGGGCTGCACTGAGGAGGAGTGGTGGGAGCCTCCCCCTGCTCCGGATTCTGAATCTCCCAGGAGCAGGAGGCCAGTATAGATTTGGGACAGCGGTTTGCAGAGGGGCATAGTTCAGAAGGCAGAAGCTGGGAAATACTGGATGGGGAACAGCTAGGAGAAGAAATACTGGAAGAGAGAGGGTTAACAAATTCACCGTCTCTGGAAAGCATTCCTCCCCTCAGCCCAAGGTCAATAAGAGCTCAGAAGTGACAGAACAGAAAGCACAGAGGGTACAAACTCAGATTACAAAACATAGAAGTGATGTAGATTAATATGAATGTAAGGGGGTGGACTGCTTAATTGGGAGCACTGCCATTTCTAGGAGATGTGTTCTTTGTTCTCTCGCTGTGATTATTAAAGTTTCTGGTAAGAAGACTCCTTTTCCTTTGTTCTGCTTATCTACTGCCATGGGGGGAGGAAGCCGATTCCCTGAAGCCTGACAAAGTACTTTATCTGGCCTGAATCTTCCAACATTCAGCTTCATTGGGTGTCCACAAGCTCAAGTGTTGTGAGACCAACACTATACACTACTATGGTTGTTTGCTGAACTTCTATTTGGGCCCTTAATATTTGGGGCAAAGTTGATGTGATGCTAAATTCAGAAAACTCTCAAAAGGTCCCATTGATGCCAGCACGTGTCCTTCCTTCCTTCCTTCCTTCCTTCCTTCCTTCCTTCAAGGGAGGGTGTGTATGTGAGTGAGTGACAGGCAGAGAGATCCACACACCCACAAATATTGCTATTCTTGTTATTTTCTCACCCTTCACCCTAAGGTCCCATGCCAATTTATAACATTAAAGTGTAATATTAGAAACAGTTTAAAACAGCATGCAACTTGGGTATTAAATAGAGGAAGAATCTTCAGAGAAAATTCAGCAAAGTGGCTTTCTTTTGGGGGCTGGGAGAGAGAAATATTAGCCATTTTCTCAAGCGGGGGATGGGAAGACTTCAAAGATATTTCAGTGTGGACATTTCTGAGCCAGATGAACCAAAAAAGGAGCTTATTGTGCTCCTTACACCACACATTTGATAAAAACCTTCATTCCCTTCAAACTGGTTAAATCCGCAACTGTGTTGTGGAACAGAAGCATTTGCAAAGCTTCTGGGTTTTCCCCTTTTCCTTGGCCCAAAACTGACACTGTTGAAGTTGGGTATTAATTGTTCCTTAATAAGATACAATCGTAAAACATGCAATTTAGTGCTTCGTTTCTTCCAATTTTCATACAGGAATCAAACTGTGCTAAACTAAAGCTTTAATCCTCTCGGTTCTGCCTGTAACAAGCACTATAGTCTGTGAAGGGTTACCGACCCAGAACAAATAAATTAATAAGCTTCAGTAATTATATCTGGGTCATTTTGTTTTAAACCGTGAAATCAAAAGCTCTCTTCATATTAGTGCATTAGTGCAGGAATTGCTGGAACTGGCCATCGGTGCTCCCTTGATACACCATCTGCGAATATCACATACTGGCACATATTGGTGAGAGAAGTCTCTGCATACATTAAAAGGGTGCAAGGAATTCATTAGATTATCAAGGGCGGGTGCAGATGTGAAGCTTTTGTCTCCTTTCTCCACACCTCTATTATCAGTACTTACTTCCTACTGTAAAAAAATTCTCTGCTCAGGAGCTAATTTGACTCCCTGCTTCCTTTTACTCTGATTTAGTTTTAGACTTCTGTGCTTTTAATAACCACAGAGTTTGAAACCTCAGGAAGTCTTTATTCAGTGGTTGCTGATAAGACACCGTGATGGGTAGGAATGTGGTGAAGGAAGAGGTGATTCGCCCCACACAGCTGGCTGGCAGTTGGGGAGAAGGAGATCCCTTATGTCATTCTGTGAGCCTTCTTAGTTTTCATTTCAAGTCCAATGTTTTAGTTCATTACCAACTTTGGATTCCTGTCTGATGTCCCACAATTTCCCACTTCTTAAATGAGAGGAAAAGTGCAATATAGCCAGTCAAGCACTTCTAAGTCTCACTGAAGTCAATGAGAGTTTTAAGTATCTCCATTAGAATCAATGGCTCTTTTTAACTGTGACTGGATCATGAAAACCAGTTCACACATGCTTATCCATTGCTCATTGACTAGCATTATAGGATGACTTGGAGAGAATGTTCATAACACAACACAATGGAGATGAGTCAGCCATTTGCTTCCGTAACATCAAGTGATGACCCAACATATAGGACAACTAAGTGGTGTCTATGTCCATCAGCAATGATGGTGTATCATATTCAAAGAAGGGGATAAAACTATATTCCTACCATGCAGAGATCCATGTACACAGCTAGGAAGGATTTGAATTCCAGAGGAAATGTGAACAATACAGAAGTGAAGTGTCTTGTTGCTAAATTAATGCAGAAGAGTAAACTACTCCCGGCAGGAAGTTATGGACACACCTTTTGCTGAATGCATTCCCAAACTCCAGTTTCCTTCTCAATTAAATTGTCAACAGCTATTTCAATGTTATTATTTCCTTCGCATGGAAAATTAAACCCTCCATTTACAAGTTCCTGAGCCTTATTCCTTTCACACATTTGGTTTGTACTAATCATTTCTTATCTTCCAGCATTGCTGATACAAACTAAATAACAGAATTAGATGAAACTGCATGGCCTTAATAACAGAATTGCGTGGCTTTTGTTTGTTTAATTTAAATCTCAGTAACGATTTTGGGATCATGAGAGATTCTGACAGGAAATCCAAACTAGACAAAGAAGCTGCTCCTAATTTAATTAATACTGCATCACAAGACACTGCTTCAGCCTTGCACTTTTAATTCTTCAGTTCAGATTAAACAATTTATCTTGGCATAAATGCATGCAAAAAAATAAGCAATAGCATTTCAGGCTAATCCGTGATAACTAATAAAGCAAGGTATTGTGATTCTATTAATTAATCTTAAATTCATTGAGATAACTTGGAACTTGTCAGCCTTCCAGATTAGTCATTCTACTTAATGGTCTGTCTGTTCAAAACCACTAGAGACCAGCCCATAAATATTTTCAGTCAAGAGTGAGCAGTCTGATGGTGAGAATGAAGAGTGTGAGTCTTGTATGCCTTCATTTCACAGGCATGCATTTGTGGCTTAAGTGGGAAGGCAATTACTGAACAGCTCGTCATACGGCTTGTCTTTGCTATAAGACACAGGAAGATGTCAGCCTTTCACGGGACAAAGGGACATCCTGGAAAATGCAAAGGACTGACTGAAATATCATCTCATACTCTGGAACTTTTCCAGTATACCAAGGATGCAAGGTCGCCTTAATCTCAAGTCCTTTTTTGGTCCTGCTGCACTTTGAGAGACCTATTCTGACTTAAAGAGGATATCAAGTTCAACTAAAGGAGCCCTGACGATTGACATTTGAAAGCCGTCCAATCTAACCTCTAACCAAACCAGCCTTTCCTTGAATAACAACATAATGTCACTCGAACAATGCGCCTTCTTTTGGTTGTTGCTTTTCGTATGGAACATGGGGTGGGTGGCTGTTGTTACAGGAGACCCTTTTGAAGGATGATGTGGATTTGGAATATGACTCTGAACATTTATAGCATTTATAAAAATAAAAAATAAAAAAAACAATTTCTTGCAATGTGGGTTTCCTGGCAGAAAATACTACAGGTTTGCCTAATGAGCAGAACATTGAAGTTATTCTTAATATGTTATATATAGCAGGGGGTGAGAAGCAAGGACACACAGAATCATAGAATCTTAGAGTTGGACCAGGGACCCTAGGGTCATCTAGTCCAACCCCCTGCAATGCAGGAATCTTAGCTACAGCATCTATGACATACCTCAAAGACCGCCTCTTTCCATATGAACCTACCCGGACCCTGAGATCATCTTCTGAGGCCCTCCTTTGTGTGCCTCCTCCTCGAGAGATCTAGAGGGTGGCAACACGAGAACGGGCCTTCTCTGCAGTGGCTCCCCATCTTTGGAATGCTCTCCCAAGGGAAGTTCACCTGGCACCTTCATTGTACACCTTTAGGTGCCAGGCAAAAATGTTGCTTTTTAACCAGGCCTTTGGCTGATCCAATCAGTATCCTATACCCTTTAAAATGTGGCTCTTTTTTGGGGGGGGTGTTATTGGATTATTGTTTTAATTTTGATTTTATACAGTGGTACCTTGGGTTAAGTACTTAATTCGTTCCTGAGGTCCGTACTTAACCTGAAACTGTTCTTAACCTGAAGCACCACTTTAGCTAATGGGGCCTCCTGCTGCCGCCACACCGCCGGAGTACAATTTCTGTTCTCATCCTGAAGCAAAGTTCTTAACCTGAAGCACTATTTCTGGGTTAGTGGAGTCTGTAACCTGAAGCGTATGTAACCCGAGGTATCACTGTATATTGTTATCTTTTTCTGTGACCCGCCCTGAGACCTCCGGGTATAGGGCGGTATATAAATTCAATAAGTGAAAAATGAAATGAAATGACAGATGGCCATCACATGGTGGTGAAACATCTGCAGTGCCTCCCCTGCAGATATCAGTATCCAGGGTCTATATTGGAAGAGACATTTATTCAGACAATGAAGAAGGGCAAAAGTGGTCAAAGGCCTTAATGTGATCTAGCTCCCTGCAGTTCAGGAGGAGAGCATCTGCTTTGCATACAGAAAGTTCTGGCTCTCCAGGTAGGGATGGGAGAGACCTCTAGCTGAATCCCTGCCAGTTATTGTAGGGGATACTGAGGTCATCTGAGACAATGGTCTGACTCATATAAAGCAGCATTCTTTCTCCCTGTGTTGCTGATTGGGTAAACAAAAGCAAAACTTCCTCTCTGTGGGTTAAAACCAACAATGACATGTTCGTCATATCCACCCCAAACAGAAATAAAGCGGTTTTTTTGGTCTGCATCAATTAGAAGCGAGAGTCTGGATAAAAGCAGTGCTAAGAAAAGCAGCTACAAGTATAAATATGCTTCTGGCTCAAAATCTAATTTTAATACAGTCAGCCATGGAGAGAACTTGAAATTAAAAAGTGCTGCTGGTGGGAGAAAACGGAATGATTCTTTACTTGATTTTAATTTGAGCAATCAACAAGGATTTTAGCTGGTCTTTATTAATAGCTGTGTAAACTACATTTTTCCTGTGAAGCCTGGGAAAATCTAAAAATACACGGAGTGAACTATTTGTGTTTTCCATGAATGTTTTGTTCTTCAGTCCAACAAAGCATGCCTAGCAAGAAAACAATAATACAATAGCTCTGAAGCATGGAATCTGTGCGTTTCAGAATGAAATACACATTTCTAATACAAAATCAGAGGTCATATTTATTTTTTATTGCCCAAGTCAAAGGCGATAACATCTGAGAAACAAGATAACAATTCACTCAAAATACAGATATCCTAATACAAGAGTAACCAAGATTAATGCAATAGATACATTGAATCGTAGTCCAAGGGTAAATGGAGTCTGATTTTGCTTGGAACAAGGGAATATGAAGCTGCACACCTTGTCAGCCCCAGTCTTATGTCACAGAGAAGATATTAGATTTTGGCTCTTTGGTCAGCATCATTTCATCCAGCCACTCTATGGTCCTCTAAAGAGAAGGGTTTATATTTTGGGAGTACTCAGGGGCATTACTAAGTATTTAAAGGGCATTGGATACATATTTGCATAACATTTGCATTTGTGGATTTATATGTGTGATGGGATGATGAGCTGCTTGTGCGTGAAATTCCTAGTCCCTCAGAGTTTGGCTAAGTCCACAAACCTCTGTCTGTAACGGAGCTCCTTAAGCATGGCTCCGTCAGTCGCTGGTAGAATCCGACAGTGGGCGTTTACGGAATTTCTTCCAGCATAAAAGCTCCTTAACGGAAACGCGCCTTCTGGACTCTCGGCGCGACAGTTTCCGGCGAGGAGTGGGTGTCCCTATAGGAGGTCCTGAAACCTCCCCACTGTTTTCGCTGGAAGTGTCTCTGAACCATCCCTCCGACTCACTTTCCCTTGGAGCTCCTTCTCTCCCCCTGCTGGTTCCCTCCTCAGCTGATAAGTCTCTCCCAACCTCTGTGAGCCCTTTCACCTCCTGTTCTTCCGATGGCAGTTCCCTGACAATATGCATAATGGCCTCTGGGTCAAGTAAGATGGCAGGTGACTCAGGTCTCCCTAGCACAGCAATTGGCAGTGCTCTCAGCTCTCCTCTAATGAAAGAGCAAAGGTAAGCAAAGGGGTTATTTTAAGGAGGGAAAAGAGGTAGGAGGTCTAGCGTCCAGTGCAAAAGACCCCCCTGCCCTGGGAGACCATGCAGAAGGCTATAGTTTTGATGCAAGGCCTCCAATCAAAAATATCTGAAGCTAGTGAGCTGCTTGCAGTAAGGAAGCACAGAACTGGCTTAGATGGACCAGGCAATCTTCAAACAAAGCAGCTCACGTGTTCAATGAGACCTGTGACAAAATATTGCTCTGTGAAGTGCTCCTGTTCAGGACTCCAGTCATTGATTTCTCTCTCTCTCACACACACACACCACACACGCACACACAGCCTGTAGTCAGAAGCGTAAGAAGGTCAGGTGGTACCTGGTGCGGACAATTTCTTGTCACCCCCCCATTGATTTATTTATATATATATATTGCCTGCAAAAATTGTTTTATGTTATTTCATATTTTCTTACAAAGGAAATAATAATAATAATAATTTAAAAACCACAACTTTTATTTATATCTCACCCTCCCCGGCTGAAGTCGAGTTCACTTCGTCTAACATCAGATACATAACATTGGTATAAAATCAAACAATAATTAAATTACCTCCTAAAAACATGTCAAAATCAATTTAAAGACTAATTAGATGGCTTTCCGCAGGGTTAGGTTTGGGAACAGTAAGTGCTCCACCGAACTGAAATTTCAGCCTTCATGACATAGGAAAACGGCCAAGTAAACAGATATTTTTGTGGAGGAGGGTCAAGATATTAACTGATATGCATGAAATTTCATATATAGCTATATAATCCCTAGTGTAGTAAGATAAGACCTTTGGAGCAGGCATTTTCAAAAAATAAATAAATTATGACCCACCCTAGTAGGGCAGTAATTGTTCTTTGATAATTTGTCACCCTCCTCTATGATGGCACCCGGGGTGAACTGCCCCCCCGCCCCCTTCCTACGCCCCTGCCTGTAGTTATTCATCATTTCTTGCTCATTGAGCATACTCAGCCCTCATTGGGCTACTTGGGGTGCACACCCTACAAGTGCTGGGGGAGGTTACAGTAGTGCAAAGGTAAAAAAAGGTAAAGGACCCCTTAATGGTTAAGTCCAGTCAAAGGCGACTATGGGGTTGCGGCACTCATCTCGCTTTAAGGCTGAGGGAGCCAGTGTTTGCCACAGAGAGCTTTCTGAGTCATGTGGCCAGCAGGACTAAACCGCTTCTGGCACAACAGGACACCATTGGCAAAAACCAGAGTGCATGGAAACGCCGTTTACCTTCCTGCCACAGCAGTACCTCTTTATCTACTTGTACTTTGACGTGCTTTCAGACTGCTAGGTTGGCAGGAGCTGGGACTGAGCAACGGGAGCTCACCCCATCGCGGGGATTCGAACCGCCAACCTTCTGATTGGCAAGCCCAAGAGGCTCAGTGGTTTTAGAACACAGCGCCACCTTATTTACCTTTACACTACTGCAAACTTTTGGGTTCCTTGCTGATACCCTCCTTGCATGTGTGCACATGTGTGTGTGGTGCCATTTTCCAACATAAAGATTGGCACCTAGAGGACTGAGATTTTAGTATATCGGGAAACACAGCAGATAAAACAATAGGCATCCCTGCCTTGTACAATGAGTTGGATTCAAGAAAGCAGAAAGTAGAAAACCACTGTTTACTTAGGTTGTAATCATATACACACTTACCTGGGAGTAGTTCCCTTTGAATTCAGTGGCATTCACATTTGAGTAAACATGCATAGGCTTGCACTATTAGAACAGTATATCCAAAGATCATGGAGGCAGGAGAATCTGATGTTAAGATATCAAAATCCTTCTAAAGTGGCATTCAGGAAGTTTTCCTCAGGCAAATGATTCAAGACAAGCCGCAGGAGTTTTGCACATGAGGACTAGTGAATCGTCATAGGTTTTTAAATACAGAGGTTCCCCTGGGGCAACACAGTACTAGAAAGCCAGTTTTGATTATTCAGATTTCTCAAGGCATTTTTCATATATCCCGGCACCTATCTATTCCACCAAGAACTCATATATAATGACTGGTGGCTGCTCTTAGAATTAATAATTCTGCCTTTTGGAAACCCATCCAATGAAGCATCTCCTTGAAACGTGCTTTCTTTTTTGTCAGGGGCCTTTGCTAATTGTTATTAAAATTATAGTGTGGGCTACAAAAGGATTAGTGGTGGGATATCTTGTAGGGATATTTTAATTGCTTTGGGGCCCAGTTCCAGGTACAAAGAAACTTAAGACCTGTGCTGGCACATTTCTCTCTTTATTTTTTTTTCCTACAGGCTTCTTTCTAGCTTCACAATGCTGTGAATTCCCTGCCAGCACCTAATGTTGCTTTTCTTCCACTTCTTTCTGCCTTTCCCGGTTCTCACCTCAAACAATCTCTTTTTATCACCATCTGTTGGACTCAGCTTTGTCGCTCCTGCCGAGTCATCTTCTGTACTCGAATCGTCTCCACTTCCTGTCTGCCACCTGCCATCGCCTCATCTTCTTCTAACCCTCTCGCAACAGCTCCTGCTTTCACAAGGCTGGTCTCCTGCCTCCCCATCACGGCTGCTTTGACATGTTCCTGAAAATATTGCTTGTGCAGTTAGGAGAAGAAGAGATTCAGAAAAGGGAATTTTTCGTATGTGATGTTAGCGATCTCTGAGAAAGCTTAGAGTGTGGAGTGGCACCAAGACGCACATTCCAGAGCATTTCTGTACCACCAAAACAATTTCCTCCAGTAAAATTAGTAGAAATTGTTCTAAAACAGCGGTTCTCAACCTGTGGGTTCCCAGATATTGTTGGACTACAACTCCCATCATCCCTGAGCTCTGACCATGTTAGCTAGGGGTGATGGGAGTTGTAGTTTGACAACATCTGGGGACCCACAGGTTGAGAAAGGCTGTTGTAAAGGATTTGCTGGAGAAAGAGTTCAACTCATTTTCAAAAGGCAATTGCATTTCATTTGTATTTTTCCTACTAATTGTTTTACATATGTTATGTAAGCTCCATCCTATACACCTAAAAGGCTCCATAAAGACAATATTTGTGTTTTAATTTAAAGCAGTGACATCCCTTCCTTTATAACCCAATTTAAGAAGATGAGAGCCTGCTGGAACAGGCCAATGGCCCATCTAGTCCAGCATCCTGTTCTCACAGTGGCCAACCAGCTGCCTGTGGGAAACCTGCAAGCAAGGGCTGAGCACAAGAGCACACTCCCCTCCTGTCATTTCCAGCAACTGATTTGGAAGAATTACTGCCTCCAACTGTGAAGGGAGAGCTTAGCCATCCTAGATAGCAGCCCTCTCCTGCATGAATTGATGTCAGAGACATAGCCGGCAGAGAGGAATCTGTAAAGGGGGAGGAAGAGGCAGAGTGAAATATACTCAGAGTCGCGAAGTGATTTCATGCTCTTTATTCAGCTCATAGTGGTGAGGAGGAATGAATGAAAGTCCCCTCAAAGTATCTGCTTTATATACATTATTTACACAATGGGCTGCACATGATTGGCTAATTCCGGAATTCTACTGTAAGCCAATCAGGTTGTGGATTCACTTCTATCTGGAGCATGATTGGGTAGTTCCTGCCAACCAATCATACTGCTGCATTGTTCTAGGACCAATCAGACTGCTGCATTCTGAATCCTATTGTTCTAGGACCAATCAGACTGCTGCCTTTTGGATCCTATTGTTCTAGGACCAATTAGACTGCTGCAGTTTGGATCCTATTCAACTCAGTACATAACACCCCTCCCCTCTAAGTTCCAGTCCTGCCCGGGAGGTCGCATTCATAGTCCTCGAGGTACGCTGGCGGCCTACGTGTGCGTTGCGGCCTGGGGTGTTCCCTGGTCCGGGGTTCAGGTTCTGGCTCGTGTTCCAAGGATGCTGGCTGTGATGGGGCTATTTGGTCTGGCGCAACCGGCTCGCTCAGTCGTGGTTCTGGTTCCGGTGTCCTTTCGGCCTCGCGGGTCCTCTCTGTATTTACTGATTCTGCCTCTCCTGCTGGCCCCTCGTGCTCTATGGGCCTCACTGCCCCTCTGTTCCCTTGGGACTCCTCTGACCTTTCCTCCTCCTGGTTTTCTCCCGGGAATCGTCGCCGTATCTGGTCGCAGTGGCGGCGCCAGCATTGTCCCCCATCTGTTAGCACCTCGTACGACACAGGGCCAGTGACCCTGGAGACTGTGGCGGGTACCCATGCTGGGCCTGCCCCAAAATTCTTTGCGTACACTGGGTCCTGGGCCTCGAAGGTCCGGGGGTTCCTGCCTTCCCCCACCACTACCTCATCCTGAGCTCTATCGGGGTGAATGCGGTCCAATCTGATTGCAAGGCGCCGACCCATTAGTAGTTCAGCGGGGCTCCGGCCAGTTGTTGAGCTGGGGGTGCTGTGCTGTGCTAGAAGGAATGTGGCAAGGCGGTACTCCCAATCCCCTTGCGTCATGCGGCGAAGGGTGTCCTTGGTGGTCCGCACCATGCGTTCTGCTTGGCCATTGGTGCCAGGATGGAATGGCGCCGAACGGATGTGGCGGATG
The DNA here is from genome assembly GCF_027172205.1 of Podarcis raffonei. NCBI lineage: Eukaryota > Metazoa > Chordata > Lepidosauria > Squamata > Lacertidae > Podarcis > Podarcis raffonei. The sequence goes on along the minus strand of NC_070604.1, from coordinate 73,335,148 downwards.
GCGTTCTGCGCTGTGAAGGTTTGGAATTCTCCTGACGTAAATGCAGTCCCGTTGTCTGAGACGAGAGTGTCAGGGAGCCCGTGGGTTGCAAACAGCCTGCGTAGTACCCGGATGGCTGCGGATGTAGAAGTGGACGGTACCAGTGCGACTTCCAGCCATTTGGTGTAGGAGTCCACCACTATGAAGAATGTTTTCCCCTGAAAGGGGCCAGCGAAGTCCACATGCAGGCGTGACCATGGTGCTCGGGCGGACTCCCAGGACTGGACTGGGGCCCTTGGGGGATCTGGGCGGGATTCTTGGCAGGCCTGGCAGTGTTTGACCCAGGCCTCTATCTCTCCGTCGATCCCCGGCCACCACACATAACTCCTGGCAAGGGCCTTCATTCTTACTACCCCTGGGCATCCACGTCCACTTGTAAGCTAGTGTGGTTCACCCCGGTGACGGCTAGCCCCAGTGGTCCAAACCATGCCAATCCCAGTAAGCTAATGTAGGGGCCCTTGACCACAAGCAAGTCCAGTTGCCGCGTCCGCCCTCGGTATTGCACCCTGAAGGTCCCCACCCCCATTGTGGGGACCTTACGTTTTTGGAAGTCCCGGAGGGTGAATGGGGCCGGCCTGAGTTTGGGACCCCCAGTAGGACACAGTTTCCTTAAGGTCCTTGCCGAGATTATGGATAGAGTTGAACCCGTGTCAAGCTCCATGCGGCATGGGGCCCCCTCTATCTGTACGTCAACATAAATTTTCTCTACGTTGGGGTGGGGCAACTGGTATACCTGGAAGTCCGTGAGCTCTGTCGAGTTGCCTTGGTGCGTTGGGCCCCGGGACCTGGGGCTCTTGGATTGGTCATCTGATGCCTGGCGTCGGGTGGGCCGAGCCCGACACACCCGGGCGATGTGTCCCAATTTTCTGCACTGCCTGCACTCTGCATTGCGGAAACGGCAGGTCCTCCTCTCGTGACTTTCTCCACAGCTTGCGCAGTTCCCTCCTTCTCGTCGAGGCAGCTGTGGTATGTGGGCTGCTTGAGTGCGCTGCTGTACTCGGTGCACCTCCTCCCTGTCGGATCCTGAGTCGTCGGTGAGGTCTTCGTGGTGGACCCTCGGTTGGGACGGCTGGCTCGGCCTTGCCTCTTGCGTCGACCTCTCGGCAGCTTCCGTTGCCAGGGCCTCCTCCAGAGCGACCTGGAACGTTAGGTCCTTCTTAGCGTAGAGGCGTCGTTGCAGCTTCTCATCCTTCAGGCCACCGACGAGGCGGTCACGAAGCATGTTCTCCAGCTCTGAGAAGTTGCAGAACCGGGCGGCTTGGCGGAGAGAGGTCACAAACCCAGTTATGGTTTCCCCAGGGGCTTGCCGCTTTGCGTAGAAGGCATTTCGACGAGCCACCACTGAGGGCTGCGGCGAAAAGTGCCCCTTCAGCTGTTCCATTATTGTTTTGTATGGAACAGTAGCGACGTCTTCAGGCGCAAGGAGAGCCCGGGCGATTTCAAACGTCTCCTCTCCGCAGACGCTGAAGAATATCGCCCTCTTCTTGGCGTCTTCTTCGTCGGTGACCCCTTTGGCTTCTAGGAGGAAGGTGAAACGGGAGGCGTGCGCTTCCCAGTCTCCAGATGCTGGGTTGAATGGCGAGAAGCTGTTGTCGGTTGCCATTCTGAGTTCCTTGTGTCCCGGAGCTGAAGCCTGGATACACGGTGCGAGGCAGCGGTGCGGCAGGTGGCGGTGCTGCGGTGCTGTGTGTGGCAGTCAGCTCAGCGGGATCCCACCTTCGTCGCCAGTGAAATATACTCAGAGTCGCGAAGTGATTTCATGCTCTTTATTCAGCTCATAGTGGTGAGGAGGAATGAATGAAAGTCCCCTCAAAGTATCTGCTTTATATACATTATTTACACAATGGGCTGCACATGATTGGCTAATTCCGGAATTCTACTGTAAGCCAATCAGGTTGTGGATTCACTTCTATCTGGAGCATGATTGGGTAGTTCCTGCCAACCAATCATACTGCTGCATTGTTCTAGGACCAATCAGACTGCTGCATTCTGAATCCTATTGTTCTAGGACCAATCAGACTGCTGCCTTTTGGATCCTATTGTTCTAGGACCAATTAGACTGCTGCAGTTTGGATCCTATTCAACTCAGTACATAACACAGAGGGAAATAGAAACTTGATTCTTTCACACAACGAAAGTGAGGTAAGCCCTTCTCGCTCTGGAACGCTGCCTGTAAGTTTTTGCAGCAGCACAGAGATGAAGGAGCAGGATGCAGGTGGTAGGAGGGAGTTGGATTCAACTCCTGAGGAGGAGGAATTGGCTGCACCTGAGACTCCAAGAAGTAGGAGGCAGAACAAGTGATTAGAACAAAGCAGGACCAGCAGGAAGCAGGGGCGGGCCTGGGGTATAGCTGGCCTTGGGAAGGGCAGAAAGCCAGTAGAGTCAACTGACTCCGACAGTGAGGAGTGAGCTGTGGGAAGCTGGGATTGCTGGAAGCCTGTTATTGCTAATAAACCTCAACTAGTTAAACTGCCAGTGTGTCGTGTCTTGTATGAGAGAAGTGCTAACCTGACAGCTGGTCTAATCCTCTTTTAAAGACATACCAGTTGGTGACCATCACTGCCTCCTGTAGGGGCGAGTTCCGTAATTTACTATATGAGTGTGTTTAGGAAGTGTTTCCTCTTCTTCTTACAGACTCCGCTAACCCAGAAATAGTACCTCGGGTTAAGAACTTTGCTTTAGGATGAGAACAGAAATTGTGCTCTGGCGGCGCGGCGGCAGCAGGAGGCCCCATTAGCTAAAGTGGTACCTCAGGCTAAGAATAGTTTCAGGTTAAGAACGGACCTCCAGAAAAATTAAGTTCTTAACCCAAGGTACCACTGTAGTTCCATATATCTTTTCGTTTGTAATTTGCATTTTCCTCTATGCAGCTTGCAGGCAAACTCAGTAAACTGTACATAGTACAGTGTACATTTTATTTACATTTTTGTATTATTTCTGAGTGGTATCCAACATTACATATCCTCTGACACAATGGATGTATCTTACTTTCCTGCCCCTTCCAGCCACCCATTTGTCTTCAAAATCAGTTCCAGGGAGAACCTCCAGAGCAGATTCTGGAAATGTGTGGACATTGGCTATCACTGTCTATCTGATGTTTGAGTTTGATGTCCACCACATCATGGAATCCAGTGGGGAGTCTTCTTCTGTGACTGAATTGTACAATGCAAGTCTCCAAATAGTCCACGACTCAACATGATTATTTCTGAACCAAATTATTCTAGGGTAATTCTGTGTCAGAGAACAGGTGTGATTCATTCCAGGAAAGGTGGAAGTCAAGTTCTGTGTCTGCTGAAACCAGCGATAATTTTTCCATTTGCTAAAAAGGAACAAGTTACAGAAAATTCTCCTGAGAAAAGCAAGTCCATTGGCAAGGCAGCACTAATGAATTAAAGCTAAGCCTCATCAGCTTTAACTTCTACCCCAAATCTAGGATCTACTAAAAAGCTTCCAATCAGATAATCCTCCTAACTCTAGGATCTAGGCATGCCCAATTAGATAATCCTGACAATCAAGCACTGGTATAGATAATAGCATTATTGCTTCCTCTTTAATATTATTCGTCTCAATGAGTTTCTCTTTTAATTAGGTATATAATTCATTGCTCGCACTGATCTGAAGCTGTAAATGGGGGAATAACAGTGAGCTATCTTGCAAGATTGTAGAATGATAAAAGGATCGTATTCCACTTTGTGCATTCCATAAAATGAATTGTAGCAACAAGTGTTGTTTGCACAGCAATACGTTTACATTATGAGATATGCCACAGTATGTCTGTACAGGGCTTCTTACCCTTCCATTGTTTTCCTCTCCTAAAAATACACACACATGCTGATATTCCTCCTCTCCCACAAGGGAAAAGCAGCTGGTTTTTAAGCCTCCAAGGGGGAAAGTGCTAAGAAGCCTTTCCTCTCATACCCAAGTGGCTTCTACTCCAGATTACAGCTTCTTGGCTCAAGTAGATGGCATGGTGTGGTGTCCCTGTGCAGCTGGCTGCCCGTCACTGGTTATTGCTGCTGTTTTTCAGAACAGGTGGGACAGGGTGGCAGCAATAATCTCCAATGTGACCCTCAAACATGCCTGTTCTAAAATTACCTTGCTCAACTGTGGACACTTTTAGCCGGAAGCCCTGGGAAATCTAGGCACAATACATAAACAAAGAGGAGCAAAAACTGGGGGGTGCCGAGCAACTCTACATGAGTCAAACTGGGGTGATTTGGGGGTGAATTTACCAATCTCTTGAGTCAAACTGCAGCATCAGCAAAGCATCTTGAATCAGCCTAACTCCCACCACAAAGGCTCATATTGCTCTGTCAGTCTGTCAAAAACAGCTCCGTCAGTCTGCTTTGCTGTACTTTCAACTTTTCTGCCACTGTATCTATGTTTTTCTGTGTCTGTATGTTTTTTCCACTTTCAGTCCATAGGTTTTTGTAAAAACTCTTTATGTTCCCTGTGAAACACTAAGAGCTCTGGGTTATTGTTTTTATTTTGCTAAACAGCAGCAGGAGACACCCAGAGGAGCTTCATTTTTAACTTTAAAAAAAAACCCAAAACCTGCTGCTCTGCTTGGAAAAAAAAATCATCCTGACCTCAGCATTCTTCAGGCATCATTAAAGACAGCCTTGCCTTCTAATGCCTATTGCAATGACCCTTCTCTATGCAAACAACCAGAAAGCTGAGCTGGCTGGTGTGAAGTTACTAATGTTATAAAAAGTGTAGAAACGAGAATACTCACAACAATTATTTTAAGGTAAGAGAGAGCAAGAGACAAACCTTGCTCTCCCATCCTTCAAAATATAAAAGTAATATCTATGCTGATGTGTTTGTTTGTTTGTTTGTTTATTTTATTAAATTTGTATACTGTGCTTCATCTGTAGATCTCAGGGCAGTTCACAACATAAAAATACAAGCTAAAAACACGAAATAAACAATAAAAACAAGAACAACACCCCACCCCATAAAACAATAACGTTCTCCCCACCCCCCCACCCCCTGCCACAAACACACATAAAAGGGTATAGGTTTCCCTCTCTGGAATCGTCCATACAAATAGGACTAGGACCACCTCAAAGCAGTGCCACTCCCCCCTAACTCACTTCAGAAGGATACCATGTCTAATGGTATCAAAAGTCACTGAGAGTTCAAGGACAAATAACAGGGATATATTTTGCTTGTTTCTCTACCGACAAAGGTCATTATACAGAGTGACCAAAGCAGTTTTTGTGATAAAACCGGGCCTAAGCCGCAACTGAAATCTAGAAAATCAGTTTCTTCCAAGAGCGCCTGGATCTGGTCTGTAGCCACCAACTCAAGCAACTTGCCCAAGAAAGGGAGATTAGCAACTGGCTGGTAGTTACTTAGATTTTCCAAATCTAGGGAGGGTGGTTTTAATTGCCCTAATAAAGTTATTCCCTAATACTGATTATGGAGGAAAGTGAATTCTTTTTTTAATTCTCCAGAAAAGCTTCTTGACTTGCAATCTGGCAAAACTAATCAACTCTGGAGGAACTCATGCGCCTGCAAATTTCATCTGCTTTTGCCCAAAGGGGAAAGGGTTATAGCCATTGTATTGCTTTCTCATAAGATTGAATGGAGAATGCAGAGCTTTGTTTTACAAAGAGTGGGTTAGACCTGAAATCACAGGTTGAAGATGACAAAATGCAGAGTGACCCAGAGATCAGGTTACAGTGGTACCTCGGGTTACAGATGCTTCAGGTTATAGACGCTTCAGACTCCGCTAACCCAGAAATAGTACCTCGGGTTAAGAACTTTGCTTCAGGATGAGAACAGAAATCGTGCGGCAGCGGCGGGAGGCTCCATTAGCTAAAGTGGTACCTCAGGTTAAGAACAGTTTCAGGTTAAGAACAGACCTCCAGAACAAATTAAATTCTTAACCCGAAGTACCACTGTATATATATAAAAAGCAGAGGTACAAATACAAGTGGCGCTTGGGGCCCACGCACACCTCTGCTAAGTACAGCCTGAGGAATTCCAAGCAAAGGCAAAATGATTTGAAAAGACTAGCAAATATTATCAATGAGATTCTGCACATCTCTCCCTTGGCAATGGATTGTCATTCCATTTCAAGCAAAGGAAAAATCCAACACATTTGAGTTTCCCAAAGGCATCCCCAAAGATGTTCATTCAGAGAATAGGATACTGGATTAGATGGGCCTCTGGTCTCACCCAGCAGGATTCCTTGTATGTTCTTATGAAGTAAAAAAAATCTGAGGAATCTCAATGGAAGCTGAAAGATCAGGCTAGATAAAATATAACCATAGTTATCCCTATGTTATCAAACGGATTCATCTAAAGTGAGCGTTCAAAATGAATTTGGAGAATCCTTTCAAATAATTTTGAGAGGCATTAAAAGAATTTCAAGAAGATGAGTGTAAGTTTATGGAAGGAGTTAGACATCCCTATTATAAAGCACTTTATGGAATAAATATGCTATATAAATGATTGACAATCTTCTAACAAAACTCCCACCATTTTTTTTGAACAGTGTTACTCTCTCTAGGAGCATGAGAATAATGCATGCTGCCATCTATTGCTGTCCTAGACACTCTTGCTCTTCAGATCAAATGTGGGAGATCCACTTTAGACAGATTATTTTGAGAACAAGAAACAATCAAGCAATGACAAAGCCATTGATGTTCAGGCAGAGTAGTTATTGACAGGCTTCTATCCTGTAAGCGCTTGAATAATCCCATAATCTATGAAAGGGGATTGAGGTCATCGACTCTGATTTCCAGCCTAGATGTCTTGGCTTAATGTCTTTCAATAACTGGTTGTATCAGTGTGGGACTGTTAGCTTTAAATTATGTTTTAACAGTATCCATTTGTTCAATAAAGAAGGCTTAAAGAAAGCCAGGCATTAGGTATGGGTCCCTGTAATACATCTAGGTGAATAAACTGTTCTTAAGGCAGTACATATTCATTGCCTGCAGTCTAGTAGTCCCCCCCCGCCTTTCGTTTATGGGATAGCTCTGAACCCTGTGCTCATCTGACTATGTCTTGACTAGTCAGTACTATTAATTAATGGATTTATTGGTCATTTTTAAAAAAGAAAGAAAGAAAGAAAGAAAGAAAGAAAGAAAGAAAGAAAGAAAGACTGGATCTAACTTAAAAATAATACAAAAATTAGGAACAATATAAAGGCTAGAACAGAATAAAAACTTAAAACACTGAGAGACATAAAAAGCAGTCTCACGCACACCGCCCACTAAAAAGACACATTATCTAACATTCTCCAAGCTAAAGGCCAAAAGCCTGGCCGAAACATGTTTTTGCCTGGCAACAAAAGAAGCTGGTGATGGTGCCAGGCGCACCTCCCTGAGGAGAACATTCCTTAAACAGGGAGCCACCACTGAAAAGGCCTGTCTTTGTTTTGCCACCCTCCCTTAGAAGGGACCCATGGAGAAGGACCTCAGAGGACGAATGCAGAGTCCATGTTGGTTCATCATTTTTAAAAATGTTGTTGGAATAATTCATTTTACAACCCCCCTTATTTTTTCTCTATTTTTCATCCAGGAAGTTGATTTTGCCTACTTGACCAAGTTCTGATGACATCCGTTGTCAGACATATGGTGGGTTGAGATTTCTGCCTTGCTGCAAGGTTTTTGGGCTCAGTAGCAATACCTATACAGCAATAGCAAATAAAGTACATTCTTAACCCACAGTAGCCACATGCAAAACCTGCAGAACAAATTCTACTTTTATATATTTCTGCTCAATTTCTGTAAAAATATAAATACATTTCTGCCCATTTGAATCTCATCTTTCAGAATTGTTAATTGCTGGCTTTAATGAATCGCCTTGAATTTTCATCATTTTCCTTCAAATTTATTAATTGATTAATGAGTTTATTACATTTAAATCAGACTGCCTTCACTATGGAGAAGTCAGACTGCATGAAGCTGCTGTCTACAGACATTCCCAGACACTAGTTCACCATTCGGAATGTATATCCTCCTTTTCAGGGGCAGGGAGTGGTCAAAGCCTGAACTTTAGGTTGCCTTTATTAAGGCAATTCATATGCAAAACCATTTTTTTCCGGAGCAGTCCAGTGCAGTCAGGGTGCTTAGAAGCTGTCACTGCTGTAGCTCAGATTTGATTCACAGCTAGTGAAGAGCCCTCTGTGCAAAGTCTCCTGGTTCAGTAGTGGAGATCACCGTGTGTATGGATAAATTTATGTATGGGCAGACCCTCCAATTGCCCCTGTTTTCCAGGGACAGTCCCATATTTACAGAAGCCAACCCAGTTTCTGATTTGATCCTAGAATTTTCTTGCTTTTCCTTAGGACATCCCTATTTTCATTGGAGATATGTATGAGGGTATGGAGTTCTCCAACCCCCAAGCCATCTGAAGGCAATCCTGTATAGGAAAGTTTTTTCATGTTTCATGTTTTATTGTGTTTTTATATATGCTGGAAGCCGCCCAGAGTGGCTGGGGCAACCCAGTCAGATGGGTGACATAGGAGCCAGCTCCTAGGGGCAGTGGGGGCTTCCACACAGTCGCAAAAACAAATTAACCAAAAAAGCCTCAAAAACAAAAACGCAAAATAAATAGCAAAAACAAAAGCGCCAAACTTAATCCATTCTGGAAGTCTGTTTGACTTCCAAAATGTTCAAAAACCATGGCGCAGCTTCTAATTGGTGCCCCGGAAACAATAGCTTACAGCCACATTAGACGTTTGGCTTCTGAAAAATGTTTGGAAACCGGAACCCTTACTTCTGGGTTTTTGGTGTTTGAGAACCAAGGTGTTTGAGAACCAAGGTACCACTGTAATGGATGGCAGACATCTTTATCCTGCATGGATAGATGGAGCCATGCACATGCATCACCAGCAAATGGCCAGCAATTGTGTGAATCAATCATCTGATCTAGTAAGAATCAAATCTCTTACTTCTTCTTCACAGTCTCAAACAGATGATCAGATTCAGCACTAATCTGAATAGTTGGGGGGGTGACATAAGATGTCGTAAGGCAAGTTGTATTATGTGGGAAATATTCATATCATTACATGGGAGAAAGATTCATATTCTTGCATGTTGCAGGCAAGCTATTGCCTTAAATTAGAATAAATGCTGCGGTTAAGGAAATTAAAATTTAAACAGGAACACACAGTATTATTAAAATCAGTATGCTTCAAATGTTTCTGCCAGCCACTGTGCTTTCTTCTCTCACTTGATTTACAATTTACATGGTTAATTTTACAACCCAAGAGTGGTCTCTAAAACAATGCAAAAATTTTACTAGTAGCATAAACTGCCCTAATATTAGTATAATAAAATATTTTACTTGCAAATCAACTTCTAAATGTTTTTGTAAAGCAAGCAGTATAATGTGGCTGAAAATTTGATTACAACTTCAAGCAGAGTTTCTCCAGATAATCATTCCCCATTCCACGTGCCTTCTAAACCAATTCCAGAGAACATTATGTTGTAAACCAGGTAGGATTGCACTAGGGATTTAATATATAAACCAATATGACCCACAGCTATATATTATAAAAGGAAATATATTGAGTCATCTTCAGACCTGACTTCAGGTATGAATAGTTGGGATGAGGTCCACCACATTTTCCAGGACTTACCATTAATTGGAATTGGCTTTGACTTACAGCATTATTATTACTGTTATTGTTGTTTGTAATAATAATAATAATGGTTTGTATTTTTCCAAGTGCTATACAGAAATTAAAAGGTAAGACAGTCTCCGCCCACCTACTCACAGCCTAGTATTTATACTATCTATCTATTTACAGTGGTACCTCGGGTTAAGTACTTAATTTGTTCCGGAGGTCTGTTCTTAACCTGAAACTGTTCTTAACCTGAAGCACCACTTTAGCTAATGGGGCCTCCTGCTGCGCCACCAGAGCACAATTTCTGTTCTCATCCTGAAGCAAAGTTCTTAACCCGAGGTAATATTTCTGGGTTAGCAGAGTCTGTAACCTGAAGTGTATGTACCCCAAGGTACCACTGTATGTATGTATGTATGTATTTATTTATTTATTTATAACATTTATATAACCACCTTTATCTTCCAAGGATCTCAAGTTGGTGTACATGGTTCTCCTCCTTCCCATTTCATCCTCACAACCACCCTGTGAGGTAGGTCAGACTAAGAGATGGCAACTGGCCCAAGGTATCTTCATGTCTCAGTGGGGATTTGAACCCCGATCTCCCAGGTCCTAGTCCAACACTCTAACCATTACGCCACACTGGAGAGAGCAGAACCCCACACTTCACACTCAATGAGTGTGCCATCTGTGTACTTAAATACACAACAATTGAGCTGTGCACTCTCACAGTAATTTACATGCAATCTTCACCAAATGCAGAGTCCGTGTTCCTGTGTATGCAATAGCTGCACTGTACAAAACAACAAGCGGACCCTCTGACACACAACCATGTACATGTAGAGACAGTATGCACCCCTGTTTCATGTAACATGTGAACAAGCCTGTGGTGACAGTCACAAGCTTATGCAGCTTTAAAAGAGGCGGCGGTGGGGAGATAAATCCTTTTGCAACAAACCTTTGCAAAAACAAAATAAGCGATTCTTCGGTTTAAGGAAGAACGGAAAGCAGAAGAAACAGTGCCTGAATCCGTACCAGTTACGTTAATTAAGCATGCAAAATATTTCAGTCACTTCAGGTAGATAATGCCTTAACAACAAGCTTTTATCTACTTGAAGTGACTGAAATATTTCCCTTGCATTATTAATGAGTCTGATCTGCATGTAAGCCTCAGATTTAAGCTACTTTAATTCACTTCTCTGTCACTTCTGTTTCTGCTTTTGGTGCCACCCTGAGGTTCTGTGCCACTGATCTCTTTCTCCAACAAATGGTGACTTTCCTAGAGATGCTTTCTGGTCTAGGTCCCCACCTTTGCTCAATTCCCACAGTTCTGAGGTCAACTGTGAAATACAAAGCCACAACCATAAGGGAATTCAAATGGAAATGTTAGCATTACAGTGGTACCTTGGCTCTCAAACTTAATCCGTTCCGGAAGTCTGTTCCAAAACCAAAGCGTTCCAAAACCAAGGTGTGCTTTCCCGTAGAAAGTAATGCAAAATGGATTGATCCGTTCCAGACTTTTAAAAGCAAGGCCTAAAACAGCAATTTAACATGAATTTTACTACCTAACGAGACCATTGATCCATAAAATGAAAGCAATAAACAATGTACTGCAGTCACACAATCAATCAATCAGAAGCTGAACTGGGTTCCACACAGGCACAAAAACAAAAACGCAAAATAAATAGCAAAAACAGACAGATGTCAGCATAACACTTGAAACGGAAGTGTAACAGTCAAAGCAGAGCACGTTCGGCTTCCGAAAAACATTTGAAAACCGGAACACTTACTTCCGGGTTTGCAGTGTTTGGGTTCCAAGTTGTTTGAGTACCAAGGTGTTTGAGAACCAAGGTACCACTGTATACAGGTGGAAATAATCTCACCACACGAATTAGCCACCATCATTATCCATGGCTCACTTTGCAGTGAAAGAATGTGTTTGCTCATTAACAGGACTAGAATCAAATTGCTTGATGCTGCACTCCTATATTTACATACTGGGAGCAAGCCTTATTGAACTCTATGGGAGTAACTTGTTTTTGCTTTTGTTTTTTGCAAAGCGTTTCCTCTTCTTTGGCCACCCTAAGCTGAATTGCTGACGGAGCTGGTGAACCAGCAAAGCAGTGACTGTGAGTGGAAATGTTGACCAAGCCAGAAAATGGTGAGCTGCTGTGAATCCACTGTTGGTTTGAAGGCACCCTATGAGAGCCAGCAGACCATGAGAGCTGCAATCATTACAGTTTAAAAATGATCATATGCAGTTATCCTTAGCGACTAGATGTGAAAAACTAGAAAAATGTGAACAACTGTCCGTAGAAAAGAAGAGGGGGGGAGGAATCATATAAATACAGTGGTACCTCGAGTTACAGATGCTTCAGGTTACAGACTCCGCGAACCCAGAAATAGTACCTCGGGTTAAGAACTTTGCTTCAGGATGAGAACAGAAATCGTGCAGTGGCGGCGCAGCAGCAGCAGGAGGCCCCATCAGCTAAAGTGGTGCTTCAGGTTAAGAACAGTTTCAGGTTAAGAACGGACCTCCAGAATGAATTAAGTTCTTAACCTGAGGTACTACTGTACCCTAAATAGAAGTCCGTTAGCAATTAGGGGTTAGGAAAACAATAACTGTACTCTTGCTTTTCTAATTACAAGTGTTTATTTTAATAAACTACTTTTGAAATCCATTTGCCCAAATCCAAAATTAGTCAGGAGTGGGATATTTATTAGATCAAGTGTGTTTTCCTTATGCCATGTATTTCCTTTACCACCAACTCCATCATTTAATATGTATTAAGACTGTCCAGACAGGGAATACACACACACACACACACAGAGAGAGAGAGAGAGAGAGAGAGAGAGAGAGAGAGACTGTTCAAAACTCATATCAAAACTTGGATGTCAACTCCACATCATTCCTTTGCAGATCCCACTGATCCAGCTACAATGGTAGGGATGTTTGAATTTTCTGGAATTTCTCGTATATATTCTAATGGTTGACAGTTATAAATACTGGGCTTGCTTCCCTGTACATGTAATATGAAATAAATATAAAACATGATAAATATGTGAAATAAAATTTAAAAACAGCCCATTTGAGACTGAATAATTTGTGCTGAGAAAATGGTTGGCTTTGCAACCCAGGATTATGGATTGTTATCCATGGAAGTGGCTGTTGGCAGGCCAAGTCCAATACATGGTCTGCTGTTTCTCAAGTACACCACCCCTGAGCCTTGTTTGATGCTGGATTTCCTGTCAAGCTGACTAATCTAATCACCGCTGCCTCAGGCACCACTACACTGTTCAAGTAGCCATTGAGCTCACTAGAACAGACTCATGCAAATGGATGGGTACCGCAAATCCGCACAGCTAGCAGATGAGCCAGTGAGATATTTCAACCAGCTGTCTGCTACTGTGCTGACTAGTGTCAACGAAAACTCTAGTCCAGGCATAGGCAAACTCGGCCCTCCAGATGTTTTGGGACTACAATTCCCATCATCCCTGACCACAGGTCCTGTTAACTAGGGATCATGGGAGTTGTAGGGCGAAAACATCTGGAGGGCCGAGTTTGCCTATGCCTGCTCTAGTCCAAAACTTCTGGAGGGAACTAAATTCAGCAAGGCTGTTTTAGGAAATCTCTGGGAAAGTGCTCATTGAAAATTGGGGGTGGTTAGAAAAGAAGGGCTTCCATAGGAACAAATCCAAGCCTACCCAACTCTTGCTAAAAAGATTAATCTGTTATTAAAAATATTAAACCTGCTTTTGTTCAACCAGACCCTGTGCTTAAATGTCACATTCCTGCACAATTGTATACGAAGAGCTTTCACTGCATATAGCATTTCCTTATCGGCAGCCATTCTTATGATTAAAGCATATGAACACCTTTGCATTGCACAGATCTCAGGATACAGGCTAGAAAAATACTGACATCTCAGCAATGTGCAAATCAAACCACTGTATACAACCTCTGTCATTTGGGAGGCACTTAACCAACCTTAGGTGCCCAGGCCACATGGTTTTGCAGCACTCCTGGGTTGACATCACGCCTGCTGATGTCAACAAGATGGAGGTGCCTGTGGGCTCCATGATGGCTCATCATCATCTTCTTTTATCTAGGGCTGATAAGAGTGAATTTGTAGCTAATCTTCTGAATCTTTACTCACACGTTGCTTTTATTAGTGAGTTTGCGGTTTTCCTTTCCACACTAATGACACGTCATTCCCAAATTGAGAAAAGCTCCATGACTGCAATCACAATCCTAATGAGACCACATGTTCCTCCAGCCAGTGAATGTCAGAGTTATGAGTATGGACATGGGGACAACCCTAAGGTAAAGGTAAAGGGACCCCTGACCATTAGGTCCAGTCGTGACCTACTCTGGGGTTGCGGTGCTCATCTCGCTTTATTGGCCGAGGGAGCCAGCGTACAGCTTCCGGGTCATGTGGCCAGCATGACTAAGCCACTTCTGGCAAACCAGAGCAGTGCACGGAAACGCCGTTTACCTTCCCGCTGGAGTGGTACCTACTTATCTACTTGAACTTTGATGTGCTTTTGAACTGCTAGGTTGGCAGGAGCAGGGACCAAGCAACGGGAGCTTACCCCGTTGTGGGGATTCGAACCGCCAACCTTCTGATCGGCAAGTCCTAGGCTCTGTGGTTTAACCCACAGCGCCACCCGCGTCCCTTAGGGGACAACCCTACTAGGGCTTTAAAAAACTGTATTTAATGCAATAGGAGACTACTCTTGTAGGTGTGTATAGGAGATTAAAAGAGGGACTACATGTCTGCCTGAGTTATGGTGAACCTCAACAACTGCAGTCTTGTCATGACTTTTTTCCTGATTGCTGTCATGGGCAATACTTTGACTCAGTACCGTCATCTCTATCTGTCACATCTGTCCTCTGAACATAGCTAGCAAAGTGACAGCTCGCAGCAGTCAGAGGGAATTGACATGAAATGGACGTCTCCCAAATCACCCCCACCAACCACTGCCTTCTCCACACAAAAAGTGGGATGATGCCTCACAACTGAAAATATTGAGGATCGATTCCAGATCTTTTGCAAAAATAAAATTTATTTTTCCCCAGGAGACGAAAAAGTGAGCTTTTGAGTAGGTTTTTTCTGGAATATGAGCTGAATGGCGCCAACTTCATGCGGCCCCATGCCAACCCCCAACCTCCCAAACCAGCAGCTATTCCACTATAAATAGTAAGTGTAGAAAGGCACTCTCCCAATCAAATGTTTTAAGACCACCTTTTCACATTGCATTTGAAGGCAAGGGAAGTGCGTTATTTTCCCAAATCACCTGTTGGGCAACACAGTAAAGAAAATCTCCAGCAATATTTTCATGAGAATTATGAAATTCTCATGAAATTACATGTGCGATAAAGCAATCTGACAGTCCTTGACCACACTTGATTGCTGACTACCAGAGTCACATTAGACATTCCTGTGACAGTCTCATTATATTGTACAGAGAGATTATATGAAATGCGTCATACATTTTTTGTCTGGAAGAGCCGCTAACCATGGAGACAGTGGAATCTTTGATGATGAGGTATTTCCCTTCCTTCGTCTATTCATGAGCCCAGACTTGTGCAAAGTCATTGAGCTTTCCTGACAGCCTCCTTTTGACTGTGTTCTTTTGCGTGCCACATAAGCCCACCCCACGGTGACCCACATTCTCAACCAAAACCTTTTAAACACAAGGCCGCTGGCTGTGCCATTCTTCCCCATTCCATATAGGGCCCTGAAAGAAAGGGCTTGTTTTGCTGAGTTAATTCATGTCAAATGTTCACAGCCTGAATTTTTGTGCCTAATTAGTCAAATTAATATAGAAGCATCCCTGGACAATGTACACACCTGCATCCTTTGATTTATTTCTAAAAATCATCCTCTAACCCCATGAAGTGAGATCTGCTAGAAGTGAGAAACGCTACCTTGGTGTGTAAGCGCCTAAGAGTTGGCACTTAACACACGGCTATTAGTAGCCACCTTTGGAGAGCCACACTGACGAGCAAAACTCTATTCCCTATTCTGTAAGCAAGCAAACAAAAGCCCTTGCACATGTAGCCCATTTTCTTTGGAGCCACTTTTGTGACATACTCCTGGATCTAACTAACACAGTGTTCTGCTTCCAGCAATGCCCCAGAATCAGTGAACCTGGTAGCAAAATGGAACTACCTCGGCATACAGATTCCATGGACAAGCAACAAGGGAAGGCTGTCACTTTTGGGCCCTGCATGTGAAAGTTAAGGGTGCAGCCCTTCCCACTTGGAGCATTTTGCTTAGTACTTTTTTGTCTTTGCTGTAATAGGGCACTTCCAAAAAATCTCTAGTTTCCAAATGAGATCCACTCATATTCCAGCAAATTTGGGTTGTTCAGTAACAGCTGGTTTGGGGACTCTTCTTGCGCTGCAAACTTGCTTTCTCAAAAAGCAAACAAACCCTGCCTTTTTGTGATAAGGCAAGCGATGGAGAAATCCACTGTAAAGTGTTTGCTTGATGCAATGCCATCTAACTTTAGATGCAAACAAATGAGAATGAGTAGCTGGCTTCCTCTAACCTCCTCACAAATTTTGTGCAAACGAAACAGGATGAATTCTTGATAAGGAGAAGTGGCCGTAGCGTCTTTTTTAAAAGACAAATATTTCATCTAAATCTAGAGCCTTAAAAACACTTGCTTGAAAGCAAATTTGACTGAAGTCAATTTCCCTCTGTGCATCAGTCTGCTACATCCCCTGCTGCCACAGAGCTCTCTCTTTGCAGAAGCTCTTGTCCGTGTTCAGATTGTTCACACAGGTTCACAGTGGATGGGGTGTGAACACAACCTCAATATGGATTAACTCTTCCTGATTGACTCCCCCCACCCTACCCCCACAATGTGATTCTCCACAGGGGCGTAACTAGCTGCTCCAGTACCCAGAGCAGTGGGGGCGGTCTGATCCACCCACAGGGGCGGGGCATCAATCTGCCCAGGGGGGCCCTGCTGCGAGCTGCCCATGGAGTCTGCCTGGTGGACGCAAGCCCCACACTGCTGTTTCAGGCAGTGCGGAGCCCCGAGCCACCGCGTCACTCCCAGGAGACGCGTGGCTTGGGCACACTGCAGTCCAGGCCCTGTGGTAAGTGCCGACCCCCGTGGGGTGCCATTTTGTCACCCCCTCAGGGATGACACCCGGGTCAAACCGCATCCCTCTTTCCTATGCCCCTGATTCTCCATTTTCTCATCTTCAAATATCTTAAGAGCTGCTGCATGGAAGATGGAGCAAGCTTGTTTTCTCCTGCTCTGGAGGGTAGGACTCAAACCACTGGCTTCGAGTTACAAGAAAGGAGATTCCGACGAAACATCAGGAAGAACATTTTGACCGTAAGAGCTGTTCACCAGTGGAACGGACTCAGGAGGTTGTGAACACCCCTTCATTTGAGGTTTTTAAGCAGAGGTTGAAGGCCCACCTGCCACTGATGCTTTAGTTGATGTTTCTGCATTGCGGGCGGATGGACGAAATGTCACTTGGGGAATCTTTCACCTCTATGATTCCCCTTTTTAATATTCCTTCCTTATATGTGATGATTAGTACTAAACGGAACTGTGTTTATATGAAACACCCAGTGGCTGTTGCCACCAGAACAAAACATCCCATTGGTGGGCACTTCAATGTACAGTGGTACCTCGGGTTACAGACGCTTCAGGTTACAGACCCTTTGAGTTACAAACTCCGCTAACCAGGAAGTGGTTGCTCCAGGTTAAGAACTTTGCCCCAGGATAAGAACGGATCTTTGTGGCTCCTAAAACAAACAGACCTTGATCTTTGTGGATCTTTGTGGATCCTAAAACAAACAGACCTGATCTGCACTTCTTAGACTTTAAACACAAGAAGATTGCATCTATTATTAGCTGTGAAGGCCATCTTTAAAATGCTTTTAGAAGTTCTTAATTGTTTTTAATTGTTCTAAATTTGTTTTTATTTTATTTTAATTGTACTATTTTTACTACTTTGTGGTTTCCTGCCCTGGGCTCCTTTGGATGGATGGAAGGAAGGAAGATCAATAAATGATGTAGTTCAGCATCCTGGTTTTTACAGTGGTCAATAAGATGCCCATGGGAGCCCACAAACTAGAGTCCAACAGTGCTCTCCCTGCATAGGATTCTCAGCAACTAGTATTTAGAGGCCTATCATCATCAGCAGTGGAGGTAGAACATAGCAAATGTTAATCCACTTGCTTCTGTACTTCTTGAATGTTTTGTGCTCAGCTCAAAAAAGCAGATTAAAATCTGATTTAAAAGATTCATCATTTAAGGGGAAATGTGTTTAGTAATGCACATATTGACAGGAAAAAAATGCATTAAAAAGACACTTAAAATGAGTGACACAGGCTGAAAATAGACTGGTTTGTCTCTCCTTACTTGAAAGGAGTGATTCTATAGAAATCAATGGTTCTGTCTGTCAAGAGACTCTCAAGGTGACTTTGCAAAGAACCAGCACTGCCCATTGAACTTTTGGTCACCTAGCAGGTCTTGCAGAACAAGACTATTCATGCCATTCCAAATGCTTGAATTACATACGGCATGATTATGATACCTGCATTAAAAGTGTGTTGAGCTAAACAAATGCTAAGGAGTGTCAAACGTTACACCTACCAAACATGCCTCTCGTAAAATAACCATCTGTTGATTAAGTAGCAGGCAGCATTTCCTGTACACACACTATTTTTAACATGCACATTTTAAATGAGATTAAACTGGTTGGTGCACATTTCTTCCCCTTTCAAAGGCTTATTATTACCCTAATTTGTTCCACGGTAAAATATTCACTAATATTTTTCATGTCAAAATGACGGGGCGGGGGGAAATGCTATTTTAGCACTATGGAAAATTCTGTTAAATGCCAGAAGAGTTTAAAGTCTTGTTGTGCAGCTCAAGCTCCCACTTCTAATTAGATCTCCAGTATCCTTATTTTTTTCCAGGGGGTGTGGGAATCATTTAGAGCCAAACCAGCAAGGCATGAGCACAGTGCTTGCTCATAGACCATGGCCTTATTAGATTAATGCAGAACTGTTGAATGTCACTGTGCACAAAATAATGCATCAGGAATGTGGCTCTGCCCTCCCCCATCAATTGTTCATTCCGCTGCAGCATGAATATGCATTGCACACTCTCCTATTCCTGCCCTAGCCAAATATCTGTGCGGCCGCCACAATGGCTTCCTTATTCCACCCTGAAGGGAACAGCTTTTTCATTCCCGGAAAAGAATGGCACACATTTCAAAAGTGCATGGAGATCACCCACAGGGGAGAAGCATTTTGCTTCACAACTTTCATTGCTATGTTGAACGGCAGAAAACTGGGGAAATAGCCAATACCAAAAATAACAAGGGAGCCTCCCAGTTTCACCTTAGTCTTAGAAACACACCTCCCATGATGTTGCTCCTGCAATGGGACCTGCATTTTTTTCCTGAGATGATGATGATGATTAGGCAGCTCTCAACAGAATATTTAAAACACGATTAAAACATTAAAAACTTCCCTAAAGAGGGCTGCCTTCAGATGTCTTCTAAAAGTCAGATAGTTGTTTATTTCCTTGACATATGACAGTAAGGCATTCCACAGGGAGGGCGCCACTACCGAGAAGGCCCTCTGTCTGGTTCACTGTAACTTCACTTCTCACAGTGTGGGAACTGTCAGAAGGCCCTCGGAGTTGGACCTCAGTGTCCGGGCTGAATGATGGGGGTGGAAACGCTCCTTCAGGTATACTGGGCCAAGGCTGTTTAGGGCTTTAGCGGTCAGCACCAACATTTTGAATTGTGCTTGGAAACATACTGGGAGCAAATGTAGGTCTTTCAGGACAGGTGTTATATGGTCTCGGCGACCACTCCCAGTCCCCAGTCTAGGTGCCGCATTCTGGATTAGTTGTAGTTTCCGGGTCACCTTCAAAGGTAGCCCCACGTAGAGCGCACTGCAGTAGTCCAAGCGGGAGATAACCAGAGCATGCACCACTCTGCCAAGAAAGTCTGCGGGCAGGTAGTGTCTCAGTCTGCACACCAGATGGAGCTGGTAGATAGCTGCCGTGGACACAGAATTGACCTGCACCTCCATGGACAGCTGTGAGCCCAAAATGACTCCCAGGCTGCGCACCTGGTCCTTCAGGGGCACAGTTATCCCATTCAGGATTAGGGAGTCCTCCACACCAGCGTGCCGCCTGTCCCCCCAAAACAGTACTTCTGCCTTGTCAGGATTCAACCTCAAACACATTTTCATCTCTGCTTTTCAACAGATCCATCTCTCCTTCTGGACACATTTTATGCTTATTTAGGAAAAGGTTAGACTCTGGCCTGAAATCCCAGCACAGACATTTCATAATTCAAGAACCATACATGTTGAATTAGGAAGGGCAAAGGAACACCAGTCTGTTTTTCATGTTAAATTTTACATTCATGTGAAGACTGTCATGAGCAATTCATGCAGCCTCAAAGAATGACATGCATCTTGCTCTAAATCAATAATAAATGGAACTGAATTTCCATCAGACCCATGAAATATGAAGATGTTTCCAGGGTATTACAGCTTACGGCTATGTGCAGGAGCCAGACACGCACATCTGTTGTTGAGACAAGAGGTTGTCTTGTTTTTGTGGACGTGAGAATGATATGAGCCCCCGGCAGCAATACATTCTTTTAATGGGATTTGAGCAATCTAACTAGATGTGGGAATGCAGCTAAAACCTTTAAAATAGTATGTCTGATGCTCCCCTCAGATGATTAAGACCAGGTTGGCTTGATGTATGGGATAATGTTTTCCAATCAAAGATGGCTCAAACCTCAGGCGAAAGCAGAAAGTATCAGTGGAACCAGTTCTCAATATAAGGCAGTAGGTGTAAAGGTGAGGCATCAAAGAGACCCAAGACCTAATCAATGGAAATAATTCATAATAACTGAAAATGCATATTCTTTGACTCATTAATTTAGGAAGTGGAAAGTGGTCCCCTATACTCTGAAACAAGTATTATAGCTCAGGGTAGATAGGGAGGAATTGACCCATTAAATCCCATTCTGTCCCAGTTACACATGGGGAGGCTACACAGAGCACTCACTGCCTCTGTTCTTGAAAAAGCTATTTGCTGCTTTTATAAAAAGATCAAAAAACAGGTCATCCAGCTGCCCACAGTCTGGAATGGCTAGTATGTTTCACAGCCACAGCCAGGAGCAGCTACCTTGTGCTTTGAATATAACAAGTTCCCCTGGCAGGATATGTTGCTCTCAGGGGAAATTGTATGGCTGCCCTAATGTAAAAATGTATTCAGAGTGGCAAGGAGCTTGGCATGTTAGCAGCAAACAGGTTCACACAGCCAAGGCAGCATGATTTAATCCCCTCTCATCAGCTGATAGGAAGGGGTTAAAATAAGGTTACCAGATTTTTTTCAAAGAATCTGGGGACACTTTTTTTAAAAAGAAAAAAATATTTTTAAAAGTTATTTTTAAACAAAAAAAAATTAAGATATATCTTCTCTTCTGTGGTCTCCTCTGTTGCGTGGCCTTCCTCTTGGCCCCAGTCTGCTCCCTTGAGCGCTCTCCGCTGTAGAGTGGCTTGGGTCGGGCCTGGGCTCAGCCATGTGTCCTTGCAATCCCAGTGCTCTCCTACCGCTCCTCAGCGGCGGCACCAGCAGCGATGCGGCAAGGTTGGGGCTCCCCTCTTTTTTCTCCTTCCTCTTTTTCTCTCCTCCTTCTCCTCTTCTCCTTTTCCCTGTGTCGGCTCCGGGGTTTTCCTGGCCCCGGAGCGCCGCTGGGCAGTCGGCCGGGTGCCCAGGCACTTTCGCTCCCGGCTTGATTTGGGTCGCGGGGTGTGTGTGTGTGTGTGTCAGTGGTTCCCCCAGTTGACACACTGGGCGCCCCTGGTTCCCCCTTGGCAGTGGCGTCCGTAGTTTCAGCAGCCTGGAGCCAGCCTGGTAGCACAGTTGGCTCTGGCTAGCTTCAGGAGCTGCTCTGGCTGGCTTCAGGAGCTGTGGCGCCCGCCATTTTGCCTTGCCGGAAGTCCCCATATGATGTGTCTTGTGCCGTTGAACCACTCATGCAACATTCATTCCCTACTAATAAATCTACAACACTTAAAATATAAATCCGGGGACATTAAATGAAATCCGGGGACATTCCTGTGACGGATTTTGTCCAGGGACAAATTTGTAAATCCGGGGACTGTCCCCCGGAAACAGGGACGTCTGGTAACCATAGGTTAAAACCCTTTTCAAAAGTGTTATTTGAAGCTGCTCCACTCTTCTGCTTAAGCTAGTGGAGAATGAAGACTGTGCAATGCAGGCTTCTGTCTACTCTTCTTTCCCCCCCCCATCACCACCTGCCCTTCCACTTAAAGGAGTATATTGGAGCTGCTTCAAAGAGCCCTTTTGCACAGAGCTTTAAGACAGTCCCATCAGTTCTATTTGAGTCTCCAAGGCTCAAAAACATGACTGCCCTCATGTAAAACATGGTGGTAGGCCTGCTATCCCCATACACTGCCCACTGAAAGTGACAAAATATCATCAAGCCCAGGCATAGGCAAACTCGGCCCTCCAGTTGTTTTAGGACTACAACTCCCATCATCTCTGACCACTGGTCCTGTTAGCTAGGGATCATGGGAGTTGTAGGGCGAAAACATCTGGAGGGCCGAGTTTGCCTATGCAAACTCTTCCAGGACTGTATTGTATCAAAGTATGTAATGGGAGGGAGACACACATGCCAGCTACTCCTGGCTGTGGGCATCTGAGCAACTTTTTGAAAGGCAATAAATAGCTTTGACAAGGGCAGGGGCAGCCCTGAAAGCCAGACAGCCTTGTAAAGCTATCCACAGGACTGTGGGTTCTGATGTAGACTCATAATCCAATCATGATACACCTAGATTGAATAAGATGTGTCTTCTTTGGCATCTGATTTTGGCATCCTTAGAGGCACATGACTGATGACTGGTGGAAACAGAATTCTGGATTAATGCACCTTTGGTCTAACCTAGCAAGGCTCTTCCAATATTCCTCCTTTAAAAAAACAACCAGATTCAGAAGCTGGAAATTCATTTTGTTAAATGAAAGTCTTAATAAATGCATCAGAATCTAGAAAAGCATAGCTAGAGAGAGAAAGAGTTATGGCTGGAATGGTAAACAGAAAGTAAGGGACATGTCACTGTGTTAAATGCCACCCTAACAAGAAGAAAGAGCAAGTGTTATAAGATCATTCACCTAAATGCCTCCCAGGGTGTCTTCTCTGATTAAGGGTTTGCAAGAGTTATTGAGTTTTGAATTAGATACACTTTAATAAAACAGTAGAATGTTCTTATCTGATTGCACCTGTATTGATTATGTTAAGAGGTCTATCTTCAGATCAAGGTCAATAGTTTTGCATAAACTTAGAAGGAAGATGAATTCACTGTTATTATTTAGGGTTCCTGAAGTGTGCTTTTGCTCAATGAATTTCAAAAATCATTTATGGAGAATGTAAACATAGAAACTGCATAGCATTCTCTCTCTCTTCAATTTCCCCCCACTTACCCACAAAAGCACATTCTTGCACTTATAAGATGTGATCCACAGATGTGCATGTGCTCTAGAACACTTAATATAATCAAAGTATCTGCTAAGAATGTAATTTTCAATTTCGTGATTATCCTATAGTATCGTAATTGTCACTGTCCTTACTGCCTGCATTTCATTTCCCTGTGACCTCACTGTTTACAACCCTCCCCATACCAGTAAATACCATTTCGGGCATCTAATGGAGTAGATTTTAGACCAAATAACTTGTGCTGTGTATCTAAGTTGCCACAAGATTATTTGATACTTTATCAAGTCTGCAGTACAGTAGGGCTGCCAAACCTATCCCATTCCACTGTGTTTCCTGTGGCTCAATGGCAGCAAAAGATCTGTCAGTGTGACTTGTGACTCACTGCGGCACTGCAATTCAAAAGAGCCACACCTGATGAACTTTTCCTGCCCACAAAGCTCTGAAAGACACCACAGTCTTCTTGTTCAGCATGGGCTCCCTTCCTTTTCCTGCAAACCCAATATATCATTTCCCTTTGGGTATGGCAGCATCTCACAAAGTATCTCCACCACCCCCACCACTCCCCCACAAATACCAAGGTAGGAGAACATTTTATTTGTAAAAACTATAGGTCAGGAACAAACATCACAAATGATCCATTTCAGCCTGTGGGAGTCACTAGCATCCTTCACAGAAATGTCCCTCTCATTTTCTTCAAAGGCTCAGGTAGAAAAATGGTTGCATGGTCCCATCAATATTTAATTGCAGCATCCCATTGAAGTTAATGCTACTTAAGCATTTAAGTGCACCTTTGAGTCCCATTTAATGATGGGTGAACACGTCCTAACATGTCTTGTAATTAATTTGGTTTTTCCTAAGCTTTCTCACTAAAGCTTGGAAATGACAAGCATTGGGGAGCTTGCCTCCTGCCCTCATCAATCCTTCCAGTGCCACACTTTCCAAGAAAATTTACCATTGAAATGCATATTTTGTTTGTTTGGTTTAATATGATGCGAGCTGTTTTACAATGGAAATGTGGAATAAAAATATTTCAATAAATATATTATTTGTGGGGAATACAGGCCACAGTACATCTACTTTATTGCTAACATATTTCAACGCCTGATGATGATGATGATGATGATGATGATGCTTTTATTTAATATTTGATTATTTGATTATTTAATAATTATATAGTCATCTTCTACACAAATGTTTCATGACTATATACAATAAAAATAGCAAAAACAGTATAAACAACAGATTATGCATGTGTGTGTGATCTATATCTAGCAATACATAAAATAGACATGTTGGCAGAGAACCACTCATCCAATTGCAAAAACCCATGAAAACAAACATATGTTTAGTTGGTTCCAGAAAGTGCAGACAGTGCACACCTGCTATATTTAAACAGGAATGCACAGCACAGAGGCAGCTACATTGAAACTCCTGCTTCCTAGCAATTATGAGAATGTTTGTGAGCATTCCATTGCATGAAATAGCTACGCTTAATATTTCAGGATTCTGGGGATTTTTAGTTAAATGGTTAGATATTGTGATTTATTGTTGCTTTGATTGTTGCTTTGCTGTTTTAATTGGAATTTTAAGTACTCTCAAGTACAGTGGTACCTTGGTTTGCAACCACTTTGGATTACAACCGTTTTGGATTACAACCATGTCAAACCCGGAAGTGTGTGTCCCTTTTTTTGGATTACAACCCATTTTTTGGGGGGGGGGGTTGATTACAACCAATTTGGTGGGGGGAGGCCCCATTGGTGAAAGCACGCCTTGGGTTACAACCTGTTTTGGTTTACAACCGGACCTCCAGAACGGATTGTGGTTGTAAACCAAGGTACCACTGCAGTTGAAGATGCAGGACAGCAATATTTCTTAGAGTGAGGGAGAAAAATAAAAAACAAGTTGCAGGCAACAATCCATTTCCATACGGAGGCATTATTCTATATATGACAGAAAGACAGGCAAACCTGCATGAAAATGGATCGTTACACTATGGAAATTGCTTCCACAAGATGTGGTGATGGCCAACAACTTAGACAGCTCTAAAAGGGCATTATGTAAATTTTGGGAGGATAAGGATAATGAGTACTATTTTTGATGGCTACATGCAACCTCAGGGGTCAAAAGTCCCATGTCTCAAAATACCAGTTCCTGGGGAACGGCGATGGGAGAGTGCAAATGCCCTTGGGTCCTGCTGGTAGGTTTCCCATAGGCTTCTGGTTCAACACAAGATGCTGAGCTCTATAGGTTCTTGGTCTGCACCAGCAGAGCATTCCTTATGTACTCGTGACAGCAAGAAAATCAGTCGCTTTCTATTTCTGTTGCAAGAACTGACTGAATCTAGAATATATGCTTCTTTAAAGCATCATGCCCAGTTGCTTTGCCACAATCTTCTGCCCTTCATCTGAATGGAGTTTACAGAGCAACATGACGTTTTTCACACACCACGCATTTTCCTCAGACAATATTGAAACTTTGCAGCAGTTAGCATAGATCATGTGAAACGGAAGCAACAGCTGTTGGTACAAATATGCCTTTCTAAAAATAGAAAGGTGGATGTTTTTCACGGAGGTTACTTGCTGCAGTGTCCTCAAGGGCCATGGTTTTGCTCAACGGAGTCGCATAAATGTTCAACAATTACTTTTGATTCAATTATTTTAAAACTGAGACAAAAACGGCACCGGGAAAACCTTTATATAAACATCGTAAAGCTTTAGAAATGAAGGTTCTGAGGCTACAATCCTATTATGGCCTAGTTTTTAAGGTGCCACGCAAGATGCTTGCAAGTTGTTTCTGATGCAACAGTATAGCCTGGTGAAGAAGAGGTCACCTTAAATAGCTGTGTAGAAAATGGAAATTCTGCAGGGGTTGCTTACAATTCAGTGTGAAATTCCCTCTTCGACACAATTTTTGAAGATGTGGGAACCTTTCCGCCCTGCTTCTAGCATGGCTACCCTCTGCAACTAAGCCCTGAATATGGAATTCAACATTGCATTAAGGTGATTGCTCCACCAGTCGAAGTATTCCTGCACGCCTGATAGAATGATCCCCCCACACCATTCTGGGGGGTATTCCTGGACCCCCCCCCTGAATAGATTTGAATGAGGCATGGGGACATGAAGGAGGAGGACAATCCCATTGCATTAGCAAGAATACTTGCACTGGCTTCTGCTAGTGCACCAGGTTAGCTGAATCTGTCTCAAAGCTCTGAAGGTAAGCTCAAAGAGGAAGCTCTTCTTAAAGTGTCTTCAAAAAGGACTTGGGCTTTCAAGACTTGCTTTTCAT
Source organism: Podarcis raffonei (assembly GCF_027172205.1). NCBI lineage: Eukaryota > Metazoa > Chordata > Lepidosauria > Squamata > Lacertidae > Podarcis > Podarcis raffonei. The sequence continues at coordinate 73,308,710 of NC_070604.1, read as the reverse complement.
CCACTCCTGCATAATATTCTAGGGTCCATTCTTAAGATCTACCAGCCCAAAGGCACTCCTTTGCATGTCTGCTCAGTAGCGAGTCCCACTTAGTTCAGTAGGGCTTACACCAAGTAAGTGCACAATTGTCTAAAGGTTCACACAAAACCAAGACCCACTGAATTCAATGGGACATACTCCCAGATAAGTAGGTATAGGACTGAACCCTAAATTAATATGTCATTTTGGAAGATTAATTCATACATTCTTAATATGTTTTCCAGCTTCATGGTGACTCTGCATCTCCTTCTTTCTTGAAAAATCTCCCTCTCATTCCTATCTTTTTTCTTTCTTTTTTTGCAGTCTAAATATTAAGTAATGCAGAGCAATTAGTTTGAATGTGATCATTTCTATCAAGGAGAAGGGAAGAGCAAGGTGTGGTTTCCTTTCTTGGAAAAAGAGAGCAAATGAAGATGGAGAGAAATTAGGCAGTCCACATAATATTGACACAAACCAATAAAAATGGGTAAATTTATGCAGATCAGTTTGCCAGCCATCCCCCAAGTTCCCTACACTGTTTCTACAAGTTGGTCTCTTGTTTGGTGTTCATTTTATTAAGGCTTGAAAATATGGATAATGATAGCTAAAATTAGGCTTGCTGCTGCTGTTTTTTTAAAAAAACAACAACAGGGGTTTTTTCAGCCAAAACTCATGGGGAACTCAGTTCCGACACCCCTCAAGTGAGTGCCATTGCTATTATAAGAGAACAAAAGAGGCATTCAGGTGCATTCTGGCACCTCTTTTTCTAGAAAAATAGCACTGAAAAAACCTATTGTTTACCTGCCTCCCCCTTTACTGCTGATCTACAAATCAGATAGTGTAATTCACATCCCATTCCCAAATTGAGTAATTCCAGGCAGAGGTTCTTCATTGGCTGATTGTGAATCAGACATCCCAGGGGGACCGAGGAGCCACAGTTGTGGTTTATTTGAGCCTCTCTCCCTGGACTTAAAAGCAGCTTCATCAATTTGTACTTAGATTTCAGTCCTAAGTACTGGGATGAAGGAAGGAAAACAACAACAAAGACATCCAGAAAACTCTGAGTGATCCTGCCAGACCTTGGGAAGTTAGATCCAACCACAATCAGCGTTCCTCAGAGGAAACGGGAAATAACACAGTAGCAACTTGAAAAGATGTCATCCTGGCCATTTAAATTTTCTTGTTACAGTTACTTTGGTAGCATGACCTTCTTAGAAACTGACGTATCCAGCTGCCTGCACAACGGGCTCATTCATTGCTTCGCAGAGAAGGGAGTGTGTAGGGGAAACACACTGCAGAATTGCAAATGCAGGAACTGGGAAGCTACAACATGTTCCCAAGGAAGCTTTGTACACCTGCAAAAACTTGACAGAGGGGATCTGCAGCTCAGAGCATATAATAGAATGCAAATGAGGAGCTGGGCAGCGGCAGAGCAGTGATGCTTGGTGAAAAAGTAGAGGCATTGTGCCTTTCTTTAAGAAAGGGGGGGGGACACCACACAGCTCTCCAGAGCTGAACAAAAATAGAACAGACAGCTACTTCCTCTCTCCCCATTTCTCCCTGCTGAATAATTTTTTCCTGGTGAAATCTTGCATATGAAAAAAATTCAATGGACTTCTGAAATCAGTCAGTGTGTGAGTCACCACCCACAACAGATATGAGCATTTGCTTTTTGTTTCAGTTTGTTTGTTTGGGAAAGGAGTGATGGGCAAAAAAAAGGGGAAAGAACAATGAGATGATGGGTATCTTTGAGAATGGGCCACTTTCAATTATCCAAGGACACTGTGGCTTTCTGTGGAAGCCTATGTTTGGGCTGCCAAAATGGAGAGGGTGGGAGGAACATCACCAGGGGAAGGGAAAAAAGGGAATAAATCCAGCTAATTGTAAAAGGCATGAGAAAGTGTAAGCAGTCAGCACTGGCTTTGGAGCTGGGGGTGGAGGGGAAGGAACTTTGGACAAGTTAACTAGCTTCCAAGTGAAGGGAAGACTGATGTGTGGTGAGAAAGGAGGGCAGCTCACAGACATATGTCCACAGTGATTTTTTAAAAAATGAAATTTAAAAATGAAATTAACAGCATAAGCAACCCTCAGTGGAAAACAAAAATTGAGGCTGAAGCCTGATCTGAACATTTTCATGCCGCCTTCCGAACAGATCTCTTGGGACCGTTTTACAGCCCCACAAAGGTCAGAGGTTATTCAGTTAGTAGCCTGTCTCTGGAATGGCTTTGGCACTTGTCCTCCATTCCCAAGGGGAGGCTGTTCAGATTTGCTGGGTCGTTTACTTTTATCATACATTTCATGAATTTAGAAAGCCTGAGCTGCTGAAACTGAAAATCTCTGTAAAATGCCCAATCCTCAGCAAAACAAGGCAAGTCAATCCTCTTCTTCAACCCCCCCCCCCCCTTTCATCATTGAGTAAAGAAGGGGCTGATTCACGTGTTTTGACTTATCTTGTGCAATGTAAGCACTGTCCCTTGGCTGTTGATTCATCAACAAGGACAAAGTGAGTTTTTTAAAAAAAGAATGAATGTGTTAATCCTTTTTTCAAGAATATATTCAGTGAGAAGAAGACATTCATTGAGAAGGGAACAGTTAACCCTTCCCTTTCTAGCTATGCCCACCCCTCAATGCCCATCCCTAAACATGTTAGGACTTAAAATAGCATCCCATTAGGAGTAAATGAGGTGCTCTTTCATGCCTAATTCATTGAAGTGGTGGGGGGGGTAGCAATGAGGGTTCAGAGACTTAACCTCTCTTTCCTCTGCTGTGACCCCTCCCCCACTGAAAATCATTACTCATGTGGCAATTAGGAACCAATGGATTTTTTTAAAAAAAAACAACAAGACTAATTTAAACTAGACTAATTTCTGCATGGGGAGGCAAGGCAAAGCATCCAGTTGAAGACACCCAACTGAAGCCTGTCAGACTTTTTTGGGAGTATGGGGTTGGGCTGTATCTTCTCCCCCTAACCATAGCCATGCCCCAACAATCTAAAAAAAAAGTTTGCATTTCACAAGATTGATCTGGGGGGGCTCCCTCTCCTCAGCAGTTCCCTAAATTCTACCCAGGATTCGATACAAAGTAAAGCTGAAAGAACTGGAAGGCAAGAATGTTTTAATTTCAGGCGCTCAACCAAATCAGGAGTTAACGTATTAGTTTTATTTTAACAGCCGTTCGGTCATTTGCTTAGCCAGTATTAATGAACACCTTCGGCATGTTTCCCCAGATAAGGCTGTGATTCATGTAGTACATGTGACTCAGAGGCTCAGCGGGGCAGAAAGGTGGCAACGAAGAATTGCTATTTTTCTTTTAAAAAAATCAACCCAGAATCCACTCTGTTCCTGTGGCTATTTTCATATCAGTAAATAACTATAGGTTTTCTGACCTAAGCAGTTCTGTTTGAGATGTTTGCAGCCTCAACGTTTTCTAAAATGTTACCAAATGATTAAACACAAAATCCTTAAATGAAGAGAGCAGGTTTTATTAAATATCCCAGAGCAATGTTGCTTGCCCGCTCTCTTGCCTAAGTCTGGCTGCTAGCTGATAAACGCCTTCGCTTTAAGATATTACTTATTAGCATGCCTGTATATTTCTACCTCACACAGTCACCCAAGGGTGATTGCTATCTGTTAATTGAATTCTGTGCCAGCAACGACGTCTTTGTGTGCCTGCCATTATAATTTCTGAGGATTGTAACTTCATTTCCTATTTACAAGCTGCAGAGACGTGTGTTGTCTGCAGGTACATGATGTGTGGTTCTGTGTGGCGAAAGGGCAGGGGAGGAAGAGACATAGATACATAAAATGTGGGTGTTTCCAGATGGGGGCCTCAGATCGTAAATGGGCATAACGATCTTTATTATTTTACTGATTTAATGCCTACCCTGTCCTTCTTCCCAGGGAAGCTATGGGTTGTTGACAACAGTTATTTTTTAATGTATTGGCTTTCCCCCAGAAAGGTTAAGGTAAAGGTAAAGGGACCCCTGACCATTAGGTCCAGTCGTGGCTGACTCTGGGGTTGCGGTGCTCATCTCACTTTATTGGCCAAGGGAGCTGGTGTACAGCTTCCGGGTCATGTGGCCAGCATGACTAAGCTGTGTCTGGCGAACCAGAACAGTGCACGGAAACGCCATTTACCTTCCCGCTGGAGCGGTACCTATTTATCTACTTGCACTTTGACATGCTTTCGAACTGCTAAGTTGGCAGGAGCAGGGACCGAGCAGCGGGAGCTCACCCCATCGTGGGGATTCGAACCACGACCTTCTGATCGGCAAGTCCTAGGCTCTGTAGTTTAACCCACAGCGCCATTCAGATTAAAGAGGAGGAGTGATGCAGGGTGGCATTCTGATGCCAGCAATGTCCCATGGATGCTGCAAGAAACTTGCATGTCCCGAAAGCACTGATCACCATAATAAACACCCATCTGGAAGCACTCTCTGTGTGTTGGGAAAGGAGAGACATTACATTTTGGGATAAGCAAAAATAGCAAATATAAAAATATGCTGGGTTGATGAATATTGGGGAAACGAGACAATCCCATTCCAGAGATGCTTTAGCAGTTGCTCGGAGCTTAATTTGAGCCATGGCTTAGCCCTGTTGCGCTGAATGCAATGCACGTGAATGACTAATGGAAAATGATGACCCGAAGCATGTTCAGAATTTCCCATTGCAGCTGCCATACACACATCTGGGATTAGTGGCAGAGGCTTCCAGATAGATCTGCCCCCCTCTGCTTCTTTGCCTAGAAACTCACCACTCTGAACACAGTACATGTGGCAAGTTGGTGCTTTTGCACGCAGGAGGTGCAGTGCTACAGCCTCAAAGGCAGTTAGTAAACTGCTTGGCTGGTGGACAGGATTGGTGAAGTTCCAAGCACACTGCTGGGGTTCTCCCTCGATTCAACTGCTTAGCACACCACATCCATGCTGCTGCATGGAGAGAAGACCTCGACATTTTAGCACATGTGCCGCAGAACAGGGAGGTGATGATGGGCGAGGACTGGAGACTGCTAAGCCACCAAAAATGTGTGGTTTGTGAGTGATTTATCTGCTGCAACCAGGGAAGCATCGCATGCAGGGCTTTAAAGCACCTGTGTTGAATGCAGTGTGTCCCAGGTTCAAGCCCTGGTATCTCAAGGCAGGGCTGAGAAAGATGCCACTCTGTGTGGACCAGAGGTAGGAACCTGAGGCTCAGAGGCCAAATGTGGTCCATGGGCTCCTGAATCTGGCCCTTGAAACTCTCTCTAGGCCAGGCTCCTCCCCAGCCCTGCTCCTTACCACTTCTCAAGTGCTTTGAACTATGATCGTGTTCCACCTTGCCGGCCTCGATAGAGGATGGTGAAATGTGTGTGATGCATGTGCAGAAACCTCTCACTTTTGGATGGATGGACTATAGCCTCCTTACAATACAAAGAGAAGAGTCACAAAGAAATCTGGGTGTTTTGCCCTCCAACAAAATCTGAGAAAGGAAAATAACTAAATGTAATATGGCAGCCCAGCACTAGTTTATACATTGAGAAATGTTGGTGTTTCGTTCTCTGTGTTAAGGTGCCCCACTCCCACCACGCCTGCTGTTGTTTTGTGCTATTGTTTCTATAAGTTTTCAGTTGTCCTTTCATTTCTCTGTTTTGACCATCGATGTGAGCACCCTTGGCGGTGGTTCCACTGATAGAGCATGAATACTTTAATAAATGCATACAAGCATTTATTATTTATTTATTGTTTATTACATTTCAGTCTCACCCTTCCTCCCAGCCCAGGGCAGCAAATAGCAAAGCATAATCAAATGATACTTAAAGAAATAAATAAATAAACCTTTTAAAGCATCTAAAAGCAATCTGAAAACAAGCACATAATCTCATAGGAACACTGTATTTCAGCCATCAAATTCCTCAGTCAATGGAAATGTTTTGGATTCTTCTTGAATATTAACAATGAAGGAGACAGGTGCACTACAGCAAGGAAAGTGTTCCATACATGGGGAGCCACTACCAAGAAGGCCCTGCAGTTGATCAGCCCCAATCGGGCAGCACCCAGTTTTGGCACCACCAACAGAGCCTCCCCTGCTGATCATAGGCTCCAAGATGGTTCAACAGTAGGGGTCTCCTAACAACTTTCAGCACTGAGACTACAATTCTCAGAATGCTTTGGGGAAATCCATGACTGTTTAAAGTGGTATCATAGTGCTTTAAATGTATCGTGCAGATGGGGCTCCAGTCCAGTTTAAAGATTAAGGACCATAAAAAGAGAGAGAAGGAGCTTTGAAATTTCACATCTACAATTCACACCTGGAGAGATTCTATTTAAATAATAGTAATTATTTCCACATTTGCATCTATGCATATAAATTAGCATACACAGATTTTATACAGATATGTGTCCTCTTTTGTCCTTTTGGGGATGGACATCTGACTTTAATATTGTATTGTTCCTCTTTACCTCTATATATGGAAAGATGGGGTCTATTTTCTCCCAATAAATAAATAAATATTGTCTGAAACTCACAACATCCTGGAACTAGGCTGGGTGCTGGAGTAGAGGGGGGAGGAGAGTCCTGCAATGGCAAGGTGATTTGGAAGCAGCAGCAGCTGGGCTATCAATGGAAATAGCATCTAAGGGAAGCCTTATGAGACATCTGTGGGGAGATGTCAGATGAGGAAACACACATTGTTTTGAAGGACAGGTGGCTAGGCTAAATATGAGGATTGACAGATGCATTTTCTAAATTCAGAAAGAAAGGCATTTCTGCAGATAAGGATCTTCAGGCAACCCCCTTCAGTGATTGCTAAGTGCATGCATATGGTACATTTCCAGCAAGATATTTGGGGAACACCAACCTGCACCCATTCGCCTCTGTCATGTCACTGTGCAATATGATCATGGAATCTGTATAGTTCCTGACTTTTTTTTATTTAGTTGATAGATTTAGATCCTATCCTTCCACCCACCCTTAATAAGAAAGACCCAACAATGCGGAAAACCAAGAAATCAAATAATATGCAATGAACAGCATAAAAGAAGCCAGGGTTCAGCTTCCCATTGTGTGCAAACCTGGAAACTATGGTTAATGGGGAACAAACAAGCCAGGAAATTAAGATACTTGAGAACTGGCTTGTGTATGGTCGATTATCCACAGTTTGGGGGTTTGCATGTAACAGGAAACTCTGACTAAGATATGCATTCTGTTTTCTTCAGCTGCCTATATGGAAGCAGAAGCAAAACTCCATGCCCCACAACCCACCCACCCACCCAGCTTGTGCACATCCTGGCTTACTAAGTCAGAAATTGATAGTATGAACCAGGTGCAAGTGTGCATTCAACAAGAAATAGCAGCAACCCCAGCTCTCTCATGGTGTCTGCAATACATGCATTTTTGCACACTTTTGTGGTTTGAGAACTGCATTGCAAAACTTTAAGAGGTACACATTTTGTTGTTTTTTTAAAATGATATTTATTCAAAGTTTCAAAAATACATAGGTATGAAAAAAAGAACAGAAAAATACAACAGAGAAATATATCAAAAAGAAAATACAAAAAGAAAAAACAAGAAAAAAAGAATACAAATCCCATATTGCATCTTTTCATTTGCTTGTTTCAGCAAATTCTTCCCTTATTTCTCAATTTTTGTTTAAATAATTTATCTTAACAGTCTATCTTATTTCTTAACTCAACATATCCTTCCCATCTTTTGCTATATTCTATTGTTCAATTTACATTAATTTCTTTAACCTTATCTTGTCTTAAAAATCTTGGAATTCAAATTTTAAGCCATATTTCTACATAACTCCTTAAATCCTTTTTACTAAAGCCAATTGGTTTCATTCCAGCATAATCCCTGATATTTCATTAGTGTTACACTAATTCCAAAGATAGAAAGAATTTTTTCTTTTTATAGACTTTTTCTTTTTCTCTAGTTTTTATCCAACGTCCCTTCTTCCTGGTCTCGGGTTATGTCAGTCCTTTCTAACCATTGCATCCAGTCCTTCAATCTGGTGATCTTATATCCTAGGCCCTTAAGTCTCTTCTATGCCCCTTCTGTAGATTTTCTTGTTCTTGTTTGTGCTTACGCTCTTCTTTGTCTTTTGTTGGTTTCTTTCGTGGTTTCTTTCCTTTCTCCTTGGGGAGTGGGTCTCCGGGGAATTCCAGCCGGTAATAATCTCCATTTTCCTTCATCAAACTAGCCCATTCCCCACAGTCCCACTCCCCATCATCGTCATTGTAACCCAAAAAGTGGTTATCCAAAAGATAATTGTCAACCTGTTTCATAGTCCCACCAGAGTTAAGAGCTTCCTTGACTCCAGACGCTTCCAGCCACACTCCAAGTTCAATCTTCCAAAGCAGCGGCTTTTGCTCCTGCAGAACTTTAGGTCTCACCATTTGTGTTGCTTGGGGTGCAGTCGCAACCTCTTCCGTCTTCATCTGCCCTTGGACTTGCCCTGTCAAACCAGTTTCCTGAATTGGTCTCTGTATAGTTTCTTTATCCTTGTTTCCTGTTAAATCATATTCACTGGCTACAGCAGTCATCAAGTCCAACTTTTCATTCATCAAGTTCATTTTCTCATGCAACTGCTCCAGCAATGCATTTGTCCTGCCAAGGGCAGACACCAAAACTTCCTCCCAGCACATTTCTGTTCAAGGTCAAACGACTGGTCCCACGATCTCAATCTCGCAGCTGTGAAGTCACCGAATAAACTGCAACAGCAAACTGACAAGCTCCCTCTAGGGGACACAATTTCTATTTGTATCCATCTTTAAAAACGTATCCAACAAAGGAAAATTACTTTCAATTTTGAAATACTTTGTTTCTTTAAAATGCAGAAATGCAGAAAGCAGCGTTGAAGTTAGTTTGTTTCTCTTTTTTTTAACTATCTGTCAAAGTGCTCCACTTTTAATCAATGGACGTCTCCAACGATTTCTGTCCTGACACCCCGTTCCCAGGTTTGGGACGATGGAAACTTATATTCCTTTACTCTCTCTCCTGCAGGCTTAAACAGTCAAATCCCCCCCCCCCTTTTCTCCTGCTTCCAAGGGGGTTTTATTGGTAGAAGATGCAGGAAATTTCAATCTTTAAGACAACTTTCCAGGCTATTAGATTGCAAGGTTTTTGCTTCAGTCTGTTTACAAAAAGCGGAAGGCGGACTTCCTGTTTAAACCTTCCCGCTTCAGAACCTAATTCACAAATTTCTTAATCCAATTTCCGTTTTTACTCACGGGTACTTTGTTTAGAGTCCAATTGTCATCAGGAAAAAGTCAGCGGTCTCCGGCGATGGCTGTGCGGCTTCCCTCCGTGAAAGTAGCAATCGGTTCGCTGCACCGCGCTGCTCACCCCACTTCGCTCCAGAGCCCCAAAGAGGGGGTTTCCCTGCGAGTAGGGGAGGTGCTCTTGGTGTTCTGCCGAACCCCACGTTCCCAGGCTCCTCCGCCTGGGATTTCTAGCGGGTCCCCGCCTTCGCCGCGGTGGGAAGACCCAATTTCCACGGAGCCCGTTCGTCGATGGCGCTGACCCGGAAGTCCTAAGAGGTATACATTTTGAAAGATAACTGTGTTTCTTGTTTTGGAAAACGATAATTGGTGCATTTGCATTGAAATGTGAACCAACATTCAACTAACCCGATGTGTTAGCAGAAGCCAATACAAAGACTCACACAAGCACAATAGGGCAATCCTGTGTGCCACCAGGGACTTCCTCAAAGCCACTCTGGGGTGTGGGAGAATCCCCCACAACACTGCACAAAGGGAAGAGAGGGGAGATGGTTCCATCTGGCCAGCAGAAATGCTTGTACTGATAGTCATAACAGTGTGATGTTGAATTCCACCCGATATTTCTCTCCCATCTCTTATACGATACCGGCTGTGTATGCGCCATACATTTAAAGCACAACTGAAGCACCTACCTCCTCACAGAACTACCGTTCCCAGCACTCTTAGTAAATTATGCTTCCCAGGAACCGGGTGTGTGTTTTAAACGGGTGGTGCGTACACAGCCACACATGTTTTCAAATCACCCGTTTTTCATATTCCCGCTGCGTATTTTGAAGTGTACCTCTTGAGTGTGCACTCAGAAATGTAAAGTGTGAAGAGGACATCAGAGGAGATAGTTCTAGGCTGGATGAATTAGTAATCTGACTCAGTATAAAGCAGCTCCTGATATTCTAAAATCACTAGGAAGCCAATCCTCTTCTAACCTAACCCTTGCATTCATTTTGAAAAGAAGGACATTTGAATAATTTCTCATCAAAACTGAATGTTGTAAATACTTGGTGTGCAGCTCTAGGAAAACCAAAGGCCACTCTGAGCTGTCCCATCTCTTCCAACTCGGTACAGTATCAGCATGCTGTCTACAATTTTCGCATTGCAGGCGATATTCACTCATACGTCATTACAGTACATTTAACATTGCAGACAATGTTTCGACATTAAAATCTCAGCTCAGTGACTGAATGGAGGTTACAATAAATAAATAAATATCCACATATTTTATAAATATTTGCATAATGAGCTATTTAAATGCAAGAGTTTCTAAGATATGTAAACAATTGGAAAAACTGTTTATCTGCGAGGCTAAAGGAAGCATCAATATATAAAACCATACCCACAATTCCTTGGGAAAAAGCACACGTGTGATTTAGGGGGTTACCCACAGCACACATTGAAAAAGTTTTCTTGTCTTCGGGAACTACAGTTTCTAAATACATGTTGCATTTCAGACAGTCATACATTATCTAGGAAAAATTAGCAACTAATGTCGTTGAGCTGAAACAAAAAGCAGGGTTGTAATAAATGAGCATTAATTACTCTTCAATGGCAAATGAATTTCCTATTGAATTCTGACATTGAAATGCACAGGAAAAGAATTCTGTGGAATCAGTACTATTATCTAGTACAAACATCAAATAAATTTCTCATTGTTAAAATGATAGGTTATATAGTATAGCTCAAAGGTCTGAAAGCCACTTAATCTAGGCTTGCAAACAGTTGTTGTTAAGCACTGTATATACTAAAAATAACAATACAAACCTGGCCCAGTAGCAAATTGGCCACCGGTGCAGCTCTCTGAATTATACGCTGACCATATCTTACTCCTGTCAGCAATTGTATTGCAGCATTCTGCACTAACTGCTGCTTCCAGATCAAGCACAAGGGAAATGACGTTCTTGTTATATGGCCAAAATGTTGCTTTGTGTTCCTTGGTAGGATGGCAAGCAGATCTAAGGCAACAGGTGCACAATAGGGTCAACCTTGTATTTGCATTGGAAGAATTGTCCCATCAACGCCTTCGGGAAGATGATGTATTTCAGATGAATGTACAATACCCCTGTGGGAATTAAATTCAGAGGAAAGGGCTGTGCAGTTATAAAGTAGATGATACAGTTCTGCACCACTAGCTGTTTATAGTTCAGTGATTGAGGGTCTAATTGAGACTGTATAATTATCTCCTCACTGTATAAGGCGAAAAGTGTGTTTACTCAGAGGAGGCTGTTGATGGAGAGCCATGTGGGGAAAGGCTGAAACGTGCAGACAGATCAAATTTATTTTTAATAGCTTTTTAACATTTTTCCCATATATTTTTAATGATAGAAGCAGATGGCAATGAATGCCATGTCAGGTGCTGTGTTCTATGTCATGGATTGTGGTGGCGACTGTTTCTGGTCTTCTCAGTTTAAGAACTTTACACCCGAATATTTTATGACAGCTGTGATACATTTAAAGGAATTTTAATGGTGGGAATGTGTGAAAATAAATATTTCATTAATTTCATTATTTCATTTGCAAATCAGAACACTCCCGGGTTTGCGGCATTCTATGAGTAATAATAGTAGCATCAGTATAATAAGGATGTTTGAAGCATTCAATCTTCCTATATAAAACATCCTGATCTGAACCTCTCAGACAAATGTGTAGTTCCAAACTGAGATTTTCAACAGATTTTTCACTTCTCTCATGTTGGAAGACAGTTCTCAGTACTGAAACATAACAGATATTTTGAGAGAAAACATGTAGATAAATATATATTTTGAGAGAAAATGTGCCAGTAAATATGTGTGTTAGAAGGAAATAGGCATTTAAATACATGTTTAAAGAATATGTCTGCTTTATTTTATTTTATTTTTAAAATTGCAGTTATGCCGAAATGGTACAGAACAGAATGGAATTATAGTTTACATGAGAAAGTGAAACATACAAAAAATAGTTTTGTACATCTCTAAGCAATATAACAGGGACGTGGGTGGCACTATGGTTTAAACCACTGAGCCTAGGGCTTGCCGATCAGAAGGTCAGCGGTTCAAATCCCCACAAAGGGGTGAGCTCCCGTTGCTCAGTTCCTGCTCCTGCCAACCTAGCAGTTCAAAAGCACACCAAAAAGTGCAAGTAGATAAATAGGTACCGCTCCGTCGGGAAGGTAAACGGCGTTTCCGTGCACTGTTCTGGTTTGCCAGAAGCGGCTTAGTCATGCTTGCCACATGACCTGGAAGCTGTCTGCGGACAAACGCCGGCTCCCTTGGGCTATAGAGCGAGATGAGCGCCGCGACCCCAGAGTTGTCCACCTAATGGTCAGGGGTACCTTTACCTTTAAGCAATATAACAACTAATCATTTATATAGTACTTATACTGTGCTAGGCAATGATCAGGGGGGAATATTTTTCCAAAATGGAAAATTTCCAGGGAAGGGAGAATCCACTGCTATTTGTCTGCAGAAAATTCACAAAATATATTGAATGGATATCATTCAACCCTGACCAAACATAAGGAATAGATGCAAAGGGAAACAAATAGGGTAGTTTCAAACTATCCTTATTAACAAGAAGAAGAAGAAGAAGAAGAAGAAGAAGAAGAAGAAGAAGAAGAAGAAGAAGAAGCCGCCACCCCAGCCACTCTGGGAGGCTTCCAGCAAAATACAAAAAGGCAATACAACATTATACATTAAAAGCTTCCCTATATAGCACTGCCTTCAGATGTCTTCTAAAAGTCATATAGTTGTTTATCTGTTTGACATCTGGTGGGAGGGCATTCCACAGATCAGGCACCACTACCTCCGTTCAGAACAGAATGTCCAATCCTATCTTGCTCTGAAATGTGGGGATGTTGAAGGGGGCATATTCAATTTAGCAGAGGCTGAGGCACTGCAAACAGGAACTGAGCAGGAAAAGCAAACCATCTCTCATGGGTTGTGGGTATTTATGGGAGTGTTTATGGAGATCTTCACAAGAGCCAAAGGATGTACTGGCAGGAACACTGGCATGCACAAGCATTACATTGCAGCCCCTAAAGTATATGAAAATAATAATAATAATAATAATAATAATAATAATAATAATAATAATAATTTATTATTTATACCCCACCCATCTGGCTGGGTTTCTCCAGCCACTCTGGGCGGCTTCCAACAAAATATTAAAATACAATGGTCTGTTAAACATTAAACATTAAAAACTTCCCTAAATATGCACTGCATTTCACCCAATCAGTTTAGAAAGCTATAAATGGACATCTGCTTGGCCACTTAGAGAACAGAACATGGGACTCTTCTCAAGTTTTTTTGCAGAGAGGTGAAATACAAATTATTGTAATCAACAACACAATGACAAGAAGTATTCTGACAACCTCTGCTGCTCCATTATTCTGGTTTAAATATACGTTATGTTTCCACTGATTTTATTTTGTCCTTCATAAATAGATTTTGAAAGCATGAATGCACATTTATAGCTCAGCGTGGCTCTTGATGTCACAGTGAAATGAGTGCTTAATTTGAGCCACATAACTACATATCTTCTTATGACATGGATCTTTGGAATACATTATGTCCTGGCAAAGTTTAGGCTGTGTTTGCTGGTTTAATCACGAATTGTACAGTTGACATTTCCCCTGCTACATACTTTATTTTCTCAAATAGGCTTATGTCTCTTTGTTTTGCATGAATGCATTAAATCTTAGAAGGATCATCAGTGCCCTCAGATCTCCTATCAGATGTTGCTATTAGCTCTGACACCAAAATCATTAAGGAGTTGCCATGAGGAGACACAGTGATCAGAAATGTATTGGCCCATATGCATACTTGCATTATGTGTGTAAGTAATTAAAGAGAATGCATGCTGGGAATATATCATGTATGAATAATGACACAAAATGAAATTATTCTGGCTTCCTGGCAATTAGGTACTCTCCATTTCAACTTTATAAACTCTCCAGCTGATGGGAGTGACAGAAACTCCCAGTGCAAAATTGCAGTTACTGCTGCATTTATTTAGTACGGGAGACTGAAGCAGCAAAACGAATATGCGTTAGCTTGCCAACAAACCCCTTTTTTACTTCACTTTAGGCCTTGCAGGACAATTACTTATTGTCCAAAGAGATAAATGGTATTTTGCTCTTGCCAATTTCAAATCTCCAAGGTTCCCAACACGAAAAGGTTGCCTGCTATTAAAACATCAGCACTGTTACAGAGTGCTGAAGAAAAATAATTAACCTGAGAGTTCTTGGGTTATCTTCGTCCACCCCCAACTGCAAAGGGTAATTATTACCAATCAGTGCACAGGAACAGAGAGTGGGGATTATAGCGCTTTGTATGTGTTCTCCTAATTTGATGTGCAACGCAGAGTCAGGTAGCTTTGTGTCAACATGACAGCCTGCTCTTCTGCCATCAGTGGCAAGTGCATGCTTGCTAGCTAATCGGGCTCGTTTCTCAATAACGACTGAAGAGGAGCTTATATTGCCTGCCCTCTCTAAAGTGTCCAAAGCCTTGTTCATCCCTGCCAGTGACAGGCCTTACTAGAGCTGCTTCCTTCCTCCTGCAGTTGCCTCGCAGCTACATGCAAATCCATGCTATGTGCCCATTCATTTAGCCTGAGCATATGACATAAGCAAAGTTCTCCGGAATGCAACAGCTGGCTCTAAAGGACCAACTTCTGTGGGTGGTGGCTGTGCAGAGTTCCAGAAGATTTGAAACATCAAATCACCAAATTTTATGCCCAGAGACTGGTGTCCGTAATATAGCTTGTACAGCATCAGTGTACGTTACTGGTAATGGCTGGAATATTCCATGCTATCCCAGAATGCAACGTATGTGGCCTTCAGTCCACAAATGTTGACATCATAATATCCTTACTAGTCTTTGAGGTGCCACAAGACTGTTCCTCTCCCCCCACCCCTACAAGAGACAAACATGGCTACTCAGCATCAGTTCTGTGATGCGGTCACACCTAAATAAATCAGCATGTGTCAGAAGGAATGAGTTCTTGAAGCCTCTGATCAATCAATATTTTCAGCAGAGCATAACACGCCAGCTACCTCCTCCCTGCCCCCACTGGCTGAGGCTCTACTCCTGTAATAGCTACAAGTCACTGAGGATTTCAACAGGTACAGCTTTCCTAGCATTATATGCATGGGAAATATTATACTGCATGTTGGAGAAAATGGAAATGCCTGTCTACTATTATTAAAAAATGGGATCAAAATACAAAGTGGGTCTAAATGAATCCCCAAGCGTTCCATTCTTCCATACCAATCCAGGCCTTTCGTCCTATCTATTAGCAGATAGGTCAAACTTGTAAGCATAACCTAGAGTTATATATAGCATCTGTCGCGTGCATTGCAAGAATCCATTGATAAAGTGCAATATATTATAAGTATAGCACGTGCCTCTAGAGATGGTGTCATGGAAAGGTTTCAGACAGAATGTACTACATCTTTGTAGGGGAAAGGCCCTTAAGTAAATAGAAGCATATAAGCCTTCCTTCAAAATGAGCACCTATAAATTCACAGGGAAGATTTGCTATGTCAATAAATCACCATAAGATTCTGAATGCATAAATGTGGGCAGCGTTTTCTGAAGGCACTCTTAGGGTGGAACAATTTTAAAGTATACAGCGTGCACAGGGTCTATTCTCTTTCCCCCATTTCTAGAGTTGCTAATTAATTTCTTCCATTTACCATACTCTGTGCCCTTTTCGGACATCTATAGTAATCCTTTTAAAAGAAGGCTTGAAGATGAATTAGAATTATTACAGATTTCCCTTACAACTTTGAGATATATGGACCGACAGAGGATAAAGTGAACAATGGCAAAAGGAGGGGGTGAGGAATGAGGCTGTTTCCTGAAGAATCCCCTCAAAAGGCAGATTGGTACAATAGCCATCCTTCACCTTTTCAGAATTTGACAGAGATAGCAATCTATATATGAAACACAGTGATTTATTGATTTAGTTGACAGATCTTTATACATACTTGAATTTGCTCCCTCAAAAAGTAGCAATGGCCACCAACATGGATGGCTTATGGAGGATATGAAGTGGGGTAGGGGAGTACTGGTCTTAGTTTGCCAGTAGTAAAATTCTTGCAATGTGTTTTTAGGTTGACAGCAGCCACTCAGTCCAGAAAAAGACTGTGATTACAGAACCAGATCATGGTTCTTGTTGGGGGCACAATGCTGTACATATGTAAGACCTCTTGTCTTAAAATTAGTTCTCTCTCTGTAAAAATGCTCTCTCTCTCTCTCTCTCTCTCTCTCTCACACACACACACACACACACAATTGTTTTGAATATGAAAGAAGCTTTGTTATATTTTTAGGCACCTTATAAAACAAGTTCTCTAGGCTGAATCATGAAAAGTTATACAGTGGTTTGCTGATAACAGATATTTTAGAAGCACTGAGATAATGCAGCTATGAAAACTGATGAAAAACAGTAAAGATTTGTAAATTCAGTAGACACATACAGTACTACTTTGTAAATAACAAATTTTTTTAGCCTCGCATTCCACCCTTCCATACGTAGTTTCCAAGTCATCTCCTATGTCCAGATCTGCTGAGCTTCAGAGGTGGATATACACAGTGCTTTTTTCGGGGGGGTGCAGGGGGGGCGCATACCCTAAACATTTTGTGAATCTAGGTTTGGCTTCATTGAGGTATTGGTATTTCAATGAGTAGGAAAATGAGAGTACCCCTAAACATTTTTTAAGAAAAAAAAGCACTGGATATATGTACATCAGGCAACTTATCCCCATAGTTTTATTTGTATTGTAAGAGTCATCACCTGTTTGGAAAATATGTTGCTTATTCCAATACTTTCAGTCCTATGGAGCAATGAGCTCTGCTTCTGCCCTTCATATTTTTCCAGCCCCTGTCCCCTCTCTAATTTCATTTCCCATCATCGGTCCAGAGTGTCCCTTACCTTTGAAGGATTGATCAGCAACCTATTATTTGGGCCCCATGGTAACTTACTTAGTTTCTAATTAAGAGCTGATAATAGGAATCATACCCATGCCAGTACCACGTCAGTGTGACCAAACAACCTGGAGGCCATCTCAGATTTTGTGGCATAGCATAATTCACCAAAAAACACCCCACCAATCTATTCTGAGTTCTTCCTTTCCTCCCACAAGTCCTTAGCTCTCAAATCCTGTCTCAAAATAATTTCCGTCCCCCACCTTTTTTTTTTTTTTTTTGGTCCTCTGGATGATTAATGAGAATATGACCCTCCCACGCTCTCAATGCATCACACACATTCCTGCTGAATAATACATTTCTAGGTCTGAAAAAGTTCAAAGCCAGTTTAATTTAGCATCAATTCTCCCTCCCCTCCCTTGCCACCACCACTTAAACTATGCCTTTGCTACAAAACCAGCATGTGTTATTATGATATGATCGCCAGAAGCCCCGGCTCATGTTACCATCCCTGCAAGCTGTCCATGACTTTCAGAGGTCAGGATCATGTTATCCGTCATCTCCTCCTGTCTGAGCAAAAGAAAATTGTGTTCTACTCCGTGCCCAGTTTCACCTCTGCCTGCAGAGTTGGTGGCTGACAAGCACATGTATAATGGGGACGTGATCTACTAGCAGAAACTGCAGCAAACAGAGGGGGGAATGAAAACCTCTGTGGCCATATGTGAGGTTCTTTGCTTCTTTGGATGAAATTGGATTGAAAAGAAAAGCCGCCTGCATTTTTATCTGCAGAAAATAAAACAGTCAACAGAGGAATGCGGCGAAGATGCTCAGTATAGCTTTTGAAAAAGCACACACACATTTTTAATAGACTTTTAACTGGAAGATATATATTTCAAGCCAACGCTGCCCGGACACCTGGTAGCATGACATAAAATATCTGTACAATAAAAGACCACCTTGAATAGAGAGAAAGGCAATTCTTTGTAGCAGCATATTTGCAAAGGACGTCCAGAAGGATTTAAACAGGGGATACCCAGAATAATGAGCTGCGATATACAAAGGGTGGTTAAGGTCAGCTGACAAACAGCAGTGGCATTAATGATTAACAGCCTGAGCCAGGCCAACAGAGGTGAGTCAGTGTGGCCCACAATATCAGGCTTGTGACAATCCTGCATCCATTCTGTTCATTCTAACATTGATTTTAGAACCTGAATGTGATGCCGTGACTCCCTCCTGCTGGGCACCAGCTCCCAGTCCAATCCAATCCATCTCACCCCATGGATGGTCAGGCTAGGAGCAAATTAATGTCATTCCATGCAATTCTAGTGCTAGTTCCAGAACAAAGTATTGTGCAAATCTGAAATCTGCAATGTCAGCATCTTCACACAAGCTTATTTTAAAGTCCAGATCATTTCCAAGGCTTCAGTGGCAAGTGTTAATGTGCGGTTTCGAACTTTGTACCTTCTTGCCTAAACATCCTCAGATCCAACAGCATGCACAATGGTGAATGTTGTGCAATATCAAAATGTGATGGGAGGAAGCTTTCAAAGCTCTTTAAAAAAAAGAAAAAAAAGAGTCCTGAGAATGCGCTTGAGGAAATATTTTCGTCCAGATTTGGTTCAACTTTAATCCATTTTGCTTTGAGAAGGTCTGTAAATCAAAAGTAGAAGTGACCCTTTGAAATCAAAGGATGCTGCACTGGAAATGAAGATCATTCAAAACTGTTCCTAATGGCAAGTGTTAAAGAAGAAAACAGGTATTGTCATGCTGGATCAGATCAGAGAGATCCATTTAATTCAATATTATGTCTCAAACGATGGTCACCCAAATGCTCAAGACTTCACACATGGTCCCATGATAGAGAAGGACATCTGTCCTTTGTCCTCATAGTCTGATAAACTGAGGTAGAAGTGGGACCTGTAATTCTTTATGATGGCTGAAGGGGGTGTTGCAGATGGAAGGGGTAATTTTATTCTTCCCCTTTGTTCTTACCTTGCAATTAACATCTAGTGAATTTATCAGTGAACCAAACTTAATTGTGCTACCCAAAATTGAATATATATGTTGCTATTTTCTTTTTCTTTTTTAAAATCAGCTTTCCCAATTAAAGAAGTTGATGGTGATGTAAGTTGTAAGATGGAAAAATATTGAAGTTGATTCTAAATACTCTTACTTAAAAAAATGCATTAAAAATATATTCTGAAGGATGGTATTGTTCAAGTGGTTATTCTTTTATTTTCAGTACACAATGATAATTTTGTAATTTACAAAAAAAGGAAAAAATATTTTATCAAACTTTAAAGAATCTTTATGACTTGTTTCCCCTCCAAAGAACCTGTCCATTCTTTTAAAAGCAAAATCAAAAGGTTCAGAATTTAAACATTCTGAACATGTTTCAATTTTTAAAATGTGTGCAAAGTTCTCTTTCCACTCTAGAACATTCTTATAAGTGAAATTCAATCTCCTGGAATCATGCCTCTAGTTTAACCAGGCAACTGTCACAAAACACCAGTGACTGAACAGAAAGTTTTAAGACCTTTAGGAATTTCAATCATGCATATAGTCAGAGGCAAATGAATCATTATGGCAGAGGGATCAAGGGTGGAATACTGTTTAGAAATTACCGTATTCAGAAACGGTGATTTTCAGAATGACTTCAGTGAGAATCAGTCTATAGAAAATTATAGCAATTGTCTATGGCTATTTCAGTTCTTTGTCTTGGAGATTTCTAACAGCAGAAAAGAAAAGTCTTACAATCAATGCCACCTATACAAAATCTTGCCCTATTTTAAAGTCAACTGTTTGCAAAAGAAAAGAATTATTTGAGCATAATAATCATCATAGACAATAACCTTATAGATAAAACACAACTATCGTCACAATTTGAAGCAGATATGCATTGCGGTTAACCACTCATATCAATGCTGGTCTTGTTCCCACTTACACAATTGCTTTTTAAGACATTTGTCCTGCAGTCCTGTGCTTACCAAAGAGTATGTGCCATTGAATACAGCGATAGTACTAATTTCCAAGTAGCAGAGTTGATACCACATTAAAGAAATCATGCAGTGTAATCTTCTGCACAACCGCTCAGAAATTAGTCTCATTGAGTTGAATGGGACTTGCTCCCAGTTAAATATGTATAGGATTGAATCTTGGACTGCAATCCTATAACTACTTACTTGTGAGAAAGCCCTGTTTAAACTGGGATTTACTTCTGAGGGGACGTGTAAATGTTTGCACTGTTAATTGGTTAAATTTGGATGCATGTAAGAACAATATTACTGAAGCAAAAAAGGATATTTTCTTTACTTCTAGATGATGAACACACGTGCTTAAAAGATGCATCACCAGCTGTGTGAAAAATGGAAATGTCTCTTCTGAGATGTGGCATGTCACCTGTAGTTTTTTGAATGACTTCTTTTTGTTTGTTTTTAAATTTAAATTAAAGGGAAAAATACCCTAGTTAGTTGGACACCTTTTTAATTGTGTGTGTGTTTTACAAGTTTACTCCCAAGTAAACATGCATAGGATTGTATCAGTCACATAGACTATGCTAGCTTAAAGGCAATGTTATATTCAGTGAAAAAGAAAATGTCACTGCCTGGATGTTGAGACAGCCATGTGGATATTGCATGACTCAGTAGCAGCAGCAGCAGTAGTAGTAAATTTATTACCTGCCCTTCATCTGCAAGTCTCAGGCAGAGTTACAATAATTTAAAATCCAGGATCAAAAAACCAGTTAAATCACAGTTGCAGGAATAGGGTGGGTCCTGAGGTCAGGGTAAAGAGGTGCATCTAAAGCGTTCATTGAAAGTTGTGTAGTGAAGAAAACAGATCAGGAAGGAATTCCACAATTTAAGGGCTGATACAGAGGATGTGATCTCCCAGGCCACTACCACCCAGAACTTCTAAGAGAGATGGGACTACCAAAAGGGCACCCTCTGCTTGTCTTAAAACCCAGAAGGTTCTGTAGGGAAGGAGGTGGTCTTTCAGATATTTAGAGTCTTGGTCATTTAGGGGCACTAACAGGAGCAATTAGAATTGTGCCCAGAAATGACCTGACAGCCAATTGTTGATGTCAGCACCACCCACTTTAAAGACAGTGACCGCAAGCGATTTGTAGTGGGATACGAACAGTGAGGCAGACGTTCTGTGAATATGAGTAGTACCTATGAATGGGGAAAATTTGCCTGAACTGAACTACACATGTGTATAAACAATAAATATTTCGGGTGGTTTTATCTGGGAAAAAATAAAGTGTAAAACTGCAAATGAAAGATCTGGTAATCAGCTCTGAGCTGCTTAATACTCAGCGGAAGAAAACTGCAGGAAGAGATTATGTTTTCAGCCACAAATAACAGCCCCCTCCCTCAAATTCTCCTTGGAAAAATTAGCCCACTAAATTGCCATAAATATGAGGTGGTGGGAGTGGGGGGGAATCTGTATTCAACAGGAGTGAGATTTATGCATGAGATGCAAATTACTATGTGTTATTTACACATCTGAAGAAAAACAAATCTTGAATGTAAATGTTTAGAGGGCATATTATTTTTAAATATGAAAGTGGGGAAATTATTATAGTGTTTATAACTCCCACACTGTTAACAAGACATTTAAAATAAAAATAAAAAAGAGTCTTCTTATTAAAACTATAGAGGGTGCACCAAAGTAAGACCAAAAGCAAGTTTTAAAATTGCAAGTATTTCTTCTCTTGATAATTGGATGGCACAATTTGTTCCCCTAAGATTTTAGCCAACATAGGGAGAATTTACTTAAGAGTAATTGCTGAGGGAACAACTTGCATAGTTCCACTGTTTCAATTAAACATTTCATCAATAATACACATTTAATAACACCATAAAGACTAACAGATTATGAAAAATGGCAGCAGTCGCTGAATAATTAAGGCCACACAATGTATTTCTGTTGAAGTCTGATAATTCCATGTCCCTGATGCTTTTCAAGAAGAACTTATAGCCAAAACAAATGCAGAACCATACAAAGTGACTTTAACAAGTGTATTTGCTGCATATTATGCTAGGCTGTATCCAGTTGGTGTTCTTGTCTTAGTACAATAACATTTGATTCAGTAGACCACTAATGGAAGAATAGTGGAGATAATTTTTTGCTCATTCCGTGACCCCACCCCTCTTAAAATCTACGGTAGAGGGTTGCGGGACCCACCACAATAGATTTTCTGGGGTCACTGGGGTCTTCAAAAGCGTGGCAGGTTAGCAAAAATCACCCAACTTCTCATTAAGCCTGCACCTTTGCTTGAGCAATTGGAGTCTATCCACTGATTTTAAATGCGGAAAATTCAGGTTTTTTTCCAAAATTGGTTAAAATATATTACCATTCCTTGAAAGGACTCAACATTTTGTTTATATGGAAAGGAAATGTGAAGCAACCCACATTCTGATTATACTGGGAGAAAGGTTTTGGTTCAAACTGCACCTGCAGCAAAATAAGATAGTAACCCCCAACCTCGGTTAAAGAATGGACTGCACCACTACAGAGTTCAACTAGGGGTCACATTTTTAAAATACTTCCATTGGTGCAGGAAGCTCACATTCAAGCTGTTGCTCAGCTACAAAGCCAAAAAGTGCTTTAGAAATGGCAAACAACATTAGATCTTTAAAGATAGGCATCACTCCCATGTGTGACCCTGTGCTATTTGGAAGCCATGTGAGAGACACCTCACAGTTATAATTTCACTTGGGCCAAATGCTTTCAGTACAATTAAAAATGAAGATGTAAGAACAAATCACTGAAAAACCTATATGCACAGCTAACATTTGATGTCATTATTGTCGTCGTCGTTGTTGTTGTTCTAATTCTTATTACATTATTTCTTTAGTGGATTTTTATGGTATACTCCTTTGGGAGCTTTGCTTAAAAGAAGCCTCTAGTCAGGTGGAGAGTTGATAGGAAAACTGGACTTTATTCATTTCTAATAATTCCTTTGTACTTGTAGTACAGATAACAACACTGTCCATTCTTTATCTAGAAGGTCTGGATTCCACAATGGGTGTGGAATGAAGACCAAAAGCCAAAACTATCATAAGTCAGACCCAGGATCTACTTTTAATCCAAACAGGCATTTGGGGATCCATTTCTTAATCATTTGTTTGCATGGTAGTAATGCTCCTGTTAAGGGACGTGGGTGGCGCTGTGGGTTAAACCACAGAGCCAAGGACTTGCTGATCAGAAGGTCAGCAGTTCGAATCCCCGCAACGGGGTGACCTCCCGTTGTTCGGTCCCAGCTCCTGCCAACCTAGCAGTTCGAAAGCACAAAGTGCAAGTAGATAAATAGGTACCGCTCCAGCGGGAAGGTAAACGGCGTTTCCGTGTGTTGCTCTGGTTCTCCAGAAACGGCTTAGTCATGCTGGCCACATGACCCGGAAGCTGTCTGCAGACAAACGCCAGCTCCCTTGGCCAATAAAGTGAGATGAGCGCCGCAACCCCAGAGTCGGTCACAACTGGACCTAATGGTCAGGGGTCCCTTTACCTTTACCTTTAATGCACCTGTTGTGACCTACCTCTGATCAGGCCACAACTCACCAGAGTGCCCCATACCACAAGCTGAAGACCAGCTTGTAAACACAAATGAGGAAATAAACTTCCACCATTAGTATATAACAAGCATTCCCCTTTCTGTTTGTTTTTAAATGTTATGCATTCACACTCACTAAAGGTGAAGTTACACTGTGAAGTATCTGTTTATACCAGTGTAAAGATAGAGTATAATCTAATTTAGGCCTGCACAGCATGCTGATGCAAACACAGCGCATGAGTTATGTACTGGGAAACACAATGCTTGTCCCAGGCAAGTGGCAAAACCAGGAAGCATCACAACACTGTTTGTAGGCTAACCACTGAGGATGGATGGATCTGTCAGTTTCAGTTTCTCATTTTTCCCCAGTCTTAAATTCAGTTCTCCACATGTCTGCATCAGTTTACTTTTTTTTTAAGTCCTCATGAAAATTTGTCAACCTTTAATGCAAATTTCATTTTATTTGTATGCGCATCTTGGTGTTTTACTCTAATATAATGCACTTTGTATGGTATTTTCACTAATGTAAGACTTTTATGCACACTTTCCCTTCGCATACACATTGTTGTACACGTTATTTGGTTAGGGAACTGCATCACAAAATTCCAAGAAGTGTAAATTTTAAAGGAAAACTGTTTTTCAGTTCCTATATTCTTTCAGAAGGCGTGAACTAGGCCAGTTCACATTAAAATCAAAACTCAACCAAATTTCTCCACCCTCCCTAGTAGCCTAGTAGCATTTGGCTCGATAAATCACAATACCTAGAACAGCTATCTCATAGGAGCTGTGCAGACACTGACCAGCAGGTCAACAGTGCTCTCCCGCTCAATGAGTCAGCCCTATTAATATCACCAGAAAGAAGTGCATTCATGCAGCAGGTTTTGGTTTACTTTTGCAATTCCTCCAGCTTTTTTGTCTTCAAACTCATCAGAGTTCAAACAGAACTTCAAAGTGATGCAAAGGGGACAACTTTTCCTCAAAAGAAAAGAAAAGCAGCCCTTTGCTCACCCAGATGTCCTCTTATTAAGATGTCCAATTATACGGTAAGTCAAAATGCTTGGATTATTGGGTGAAGTGGTAAGGGATCAGTAAGGGATCAGTGTCTAAACCTTCAAGTTCCATCTAGTAAACTCATACCATACCCCAGTACTTTGAAACAAAACTGGGGCTGGATGGGAAGAAGGCAAGATAACAACAGAGATTGATTGTACACCTTTGTTCTCTTATTTTCAGCATCAGACATACAATTGTGCTGTTCTTCCCCTTCTGTTGCTTGGCATTTGCTGATCATTAGCCTAGGGTCAGGAATCCATCTCTCTGATGGCCCTTCTGTATAGCTAAGGCCTTTTGGTATTTATGCTTTCCACCCCCTGAAACAACTGACATTGATCATTGTCACAGACAAGATAATGAACTAGATGGACCATTCATCTACTTGGGGAGAGCTGATCACGTGCTCTTACTGCAGTGATGACATCTGTCAGTAACATTTCGTTACGGCCTCCATTTTGCCGCTTTTCATTCCCTCCCTACTAATGCTCATGCAAAGTGGCATCTGAAACCTGAAGTTCAGGCTTCATTTTATATGTGGTGATGGACACCAAACTGCCTTTTTTTTTGACATGCTACCATCCTCGAGTCTGACAGAAAAAAATAGCAAATCCAACTGGCAAATCCAAAATGCCCAGAGACTGGAAAGGAGACTTGCATGGATCTGTCCACAACTCAGCCCTTTTCTAGTTCTGAATGTGTAAGTATTGTTTTCATTGAATTTTAGAGCTGTGAGGGATCTAGTAGAACCCTCTGCTCAGTGGTGGATCAGGCACACTTATTACCTACTTCCTTTGCCTTGCTCAACAGTAGGATTTTAGTTTTGAGTAGGATATGACTTGTGAGGAGTCCTCACTCAGAGTCAAGAGAAACCAACCTATGGAGCAGGCCACTGACCTGCCAAAACTGTCAATTGCCCCATGACTCCCCTCTTTGCTCAACCCTCCTTCACCTCCTCCTCCTACCTTTCATGGTCTCTGGTCCTGCATCTGGGGGCTTTAGAAAGATGGGTGTGCTCCCTGAACTCTGTCCTGCAGGTATTCAAAGTAACTGCTATTTCAAAATCTTCGGTGACTCTTACCTTCCAGGAATTGCCGTCACCAATGAAAAGGTCTACAGTACTTAGTGTTCTGTAAGAATGCTTTCATGCAGAACATCAGCTTGAACTCGAACAACCGGTTTTGGCCTTTGACAAAGCAAGATATGATAGAATGCAACAAATTCATTTTTAAAAGTCGCTATACTTGATGTTTGGTATTACATCTTAATAAAATCCACACCTACAACTCATTTTTGGGTGGAAAAGATTTGCTAATACATGGCATTACAATATCTTGAAGGAGAAAAAAAATTAATTATTGCACAAGAACCAATGACTAGTGTTCTGAATGACCCACCATTAAAAATGCAATAATTGGGCCTGATGGCATCGCATGATGGTAGTGGAGCTGGCTCAGGACCCAAGGGATTTTAGGCCACTTCAGGCCACTGCTACACCCAGAATGATCCATTTTGGGGCTCTCTAATGGACAACCTGCAGATATCACTGCCAAATGCCTGTATGTTTGGCAAACAGAAGAGGGAGCTCCATGCTGGAAGAGTGATGCTCCATCCCTCTGGAGGCAGAAGTTGGCAGGGATTGGTGAAGGTACACCTCCTTCCAACCCAACTGCTAGCCAGTCCGATGCATTGTATCTTCCATTAATATTATTGTTAAAAAAAATGGACACAACAATGCATTCATCTACTTGTGGTGTGAATCTTCTAGCACTTCTTCCTTGATTTTCGCCTTGTATTTGGGTAAACAGTGTCAAATTGTGTCAAATGGAACTTGTGGACCACCATAAAAATACCATAATGAGAATGCAGCAAAGAACTTAGGCAGTCCCAAGTCAAGGTAAAGTCAAGGGAGGGAAAAGCTATCAGTGGCTACCCATAATGGCTATGTTCTACCTCCAGTATGGGAGCTGATATGCATCTGGATACCAGTTCCTGGGCATCACATTTGGGGGGAGTGGTGCTGAAGTCAGCTCCTGCTTGGAGGTTTCCCATAGGCACCTGGCTGGTAGCTGTGAGAACAGGAAGCTGGACTAGATGAGCCAGCCAGCTCTTATGTAGGTTCTTTGGGTTATGTTGGTCATGGCCAAGACACAATTGGGGCCGTGGCTTTTGAAGGTGAAGCTGGTACTTTTTGAACATTTTATGAGGTGTCAGTAAGACACCAAGGAGAAATTATCCGCATGCTCACATATTATATTGCTACGATTTGTTTATT
Organism: Podarcis raffonei; assembly: GCF_027172205.1. Classification (NCBI taxonomy): domain Eukaryota; kingdom Metazoa; phylum Chordata; class Lepidosauria; order Squamata; family Lacertidae; genus Podarcis; species Podarcis raffonei. The sequence goes on along the minus strand of NC_070604.1, from coordinate 73,281,651 downwards.
TACCGTATTTTTCGCACGATTGGACGCACCGGATCATAGGGCGCACCTAATTTTTTGGGGGGGAAATAAAGGAAAAAAATTTTCCCTTTATTTCCCCCCCAAAAGCAGGTCAGGGAAACCGAACCAGGTCGAGGAACAGCGGGATAGTGGCGCTGCGCCTCCCTGCTGTCCCCCGAGCTTGTGGGGCTGGCTGATGTCTGCCTGGCGCGAGGGGCGCTCTGCTTCAGGGCGACCCTCGCACCGGGCGGCAGGCTGCTATCCGCAGCGTGGGGAGCCCTGCGGGGAACTCCTGCAAAGCTCTCCACGCTGCGGATGTGTTCCCGAAGCGCCGGGCGCTCTGCTTTCAGGGCGCCCGACGCTCCGGGAAGCAGGCTGCTATCCGCAGCCTAGACATCCCTGCGGAACCTCCCGCAGGGTTGCCTAGGCTGCGGATGTGTTCCCGAAGCGCCGGGCGCTCTGCTTTCAGGGCGCCCAACGCTCCGGGAAGCAGGCTGCTATCCGCAGCCTAGACATCCCTGCGGAACCTCCCGCAGGGTTGCCTAGGCTGCGGATGTCTTCCCGAAGCGCCGGGCGCTCTGCTTTCAGGGCGCCCGATGCTCCGGGAAGCAGGCTGCTATCCGCAGCCTAGACATCCCTGCGGTATCTCCCGCAGGGTTGCCTAGGCTGCGGATGTCTTCCCAAAGCGCCGGGCGCTCTGCTTTCAGGGCGCCCGACGCTCCGGGAAGCAGGCTGCTATCCGCAGCCTAGACATCCCTGCGGGATCTCCCGCAGGGTTGCCTATGCTGCGGATGTGTTCCTGAAGCGCCGGGCGCTCTGCTTTCAGGGCGCCCAACGCTCCGGGAAGCAGGCTGCTATCCGTAGCGTGCGGAGCCCTGCGGGGAACTCCTGCAAGGCTCCCCAGGCTGCGGATGTGTTCCCGAAGCACCGGGCGCTCTGCTTTCAGGGCGCCCGACGCTCCGGGAAGCAGGCTGCTATCCGCAGCCTAGACACGGCTAGCGGAGCGCTAATCCCGAAGCTTGGGGCTGCGGAGCTCAGCGCGCCCCAAGCTTCTGGGTGCCGGCAAGATCTAGACTGCTAGTGGAGACCTTGCCGGCACCCAGAAGCTTGGGGCGCGCTGAGCTCTGCACGCCCCAAGCTTCGGGATTAATGCAGCGCTCCGCTAGCCGTGGGAGAGCTGGGTCTCCCAGGGCTAGCGGATAGCTTCCTGAAGCCTGGAGAGCGAGAGGGGTCGGTGCGCACCGACCCCTCTCACTTTCCAGGCTTCAGCGAAAGCCTGCATTCGCTCCATAGGATGCACACACATTTTCCCTTGCTTTTTAGGAGGGAAAAAGTGTGTCCTATGGTCCGAAAAATACGGTATTTTTTTTAAAGCTACTTGGCTTTCTCTGTTTAACTCCATGCATGTTGCATGATTTATTGGCTTGCTTCTATATTAACTGCTCTGTTTCCAGAGCTTTCCCACTAGATTCCAGTTTGCTTTGTAGCCCTTTCTGTTAAATAAAAAAACCTGAGCAGGTATTATACAATTCTGGCTACAGGGTACTACTGACTGTTTGGCAATCATAAGAAAGAGCAAAGGAAAAATACTACAGTTTTTCAGGAGCTCAGATCATTAAGCAACCCCTCATAATTTTTGCTCTTAGGATAGTAAGAGGCTTCATGAACACGTCTCTGAATTCATATTGAAAGGCCAGGTATAAACTTTCTTAGTAAACAGAAGGGCACATGGAGAAGAATAGTAATATAAGACAGGCTGGTCCACTCAGGAGGCAAGATGTAGTGACCACCTCAGGCAGCAGATCCTGATGTAGATCTTTCTTCTCCCTTATTTCCTGATGTTAATCTTCACTCCTCCCCTTCTTCCCCAGTGGGGAGGGGGCACCATTTTGTGGTTTGTCTCGATTCAGATCTGGTTTCAGAACTGAATCGACCTTGGTTGCCCTGTTGGGTGGTTTTTATCATGAGAGAGAGACAGGGGAAGTGTGACCCTGTCACTTCTGCTTAATTTCTCAGCTACTTTTGATACCATAGACTATCTTTCAGGACTGATTCAGTGGAATGGGTATCAAGTTACCATATTATGGTGTTTCCAGTCTTACCTTCAGGGCCATATTCAGAGAGAAGCAGCAGGTGAGTACTCATGGGCCCATTACTTGTCTGTGCATGGGTTCCCATAAGGATACACAGGACAGTGCTTGTTTTAATTCCAGCTAAAGATCCTTTTGGGAGTGACCATTTTGTGACAGCTTCACACAGGGTCCCCAAATGAACATGTCCATCACCCCCTGTGTTAACAAAATAAAGGAATGCATGCAGCCTGCACATCTCACCCTCCCACTTCCTTGCTGCCACACTGCCTCCCTCTTTTGACAGACTGGATAGTTCTGGGTGTACCCAATCTGACCCAGGACCACCTGATCCAGCCAAATCTCAACCTGATCCAGTCTCAACCTGATCCAGCCAAATCAGCCTTGATTTGGTTCAGGATCTGGGATGCAGCCAGATCCAGTGCACAGTTCTAGTTCTCAGTCATGCTTATTTTTAGTCCAAGTCATTGTTTGGGCCCATAGCAAAGAATCCATAGCCCCAAGAGGATTCTAAAGGTTCCAGAGACCAGTGGAAAAGATGGCCAATTATGCAACATCAAAAAGAGGAAATTCATCGTAAAAAAGAGGGCACAAATTTCCATAAAACTTCCTTATGATAATGTATATAATTTCATATCAAATTCCATGTAATTTCCCTATCACATGATACGCATTGATGCGCATTTAGAAATAATTACTATAATTTAAATAGAAACGCATTATATCTCATCATAGTAGGAAAGACTGCAACCAGGTAACCTGATACTTCTGGTCTTCCTTATGGCTCTTTAAACCAGACTTGGCCAGACAGCCTTTCAGTTAGACAAGGGGTAGTTAACCTGTGGCCCATCAGATAGTGAAGACTGGTTCACTGGGGCTAATAGGGCACAACCGTCCCACAGAAAATGTCAAATTCTCCCTAAACTCTCAAAGTGACATACTCTTTCCTGTCCCACATACATTTTATATTTACTCAAAGCTACAGAGGTATTTCTGTTAATCTCCTCTTCTCTTGCCAATCAGCTCTCTGCACCACTCAGCCAGTCCCAGTCTTGAAGTAGAGGTATGTGAAAGAGGTCTCTCCTATGCGCCTCGAAGCAGAAAAAGGCATGGGATTAAATGGGCTACCTGAATTGTAGCCCTGTTAGGAAGGCTCCTACTCCATCTGATGTTATGAGGCCTATCCAGCACAGCCACTAGAGCAGATATGGGAGAAATTAGGACTGCATCAATAATAGATCCATGTAGCTTTAAACTATAGCATGCTCAGAGGCATTTGCTTGAAGTCTGGGATTCCCCATAGGTAGCAAAAGGGAGCGTTTCCTACTTTGAGGAGCTTGTTTTGTTATGCTTTGCATTTATTCATTCATTTATTTGGAGGAGAAATAGTGGGTGGCTTGGGTGTGTGTTGCAACAACCTGTATTAACCATTTCCCGACATTCACTCATTAAAAGCTGCAGCAGCTACTGGGTGGGGGCACAGCAGCTTGATCTGAGCCACATGCAATTCCAGACTATTTTCCAGAGTATTTCCAGGAAAGGTGTGCGGATTTGCTTCCAACAAGCTGTTCCCGAGCTTAAACTCAGAGAATACCTCAAATACAGAGAAAATGCTGTCACTATTATTTCTAGCTTACTTAGAATCATAAAATCTTAGACTTATAAGGGACCCCAAGCATCCTCTAGTCCAGCGCCCTGCAAGGCAGGAATCTCAGCTCAAGCTTTCCTGTGAGTTTGTCAGTGAACTTCTAAAATGAAAAGTTTGGGCTCTGTGCCTGTCTGGTTATGACTTCTGATCCTTCCCCAAACCTGGAAAGATACTCTCTCTAATCTCAGGCAACATAACAGAGGCTGGTTATGATTAGACTGGTGCGATACAGAGATTATTGCTTCACATTTTTAGGACAAAGGTATGCACTGCAAATATGTTCTGCTGTGCTCTGATGTGCCCTGACTCAAATGAAACAATCTTTTTTTTGTCTGTTGGTAGGAATACTTTATTCTTTTAATTTAGAGGGGGAAAGGTGATTTTGATAACGAAAAGTGAACTTGATTTTCTTTGAGAAAGTGGAAGAAAACCGCATGGATCTGGAAGCAGGTTTTCCTCACATTTTAGAGCTTTTTGAGTGTTAGTTTTGATTTTGGCAATGGATATGTAGGTGTATACAATACACAATTCAAAAACTTATGCCATGTGTCAGGGCAGGTTGCTGTCCCACAAAATCTGGAAGGCTGTCCTTATGGCAGCTATACCACATAGGAAAATTTCTATCCCAGACTGATCACATTCAGCATTTTAGGCAATGACATGCCCAAAAACCTTAGAAAATTTTTTTTATATGCCACGGCTGCAACCCAAACATTGGTGGCAATGAATTGGAAAGGGGGAAATGTTCCAATTATATTGGACTGGCAAAGCAAGCTTCAGGAATATATAGAAATGGCACAATTGACTAACAGCCTGAGGGGCAGTTCAAGGCAAATATTTGTTCAGAAGTGGGATAAGTATAGGAGATATCTACAAAACCACAACAGCAGTATAATGTCTATGGCAGCATTCTGTTGACCCTTGTTTAAAGATATATATGAGAAAAACGATAAAAGGCACAAATTGTTGTAAGAATGTATTAATAAAAATACAAAGAGCAAGCTAATAACGATATGTACATTCACTATTAGAAAGAGAATAAGCAGGAAGTATAACTTTATTCTTTCTGTTTAATTTATGTTAACAAATAGACAAGAATATAAGAGATATCAAAATACAACTTTAATTTGATTTCTGTAAATATCGTAATGGTATGAGATTTTTGTTTATATGGTTGAGATTTTTGTATATGTAAGATGATGTACAGTATATGTTATATATGTAATATGAAAATTTCAATAAAGCATTTCTACAAAAATAATAATGAAACTTTCTATCCCAAACTGATCACATTCAGGCATACGAAATGTGTGAAAGAGATTTAAAGATGTTTTCAGCTGCCGTGTGTAAAAAAACCCCCACTGTCTCCGTGTATTGCAACAGTGGCAAGACGGAAAGCTCTGAATAGCACACCCTTGTGAAAAATGCTAATCATTTCCCTGAAAGCATGTGCTTGCATACAATCTGTACAACATTCCTGTACTTGTGAGGGCATCACAGCGTGTTCCAGTCTAAATAAAGTTGCCGTGGAACAGATAAACAATTACACTTCAACACACCCAGATGCACACTCAGAAATGCTTTCTTATCAGGCCCGAGATAATAAACACGAGGAGGGCAGCCAAGTGAATCGGACCTGATTGACAATGCATAACAGATTGCCTAGCATATTCTTTGAGAGAAGGAGAACATACAATTAAATAAAAGTCGTGATTAAAAGGCAGAACCCCCTGAAAAATAGATGTCAAACCCACAGCTAAACTAATGTGGTACTTCAGGTGGAAAATTGAGTGGACTAATAGGAGTAATAGGAGCACTTGCTCCTGGTAGAGCCTGAAAAGTGTAAATATTGCTTGCCACAGATGCTGAGGAGTTGATGAATGTATCAAAATATTAGCATCCAAAGCCTATCGGAGTAGGTTTGCCAATGTGTCTAAGCTCGCAAAGGGTCTTTGCCTTCCTCCTGTGGCTTTGTATTAATCTCTGGGCTCTGGCTTATTCTCCTGGGGTGGCATGCAGTATAATTAGGGGATAGAAATACATGAAGGGGGGAAGGAATGGGACTAATTAAGGTAAGCTATCTCAAACCTGTCCTCATCCTTTTTAAACCATCTAAAAATACACACATGGTGTGGCTGTTCAGCGTACTGCCCTTCAAGGGGAAAGGAGCCAGACGCAGTAATTGGGAGGCCTGGACTCCTGCTACTGGGGTGCCCCGCTCTTCAGGAAACCTATTTTCCACACCAAAATTGATCCTGCAAGGTTGTTATCTTATAATGCACACGTAGAGAGAGACACTTGGAGGCCTCGGGCTATAGAATATCAGGGCCCTTAACAACTTTGGCAGTGCATTATGGGATGCCATACCCCAATCTTGAGCGACTTGATGCTGATATGGAATTAACATGAAAAAGAAAACCAAATATCTAAGCACCAGTCCTTTAAACACTGGGGGAGGAGAACCTGAACAAAGTAAACATGTAAAATTAGGTTTCATGACATCCAAACTGAAATTAACTCTGGCTTTCTCACCACCTAGGTATGTTTGGGACAGGAGATTGGAATACAGCTAGGACTTTTATTTAACTATCCCAAGCCCACTTTTGTTCCTCAGCAGACAAATTCCAGGCAGGCTGAATAAATAAAGTCATTTGTACATAATTGCAAGTGCTTCTTTGACATTTCCCCGTACATTTTTAAGGGCACTGCCTGCACGTTTGGGGCCAGTGAATAATTTAGTGCTGTTTGACATAAATTCCGTGGGTCAATTATTCAGTAAGTGCATTAATGCCTTCTGACTTTTAAAGAAGCGTGTTAGATTTTTGGCAGGCGTATCACGTTACATCACTTCTTCCCTCTTCGGCTGCATGGTGGAGAATGCTAATGCAATCCAACAATGTCACTTGACAATGTTATCCAAACAACAATTAAACATTCCTCAAAGCTTCTTCACAAACCCTGATTGTGTATCCCTAGACCTGTATCTATCTAGCAAAGCCTTGACAAGTCTTGTTGACTGATCCTGATAGGAGTTGAGGTCCAAAAACATCAGAAGGGCACCAGGTTGACAAAGGCTGATCTAGGCATTTATCAGAAAGAGAACACACCACAGTATTTGACCAGCCTTTACAAATATGACAGATTTAACATAGTCCCACCAATCTTATCTCGTGCTAATTTTAAATAGCATCCTCAAAGTACATGGAAGGGAAGGTGTCTCCTGATGCGAAGCAGAAATTCTCTTACATGGGACATGTTCTGAAATGCACCACAGGACAAAGACACAGATCCCCTGGTTTTTATGCCTTTTTTCTGTAACTCTCATCCCACCCACTCTGTGCTTCTCAGTATTTTTAATTGTCAGGATTCCTCCTGACTGCCATCATATGGGTGGCTCTGACTCACAACGGATTGCCTCCAAACTAGACTTAGCAGATGGCCTGTCTCTAGGCCGGAAAGAGCTCGCATTTGTAATTGCTGCTAGTGTGAGAAAGAAGGGAACAGTGAGGGAATAGTCATGCCATCAGAAATGTCCGTCTTTTCTCTTCCCCTCCATTATACGCTGTAAAAACTATGGTGTCATCCTAGTGCTGACATAACAGGAACTGTGGCAGGGGGAAAAAAGGAGTATGAAATTATCCATACATTTCATCAGGTGAGGCCAAAGAAGCCCTGATATGCAGGGAGCTGTTTGGCAGTTGCCAACTTCTGTCAATGCTATGGAGATGATGATGACGATTGTTGTTGTTGTTGTTTTATTATTTCTACCCCAGCCACAATAGACAGATAGCTAGATAGATAGAGATGATAGAATAGTCATCAATTAGCATGGGGGTGGGGGTGTTCACTAAAAAATCCAAAATGGAGCAACTATTGTTAGCAGCACCAGCAGATATCACTGCTTGTTATAACAGTAAGAAAATACTGCATTGGAGTGATTGCCTCAATTAAGATATGGGGCATAGATCAGTCACCATGAAGCTATATGTTCCAAATAAGCTTGCAAAAGAAAAAATCCATTTTAACCCATGATTAATGGATTTAATTCCCTAATCAACTGAGGTTTTAGCATCAATATTTTGTAACTTCGTTGCCAGTGAGAACTGCATCATATTACATATTCAAGAAAGAGACAGAGATGTCTCAATACAAAGGGCTGTAGACCTCCAAAATGAAGAGTTTCAATTCACTTCAGCTCCAGAAAACTTCTATGTACACAACCAAATTTGTGCATGGGGTTTTACAGCAGGAGTGGGGAACTCTCCAGATGTTATGGGACCCCCAGCCAGCCTGGCTGATGGTCAGGAGTGATGAGGGTTGTACTTCCATACATGTTCTGCATGATAGTGAAACTAATGAACACACTGCATTGAGATTGCTATCTGTACATTGAAATCTCAAAACTACAACATTAAACGTTCACATAATGAAAGAAGTTCATTAACGAAATCTGTTTATTTTAATGTATTGCACACAAATCCCAAAATATTGGCTAGAGGCTGATAGATTAGCAGACCACTCTAGGCAGATGTATGTCCCATTATTCAATTGGATTTTGTGCTAGATATAGGATTGCAGATTTAATGTGATATAACTTTAGAATAAAATATACGTGTATTAAAAAGCTACTCGTTTCCCCCCCAAAAAAGTATTGTTAATTTTTAAAATATTTCCTTGCAGTGTGGAAATTCAGAACACAGCAGCCTTTTTGACAGATGGCATAATCAGTAGCTGAAAGGACCATAGATTCTTATTGAAATCAACACTAGCGATTTTCAAGCATGGCTATCTTTTTACACAAATACCAGAACTCGGAGCAAATATACCAACTAAATTTTCAAAAAAAATATTTCAATGGCCACAATCCAGCAGAAGTTAATTACTTTTATCCCCCATTGATTTCTATGGCAGAGTTAAGCACACATGTATAAATCTCTTGTATTGGAATCAAGGGGACTTAGATTGCCTTAGCGTTTGGAATTGTGCTCCATAAAAATGGAAAGAAAGTATTTTAGCATATTAATTTTCAACTGAATAAATTCTTCATATGTAAATAAATCAAACAAATCAATCCTATATTTTTATTTTAAGGTAATTTAAGTTGCCTGGTTTGGCACAAAACACACCTGACTTCCACATTATGCATAGATTTTAGTCCATCTTTCATTTTAATGGTGTTTTGTTTCTCAATTCCTTATGGATTTAAGAAAAGAAAAACTCTTTATTCACCCACCCACCCACCCACTAAGTTGCTTCGATTTAAGGCTACATCACCCAGCTAAAACATTTTGAAAAGATCGTTGTAATAAAAATAACCAGCAAAGATCAAAGCAGTACTGAAGACTTAATTGACACATGTAACTTTATCTCCTGCTCTGGTTATAGAGGAAGAAGCCAGCTTAGGAAAAGAATGTATTCCCACTGGGTGCAAAACAGGGAGTGTGACAGGTGCAAGAGGCTTATGAATCATGGTATTTCTAGGCAAGCAGATCCCTTTTATTTCAGGACAAAACAGCAAGCAGTTTTGTTTAGCTCTCGAGCAAAGAAAACAGGAAATTGTAAAACATTAAGCTTTAGGACAGAAAATAGAAGTTCCTTCGCTTCCTCCTCCCACATGGTTTTTATGCATGGTAACTGCAGTTTCAGAATCGGTGGTGAAGACACAATATGAGTGGACTATGTTGTGCTATTCTTGCAACTGTTTTTGTCACACACCCAGGACATCTGAATTGCATTTCATGTATTGCGAGTACTGCAAGGCTTTTCTGCCAATTAAATTTTACTTAGGCACTTCCAATCAGTGTAGTGCAGGGAGAAGTTTCCAGCACAATACTACATCCATGCAATGACTTGGATGGAATCCACACACATATAAAAAACCGTTCTCAAAATGCTTTTTTTTTAGTGTGTTTTTTAAATAATAAAAAATACATTGAATTTTCCATAAGGCTCACCATCGCCATCTAGTGTCACATTGTATATTGCACTTAAAACACACTTAAAACATTTTATTTGCAGCTGTATAGCTGAATCCTTGGTCTGTGTGAACATACAGAGCTGGTTCACAAAGCCCACAATTTCTTATCATTTGATCATGCCCATGCCTGAGGACCCTCAGATGTCTTTGTGAATGAATCTGTAGAACATTATTGTGTTTGATGGAAGGGGAGTGGGTATGAAATTTCTGTATGTGGCCTTTTATTTGTGCCGGTTCATTCACATAAGTCACCAATTGGTGCTACATTCATAAAGTGGTTATTCTGAATGTGTGAAGGGCACTAGCCCATGGCTTCAGTAAACTGTAATAAGAGTTGTTAGTGCAAATCAACACCATGTTTTCATCTTCAGCCAATTGACAGGAGTACACTTTCCCTTTCTGATCATTGATAGTGTTTTGGCATCTCTCTCATCTTTGACACCCCAGAATATGCCAGACCTTTCCCTTGGGGCAGACATGTGTCCATGGAGAGATGGACTGACTTCATTCTTGTATGGTCTACCTCCTACCCACCCAAGAGCTCCTATTTGGGAACTAAAAATGCATATCAATTTCACTTATTTATAGTTTCAATGTCCCACTGCTTGCAGTCATAATTCATTTCACAGGGACAAACCTCAGCATGTGGCTCAAGGATACTTAAAAGACTTTGACCTGTCACAGTCACACCTTTTGCATTTTATTTATCTTTCTCATCTGTGAATAAGAACAAGCAGCTTCAGCAGCGACTATGGCACCAACTTTGTGGCGGAGCATCCACAAAGTTTAGCAACCATCATTTCCACATCCATTCCTTAAAAGTTAATTCTGCGACAAGCAGGGCCAGCAACAAAACATTGCAGCGTGGAGTGCAGTAGTTTCTCTTCCCACTTAGTTTTCTCACCTCAGCCCTGTCAGTCAGCATTTTGTGCCCTCCAAGCATGCTCAGTCCTCATTGGTTTGTTTCCCCCCTAAAGTTTTTCACACCTGCTAATTTGGCATTCCTCTAAACCTGCTAATGCCTTTAACATTCTGTGTGGGTGGTACCTTTTGGCTAGGTAGGCAATGACACTCAGCCTGACTTTTGGAAATAAAATGAATTTGCTAGGATGGTAATTCTGTGTAAACCTGCCTGAGAGAGGAGTATTGAACTATTGCTTCTTTTTGAAATGCGTTTATGATTTGAAGGGCAAAGTTTACTTCCTATGTTGAATATGCCACTTTCAGGAGAGGTGCATCCCTAGCCAGTCCAGAAGTCTAGTCCATGTGCTTGCAGCCCTTCCAACTTTGTATATATCATAGAGCATATCTGAACATTTGTTAGTCTTGTTCAGGTAAATGAGTGCAGATAATTGAGTGCAGGTTTGAAGCCAAAATAACCAGAGCAGGAAAGCTGGAAAATTCAAAAATTACTAAAGATAATTAAATTAAGGGTTTGTCAGCTTTTAAATGCAAGGGGCAGGGAGAATAAGGTTTGTGTGACTTTAATAGCTACATGGCAAGTGGAAATTCAACAGCTGAATCTTATCCTGGCATGCAGATGCAGTAATTGGGTAGAAATTTCAGCAAGTCACACAGCTCTGAAAAGCACAGTAGTCCTGACAGAAGAAGAAAAAAGATAGCAAGCTTAACTTAAGGTGACATTTCAATGCCCCTCCCCAACACCACATGAAGGAAAACTGTTAGAATGAATACATTTCCCACTGTAAGAAAAAGGTCCCTCAAGTTTAAGGTCATATCAGCACTTCACAAAATGATACAATAAATAAATACATTTGTCACACACTCAATATTTTGAGTGCAGTGTGATTTGTTGCTAAAGGAAAGCTGCTTCAATGAGTTACTCTCTTTTCATTTCACTGACCTTTGAAAAACAACAGCACATTTTTGTACAGAGGTCACTAGCATGGCTCCTATTGTGTTTTGGTTTGATCTAAAGCCAACAAACAGCCCTTGAGAAAAGATTAAATAGTAATCAGTATTTAATTCCTTTTATGGCTTGATGATGAGAAATGTTCACCCCACCTCAAATTAGTAAGTAATGAATGTGATCTGAGACTGCCAAATGGACTTTCTTTCAGAGAATCCAGCAACATACAAGTTCATGACGGAGCAGTAAAAAACAGGGAGTGTATTCTTTCCTCACGGAGAAAGCTGAAAGTTTGGTGAGTCAGTCCAGAGCAAAATGGATGCATTGCAGTGTTGTCTAATATTCCAAATGCAAAACCAGCTGTCTGTCCTTCAGAACATGAAGCAAGTTACGGCTCTGCGGCTGAACAGACTTGAATGACAGGCCACTGAGAAAACATTATTTTTATTTTATTTATTAATAGATCACTACACCACACTTCATTGCATATGTTGAGGATAGCTGATTAGGGAGAGTCTGGTGAGATGAATGCTCCTCTCTTCCTTTTCTTCAGAGAGAGAACTGAAGTTTTTCACTTTTCTTCCAGGAGAAACCATTCCACTAACTGCAGTTCAGAAAAGGAAGGAAGAAAAACCCTTCTATGACCTGCTAGTAGCCGATAAAGGAACAGAAGCTGAAAGATGCTGGATGCTTGCCATATCTAACTAATACAGCAGGTGCAGCTGTTGCTCTGTACCCTTCAGGATCAGGCCCTCAATCCAACTTGGAATAGGAGACTTCGAAGAGTTGTGCAAGCAATACCATAAAGTTTGCCAGTTTGTAAATTTTACATGGCATGTTACACTCTCAGCAGTAGTAGTAAGCCACCCTTCATCTGCAGATCTCAGGATGGTTCGCAACATAAAATGACAATATAATAACCACAAAATTCATAGTAAAAATAAGAACAATAAATTAATAACATCCCCCTCCCAAATCAGTTTTTTTCTCTCTCGGTATGTTTGCTTTTAAAATAAAATAAAAGGAAAACAATACATGCTTCATGGGTTCGGCCAGATTTTAAAACCAGAAGGGCTCCTTAGGGCAATGGGAGGGAATCAGTAGCCCTCCAGGTCTGGCTGGACTTCATTACCCATCTGCCCCAGGCAATATGGTCAGTAGTCAGGGGTGACTGGCTTTGCAGTCAAGCAACTTCTGGAAGGCCACAGATTCCCCATCCGTGTATTTTGCAGAGGAAAGAACAAAATGAGACTTGCTTCTCAGTTGTCATGCCTAGGATTGTAGTCTAAATCTATTTCCTTGCCCTTCTCCCTTCCTCACATGCCAAACATATTTTTCCCCCTTGCAAAAAGACACTCATAATCCTAGGATAAGAATCATTTAAAAATAAATATATTATGCTGGTAAGAGAAAACATCTTATGCTTAACACACACACATACACACACTACATAATTCCATCTAATGTTTTGATCACTCTCTTATTTAAACAGATTTAACTTGGCAAAATGGCAAATACTCGATGTTCTATTAATTGCAAACTTATGACTAGGAAAAGTGTTAGCAGCTGCTTTGAGGTAAAGAGCTCCCTCCCTCTCTGTGTGTGTGCGTGTGTTTGGTTTCCTCAATGGCAGCCACAAAACATCCTAACAAAAAAAGAAAGGAAAGGAAACTGTCAAGAGGCAGTCTATTTATTCATACCCAAACACCAGTTTCCATGGGAATAAATTTAGTACTTTGTGTGGAGACTGAATGATCCTGATTATAATATACAGTATACTACTACTAAATTGTCCATCACAGCAAATATTATGCCACAAATATTTCCTCTGCTTCCTTCCCAGTCCCACAAAGGAACTTTCCACTGAAACATTGGGGTTGTCAACTGATGGAGGGGAATTATCAAAGCCTGCTTGTATACTTTTGGCATCCTATTGATATGTAGCAAAAAGCAGTTAAAGATTCAGGTAGGTACCCATGTTGGTCTGCTGCAGTCGAAATAAATGAACAAAAATATAAAATTGTCCAGTAGCACCCTAGAGTCCAACTAAGTTTGTTCTGGGTATAATCTTTCATATTTACATCATCATTATAAGCAAAATTATTGCCTGGAGACCCAGTGCTGTTATAGGCATGACTAGAGACCAGCAGGCAGAGTGAGACATATGCCTCAGGTGGCAAATTTTGGGTGTCATGATTATTGTTGTTTAGTCATTTAGTCGTGTCCAACTCTTTGTGACCCCATGGACCAGAACACGCCAGGCACTCCTGTCTTCCACTGCCTCCCTCAGATAGGGCAGCAAATTTTTACTTATTTGATTTCTTGTTAGATAACTGCCTGGAAGGCGGAGAGGTGCTTGTGGGGTTTTCTGCCTCAAGTGCCAACATGACCTTGGGTATTATGTGCCATGACTTGGTAGGGGCAGGGACGGACTTTGGTAATTGTCAGGCGTGCCGTCAACAGTTCACTGGCTATCTGCCTAGTGAAATCAGAGAAGCAGAGAGAGCTTTTCAGTTCTTTAATTTTAATCCACAGGTACACAGGAAGACATGGAAAATACACCCTCTTGCTTGAGCCGACATTGCTCAGAGTGCTGCTCCAATCCCCAGCAAATATTTCCTAGCAATCAGATCCCTCCTGCTGCCTGCTAAGGACAATTCTCTTTGGGGCTTTCTGCTCTAAGACACACAATACATGTCTTGTCCTAGGGAAAAGAGGTGGCTCCAGAGACAGCATGTCACTTGGCTGATGTACTGTTTCTAACACATCTAACTCCTGTCTCTGTTCACCACTACCTTGCTCCTGTTTGTCGTCACCCATTATTTCCCAGCTCCCCCTTTTTCCTCTAGGGTGTGACCTGTCTCAAACCACCACTCCATACTCTCTCCCACTTCCTCCTCTCTAGAAGGCTCTTGAGGTGGCAGTCTCCACCAGTCCCCCTCATCTGCCCAGTCCCTGACATCAAAATGGCACCCTGAGCAAGGGCAAAATTATTTTCACAATAATTCATTTTGGTACAGCTGCTTTTTCCTGCATCTTCTCAGTAGGCACCTGTATAAATATAAATTGCTTTGTTATTGTTGTTGTTATGATTATTGTTATTATTAGTAGTATTAGTATTATGTGCCCCGTCAGCTTGGCACTGAGTGCAGGGGAACTTCCTGTACCACCCTAAATCCAGTACTGGGAGGGACATCATTTGCTGCTCTGCCTCAGGCAGCAAAAATGTATTGGGCCAGTGCTCTCCTCCACATCCCCACATGCACTACTTGTGGGATTTCATGCGACCCCTTGTATAAAACAAGTTTTAAAAATTGCAAATCCAGACACACACACAACAGCACCTGTGGGATTTCATGGGCCTGTAGCACTAGTGTGGGACCCTTTGTATGAAACAAGTCAATAAATGATGCGACTAAAACCTCATAAACATAGTGGATGCAGAGAAAAAAACACCCATTATTGCTTGAACCACCTCTTCTGACAAGCAGCATTAGCAAATGGTCAAACTATGTAGAGGTTTACCTGACTTGTTCTGTGCTTTAAATGACAGCACATGTTGAGCCTTTAGGGCAACAGCAGTGATATGCCTATTAAAGCTGGCACATGACAGGATGAGAAATCTGATGACCTAAGATCAGTCGGGTCACATGAGAACTCATGGTCTGTCTACTCCATTGGATCAAAGGGCTGTAATTTGACACTCTAAGAGTTGTAAGGAAAGCAGTGTGGGTGTGGGTGTCAGGGGAGAAACTGTTTAGGAATCCATTATTCAGATGCTTCCACACACACCGTTTTGGGGTAGCAGTCACCGTAATGTCCTTGCCTTGCCTTCCAGTAAGGTAATTGTGTAGGACATCTTCCCAGATATCACAAATGAAATGCTTAATTTATTCTGTTGCATTTTCCAAGGCCTTAAGTTCATAAGGTCCATTGTTTAAAAACGGTGGGGCAGAGGGTTGGTAGTCATGACAACAAAGAACAGTCAGGTGACAATGCACAATGAACAAAACTGCCAGTCCAAAGGATGATTATCGTTAAATGAAAACATTTTACTAAATCTCTACTGTACCTCATTCCCGGTGTGCGTAGGTCATTTTTAGATTTTAAACCTGTGGGAAGGGCCATGTGATTTTCAATTCCTGGTGTGCAATGCCTAGTAATTTTAGGGGCATTTCCGCCCCCGCCCCCAATAAGAGATGATGTTGATGCCTGCAACCCACAAACTGATTATGCCAGCGTGTTTCGACTGAAGCCAATCAATCACATTGATCAGTTTAATGGGACTAATTCTACTTAAATTCAAGTACTTTAGCTTAGCCGAGGGAAGGATTTAAATCAGTATTCTCCTTAAAGGCTGCCATCGTGTGCACTGATTTTGGAGTAAGTACCAGTGAACTCATAGGAGCATGGAAAGCTGCCTTAAACCAAGGATGTGTACACATTACCAGCTTAAAACAAACTATGTCAGAAAATGGGGCGTGGGGGTGGGAATGCTTCAAAATATAAAGTGTAAAGTGATGTATGCTGGGACAAAAAAATCTTAATTTCACATATACGTTCATGGGCTCTGAACTGAAGGTGATGGACCAGGAATGCGACCTTGGGGTGGTTATAGATAGCTTGATGAAGATGTCAGCCCAGCGTGTGGCAGCTGTGAAAAAGACAAGGGATCATTTGGAAAGGAATCGATAACAAAACTACTGATATCACAATGCCATTATACAAATCTGTGGTGCAACCACCTTTAGAATACAGTGGACGCTTGGGTTGCGAACGTGATCCATGTGGGATGCACATTAGCAAACCCGTAATGTTCGCAACCTGCAGCATCTGCACACACACGGGTTGTGATTTGGCGCTTCTGCGCATGCGCAAAGCGCAATTTAGCACTTCTGCGCATGCGCGACCCCCCAAACCCAGAAGTAACCTGCTCCGGTACTTCCGGGTTTCAGCAGGTCCGTAACCCGAAAAAACGCAACCTGAAGCGTCTGTAACCCAAGGTATGGCGGTACTACGTATGTAGAGTTCCGATCACCTCACCTGAAACAGGATATTGTAGAGTTGAAAAAGGGTTCAGAAAATGACAACCAAAATTATCAAGGGAATGGAGCAATGGTCCTGTGAAGATAGGTTGCAGTGTTTTGGACTTTTTTGATAAAAGATGAGTAAGAGGTGACTTGACAGAATTTTATAAAATTATACATAGCCTGGAGAAAGTGGATACAGAAAAGTCTCTCCCCCCCCCCATTACAGTACAACTCAGCCAATGAAGATGCACATGGGAAAATTTAGGACAGATAAAAAGAAAGCACATCTTCATATAGTGTATAGTTAAAGTATGGAACTTGCTCCTGCAGGAGGCAGTGAGACCACCAACCTAGATGCTTCTAAAAGAGGATTAGACAAATTTGTGGTGGAATGTTGGCTATGCTCTGTTTCCACAGTTGGAGGCAGCAGTGGTTCTGAATACCAGTTGCTGGAAACTAAAAGAGGGGAGAGTGCTCTTGTGCTCAAATCTTGCTTGTGAATTTCCCACAGGCATCTGGTTAGTCACTGTGAGAACAGAATGCTAGACTAAATGGGCCCCTGGCCTGAACCAGCAGCCTCTTCTTATGTTCTTAATGCATCTCTCAGTGATTTCAAATAATAGACTTTCCCTATCCTGCCTGGAGATTCCAGGGACCAAACCTGACCTAAACCCTGTGCCTAAACAGGACCTAAACCCTGACAGAGGTTATTCTCATGTTTCCAATAGATGCCACTGCCTGCAAATCATATGCTCTGTCGCTGAACTATAGCAGCCATGGAATGATCAGCAGCTACACACCAGCTCATCCACTGCTTTCTGCAAGGGGGCATATGTGCCCTGGGCAGCTGGTTGGGGAGTGACTTCTGCAAGTCCCATACAAGGCCTATTCAGAGAAATTTCTTTTGGATTCTGCCCAGTCTCTCCAGTATAGTAATTCACAGGAAACCCTGTGCCAACCATTTCAATTAGAGCTTTAGCCCTGGCTTCTATAGATGGAGCATTTTGTGGCCACCCCCAGGGTGAACATGGCACGCACCTGATTTTAACAACCCAGCTGAGGCACTGAGATTTGGTTCCATGGGGGAGTTTGTCTTTAATGGGCATATTTTTCTTATTTTATTGGAGCAGGAAAAATCCTCTCTCTTCTGATCAGCTTCCCCAAATGACTTCTTTTCTTTATTGATTTGTTTTCCGGAAGTATTTTCTTTTCCTTCTAATGTTTTATTTATATACCAATGTTCACATTTTTATCCCTAGGAACCTTTTTAGGTCTGCTTTGTTTGCATTTGTGTTTCTCTATTGGAAGTGGGGAGGAAGTTCAACAACTTGAATTTCTATGGTAATTTTTTATAGTTCCGAACATCCCAAAGTGCTGTACATTTAATTACGCACTCACAACAAAGTGACTGCATGACAAATGTAGCCTTTGGGCTTTCCATGGAGGGAGAGAATAACAACCCCTTCCTGCAGTCAGGCGAGAGAGAGAGAGAGAGAGAGAGAGAGAGAGAGAGAGAGAGAGAGAGAGATGCCTAGCAGCCTTCTTGCAAATGAACCACAGTTCTTGGGTGCAATGCACAGAACAAAAATAAAACCTATTATCTTAGGAAAATCAAAAGAAGAGCATAAGGGAAACACCTTTTCATTTCCCCAAACAAAGGTAAAGCAGGAGGTCGACATCTGGCATTTGCCAAAGCTTAATTCAAATGAATGCTAAACAGTCAACTCTGTGCTCATTCTTTTCCTCCAGCTGTACAGAAATGAAGGCAAAGTTAAAGAAATGCAGGGGCCTGCTCTAAGCCAAACCTTGGCTTAGTGTGAACCAGAAGCGCCAAGTTTCCCCCTAGGTTGAGGGGTGTGACATGTGGCACATGTGTGTGACATCACACGTGTGATGCACACGTGTTGTCTCCTTGTTTGGAGAAGGCCGAGCGCTCTGTAGGAGCCAGCCACTGAAGCTGCACTGTGCTCAGCTCCATGCTTGCCCTTCTCCGCCCCCTCAACATTGAGGGGGTCCTGCCCCCTTCCAACAGATACTGAGAGGGCCGAAGACACCTCAACCCCCTAGAGTTGGCACGCCTGGCATTAACTCACAAGCATGCTAGCTCTCAGGGAGGAGATCGTGGTCACTTTGCTCCTCTGCAGTCGTTTTGCTGCTGGGATGCCCTAAGCTAAGTCACAGCTTGGTTTAGCGTGTGGTCTAAACCCAAGTTTGTGGTTTAGCTCTCCCAAACCACAAGCTGTAACTATATCAGGAACGTTCATGCCAAGTGTGGTAGTGATATCTCAAGAAGCGGCTGAACCTATAGAGAACAAACAGACAAACCATTTCCCAAAATACATAATAGATATTATAGTCGAATTAGGAAGGATTTGATCCTCCCACTTTTAACGCATTTCACTGGTAGACTGTTGGATGTTATGTTAACATTCTGTACAAAGGGAGAGTCTGAGTGAACAGATGTAAAGTTTTGTATGTCTTTCTTACATTATGCTTCACACCAAAAGCAAACACTCCATATTATTTGGGGTCTGTTAGTCCAGTTGTATTTTACAATGGGTCTATGGCCGTATAAATAAATCAAATCAGCATGTTCGTTCTACATGAATGAATACCTGAAAGGGGCTCATGGGTAGAGTAATCAGAAGTAGATAAAAAATGAAGTGATATAGATGGTTATCAATCCATTTGGTGAGGGGAATTCAACTCCTGGAATAGGGTTCTCTCCTTTTTCAGCTCCTCCTTCTCTCTGCAGCCCCTGCAACCCTTGAACACTTCCTCCAAGGTGGGGAAGCTTCAGGAAGAAGGGGGGAATTATGAAAATACTCTCTCTCTCTCTCTCTCTCTCTCTCACACACACACACACACACACACACACAGAGAGAGAGAGAGAGAGAGAGATTTATGCACATTCACTCATACACTCTTGTCAGCGCTGCCCAAGGTCCCAGCTCACACAAGACCAACGCTGCTCCTTCCTCAAGTAAAAAAGTCTTTATTGAAGTTCAGTTTCATTTCCAGAGGCGCAGCGCGCAACGCTACGTCTATACCTTAGACCGTCGAAGTTCCATCTGAATCTCCTCCCCCCTGACACCAGTTTAAGACTCTAGCCTTACTCCACCTCTTCCTCTGTTCCTTCTTTCTCTGGGCCCTCCTGCTAGTCGGAGTCTCAGCCCTCCTAGACTCCTCTGACGCTGAGTCCCCTGACTCTTCCCCCTCCCTCCTTCGGGCTTTAGGACCTGGCTCCCAATCCGGGTTTTCTGCTGTCCCGCGCTCCTCCACATTTGAACTTGGCGCCCACGCGCAGCCTCCCACTTTCCTTCTGACCGTTACACTTGTGTCACTGCTCCCTCTTTCGGGGAGGCTAGCTGGACCTGGCCTTCCCTCCGTTTCCCCACTTCCCGATGGGGGCGTGGTTACCCCTGACTCATCTTCTCTCCCCGCTGGAGGAGAAGCTGGTCCTGACTCATGTGACTCTTCCCCCCCACTGTGCTCTGGTGGGGGAACTGGTCCTGATCCTCCGCTGCTCCCTTGGGAGTCCCCTCTGGTCCCTTGTTTATGGAGCGTCCCCCCTGGGACCCCCCTCGCCCTTACCATAGGCGCCCCCTTCTGGGAATCTTCTGATTCGCTGGAGAAGCTCATGGAATCTCTCGGGTCACTGTCATATTCCCCTACGCTCCCCTCTGATTCCTCTCCTCCGCTCTCTATTTGCTCTCTCCCCTGCTCTTCTGCTCCTGAGCCTCTGACAACTCTCATTTGCAAAAACTTTTAAAGCATCAAAGCCTGGATGGAACTGAACCTTCTATGAATGGATGGGCGCCTCTGGAGAACAGAAGACCACCTTTAACTTCCATCCATTGTGTTTTGAGTTTACATTGGCCACATTCGCACACCATACACTTAAAGCACTATGATACTGCTTTAAACAGCCCACCAAGGATTCTGGGAGCTATAGTTTGCTAAGGATGCTGAGAGTTGTTAGGAGACTCCCATGTTGGCACATAAGTAGAGGAGGGATACGGAGAGCCAAAGGGTTAGCATGTTGGTACCTGATTTATCATACCAACATTGTTACATCTGAACTGTCTCTCTCTCTTGCTCTCTCGTTCTCTCTCTCGCACACTTATTGTGGGTCTTTTGACTGTGCTTTGAAAATCTGTAACTCATGTTCGAACTTGCAGCAACAACTCATTCTTCTCCTATCCATCTGAGATCGCTCCTACATAAATTAGAATTTCTGCTTCATTTCCTCTAATTTCATACCAATTTTGGTATTTTTTCATCACCTCTGCAGTAATGATCTCTATCCCTACACCATTATTATCAGACCCCAATACAGTATCTTTTCCATCTCTTCAGCAACGATGCCTCTTTTGCCCACAAATTCATTCTAATCAAGACTGGAAGCCAAAATGTTGGATCTAATAGAGACGGTGATATTTTACCAAGCTTTTACTTATATGCTGAAAATCAATGCGGCACAGAGATTGCTCTGCTAAACGAATGCAAGGAGAAAGTGTATTTGTGGCTTGGCTGAGCCAAAGGAAAGTGTAGCAAAAAGAAGAAAGATTACGTAATCCAAATTGTCTCAGCTACCTTCTTTATCATTGTTATTCGCTCTGATTTCTCCAGGGGTGGAATTCAACATGGAATTTTCCATCTTATTTTTCATGAAACTTAGAATCATTTTAAAGAACAGGGTTCATGAAGGATACTTCAGTGAGTTATAAATCTTGAATAACAATTAGATTGTGTTTTACTTCTGATGAATACCTGTTTCAATTCAAGTTAAAAATGATAATCAGGAAATTGACTCATCATCACTGACACATCAGTTTTTAAGGGATTGTTTTCAGGGGCCTTACAAATTTGTAACATGAGCTCCAACCTACACACATACCACAGGGGGATGCGTCCCATTTTGTCACTTGAGACGAAATGGGAATGTGCCCCCTGCTGCTTCCCTGCCCCCTTGCTGCCACCCCACTGTTGGCAATGCAGCTCTCTCGACTGCATTGTGTGGTGGCACATGTGAAGTGGAGGTAGCGCCTGTCCGTGAAGTGCTAGCAGCAACAGCAGCTTCTGGCAAGATCTCATTAGATTTTGCCAAAGTCTCACGACGTCTCACAAGAAACCAGTGCCACTGCTGCTGCTGCTTCACCACTGGCAGCGGAGGCTGCAGGGCAGGTGGTGGAGGCAAGGGAGGTGCCACCCCTTAGGTTTCTGCCACTTGAGGCAGGTGCCTCAACCTGCCTCATCTGTGGGTTGGACCTGTCACCAGGGCCGTCTTTACCTGGGGGTGCAAGGGATGCGGGGCACCCGGGCACCGAATCCTGGAGGGTGCCAGGTGCCTGCCGCTGAAGCCGCCTAAGCTCTTAGCTATCTACCTGTTATGAAATAATAAATACCTTAATTTTGATCAAGCTAGGAAAACAAAATACATATATACATAAGTATTACCAAAATGTATACCTACTGTTTCACTAAAGGACTTTTGACTTTGTGCACTCATTTACCAAAGACTCGCCGCGCCAGCGACGGCGCTTGTCATTCACAGCGGCGACGCTTGCCATTCACAACAGAACTGTGCACGCGAAATTAACTCTTACATCAAACTATTATGTTACGTATTGTATTGAGCTGGTATGCGGCAGCGGGGTCAGCAGCAACTTTGACACAACTGATGTTTCTCCTAAGTAGGTGCCTAAACAATGCTTATAAGTTTAAGTGTGGTGGTGTTGTATACTTAAATATAAGTCTATTGTAAATAAACTTTCTTTTGCAAACAAGAGATAAGGCATAAGAATGGTATCTGACATAAGCATAATAAAAGTTAATTTGGGGGCTAAACTAAATTTGGGGGCGCTGGGCGGATCTTTGCACCCTGGCGCCACATATCCTAAAGACAGTGCTGCCTGCCACAATGCCCTTCTGTACACATTCAATCTCGAAAGTCCTGAAAGAAAATTTTCTATTTTAATTCTGAAGCTACTGGGGCTTCTCTATTACGTCCCAACACATCCCTGCTGTCTCTCTCTCATACACTTTTTTTTCTCTCATGCTATTTTTGTTTAACATAACATCTAGCCTGAATATGAGTTTACAGACTACGTTGTAATTTGTTTGCTCCTAATAAAGGTATGATTATCCTGTTAAAGTTTTGATTTTTTTAAAAAAAATATTATACTGTTACAGCTGCAAACCTTTTATAAATAAACAAATGCACTGTAAGGCTTCGGCTTTCTGACCTTCACTGCAAAATCATGGATTATTCCCCCCAAGTCAGTTTTCCTTACAAGGTCAGGTTTGATAGACAAATAGCTAGACAGCTTAACTGCTCTTGCCCATAGTAGATCTCCTGTAGTATTTGATGATTTCTAGTTTGCTAAAACTCCTTTTAGCTTCTGCTGGGAACACTGGCTGTGTGCAAAAGATCCGTAGGTAATGCACACTTCATTAAAAAAATAGTTGTATTATTATTTTTCTTTTTTCTTTTTTTGCAAATCTTATTCCAAAGTAGACTTCATTTTGTTTTAAAATTCAATATTTCACAAGGAAACCTCTCTAAAAGAGCTGTAGGATATTTGCGAAGTAGATATCTTGAAGGTTCTTCCATTTCCCCAGCCTCTAGTGTCACACATTTTAGGACTGAACGGAATGTAAGACAAATTATATGGTTGCTTTAATCTACCATTCACCCTCAGTTCTCCTTCCATTGTAGTGAAGTGGCAGCTTGGTTTTTCAAGATCTCTAGGCCTTGGGGAAATGTACCCTTCCCACATCTTTGGATTCTGACAAACACTTTTACCAACAGTAAATCACAGGACAAGGAGAACCTTGTTTTGATATGAGGTTTTTTTGGCACAATTCTTAATGCAAGAAAGTTTAAAATGAAGCTGGAAACAATCTGTTTAAGATCATTTATGTTGTATTGTCAAAGGCACAAATGCTCTGAGATTCTTCATTTTGTGTTTAAGTGGGACCATTTGGTTTAGTTTAAAAAGCTCTTTAGAAAAATTCAAGACAATGTTCTGCACTATCAAACCCAACACATCTTTTGTCTGACCATCTCTCCCAAATTTGTCCTTGGAGCTAGTAAGACTCCTATTCATGAGATGTACTGTAGCAGTTGGCACCCTTCTCAAATAAATGTTCTTTTCCCCGCCCCCAAATCTCCCTCCCTCTGTGTGTGTGTGTGCTGTAGTTCTAGGGATGCGGGTGGCGCTGTGGTCCAAACCACTGAGCCTCTTGGGCCTGCTGATCAGAAGGTTGGTGGTTCGAATCCTTACAACGGGGTGAGCTCCTGTTGCTCTGTCCCAGCTCCTGCCTACCTAGCAGTTTGAAAGCACACTAGTGCAAGTAGATAAATAGGTATCCCTGTGGCAGGAAGGTAAACAGCATTTCCGTGTGCTCTGGCTTCTGTCACAGTGTTCTGTTACGCCAGAAGCAGTTTAATCATTCTGGCTACATGACCCGGAAAGCTGTCTGTGGACAAACGCCAGCTCCCCCGGCCTGAAAGCAAGATGAGTGCCGCAACGCCACAGTCGTCTTTGACCAGACTTAACTGTCCAGGGGTCCTTTAACTTTACTTTTACCTGCTGTAGTTCTGTTGAATTTTAAGGCATTTATTTGAGAGGTTTCTAACCCCAGCACAGAGCTGCATGCCGGCAACTTGTAACGCAACATTTAAACAGGTTTGAAATTGTATTAGATTTGTACTTTTGACATGCCCTGAAAAGCACGATAACTGTCCAAATGGATTATCCAGAGGCACTGTTGACTTTACTGGATGTAATGAGAGGCGCTGGTACTATTACCCTAGCTTTAAATATTCTGGCACTCCTGCCAGTGCTTGGAAGTCAACACCATTGATTTCAGGAGAATGCTTTTCCTGATGCAAGTGTACTTAGGATCTCAGCCCATGTTTCATAACCAAGTCATCAATAAAAAGGGGGGGATCCTTTCCATACTCCACTCACTGTCCTACAGCCGAAGCCATCTAAATGCTGATTGGAATTGATTCTGACACAAATTGAATGCTCCTGATCTCGCGTCTCAGTGGTAGCCTGGAAAACGGGAAGATTTAAGAGGCTATTTTTAAAATTTATTTTTTGGGAAATTCTTATTATACCAGAGTTCAATACCCTGGCAATCCATAGTCACCCATCTAGGCACACTTAGAACAAAATGTCCACTGCATTGATTATGCACGGGACTGAATAAATCAGTTTAAAGAGTGCATTTACCACTTTCCCACAGCCATTTGGCATATGTTCCTTTTAAGTTTTTGACAAAAAGAACCCTCTTGATGGATGAATTCATCTCATAAGTGGGCAAAACAAGGCCCGTTTCTACAAGAGTGGAGTGTGGTTATGAAGCAGTCCCTCCAGTAACTAAATCGGATGCACCACACTTGGTCATTAATCAACAGACAACATCTCATCCCTACAAACGCATAACAGTAATTCATCACCACCCTGAAAGACCCATTTGAAGTTTCTCCTGCTTATTTAGTCATATTGGAAGTCTCTTTTTAAAACTTCTAAATGTCTTCTCAAGTGACCTTATAATACCAAGAGGCATGGATCTTTCAGCCCAGCCCCGTTTGAATATTATAAAAGTGAAAAATGTGGTGGAAATAGAGGAGATACTCAATTCAGGGGGGAAAACCCTGTTTTGCAGAAGTCCCACATTATCCTGTGTTGAACTCGGTTCATTTTGCCAGGATTCACTTAGATTCTCTGATCCCTCCAGACCATATAGGTCTTTTAACTATGTTTATGCTGCATCAGAGAGATCAGGATACAGAGAGATCACACAGGTATCCTAAGGTCTACAATATTCATAGCCTGTAGGGGCAGGAATTAAACTCCATAAACAACTGTTTTATTACCACATTTTTGTATTGGATTAGATTGTTGTAAGGTGTACATTCTTTGTTTCTTCAGCTTGGAAACTGCCTTGAGTATTGTAAAATAGAAAGACGCTATACAAATTAAAAGTGAAATGAAAAAAATTAAGCCTCAAAGTCCAGTGCAATGTTGCAAGTGATGAACCTCACATTCAGGTCATATCTGCATTATACATGTAAAGTTGATATTTCCTCAGAGTCCCTTCCAACTCTATAATTCTATGATCCTACTTTAGACAGACGTGGCTTTCCCCAAATAATACAGTGGTACCTCGGATTACATACACTTCAGGTTACATACGCTTCAGGTTACAGACTCCGCTAACCCAGAAATAGTACCTCGGGTTAAGAACTTTGCTTCAGGATGAGAACAGAAATTATGATCCGGTGGCATGGCAGCAGCAGGAGGCCCCATTAGCTAAACTGGTGCTTCAGGTTAAGAACAGATTCAGGTTAAGAATGGACCTCCGGAACAAATTAAGTACTTAACCCGAGGTACCACTGTACTAGGAAATGGAGTTTGCTAAGGGTTCTGCAAATTGCTAGGAGATCCCTACTCCTCTTATAGCATGACAGTTCTCAGGGTGGTTTAACAATCAACACCTCTCCAGGGAACTCTGGGAATTGTAGCTTTGTGAGGGGAACAGGTGGCTCTTAACAACTCTCAGTCCTTGATGTGCCCCTGGATTGTCACCTTTCTGCCCTCTTTTCACCTTTTCTAATGGTGGGACACTAGCAGCAGAGATACTTTCCTCGACAGCTAGGAGGGGGCTTCCTAGGGCAGACCACCGCCCAAAGGGAGAGAGATCAACAAAATCTCTTTGGTTCCTGAGATGCCTTCTGAGGAACCATGGGATTGCACTTTGAGGCATGTGAACAGCTAATTTCTTCTAAATGCTCTTGACAATTTATCCTTTCATGAGGTTCGCTGCATCTAATTGCATTTTCTTTCTCATCTGTTAACCATCATTGTGTCAACTGTATTGCCTGTATTTATTACTACTAGCACAATTTTAAAATAAATACATATGTATATATTACATTTATCCTGATAGAGGTGAGATCATAGTGAGTCCATAGAAGCATGAAGCAGAATCCAAGCAAGAGGCTGTCGAAAGAGTTTGCGAGTGGAAACATGACAGGCCTATTAAAGAACGTGAGTCATAAATGGAAGTCATGCAGCGCTGATGCAAGGGGGGCGGGTTGGACACAATGTATTGGGGGTTTCCACACCAGTAGCAATATGTAGGAACAGATTTACAGGATAGACCAAGAATCCTGTCAGATTTAATGAGGAACACAACAGAGTGGCGCCTGCAGCTTTGTACAGCCAACTTATTTGCTTATTCACTCCAATGGGAGCTTCTTCTCCCAATGCAAATTGCAGGCATGGGGAACTCAACCCAGAGTGGGACCACTGCAGAGGATATATGTATTTTTAATGTATATTTGTATTTATCAGTAGATGCTAAATAGTGACACTAAATAGCTGTTGGTTATGAGGGTTATAAATTGTGTAAATACAGACATAAAATATTTGCTTCAAGCTTATTAGGGGCTAATTTGTTATGTTTATCTATGGGGCAGTACATAGCTGCTTTATCAAGTGGGCAGAAGTGGAATGAAATGTAGATCAGGCCTGGTTCACACCCTTAGCAGTGCTACAAAGCTGCCTCCATACCCTTCATTTCACTCTACAGTTTGGGTCCCCAAGAGGGATGAAGAGCAGGAAATAATTGATTGCCAAAAGATCACAAAGGAAACTCTGCTAATTATTCAACCCAAACACTGAACTCTTAATTTCCTCACCACTATTGCCCTATTCTTTCAGATGACTTGCTGAATCAACACACTGGCGAACGAAGAGCCAAAGAGTTTCAAAATGCTAAAAGCAAAATTGCCTTAGCAATACTCAGTGGGTGGCCACTAATAAAGTCCTAGATGGGACCAGACAGTTGGACCTGGGACATGCAGCCCTCCTGTGGGCTACGTTCCTGCAATGCTTAAAGTGTTTTTACTGCTAGTTTCCTTCCTCAAGCAGAGCACCAGCTGTAAGACTTGCCACCCACTGAGCATCACTAATGCAAGTTAGTTTCAGATGCTAGCACCTAGCTTATTGGTCTGTAGCTGTCAGAGGTGATTGGGACACACAAATACCTTTTCATCCAATGAAGTGTTTCTTATTTACTCATCTTAATTCTGGGTGGGTGGGGGACAACCTCACAGAACTCAGTGCAGGCTGTTCAGAAGTAGACATGTTTCAATGCCATTCACAAGGCATCGCCCACTTGATTTTAGCTCCCTTCTCCCATCCACATCGTTCACATGCTTTTGAAAATTATTCAAATATTTCCATATGTGTACATATAGTACATAAACAAGCACATCCCTTGATGAAAATCAACAGAATAATTTCACCCTAGTTAACAATTCTTCTGAATCTCCAGTGGGCTAAAAACTAAATCCAGTTCTCCATGTATGAGTTTATTTCCCTCCCCTCTGGAAGGCTACAATCCTATATACATTAAGGTAAGCCCATTGAATTCCATGGGGATTATATCTGAGTACATAAATGGGTAAGTTTTGCCACCAGCAATGTAGTTCATCATCTTCCTAGCCAAGCTTCACTAGATAAAACATAAGAACATGGGGAGCTGACTTCTGTTGAGTTGGATCATCTAGCTCAGTTTTGTTGGTGTTGATTGGCAGTAGATTTCCAGTAGACAGGGATCTATTCTAAGCCTACCTGCAGATGGTGGAGATTGAACCCAGGACCTTCTGTGTGCAAAGCAGATGCTCTACTAATGAGCTATGGCCTTTCCCCAGTACGGTGGTACCTCGGTTTAAGAACAGTCCGGTTTAAGAACTATTTGGTTTACAAACTCTGCAAAACCAGAAATAGTGTCTTGGTTTGAGAACTTTACCTCGGTCTAAGAATGGGATCTGAATTGTGGAAGGAGACTGGTGGTGGGAGGCCTCATTAGGGAAAGCGCCCCTCGGTTTAAGAACGGTTTCGGTTTAAGAGTGGACTTCCGGAACAGATTAAGTTTGTAAACCGAGGTACCACTGTATTATATTTAGATTCTGTTTCAGTCCTGGATTTTAGGAACAAATTAATCATTTATTTTTCATTTTACTGTCTCAAAAGATTCCTTCATATAACATAGAAGAACTATTGGATTTAATGAGAACTTTTGGTCTGTCTTTTATTATCACAGTTATAGCTTGCTGAAACCAGACATTTTTAGGGCAGGCCCACCAAATATAACCATTGTCTGCCTGAGGTTGTCCAAATCTTCAACAAGGATTATTTTGTATAAGATTATAATAATTAATGTTTCTTTATTTACTGCTTTTCAACGAATGCAGAGAGCCCCAAAGGGCTGATGATATATACATATCTTTCTCGAGCTAAGATCTGTTTGGTCATTGTTTCATTTATTTTTCATTTTTCATCATTTAAATTATTTTTCTCTTAAAGCAATAGCTATATACTTTTTACCCTCTTGAGTAAATATATACATATATCCAACATGATATTATAGTTCAGTTCCTTCCCCATTCAGGTGTAAATTTATGTTCAGCTAAAGATTTAGCCTTCGATCCTAAAATACTTTCAATGGGCCCAGCCATCCCAGAGGGTGCTAGAAACATTAGATCTCCTTCTCTAAGGCCACAAAAAGTTGTTAAACTCTAGAGAAGGACAGCCAGTGTTGGATGTCTCCTCTTCCCTACACCATGGTACTTTCAGGGGCCCTTGAACTTCTGTTGGAGCATTAACATCAGTAAGGCAGAAAAGGTGCATGTCATGGGCAGATAGAGGGCATGTTGGTGGGAGGCAGAACAAAAGTAGGCAAGGATGCAAAGGATCCAGTGCTTTCTGGGTCTCCAAACACCACCACTCCCTGACCTGTGGGAAGAAATGAAATAAAACCAATGGGCATTATTTACAAATTAAAATACTTATACCTCACCTTTGGAATCATGGAATCCTCAAGCTGCCTTGAGAACATAGAATTACACAATATAACTTTAAAAAATACATAGCATTATATCCAGGAAATAATCAAACCAAATGGAACAACCCTTCTCCCCGTCCAAAGAACTTCCAAAATTCTCTAAAATAGTGCTGCCTTTCCCAGGTATCGAAAACAACCATAAAAGAAGCTGGATGAACAACCTTTGGGAGGGAATTCCATAATTTTAACACATAACTCATCATATATATAGAACTACCTCTTATCTTAGAGTGCTCATTGAAGATATTATCATTTTTAGAGATAAATCAAAAGCAATTTTCTGCTTAATCTCATCCAAGTTCCAAAATAAGAAGTATAGTATTAGATTATTATCAATATTCATTGGTCTTTTCTTTTGCTCTGACCATGAATGTGAATTCCAAGGGTATCCCATTACCTTTTTGTTCCACAGATCAACGATATCTAATCCAGCATCCTAATCCAATATATGATTGCCACCAATTTCAGGTGTCAGGAATATTCAAACTCCTATATTGATCTCTCTTTTGCAAGAATTTTCAGTTCTACCCCCTCCCATTATTTATAAATTTAATACATCTTATTCCATTTTTAAAAACATATTTTATCTGATACACTAATAGGTAATGTGGGAAACAGAAAAGGCAATTTCAAAGGGCCATTAGATTTTACTACATCTATCTGAGCCATCCATGATAAATTCATCTCATTCCATCTCCTGATATCCTTCTTGATTTCTTTACTATGGATCATAATTATTCTCAGAGTCTTTAAATCCACAGATAAGTTAATGCCCAAATGTTTATTTGAGACTTCTTTCCATGGAATAGAACAGGACTGTCTCCTGGAGCTTTTTGTATCGCAAACCTAGCTTTTCAAATTTGGTTTCATTTAATAAATAGCATGATGCTTTGCTACACTGGCGGAGGATTTCATTCAATACTTCTTTTGAAGACTCTATTAGTTCTGTCAAGGAGATTACCAAACTATCGTCTGAAATTATCTGTACCTTTATCCTATCCGCTGCCTGTTGCCTGCTATAATTCTTTTTATTTGATATATATATATATATATATATATATATATATATATATATATATTCCTGCTAATGAGTTAACGGTCAAAACAAATAACACAAGGAACAAAGACCACTGCTTCCCAAACAGCCACGCTCTCTAAAGTATGTTTAAATAACTAACTATGTTGGGATTCAGAATTAGACATATTTACAAGCCCAGTGGAATGAAAAAATAAAAGTGCTTCTTTTTCTTTTTAGCTTTCAAATCATGGTGGCGGTTGGTTTTTATACACATGTACGTTATTGAAGTGTACCTTGGTTAGATGGGTGTTCAGCAGAGGGGTGGGCAACCTTGATGTAATTTTGAAAGCTTTCTACAAGTGATTGGTTCAGATCTCCAGCAAGAGTGATCTGTTTCTCTTCCAGCAGTCCAGACAAAGAGGGAGAGCCATCATACAGCCACAATAAAACAGGAAAGCAGAACATGAAACCTCATTTTTAATTATGAGCCTGTTACAATTCTGGAACTTCAGAGTCAGGGGTCGTTATACATATGGGAATTAGAACAGGCTAGATTTGCATTACAAACAGTTATAATTAACTGGTTTGGCATCATCATCACTGTACATAACTTCAAGAAATTGATGGGCAAGTGTGAAGAAATAACCAGTCCTCAATACTCTTCCACCAAGACTCCTTCCTTGTTGCCCTTCCGCCAGCAGGTGCAGGCTTTCTTGTTCTAACAGGTTTTGGGGAACTAATTGGTTTTAATGAAAGGGCTCGTGCTTTTCCTATGTTTTTAGCTATTCTTGTTTTTATCTGTAAACTGCTTTGAGTCCCTGTTAGGGAAAAAGGCAGAAAATTTAAAATGGTTTCTCCATTGGGGTGTATGGGGTGTTAGTGGACATGTTGTGCTCCTTCTGGGGTAGTCTGCCCACCTTTAGTCCCCATCCAACACTCAGCTCTCACCTGTGGCTCTTAGAAGCTGTCAGCATGTGACAGAGGTCACACCCTGGGAATGGATTCGACTGGCTGGCTAAACCAGGTGAGGGTAGCCGATGGGTCTCAAACACTCAGTGAGCTAGGGACTCCCCAAGCTCTGGAGGATTAAGCAGACAGGACTAATAGTGGGTCCAATAGTCAAGAAAGTGGTTTCTACACATGCTGCAGAGGGAAGTGGGGGGCAGATGAGGTCATCATCCCGGGAAGGTGGCTAATCTAGGAGAAGGAAAACTATAATCCTAAACCTCCGCTGCCTCATGGGATATCTCCGGGAGAAGAAAGATCTAAGCAGTAGACCCTACACAAATCTGGAATGGAGTCTTAAGATGGTTGGATGGCATCTTGGATGCCACCTCCCAACAGCTCCTGCAGCCAAGCTGGTACCAAACATATTGCTCTGCTTTCCTTTGAACTACATCAGCAAGGCCAAAGGGGGCAGCCCAGGACCTTCATACACTCTGCCAGGGCTTGTGCCACAGGGACGTCACTTCAGTGCTGCTAACACAGCAGTTTGACTTCACCCCTGGAGATGCACGCCATTGTCTTTCAAGACAGATAGATGCCAACAACAAAGATCTCTCCATCCCCTCTGCCTTTATTATTTTATTTATTAAATTTGTACACCAGCCTTCAGCCTGCAGATATCAGGGCAGTTCACAACTTAAAAATATGGGACCTTTTCCCACCAGCCATCATCAACTGGACAGTTTTCTGTGTGCAAGCACAGTGAGTGGTGAGTTTTGAGAAACCATGGCTATCAAAGCCCTGCTTCCTCACAACAGTTGCTGTCTTCAGCTGCTCCAATTTCATGCACCGACCTACAGCCCCTGAGCCTACCTTCAGTTGCCAGAAGGGCTTCACGGTAGCTTGGGAAGCAGCAGGGCAGCTAAGCATAGCAGCTGTCGGAAAGCAACAGGAAAACAGAGGGAAGAATTCTAGGGACATGACTGAGTTGTAATTGTGATCAGGTTGATTAGCAAGTCTGCCACACCTGCTGGGACCAGACGTCAGCAATGACTGTTCCCCCACCACACACACACACACACACACACACACACACACACACACACGGCTTTGTCCTCTGGAAGCTCATCAGCTTGGTTTTTATTTTTTGTGCAATGTACATCTTTCCAAGGATATCTCACTTAAAAATTTGCATCAGTGATTTGCAGAAGGTTGAGATTCCCCAAAGAATCATGGTTTAATTGCTGTTATTATCTTCATAAAGCTGTCCAGGGTGCATGTGTGTGCTTTTATCCCGTGGTTATTTAAAGCTTATCTCAAAGACATTGATAGCAGTGGAAGGTCTAGTGGAAGACTGCAGTCCTGGATTTCCACTAGCAGAGTTATGGTAAAAATAATAGGACTCCTAAATCAATCATTGGCTTTCTCTAATTTATGGCATTGTTGTATTTTCAGGCCCAGCCGTGGCATACACAGCACATCATTATGGGGGAAAGCAGTTACTCGATAATATAAAAAAAGATAACTGCAGAGATAGTTAGTGCCAGCCCTCTGAAGAAAAAAATAAAATACTTAGACAACGGGTAGAAAGTCAATATTATAAATTGAAATGACAAAAAAACCCACCCTGAGATGCCTTAATAATAATAAAAAAAAACCAGCCCCCCCCCCCAAGCTTTAAGAGTTCACATTAGTTTTAACAAGTTGCACAATGCAGTTGATTATATGATACATAGCAGAACTTTCAAAAGCGGAATGAGATGTTGTTAGACATCTTGAGAGTTTCGCGGTGGTAGGAAATGCCCAGCTCTTGACAATGGACCCATGTGATTTGGTGACACCCAATTCCATCCCTCACCCACAGAGTATTTTCTGCCAGATGGTGGATCTGCAGTCCACCAAGAGCAAGAACTAGAGATCTAACCATTCTAGTCAAACTTCCATTTGGAAAATGCTTTGAAATTTCATGAATTGAAATTCATGAAATTCATTTCAATGTTATGGAAGGTGTTGTTTCTACTGCTCAGGCTGTTTTGCTAATGCCTAATGGAGCTGTGTCCATGATGTGCCTTCAAACATCTCCATCAAACATGTTGGATACTTGAGCATTCCTCCAGGCCACCCTTCCTCCACCAGATGCCTTCCAGATGTTTTGATCTACAACTTCCATCAGCCCCAGCCAGCCCTTGTCATTGCTTCAGGCAATGACTCCCTCAGTTGTTATTTGGGAATGAAACCGGAAAGCTATCTGTGACCAAATGAGAAACCGTGATGACTTAAGGGTTTTCATGACCATTCCAGCATATTTGGGACACTCGGAGGATATGAAACTGCATCATGATCTAGTCACAGCTGCACATTGGCAAGAAGCCCTCTGTGACTTCTAAACAAAGTACTTGCTGCTAGACATCCTGGTGTACAATATAAGAAGCCAACACTCTCCATATGCAGACCAAAGGGAAGCCACGTTAATGAAGATGGTTCTGTTTCGGGAAGCTCTGCATTGCACCTCTTCTAAGCTGAATTTCCATAGGAAATATAGGTCTGCAGCACTTATGGGAGAGCATCTGTTTAAGTCAGCGCAAAACTGTGATTTCAGAAGCATTTAGGACTATGCATTTGTTTCTTTTGCTTCTTTACATATACATTCGGATGTGCAGATTTTATAGAAATTTGCATCATGGACTCATCCCTTGAGCCCTTTAGGTATTTTACAATGTTCCTTGTCACTACTGGAAGTCTATACCTGTGGTCACCAGGTGCCTCATCTCAGATGGTGGAGGTATCTGAAGAACAGCCTTTGCCAATCATCTTAACACAGGGGCAGACTGATGTAGGAACTTCAGTACCTAAGGTTGAGTACAAACCACATATTGAAATTAGATTGAAAGCACATTTCCCCTCCCAAAGAATCCAGGGAACTATAGTCCACCCTCTCAGAGAGCTACAGTTCCCAGCACCCTTAAACTACAGTTTCTGGGATTCTTTGGGAGAAGTCAGGTGCTTTAAATGTATGGTGTATATGCTGCCTATATCCCAAGACGTGTAGGCCTTTAAAGGCATCTCTATGAGATGTATACTACATCCAAAAATCCAGCTCTCTTCCCTGGCACTGTCAACTTACCTGAAGCTTCAGAACAGTGTGCATCAGTCTGGTTTGGCGCATAAGCGTGTAATTTGTACATATGGCTCATGATGAGAAGTTACCAAAGAAGTTAAAGTGGACGCCGTGAATTGTGAGATTTATTTATAAAGGTCTCCTGATGAGGTAAGAATACGATATCATGATGTGAGGTAACATGCAAAACAGAGGTTCTCTGCATGAGATGAAAGAAGAATCTTGGCACTAACAAAATTGCAAACAATGTGAAAAGTAAACCCCATTGAATTGTTCCTAGGGCTGCATATAAAAAGCATCTGAGTTGGAAAATCTGCCCATGCAATCCTCTGCACACTAACCTGGAAGTAAGCCCCCTTGAATTCAAGGGGGCTTATTTCTAACTAACCATGTCTGGGATTTTGCTGTTAGGCTTCAATTCTGCACTTGGTTTCTTGGGGGTAAGCCCCATTGGACTCAATGGGACTTCATTTTAAGTGGGGGTATATAGCACTAATCTGCTAATCTGCAGTTTCTTCTTATTTGGGGAATTCCTTTAAAATTCTGCTTCTGTTTGGGTTTTTATTCTTCCTTCCTCACCTTATTGTTTACAATCTCACTTAAAGTGCACTGTAATTCATGAGGCCCTGCTTGGATTCTTGAAGGTCACTCGGGTCTCTGTATGTAGTCATACAATTCTGTTTTTCAAAGGTCAGCAGGGGGAAAAAAGCAAAACTCTCCTTTTGGCCTACTCTGGCTCTGGAGTAATCTGATACTCTAGGAATCAATATATTCTCGAGACAGCGTTCCATGGAAAATGTAAACCTTAATGTTATCTGATATTTGGGTTGTACAAACTCAAGCAAATTGCCGAAACTATAATCCCAGGCTGTGAGTCGCTGGTCCAGATCTAATCAGTAACATGCTCTTCTGTCCATCAGCAGCATTTCTGGTGTAGCAGAGGAAGAATGGCTTGTGCGTTACTGCAGTTATGTTTTTAGCTTTAATAAGATGTGTAGAGGACTGAATAATGCTACATAATTTTAACAAATTATTAGAGCATTTTAAAGCAAGTAAACTATCCTATACGGTTAGTTCATCTGGGATGGTGATTAGCTTAGCGGTAGAACACGTTCCTGGACTGCAGGAAATCCCAGTTCATTCTCTGATAACTTCCATTAAAAGGACTGCAAGGTTTGGGAAGGCCAGAGAGCAACTTCTACTCAGTGTAGATTGCACTAGCTATGGGGGAAAGGGAAGGGGAGAGAGATGGATAGGGAACTACTGGCAGATTGCTGAATACTGTAAAGCAGATTGGTAGGGATTTTATGAGTGTTTGTGAAAAGGAGTGCTTGTGTCATGGGCCAAGGGGAGATGCCTTGGTGAGAGTGGTCAGACAGGGAGGAGTGGGACAAGACTGGAGAACTGAAGGGACTCAACCCAGGGGAGGGGACCAGCAGAGTGGGGGGGGGGCAGTGAGCAGAACTCATTGGGATCTCTGACCCACGGCAAGGGGCAAATAGGTTGCATTGTCATTGGATACTCCAAGTTCAGCATCCCAGCTGATCAAACACTGCCTTCAGCACCACCCCTCTGCCAGTAAAGAATCACTCCCTTCAGTGGAGAGACTAAAAGATAAATCTTACAGTGAGCTGGTCTCATCGTACCTACCTCCATCATCAAGGACAAGGAGACGAGTGCACCAGCACAGGCTGCCTCCTCCACACACTCACCCTACTTGGCAGGCTGCTTGCTTGCCAAGATCTGAGCCTCAGGACATCAGCCACATGAATGAAGGTGCCCACTCTGCTCTTCAAAAGGGGTGTGGGGGGTGTATAGGGTGAAGTCATTGCTGATGTCTGGTCCCAGCAGGTATGACAGAGAGAGAGAGAGAGAGAGAGAGATATGTTGAGTCAACATCTTAGCTTCTGCATAGCCATATACTCTAGAGCTCCGCCATACTTTTTGACTTAGTAACCTGTGACCAGACTTACATTTGGACACTAGCAGATTGTGGAATAAAGCCTTCTGCATGAGTGAGAACCAAGACAGCTTGCAAACACAGGTGGGTTTTCAGGACAAGAGAGGTGGTGTTCACCTCTTTGGGGTCTATTCAGGTTCTCCTGAATATTCTTCTGAGAGGACAATGCTGTGGTGATTGTATATAACCCCAGCCAATGATACTGATTCATTAAATGTGTCTATCATGGGAGAATCACTATGCAATGAGAAGTGATGATAAACGGTGACCATCAGTCATGACATTTCATCTGTTGACTAGCAATAGGGAAGCTTGAAGAATTCAATAAAAGTCAACTCTGATGCAAACTGACTTGATCTATAGCTCCTGGAATAATGTGTGGATCAGATCATAATTACGCTTTGGATTTCATTCTTTGAATGTTGTGGTGAACAGATCTCAACTCAAAAAATGTACCAAAATGTTATTTAAAATGTGTATTTTAGAATGAAATAGGTTATGAATGTATATATTAAGATAAGATACATATCTGAATGCATATTTTGTGAGACAATGCATTTTTTTGAATTTTCGTGCAGATTGATTCAGAAATGGGATGAAACAGATTTGTTCATCACTAACAGCAATAGCTGTTTCACATGCTGGAAATCATCACTTGATATTGTCATCATTGATGGATGGTTTTTCAAGTTCTAATTCATGCAAATTGTAAAGTCATCCGACTTTCAAAAGTGAAGTTCCTTTGAGCTATAAATATAATCAGGCTATCAAAAATAACCAGATGGAGACATTCTTTATCCAAGCAAACAAATACTAGAAAAAAACCAGAAACATGCATATATATATATATATATATGAATATGCATTGAGCACAGTTTGAGGATGTTCTTAGAAACACCTGGCTCCTGCCAATAATTGCATTTGTGAACCCTTGATTGTTAAAATTGACTGGTCTGAAATCTGCTGTTGTAATTATGGTCTTCCATGGTTGCATGGATTCTCAGTAAGCTCTTTCATTTAAAAATGTCCGCTAAAGTCATTCTTTAAATATTTTCATGCTTCAAAGAGGAAAGTGTCTTGGAGCCAATACTTTTTGGGAAAGGCTACCAGAATGAAGGCTGTGTGATTTCATAATGGGTTGTGCTTCCAGACAGCAGGAATTCAAAAGATCCTGGGAAGAAGCAGAAACCAAAGATCTGATGAGATGAAAGCATTAGAAAAAAAACACCCTTCCAAAGTGGAATAGTTCAATATGTATTCCAATATGTATTCTTTTTTAAAGGGGTGCAAAAAAATTCTTGCCCTTACCTAAATCTGCTCTTGGAAACTGAATAGAGATCCCTAAATCAGAACTACTAAAGTTTGGTTTGGAAGGAAGAAAAGTTCAAAGCTAAAATATTTCAGTCATGATGAATTTTAAAAAGGAAGAGTTCAGTATTTTTTCTGAATTAAAGTGAAAATTCACCTGTTTGGTTTTTGTCTGGTTTATTTCTTCTGATAGTGTCCCATTTGACAAGATAGCTACTTAAGCAGGGAACAGAAAAAGAACCCACTAGCTGAAGTATTTTTTGCCATCTTCATCAGGCAGAAGCATGACTGCTGCATGCTGAAGATAAGTAGAACATACACGGTAGGCAATGCCTGCCTGCCTGCTCTACAAGTCCTGGGAAAGACAGAAGGTGACAAGGATCTGTGAGTAGTAGATCTTTGCAAAGCCAATGTGAGAACTTTAGAAAATGAGGCAAAGCAGAAATACGTGGGGCCATCCCTCCACAGTCAATAGTTTAATTTCCCATAGTCAGTTTACTAAGCAATTGCCATTGACATATCTAACACAGCTACACAAAATTAACTTAGTGATTTTTGTAGTCAAATTGCCCTAAATAAGTTTTCATTTCTCAAAAGTGTACACATACTGCACTCTCTCTCTCGCTCTCTCGCTCACTCGCTCGCTTGCTCTCATTTGTATATACAATGGAACCTTGGCTGTCAAACGTAATCTGTTCTGGAAGACCGTTCGACTTCTGAAACGTTTGACAACCGAGATGCAATGGGCGGTTGGCAAATTCCATTGAGAAAATGGAGAAACCCACCTCGGAAGCTGTTTGACTTCCGAGGTGCATTTGAAAGCAGAAGCATTCACTTCCGGGTTTTCAGCCTTCAGGTTCCAAATAGTTTGGCTTCTAAGACGCTCAAAAACCAAGGTTCCACTGTATATATAAAGTATATATAAGCATTCCAAAAACTGGAATATGCCGTAGATTAGCTTGGAACCAAAAGTATGGGTAGGATGGAGAATTGTGTTCAGATTCCCTAGCCACAGGGGGTGAAATGCGGAAACAGCAGATTAAAAGTGGGTTTGATTATATGACTCAGAACAGAAAGGAACATTGTACAAAATGCCTTGTACGGGTAGAATAAAGGATAGAGGCCACAAACTGTAGATTAGAAAGAAGGCCCCTTTCAGATATCTAAGACACAGAAATGCTCCATCTGGAGCAGGACTCCCCTGTCTTTTACTGTTTGTGATGAAAAAGTAGGGAATGTGCTTGTATATGGAATGCACATGTGAACAGCACAGAAGTTAAGTTGTGTGGCTCCTGAACACACCCACACACACCCACGCAAAAGCATATAACGCAGTTTGCATTTGTTCATCTGAATACAGTCCCAGACTTTTCAGTCTGGAAGGAACTGAAAAGACTGTTTATGTATGCTACAACAGCTGCAAGGATGCTCCTTGCCCAGAACTGGAAAGATGACAAGATACCTACCAGGGTGGATTGGCAGGTGAAATTATTCGACTACGCAGAGGTGGCAAGATTCACCGGATAAATCAGAAATCAGGAGGATCAAAACTTCAGTAAAGAATGGGGTAAATTTATATCATATCTGAAAGACCACAGTAAACACTTGAACTCTTTGGCAGGTTTTAAATAACTCTTGCAATGATATATTGACCTTGGAGACAATGGAGGATTGTAAATTAGATGGACTTATAATATGCAGTTTAAAAAGCTACCTAAAGAACCCATGGAGGGGAGGAGGGAAGTCTCGAGATTCAGAAGAATCTTGTGTAATTTTTATTATTTGTGATTATGAATGTGAATGAATTTGTAAAATCAAATAAAAACTTTAAAAAAAAATAATACAGTCCCAGACAACAAACTCTTCAGGCGTAAGGGGGCAGAGACATCTAATGATTAGCAAAATTTGCAGACCAACCTCTGATGACACTACTGTGTAGATTTCAGCTACTGACCTCAAAGTTTCCAGCACTACTTGCCAATCCCCTGAAACAGAGGTTCCCAAATTGTGGTCTGAAGGCAGCTGCTTTGTCACATGATGCTGGCTCCCTTCTGCATTTTAAACTGGGACATCATATCATCTAAAATTACACCAAACAATTTTTGAATACCTTTTTTACATATAACCAGCTAGCCACTGCCGCAACAGCAGTGGGAGTGCGATTATGAAAATGTCCAGGTAGGCATCATGTTTCTCAATACGGTGAACAGTTATGAGATCGCTTTCCCCTGCTAACCTTGTAACACCACAGAAATGGATCAGGGTTCTTTCCCAAAACAGATAATTTCCCTATGCAACCTGAGACTCAAGAAAAGATCAGGAAAGGAAAGGGTGTGTGGGATTTGGTGGGGGCTGAATGAGAGAGAAGGGAAAGAGAAACCAAGAACCCTTTGCCAGATCAGTTTTTATTCCAAGACAGAAGAATTCCAGTACTTGTACATACATACATACATACATACATACATACATAATTTTATTTGTATGCCGCCTTTCCACAGTTCAAACCATGCTCAAGGTGGCTTTCAGCATGAAATAATGTGTAACTACAGCATAACAAAAGGTAAAAGGTTAAGGTAAAGGGACCCCTGACCATTAGGTCCAGTCGTGGCCGACTCTGGGGTTGCGGCGCTCATCTCACTTTATTGGCCGAGGGAGCCGGCATACAGCTTCTGGGTCATGTGGCCAGCATGACTAAGCCGCTTCTGGTGAACCAGAGCAGTGCACGGAAACGCCGTTTACTTTCCCGCCGGAGTGGTACCTATGTATCTACTTGCACTTTGACGTGCTTTCGAACTGCTAGGTTGGCAGGAGCAGGGACCGAGCAACAGGAGCTCACCCCATCGTGGGGATTCAAACCGCCGACCTTCTGATCAGCAAGTCCTAGGCTCTGTGGTTTATCCCACAGTGCCACCCGCATCCCTTTTAACAAAAGGTAGTCATAAACAATAAATAAAACATTGAAACAATACACAGCCAAACTGAAACATTTCCACATGAATCACAAGAAGATCTAAAATAAAGAGACAAAAAACGTACAGCAACAACAGCAAACAACATTCCAGCCCAAGAGTCTGTTCAGCAGCCTCAGGTTTTGTAGATGGAGTCTGTCCAGATCCCCATTTTTGCAGGCCACATGGTAAAAAGGCCTGCAAGGCATGGAGCAAGACTTCCAGACTCGCAGCCAAGATGGTCTCACCTCGTTCATGGCTGGTTTTTTACTAGGCACCAAGTTTCTTCTTTGAGCATAGCTTGGAAAAATGCATAGAACCATAGAACTGTAGTGTTGGAAGGGACCCCAAGGGACATCTAGTCCAACTCCTTGCAATGTAGGAATCAAAACTAAAGAATCCCAGACATATTACCACCCAACCTCCATTAAAAAAACTCAAATGAATGAGTGTCCATCACCTTCTGAAGTAGCCTGTTCCACTGTTGAACAGTTCTCACCATCAGAAAGTTAGTCCCAACATTAAGCTAGAATCTCCTTTCTTGCAGTTTGAATCCATTGGTTGGAGCCTTACACTCTGGAGCAGCAGAAAACAAGCTTACTCCATCTTCCATGTGACAGCCCTTAAGATATTTGAACCTAGCCATCATATTGCCACTCAGTCTTCTCTTCTGCAGGCTAATTCATTAGCATCTCTAAATAGGGAATTAGAAAACAGGTGCTAAGGAGGACTAGGCCTACTGTGGATCTTTGGAAAATCCAGTCTAGTGCACTGTCAAGTCTTTGAGGTTGCATTCCTAAAATGGTATTAAAATGCTAGAAAATGCAGCTAATGAAACATAATGCCATAATAAATTAGTCTGTAAGGTGCTACAAAACTGGTCGGTGTTCCTGTCAACCCATCTGCATGGTACACTTAGTGCTGAAAGTGGGACAGAACAGAGTCCAATGTTGCCTCGCTTTGTTTTAAAAAGACCCAAAACCATCTCACTTGTTTTCAAATCTGGTGTAATCTAAAGAAAAATCTCCCCACAGCCCTCCTCCATCCCACTTGGAGCACTGAGGCAGGGCCAGCCCACCCATGAGGCAAGGTGAAGTGACCACCTCAGGCAGCAGGATCCACAGGGGCTCTAAATCACAGAAGCTGCTCTAATACACCAGATGCCTGATTATTATGAAGCAGCAGTTAATTTCTATTCTGGAAGATGCTATAATACAGACGTTGCTGCACCTTGTTGCACTTAACCGAAAGGCGCTCTGCACATGCTCAAGGATGGCTTTGAGCACTTCAGAAATCCAGAGCTGAGAAATAAATCCTGGAACTAAACCCAAATAAACTGGCTCAGATTATGGACAGTTATGAAAGCGATTTATTTGGAGTAACAAACACCACGAACTTCACGTTGAAATATAGTCCCGTTCCGTAGATGCCATGTCCAAACAGGCTGGGATCTTTCAGAAGCCTGAATGGTGATATCATAGACCACAGCCTGCTGAGGAATGCTGTGGGGCGGTTCCAAGGCAATCTTAGACGGGAAGCAGGGCAAATAAAGCTCCCTTTGCATGGTTTTTGGGTAAGGCAGCTGCATGGAGTTCAGCAGGAAGCTCTTTGTACTGCACACTCCGGTCACAGACACAAAGAAAAAGGTCAAGAGCTTCTGCATCTGTATGTGTCATATTTATGTCACCAGGAATCAAATGCTTACAAGGGGAATCTGAAATGAAGCACAAGTGCTGCCAATGTGCCCCGGAGAACTAAGAATCTGGAAGGAGCGAAGGTGTGTGTGTGTGAAATCTCCCCTTCCACTTGGAGAAATTGCACAGCTAGAGAAACAATGGCTGAGGGGTAAGCTTTCAGCAAGAAGCACAGATGCGTATTCAGCTGTGCAACTTCCATTAAGGCTAATCCCCTTGACAGCCTGCCTTTAAGGATCTAAGAGGGCGAGGCAGTGCAAGTGAGGAAGGGCTATTCTTCTCCACAAATCTTGTAATGGGAAGAGAGGAACAACAGTTGAGTGGTCATCCGAGAGAATTAGGGCAAGAGGCATTAAGATTCTCCAGGGCTGTTGTTAGAAATTATTCTACTTGCCATGATAGATTTAAATAGTGAATTTGATCCAATTTGTTGTTTGTGGAATTATTACCCAGATAGGTTTGAAGGGATACGGAATAGTGGAAGCGAGAGATTCTGAAAGTAATGCCAGTTGCGCTCTGGGAACAGGTCCATGGAGAGAACACGTTTATTCTATTTAGATTTCTAACCGGCTGCCCCAAAAAGTGAAGGAAAGAAAACCCTGCCAGGGTCATAGGATGGGGCAGCTGGAAGAAGCGTCTTCCATCTCCCTCCCGGAAGAGAAATCTGTGGTTACAGAAGCGGAGACAAGGATAGGCTAGAGGGAAATGAGAGGTGGC
This sequence comes from Podarcis raffonei, assembly GCF_027172205.1. Taxonomy (NCBI): domain Eukaryota; kingdom Metazoa; phylum Chordata; class Lepidosauria; order Squamata; family Lacertidae; genus Podarcis; species Podarcis raffonei. The sequence continues at coordinate 73,238,401 of NC_070604.1, read as the reverse complement.
ATCCTATAATAATGCTTTGTGCGTTAAATATTAATGCCCTATCTCATCATCATACTGACTCATAAGGTGACTAAGAATCATAAAAATGCATAAAGCCACAGACGTTTCTGCAGTAGAAAGACCTGACATGTTATCATATGGATTCAGCTGCTGCAGCAAACGGCGTTGAAGGCCGCGGGGGGAGACAGTGGGTTGATCCAACATTGCCTCTCCATTTGCAAAAGGGTGTTGGGGTCAGAAGAAGCTCCCATTCGTGGAAGGGAGCCGGCAATTTTTGCTGATCCACGCTTTCCCCTGCAGCCACCCGCACACCCCTAACAAGAATCTGCTCTGGAATGTTGGGGGACCCTAACAAACAGTGTGGGAACAACCTGGCTAGCTTTAAAAGAGGATTAGACAAGTTCATGGAGGAGAGGGCGATCAAAAGCTACTACACATGATGGTTACTATGTTCTGCCTCCACAGTTGGAGGCAGCCATGATTCTGAATATGAGTTGCTGGAAGCCACAGGGGGCAACAGGGTTCATTGGCCCGATCCAGCAAGCTCTTCTTATTTCCTTAAGTGGAAAGTGACACAGAGGACAGATGGGGGAATCAGTGAAAGCTGCCATCTGGTTCTGTTAGGAGAAGCCTCTATGGGATCCAAGTCCATTCTGTGAAATGAAGAAGTCCTCACAGGTCCTGCATTGTTCTGAAGAATGGCAGACAGGGGGGCTGGGAAATGGATGGAGGATGGATAGTCAAGAGGCCAGGCTTCACAAGACTGATTCTTTGTTGCCTGCCACCTACCACACCTCAGAAGGTGGAGGCTGCTCCGAACATTATTGTAAGGGTTCATAGAGGAATAGACCAGCAGGTTATCCTGGTCTCCAGCTGTTTAGGGCATGCTTTCCATTTCATCCTTAGAGCCAGGGAAAATTCAGGCAGGCCTGGTCAGAGGAGCAATAGCTGCTGTGAGCTTTCTCAGCCTCCCACTGAGGGAGGATTCAGATAGCATTCTGTCAGAATTCCACCTGCCCTGTGGCTCTATAAATGAGGGGGAAAGACAGGCTGGCTTCTGTCAGTGGTCAGAGGGCTAAGAGCTACTGGAAGGTTACACAACATTCCTCTCAGTTGAGAATATGTGACACAACTGCCTCAACTGGCATTGGCTATTTAGGGAGGGGGGTGTCCAGAAATATTCAGGGAGATTCCATTTCTTGGTTGTTGTTTTTCCTTTTTTTAAAAAAGAAACACACGATTTTAAATATTTAACTAAGCCACTCAGAGCCTTCAGGACGGGAAGTGGGATATAAATCTGATAAATGAATTAAAAGGTTTAGAACGAGCAACGAAACATTAAATAGCAATCCAATAACACCAGCTGATTAAACTACCCATTAAAATACCACATACTGTATGCTAAAATAGAACTGAAATCTCCAGAGAGTGAGACCTACTTAGTTTCTGCTAGTAAAATGTTCCAGTGAAAGGGAGGGGACATCACTCAGGGACAGGGAAAATGAATAAAGTCTTTGGCATCCCAAGTGAGAGGCTCTCAAAAAGTACCAATACAGCTAGCTAAGGATGGCAGACAATTGTAAGCCAGGCCAGATTTTATGGTGACTGCAGATCTGAGATTTAGGTTACATCCACACCATACATTTAATGCACTCTTGTGTCACTTTAACAGTCATGGCTTTCCATCAAAAATCCTGGAAACTCTGCTTTATTAAGGGTACTGACAACACCATAGACCTACAGGTCTCAACACCCTTAACAAACTACAGTTCCCAGGATTCTTCTTTTCTATGGCATGAGGTATAAGGGTACATTAAATATATGGCATGGAAGTGACGTTAGTCCTCAGATCTTTTGGAGAGCTCGTTGAATTACAGGATGCACTGAGGGCTGTTCTGTATTCCCCCTCCTGTATTTATAGTTGTGAAGCGGCTTGCAACAGTAAACAGAATAGTAAACATGTTTTTTAAATGGTGCAGGAAGTGACCACATGCCACTCCTGTGTAGGGCCACTGAACATACAACAAATGGCTGCCACGAACTGTACAACATGGGGCAACATTTTGTTACACATGCAATGGTCCTTTGTTCATAGAATTACACAGGAAGTAATGTATGGTCACTTCCTGTATCATTTTTAAAAGCATTTTTTTACCTGGCATGGTGGAGGTGCTGTGATCTGAAGCTGCTCCAAGCGCTTCACACTGTTAAAAGGAATTTTTAAAAATTAAGAACAGCCTTAGTATACCTTATAAGTATTCCTCAGCTGAGGCAGGGGAGTTGACCGTTTTTATGTGCAGATTTGTTCCACACAGGAACAAAGCAGAACATAGGTTAAGATGTCAACAACTAACTGTCTCATATAGAATCAGACCCTATCCTAGTACAGACCACCCTGCCTCTGGAGCCTGTTTGATCTTCTAGAACAGGGCAGGCAATCTGTGGCCCTCCATATATCATTGAAGACCAACTCCCATCAGATCCAGCCAGCATGACAAAAGGTCAGGGATGATGGGAGTTGAAGTCTAACACAATATGGAGGGCCACAGGTTGCCCGCCTCTGCTTTATATAACCTTTGCCTGTCAGGGTAGCCTGTACTGGCTGTGTGGGCAATTGGTCTCCTTGTACCTCTGAATCCAAATATGCTGGACAAAGAATTGGACACAAACTAGAGAGACCTGTGTTGAAATCCTCCCTCAGCCACAATAAAGCTTACTGTGGGTCAAGAGGACCTTAGACCACTCATTCATTTTCAGCCTAATCTAGCTTGCAGGGTTGGTATGAGAATAACATGAGCATTAATTTACCGAAGGATGGGTGGAATAAGAGCAGAACTGATAAATACAGTTTGGCCTACACGTATCATACTTCTTGAGTTCTTCAGCGGCACAATAAATATAGGCTGAGTTGCTTGCTGGGTATGTGATGAAACTCCTACACAACAGCTCTGTTCCATATTTAATTCCAGCACAGACCCACTCATCCCTCATTCTCATCAAAGCATTTGCTTATGTGAATTCCCCTGTAAGGTCCCCAGAGCAGCGGCACTGACAGTCAGTTTTGTGATGTTGGTCTGAACCAGCAAGTAACCACCTACTGAATTAATATCTGGTGTAGCAGTGGGGACAGGCTATAAAACCAGCCGCTTATTTGACAGTCCTACTTCACAAAGAGCTGCAGCATAACGAGTCTGACCGGAATCAGAACCCAGTGAAACAAATAATAAAAGTGTATTAAGATGTGACTGAAGTTAAATGGGTTATAAAATATCGTACAGGGTTTGTTTGTTTGTTTGCTTGCTTTTTGCTGTTGCTGGATTATTACATTTTGAGCTTTTAAATTTGTTTTTCTTTCATTGCTTTATAAATTTCACCCTAGCTGCTTATTGTACTTCTGCTGTGGGACTTTTTTCATCATTTGGTAATAACAAACATTTCTAAAATAAATCCCTTTAGAAAAGATCTGGATACCTTACACCATTACAGAGGAGGAGGACAAGGAGGAAAAGGGCTGCAGGACCTCGCTCTTCGATTGTCCCAATACTTGAAGAGCAAACAGTGCAACCAAAAGACACGTAGAGCAATGGTTCCCTAACTTCCCTCCCCTATGGACCACTTGAAAATTGCCTGCTGTAGCAATTGTAATGTTCTGTGCTAGAAGTGGTGTGATATTTTTTTAAATTGTATTTCAATAGGCATGTTGCGGGCCACCTGAACAAAGCTTGCGGATTACTGGTGGTCCACAGATCAGTTTGGGAACCCTGGCACTAGAGCAAGAAGTCATATCTCAAAGGGGAGATCATTCCACAGACAAGGTGCCACCCCACAAAAGGCCCTGTTCCAAGTTTTTGTGAGATGAACTTCCACAGGCTACAATACAACGAATAGAATATCTTATGAATATCTTAATGGATGGGCAGGTCTGTATGTGCCTAAATGTTTGGGGCATTAAATGTCAGCAAAAAAACCCATAAACATTTTGGCTACTTGGCAGCCAGTGCAGCTCTTTCAGCACAGGTGTCCTATATGTACAAGAGGATGTTCCACTTAGCAACCTGCTTACTCTATTCTGCAGCAGCTGTAGCTTTGGAACCAACCTTAAGGGCAGCTCCATATACAGTGCATTGCAATAATCTGGGCCTGGGACTGGCCATGCAGGGGTCTGCGTGGCTAACCAACTCTGGTCCAGAATCAGTTTTAACTGGGGAATTATTATTTCTTAAATTTGGGGGAACTACTGCAGAAAAGACTCACCCCTAACTCCTGCTGTGGAGAGGGCATCAGTGCCTTCTCCTGTCACTGAGGAGCCTTGTTCTTCTGGGCATGTGACTGAGTAAAACAGGTGTTGGGCTGGCACTGACACCACCTCTGTTTCCAAAGATATGGAGATTCCACTGCTAGAATGGGCAAACCTCACAGAACTAGCCCACACCAAGGAGTGTCTATTTGTTTGCCCAGTCCCAGGACTCTGGCTGCATGCCATGCTGAGAGCTGTGCCCACCCTGCTCTTCAAATGGAAGGTAAAGGTAAGGAGATGCAGCTCATTGGATCAATGTCTTAACTTGTGCTTAGCCATGTGTTTATACCTATGATGTACCTGCTGCACCTTGTAACCTGAGCCTTCCCTAGGTGTTGCTCTGATTTATGCATTAAAGCATTTTGCAGAAACACAGGTGGGAGTTTGAATTCTTTGTCTGACAGTGATGGCCAGGACACAGACCTTACATAAGGGCAAGAAGTGAGGGATACATTCTAGTGCACAGACCTGTAAGATAGCCAGAGAACTATGGGAATCCCCATTCTTTCTAAAACACCGATTTCTGTGACATAACATGAACTCGGAGTCATAGTTTATGCAAACTCTTTTACACATTAGTCCAATTTATATTCCAAGAGACAGAAACCAATATCTTCTCTTGTATAAAACACATTATTTTGGTTCATGTGGAAACTTTACAAATGTGCGTTGTTATATTTTGAATGATGTGAATTTTTTTAAAAAATAAAAAAATCACCTTCAAATAGAAACAAATCAAATTCCACAGGAACAGCTATAAAATGCCTCAGAAAAGTGAGAGTGAGCACTGATAATTGAATTTCCTCTCAGTTTAGAAAATGAGAACAGTGGAGAAAAGTGATGAGAACATCTGGTGTGTTCAGCGGGGTCTTGCTGCCAGAGTTTAATTGTGTTTCTGCTCCAACAATCAGTTGCAAAGCAATACATGAGGGCATGATGGGATACATTAGATATCCCATCATACATTATATATACATAATAGGCCAAACAGGCTCCCCTTGTGTTAGTAGCTAAGGTTGCAATATGGATTCCTCCTGCCCCACTCATGGCAATCTCAGACCCACGGAAGCAGCTGCAGCTGCAGACAATAAGGTTTCGATATGGTACTCATTTACTGAAGAACAAACCCTACTACAGTCAAACCTCAGCTCCCAAATACCTCCATTTTGGAACATTTCAGTTCTTGAACACCAAAAACCCAGATGTAAGTGTTCCAGTTTTCAAACGTTTTTTGGAAGCCGAACATCCGACGCAGCTTCCGCTTGAGTGCAGGAAACTCCTGCAGCCAATTGGAAGCTGCGCCTCGGTTGTCGAACATTTTGGAAGCCGAATGGACAACTGAGGTTTGACTGTATCTGGCTTTCTGTGTTGGGTTGCACTGGAAATCTGATAATTTGTAACACTTCAGAGGTAGCAAAAAAGATTGGATTGTTGTTCTTTTTTCTTTTTTCTTTTTTGCTGAACTCTGAGAGATTTGGAGAACGATGTCCTGGGGGACAACATGGTTTTATACTGTGGACCTGGTTCATCAACACATCTAAAGCCCTAATCTAAGTCGTTGTGAGCCTCCTCTGAAGATCTTAGTGAATGGCAGGAGTGCCAACTAGGCCCCACAACTGTGGGTGCCATGTAGCGTGCATGACCCTGGCACCGAAATTTGTGGATGCCCGGCTCCTTCATAGGGAACTTTGTGGGTGCTCGGGCACCCTGGGCCACAGGGATTTGGCACCTATGGTGAATGGACTGTGCAGTGGGGAGGTATTCTGTCAGGTAACCTTTTCCCCCAGGCCTACAGCTGGAAAAACTCCTGTAAACACCAGAATTCCATAACAGGTGCAGCTGTGGACGGTGGCTCTCAAATCCACAAACTTTGAGGTTGGCCCATCCTGAATGGGGTTGCGCTCCCTCTGAAGGAACAGGTATGTAAATGGGTTGATCCTTGTTCCATCAGTGTTGCCAGATGCACAAGTTAACTCAGTGCCTAGGAGTGCCTTCTACCTTGGCTGTTTGTAGAATGCTCTCCCCAGGGTGGTTCATCTGATGTCTTCATTACATATCTTTCGGCGCAAGGTGAAAACATTTCTCTTTCACCAGGCCTTGGGCCGATTGAGATCCTATATTCTTTGAAATGTGTTTGTGGGAGGAGGGGATTGTTGGTTTGTTCTTGTTCTTGCTCTTGTTTTGTGTTTTTATTTTTTGTTTTTATCCTGAGATTTTTGGATGAAGGGCGGTATACAACATAAATAAATAGTAATAATGATGTCTCTTTGGGACTGTTTCTAGACTCATTATTTCCTTCATTTCCCAGTTCTCTGAAACACAACACAGCCTTCTTTCTTTCTTTCTTTCTTTCTTTCTTTCTTTCTTTCTTTCTTTCTTTCGTGAGAGGAGCAGGGAGACTCTCTTTCACCATTCAGCTCTCAATTCCTCAATGGATTTTGCAGAACACCTGTGATACACAGCATATGTAGTGTACTGATTAATCCGGACTTGTTTGGAGGTTCATTGGTGCAATTTATTAGTGAGCAAAAAGGATGTGTCATGTTCAGAAATCCTAACACCACTTTTGTTTATGACAATTTCATTATGACAACATGTTGAGTGCAGGGGGTTGGCCTCTAATTTATTACCATGCAAGGATTTTTAACCACATCTACCCCATAGTAAATTTGCCCAGGCTGGACTTTTTGCATTACTGCCATTACGAAACTGTGCAAAAAAAGGGGGGGAGACAGCAAATCAATTTCATAGTCGGTGCTCACGCAGCAGGAGACAATTCATACTGACATTTGATACCTGCTGGCTGCTGCTTCCAATTATGCCAGATGCCGGGAGAGCAGGGCTGTCGAAATAACAGTGTCGACGGTGCAATCAGGTTGGTTAAGATTCGGGGAGTGTGGTTGCGCTTGGTTCAGCATGTCGTCAATTCCCCACCATAAGCAAAAGAGTGACACCTACTCCTTTATTTTGTTAACTTCTTAACTGGCAGAGAGACACCCATTAATTCAATGTAAAGCTGCATCTTTGGCTAGAGAACTGAAATCTGCCCAGAGGCTAACAATCAAAAAGATTGGAGGAGATGTGAATGAAAAGTGAAATAAACATGATAAAAAAAGCTATAATAATACAGGCCTACTAGACGGTACAACAAGAGTGCATTGCAGCCCTTGAGGCAAGATCATGCGAAACACTTGTCTGGCGGCTCACAGAACACAAGAGAATGGCCATGTCATCAAATCAGATTCATTGTGCATCCCCAGCATTGACTTAGAACTTGGGTAGTAAGTAGGCAGGACGGAAAGTTGAATACAAGGGCAGGAAACTGCTGGGGCATTCACTGATCTGCTGAGACAGAGCAGGGCACTCATCCCTTTGCAGCAGATGCCTCAGCATAAGTTGGGAAAGGAGGCCAGCAGGGGATGTTTGACAGGAAGCATGAAACTGCACAATTCCCCTGGCTCTCTTTCTTCCTCGCCGGTTTCGAGGGTTAGAAGGGAACAATGGAGCTGTAGAACGAAACGCAGGGCCATTGTTAACCACAGCACACAATGCTTCCCTTAATCAAGCCCTTCTCAGGTGCAAGGAAAGATAATGGTCTAAGATAATGGCTATGCCAGTTAAGCTGGACCCAAGCTCAAAAACGTCCCCTAATTTCACTCCCCAATTCCTCTTTAGCTTCCATTAGAGTAGACCAAGGGTGGCACTGTGGCATAAACCACTGAGCCTCTTGGGCTTGCCAATCAGAAGGTCGGCGGTTCAAATCCCCACAACGGGGTGAGCTCCCATTGCTCGGTCCCAGCTCCTGCCAAACTAGCAGTCCGAAAGCACGCCCAAAAGTGCAAGTAGATAAATAGGTACCACTCTGGCAGGAAGGTAAACGGCGTTTCCATGCGCTGCTCTGGTTTCGGTGTTCCATTGCGCCAGAAGCGGCTTAGTCATGCTGGCCACATGACCTGGAAAAACTGTCTGCGGACAAACGCTAGCTCCCTCGGCCTGTAAAGCAAGATGAGCACCACAACCCCAGAGTCATCTGCGACTGGACTTAACTATCAGGGGTCCTTTACCTTTACCTTTCTTAGAGTAGACCAAGGGTCAAGCTGGATGACAGGAGCATGATTCAATTTTACATGTCACTTTTAAAAAGAGGAAATAGCAGACACAGAGGGGAGGGGCAGTCAGGATCAGGACCACAGCATGGAGAAAAGGGATATAAATAATAAAATTATTAAATTATTATCTGCCGCAGCCCTTTTGAAAATTGCTGCCCCTGCTCCTGAAACTATTTGTTCTGGGATGGAATCTGACCTTGGGGTAAGAGGCAGTTTCTCTCCCAGGGCAAAGAGCAAATTCAGGAGCAGTTTTAATTGGGACCTTGGCATAGATGAGAGGAAGGCTTAACACACACATACCTTGCTATGTTCCATGGTCCTGAATGTGATTAATCATCACACACACATACACACACACCCGGAGAAGGGGGATCATTTTATCTGGCAAGCAGAAATGCTTGCGCTGATGGAGCAATTGCCATAGCGCCATGCTGAATTCCTCCCTCGGATGTAACCTTAAGTGTGTTTTCAATTACCAGTTTTTACTAATGCCAATTTTGAATGGAGAGTTGGTCAATCAACTACAGTGGTACCTCGGAAGTTGAACGGAACCTGTTCCGGAAGTTCGTTCGACTCCCAAAGCGTTCGGAAACCAAGACATGGCTTCCGATTGGCTGCAGGAAGCTCCTGCAGCCAACCGGAAGGTGTGAAAGCCGTGTCGGACATTCGGGTAACAAAGAACATTCACAAACTGGAACACTCACTTCCAGGTTTTTGGCGTTCAGGAGCCAAAACATTTGAGTCGCAAGGCATTCGTCAACCAAGGTACGACTGTAGATCTATCTCTGTGAACTAAAACATTAATATTGTTGCACCCCACCCCAATCTCCGAGCAGTGCAAAATTCCAGGGGTTCCAAGGGCTTACCCAGGATACGTGTTTAGTTTTGGAAATGAGGCACAGTGGTGACTGTGGTGTCTTTATGATTTAAGGTTTATTTACATATATATACAACCTGATCCTATGTAGGATGAGTTCACAGCATGAACTTTTGCATCCAGCTTCTAGATCACATCACTCAACTCTCCCCTCTGGCCTTTTGTCTTTCTAACTAACAGACAGTTGAGGGAGGGAGGGAGGCCCACCCATTTGTTCTCTCCCACTAAGCCACTTCTTTTGTTCCCTTATTGACCCATGTTTAGCAGGCCATTATCAGGATGGTCCACTTATTCCAGCAACTGAATCTGTGCCAGATCCAGGAATTAGAAGTGGCTACGGCCATTCAGCCTAACCTCTCCACACATTCATAATAATATGTTTTGGTATGTAGTGGTGGGTATTTTTCATTAATGAACAAATATCTGTCATATTAGATCTACATTAAATGAATAGTTGGGACTTTCCATTTAAAATGTTACTTTTAAACTGAAACAATGAGACCTATGGCTAATTCTAGCCCATAATAAGCCTCAATGGCTGTCACTTTGCAATGCATCAATGACTCAGTTGCAATTATACACTTGGGAAGTTTCAGTCTAAGAATAATTGGGGGGAAACAAAGGAAATCAAGCTTCTTTCCTACCAGAAGCTGAATTCAGAAATTAGACCTTAAATAAATATCAAATTTTATAGATATATTTGTTTTGCAGGGGGAACAATTCCCAAACACTTAATTGATATGCATGTTAGGGACTTTAAAAAACGGTATTTAGCATGAGCTGTCTTACAAACACATTATACAAACATTGCTTACACTGGACTATAACATATTCCTTGACGTCAAACAAAAGGAAGGCGAGTACATCTAACTAGCTGACATCTATCCATCTGCAACCCTTGTCATATTCTACATCCCTTTTGGAATTCAGATTGTGATCTGCTTTGGACATAGGCTTGTCTTTTTTCATTTATGGTTGCCAACCTTTTAAAGTCCATGGACACATCTGGATTGTTTAGCAAGTGCTGTGAGCACTACCCATTCTGTGCATTTCTCCCCGCTCCAATCAGTCTTCCCTCCATGAGTGACAGAAAGAAAAAACAGGTTACAGACACCTTGGGTTACAGACACTTCAGGTTACAGACTCCGCTAACCTGGAAGTAGTACCTTGGGTTAAGAACTTTACCTCAGGATGAGAACAGAAATCGCGGTGTGGCGGTGCGGCAGCAGGAGGCCCTATTAGCTAAAGTGGTACCTCAGTTTAAGAGCAGTTTCAGGTTAAGAACGGACCTCCGGAACGAATTAAGTTCTTAACCAGAGGTACCACTGTACACACATACTTAGTTTGCTTTTCCAAGGGTTCTGTGTAAAAGCTGGATTCAGTGGAAATAATCTGAGCCTTGAAAAGCATATGGAGCTGAAGAAAGAAATGGGAAAGAGTGTCACTGGGACAGAGCAACGGGAGCTCACCCCATCATGTGGACTCGAGCTGCTGACCTTCCGATTGGCAAGCCCAAGAGGCTCAGTGACAGTGCCACCCACTCCCTTCATACAGAGAGAATGTCATGGGGGTCGACAATAATTAGTCACTTTGTTATGTATTCAGTGGTCTGTGTTTGCCTGGGCTTGAGTCTGGACTAAAGATTCTGAGCCCCTGTGTTCTGATTTGATACATGATATCCAATCACAGAACATTTCATGGTTTGGGCTACTGGCATTGGCTCTTAAGCCCTGAGTTATGATTCGCAGCTTGTGAGTTTAGACAGCCAACCACGTTGAGAGAGAGAGTGGCCCAGGCTTTCAAAAAACACATAAGCAGTTGCTTTACCCCTGTTCTTCAGTTCTATTAGTTCAATAAAGTCCCTTGCTGTTATCAATGTGTCTCACCTCATAGAAACTCACATACACTTCACATCACTCTCACATGGGTTACTTGATCACGATACTCTCACAAGGGTAACTTGATCCCAAACATCACTTTATGTACTTTAAACTCTGACAAAAGTATTCACCAGAGCATGGCACTATAAATGTGTGCAGTTTATTTTTTAGAAGAATCATAAAAGGTTTAACACAGAACAACTGGCTAAAGAACCACACAGGGGCCTATAATTCTGTGAATTCCAAATTCCCCTCTTTTTTTCAAAGACAGTTTCCCATTTAGTTGCAGGTTAGTGGGCAAAGTGGACATTATTTCATGCTGATCAAATAGCGCAGAAATATACTCTGGAGTTCAGGATTGGTTTGTGATTCTCAAAGTAGGAGGAGGATCTCTAAGAAAGTTCCAAGAACTGACAAGATGGTGCCATTTCCCCCTTACTAACAGCCCTTCCACATACCGTACATATCCTGTAGGGAAGGGAAATTCCATTTGGTTCACATTTTAATGAGACCCTACCTAATTCGCACTTGATATGAACTTAGACCATTGATTTGGCCCAATCAGGTACCCTCCCCCAGGAGTTAAGCCCAAACTCTCCTTCAATAGTTGACCGATTAGCTGAATCAACAGAGATATAAAAAGTGAATTCATTCAGGCTGAAACTTAGGAATTCAGCTCTGGCATGGCAAAAAGCCTGATTAAGTACATTTCAAACGTGTTGTACATTAACAGAACTTTAATTTCTTTCTTGAAGGAAGGTCAGAATAAGTATTGTGCAGTATAACTGATTGTGCAGGTCCATTCCTTCACAAGCATGTACTCATGATGTGCATTCATCTATTTTGCATTAGCTTGCAATCTGGCTTAGTTGCACTGATGCACTTAGAGCCCCATGCTCTAAGAATGAGCAGATTTTAGGCTACAGCAGGCCTTGAAATGAACTAGACAGCTAGCAAAATAGAGCCCAATATGAAACAGCTGAGATGGATGATGAAAAGTTTGCCAGTGTGGCCCATGAAACAGTTCATATTATACCTGTCTGCTTGGAGCTTGAAGTCTTGTTGCCTAATTTCAACAACACCCTTGTTGAATGTGTGCCATTTCTTATTTTGTGATTTGCAGACTCCCTGGGGCAGAGAATTTGTCACTTCACTGCTCTGTGTACTACTGCCAAGCATACTGTTAACGTTCAGTGCATGTCAAGTACTGTAATATCAGCATTTTCAATAAAATACATGGTCTACATTTTTTCCCTTTGAATAATTTTTTATGGAATTAAGCTTATCTACTATGTAGAAATTGGTCAGTTATGTTTTGTTCATAATGATAATTTCACTAAAGGTCATCAAATGCAAAATCATTGTACATCACAGTACCGCATCAGCAATGTAGAATTAACTATACATTCTTCCTCCACCCATGAAATGAGAAACTTGATATGTCAATCATTTTTTATCTCATTATATTTATATACAGTGGTACCTCGGTTGATGAACATTGAGGTTTTTGAATGCCCAGAAGTAGATGCTTCAGTTGTTGAACTCGCCTCGGAAGTCGAACATGCCACATGGCTTCCGTACTGAGTTTTCGGAACTCCGACGGTCTTCCAGAACGGATTACATTTAAAAACTGAGCTACCACTGTATCTACAAGTCACACTTTTTCTTAGATCGAGGATATATTTTTCGGGAGAGCTCAAATGTATGTTTTATTTTGACCAAACACAATAAGATGTTACACTGGCATGGTAATTCCATTACCTGACCCTTTGCAAGGGCAGAATTTGTCTTTACAGGGTGTGGGATGCAAGAAACCCTTACACTGTTTTCAGAACTTCTCCATCAATGGAAGCTTCATATACCTAATGCACCCCACATATTCAACAGGGATTTTTTTTACAGTGCAGATCAGTGAGAAGTATTTTCCCTTTTCTCTCTCCCTTGGATTTGAATGTTTCCCCCGGAGTCTAGTTGAGAAAATACAGGTAAGTAGGGGGAGACATAGATGTCATGATCACTGTCAATTTCAGTTCTTTGTGTTTAAAACAAGATAGTGATTTCTGGCCATGTCACTGAAGCAGTTCAGCCGAAAGATTAAAAGCAAACAGTGCTCAAATTCTAATGTATTTTTTTCCTGTACAGAGCAAAAGTCTGCCAAACACATTTAAGTGAAATTTTTGTAGCATTAAATATGGAACTTTTCAGCATTTCATTTGTTCGCATAGAGGATCTTTGAATTGTAGCTGAAGTTCAATCAATTTTAAATTGATTTAAAAACAATATATTAGCTCTTCTACATGCACACACACACACACACACATTTTAAAAGATTTATTGCTGTGTCTTATGCCCTTTTCTCCCCAATCCTGCATCACCAGGGGGTATAGAGCACAGAGAAAGAGAAAGATGTGGAACACGACCTTTATGACCATATTCCATGCTCTTACAGAAAAAAATTAATGTCTCTTAATAAATCTGGGTATGGAGCTTCAACTGCACATATATCACTTCATATGCTGCTATAAACGCATTACTTTATAGTAAGCATGAGATCTTGTGACCTGAAAATTGAGCCTTTATAGTGGGAAATAAATGTGCCGGGTCAGATAATAGAATTACCATGCCAGTGAAACATCTCAACATGCGTCATCATTACTGGATGCAGTGTAATGGCAATGTAAAGCTTTTATGCAGACTTGGAAGAGGCAAGGAAGCAGGGAATGGGCAAGACGTTCTGAGGGCTACAGAAAACCTACCTATTCCAAGGCCTTCTAGATATTGAGCCAGAATGGCTAGTATTGCTGTATGCAACTGTGATACCGTAGAAAGCTGTATAGTGTAGGATGCTGCACAGCAGACTTCCCTAACCCAGGACTCAGCTAGATTGGTAAAGAAAAAGTGCTTTATATGCGTTTTATATGTGATACCAGACAGCGCTGTGGAGTTCCGTTTTTGCCAATGCGTTTTCTCATTATAAAGATTACAACGCATTTTTCTGAAGCACTTCTAGATCTAGCCCCGGTACTCTACAGATGTTTTGAACTTGTGTATCTCTGCCTGGAGTTAATGCATATTGAAACTTCTGCATGAAAAGCAGATGTTCTACCAATGCAATACAGCCTCAGTTTGCTAGAACCCACTGCTGTACTCCCTAACTTTTGCATACCTTGACTATAGACGCTGCAATTGGCAAGCCAAGACAGGTGCTCTGTGTGCTGTCACTATGCAAGAATAAACAGACTATTAGAAGAGCTCTGCTGGATCAATGCAGATGCCCATCAAGTCCATCATCCTCTTTCCAACATTGGCCACCCTGATTTACTTGCAGTCTTGGACCAAGAATTGTATAGAGCCCATAATTAAAGCAGGAAGGCAGCCTCCTTCCTTGCTGTTTGCCTCCCAGCAACTGGTATTCAGAGGCCTATGGACTCTGAACCAATCAGCTATCATCACCAATAGCCACTGATACACCTCTCCTCCATCAATTTCTCTAATTTCTCTAATCTCCTTTCAAGGTCATCTTTGCTTGTGGCAGCAAATTCAGAAAGTTAATTATGTGGACCTGTGAATACGTATTTTTCTTCAAATCCAGTGCTACTCAATTTCATTGGGTCACCCTATTATAAGAGAGGGAGAAGATTATCTATTTTTCTCCACACCACACCACACCATGCACAAACTTTTAAACATCTATCACATCCCTTCTTACTCATCTTTCTTTCTAAAAAGTCTTTTCTTTAAATGCTTTAACCTTTCATTGAAGAGAGAGAGAAGAAGCCTTCATCTGCCCCAACTGCAACAAAACATGTCTCTCCCCTATCAGACTCTACAGCCACAGCAGGCGCTACAACCTTGCAACAGTTTGACTTCATCCCTAACGGTGCACTCCTCCATTGTCTCCCAAGACAGACGGATACCCACAACAATCCTTGCAGAGAAGATGCCCCAACCTCTTAATCATCTTGGTTACTCTTTTCAGCATTTGCCCCAGTACTATGCACTGTATACCAGCACTAACTAAGACCCTCCAATAAGGTAAACACACACACACACACAAACCCTTTTGTTGCTTAATCTTGATGCCCAAACAATTATTTGAATCTTGGATCTTGAATATTGACCCACTATGGTTTTGTGATTTGAATCTTTCTTACACAACTTCTAAAGTGAGAAACAAGATTTTCTTCCTTAGTTGCTAATTAGTTAGAATTTTTTTCTAAATGCTAATCCAGGCGACATGGATAGGGATTGTCCCCATCTTAAGCCTGTAGATGGCGCTCACGTGCATAAAACCATCACTCAACTGACATTTGGAAGAATTTACTAGTGACAGCAAGCCAAATTGCATTCTGTGCCCTCAGATGACCACTGTCTTAGACAAGCTGCCAGTAAAATGGAATCTGGACCCAAAAAGGAAGTGAGGAAAGTAGTTGTGCAAATTGGCCCTCTGTGACTATTAAACTGGTAGGTAAAAAGGTTGCTGAGGCAATATTTATTTAAAGATGGCAAAAGAAACAGGCAGAAGCATTTACCAGATTGCTCAAATACCTTCCTGTGCAGACGGAAAGTGGCAGAGGATCCAGCTGTCCTGGCTTTAATGCAATCTGAAGCTTCTCAAACAACTTATTTGCTGCGTCTAAGGGTTTTTCTTGCTCGCTGCTAGGTTACGTGTGGGATTCGTTTTAAGATCCTGTTGATTTTTAAAGCATTGCTCAATTTGGACTCCCCAATACAACTAATTGAGGTTTTGGTTCCCTGTTGCCCAGGTCATGCTCTGCACTCTGCAGATACTGGACTGTGGCTTTTACTGTAATTCCAGACTGCTGGTGTCTTTTTGCAGCATGTCCTTTCACCGTCACATGTCTCTAGGAAATACAATCATCGCACATTAAATGCTGCAAATTCAACATTTTGTGCTAATTTAGGAACAGCACACACAGTACAGCTGGCGGATGACTACTTCAATTGTGTCACATGATGGTGATCACTTCTGCATTGTAACGAAAGAATGTCGGCATCTGGTTTTTCAAACAACAACAACCAAAAGTATATGAATCCAAAAATATTTTAATATAGAATTTATAATAAAGCATGAAAACTTTGCGTCATTACTTTGTGTTTATGGTCAGAAGTAAGATGGCATCCGATTGACCTTGATCCACTTCCATTCTTGAAAATATTCATGGTTCATTGTGCTTTTTCAAAGGAGGGGTGGTGGGTGAAGCAAAGAAAACTATACTCTGGGATGATGGCAGCATTGGATGGAAGAGAAAAATAAGGAACGCCTGCAGAGGGGAAAGCACTGTTGTTGTTGTTGTTGTTTAGTCATTTAGTCGTGTCCGACTCTTCATGACCCCATGGACCAGAGCACGCCAGGCACTCCTGCCTTCCACGGCCTCCCGCAGTTTGGTCAAACTCATGCTGGTAGCTTCGAGAACACTGTCCAACCATCTTGTCCTCTGTCATCCCCTTCTCCTTGTGCCCTCCATCTTTTTCTTTTTTTTAATAAAATTTTTATTGATTTTCCAACATATATTATAAGACATTACAAACAACAATACAAAAACAAACAAACATATAAACATGTATAATTTCATAATCTTTTTTTCTTATACCCAATTTCAACGACTTCCCCATGCCTCCCTTTTCTGCATCCCTGTTTTAAATTTTTTCAGCAACCCCTGATCTAAATTACTTGTAATTCCCTTTCTTTAACTTTTTTTCTTTTCTCTTATCCAATCATTTATCGCTGCAAATCTGCTATGCTTTACCCATGACATTTTAACACTCACTAATTTTACAACAATTTTTAAGATAAAATTTAAATTTCTTCCAATCTTCTTCCACCGTCTCTTTCCCTTGGTCACGGATTCTGCCCGTCATCTCCGCCAGTCCCATATAGTCGATCACCTTCGTCTGCCACTCTTCCAGCGTGGGTAGTTCTTGTATCTTCCAATACTTTGCTAGTAAAACTCTTGCTGCTGTTGTAGCATACATAAAAAACGTCCTATCTTTCTTTAACACCAATTGGCCTACCATGCCCAGGAGAAAAGCCTCTGGTTTCTTATGAAAGGTACACTTAAGCACCTTCTTAATTTCATTATAGATCATTTCCCAGAAGACCTTAATCCTTGCTTGTGCCCTCCATCTTTCCCAGCATCAGGGTCTTTTCTAGGGAGTCTTCTCTTCTCATGAGGTGGCCAAAGTATTAGAGCCTCAGCTTCACGATCTGTCCTTCCAGTGAGCACTCAGGGCTGATTTCCTTCAGAATGGATCGGTTTGATCTTCTTGCATTCCATGGGACTCTCAAGAGTCTCCTCCAGCACCATAATTCAAAAGCATCAATTCTTTGGCGATCAGCCTTCTTTATGGTCCAGCTCTCACTTCCATACATCATAATGAAGACTAAGTTGCATGGCATCCCAATGTTAGAGGAAGGACCATAGCTCAGTGGCAGAGCATCTGCTTTGCATACAGAAGGCCCCTGGTTCAAACAATGGCATATCCAAGTAAGGCTCAAAGAGACCCCTGTGTTGCATGCCAACCCAACCTCTGAGCGGTGTGAGATTCCAGGGGTTCCAGGTGCTTATTCAGGGTTCAGTTTCCTTTGAATATGGGACAGCGGAGACTGTGGTGTATTTAGGAAATATGGTTTGTTTGCACATATATACAACCTGAGCCTATGATGCAAGGGCTTCACAGAATGAGCACTCCAACAGGGTCTTGCTTCTCCCATAGCCACAGCCTTGGATTCCAGCAAAAATTAGGCATGCTTCTGTCTCCCAGCAGCCCAGTCAGCAGCCTTGCTTCTATCTTCTAAAACACACACCTCAGCTCTCGGCACTGGCCTTTTTAAACTACCAGCGAATTGAGGGAGCGGGACCAACCCAATTGCTGTCTGGCACAGAGCACTTCCTTTGTTGCCTTAATAGCCGATACTTAGAGGGCCATAACCTGAACCAGAAGCTAGCCTGGCTATTCCAGGAATTGAATGTTTGCTGGATTCGGGAATTAGAAGGGAGCTCAGGCATAGAGCCTATGCATTTCCATCCCCCCCCCCAAAAAAACTCATAACAGTTGTATGAAACCTTCAAGTATCACTGCCAATCATTGTAAATAATACAGAGCTAAGTCTGATAAAGCAGTCTTCTATGGTCCTAATGTCCAGCCCAGCCCTATTGTTGTTGTTTAGTCGTTTAGTCGTGTCCGACTCTTCGTGACCCCATGGACCAGAGCACGCCAGGCACCTCTGTCCTCCACTACCTCCCGCAGTTTGGTCAAACCCTATAGATGTGCTCAAAGCTTCTAGTTTCCAGACCTAAACTGATATCCTCTGCAGCCCCTGGTCTTGGTAGATGGTTATCCTCTTCCTTATTGATTTATGACCTTCAGTTTCCCATCTTTCCTCTCGCCTTTCACACTACAATACCCAAGACAGCTTTTGAGGCGAACTTAGTTTTCATGGCAACGGCTCTGCCTTCTTTTTACTCATTGAGTTTGGGTGCTCCTGAAGTCTGGTGCCAGAACTGGGAAAGGATTTGCTGACTACTGAAAGGCATTGAGTCATCCCTCCGCAGGACTTCCACAACAAGCTGAAAAGAATCACCATTTCCGGCCACTCCTGGTGGCAAGGCATTTCTAAATCCAGGCGTTGTTTCCGATCAAAACCAAGACTCTGAACATTTTCTTGCACTGACACAAAGACATTTCCAACGAGCAAGAAAGAATGCCAAGGAATACTTACTGCACGTAGGCCTCACTCCAGCAATAAGAGTATCAAGCCAGATGCAGTCTGCAGGAAGTCCTCCATCTGTAAGTGTAAAATGCCAAGTTTAAAGAGCCAGGCATTTTACTAGTTTTCTTCCCTAAATGAACTTGGCCCAGATTGGTGAATTGTAGACTTGAGTTGGAAAAGTGCTGGAGAGAGATTGTCAAATGTCAGAATACAGAACAGCAGAAGCTACTTGGAAAGACAATTACAGGCCAATGGGAAGAACTGGGGGAAGACACCATATGGTGAAGAACCCTGCCAGTTCTGTTTCAATGAACAAAGACTGAAGACAACCAAGTTATTTTATTGATGCCTGGCCCTATCCAGTTTTCCCTTGAATCCAGACATTAAGCCGGCAACTTCCTCTGAAGGATATCCACAAATGGCCCCTAATCTCATCCCAGGGGCAGCTAGAGTGGAATAACAATAGACGCTGACATCTGTCCAGTGGCACTCGACAACCCACATATCTGCTTCCGGAGGTAGAGAGTCAGCCTTGCCAAAGTTAAAAATAAGAGTCATTTCCAGGAGGAAGTGCAGAGAGCAATAATAAATACACCGGCTCCATGCCAGAGCCAGGCAGACATACACTTATGAGCTCAAGTCTAGAAACAGAATCTGTATGCCTCCCACCTATACAGCCCTAAGCCCGATGAGTCAGAAAACGTGTGACAGAAAGCAGCCCCTCCCACATGCGCATCTCCATTTCCCTATAAATCACCACCTTCTCCCCTTTGAGGAGAGACAAGAGTGCCACTCCGATTGAAACAAAAACTAACAAGCGCTTGCCTTATTTGAATGATCCCTGCCTAAATTACCTTCAGCATTAGCCATAACAGATGAAGAGACAAGAACAGATTGTTCAAATTAATTTGATTCTTCCGTTTCCAATTTCAGTGCTGCAGAGACACACTCAGAGGGCCAGGGAATATTGTTTCCCGAACTTCAGTTGAAATGGTGATGTACATCCATAATTTGGAATTAAAATCCTATCTGCTCACGGAATTCATTGCACAGATTTGAGCTAGTCAGTAAGCAGCTTCACCAGGAGGGAAAGGCGCTAAACCAGGGCTTCCAGTTGCCAGTCTGTATGCATCCCTGCCTCTTCTTTACATCTTACCTCCTGGATCTGGCCACTCAGAAAACTGGGAAAATTCGCAGGGCAGAGGTCCTCCACTACTAATACATAGACTGTACTGAACTTGCATGCTGGCTGCTTGCCAAACATACAGGCAACCCCCATGTTAAATGTTCTGAGTTACTGCATACGTTAGTGAAATCGTGCATATTTGAGACACCAATGAAAAAAGCCTGCAAACACCCCCTTCCACCTCCACCCTGCCCTGCCCCATTCTGCCTCTTTTTGTAACATTTTGGTGACATTTTTGGGTCACTTCCAGGTTCAGTACAATGCACGTATACAAAGCCATGTGCACACTGAATGTGCGTAAACGGGGGGGGGGGTGTTGCTCGTAAAATGAATCTGGGGGCTGTATTCAACTAGCTTTCCCAATGACCCCTCCCCAAATGTGCTCCGGAGGTTTGAGGGCAAACCCCTAGAACAGATTTAGGCAGGGCATGAGCGTATTAGGCTCTGTGGCTCAAGACGCTGATTTTTTTACCTGAATGCAATTATGCATTTATTATTATTTATTAAATTTCTGTACTACCCTTCATCCAAGGATCACAAGGCAAGTTTACAATAAAAATGATATCCCCCTCCCCCCACAGTCTGAATACTGTCAGCTGGCCTATGAGCCAATTGTGACATGCCAGGCCTTTTTGCTCCAAAGTCAGATGACTCCCTGCCTCATCTTCTTCATCTGCTTGATCCAAAACCTGATCACCAGCCTGTTTTCAATGATGCCATTGGCTTCTGGCCCTTTGATCCTCAGGCCAGACCTAGGAGCCCAGTTGTGGTCTCTGCATTGTGATTGGAAGGAGAGGAAACAGTCCACTCTTCAGAGATTGATCTCGGAAGGGCATAGACAACATTTTCCCTGCTCACCAAAGCATCATGCTGGGTGACTAAGAACCTCATCTCTCAGGCCAGCACTGCAATAGGGAGGAGACTATACACCCTGCTTCTCTGATAATGTGTGCTGTGTGTGTCTTATTTCTGGTACTGTGTGTATAGAGTGTGTGGTGAGTGTGCACATGTGGTTTACAGGGGTATGTAATCCTTATGTGTCGTGATGGCCATGTGACAACTGTGGCTACGATTGCCGCTGGCATGTGGCCCCAGAAGAACTGGCCAACCTTGAATGTACAAGCATAGACATGATGCAGCAACATCAGTCAAACTCCGTTATTCCAGTGCTACTTTATCTGTGTCTGGTATACAGGAACTCATTAATATCATTGTCTCTGTGCAGACAGCCTTGGATAAACTTGCACGCCGTTTTTCATACCCGCCCATTCAGAACACCTCCCCACACAGCTAACCTTATGTCGGGGGTGGGGGAAGCCAAGCTCCACACTGGTGCCAGAAGTTTTCAATTGAGGCTATTTTCATCCAGAAATCCCCTTTGTGGTTGTGTCAGTTCTAATTTAATGTCAGCAAGCTCATACATCTCTTGGCTTCCAAGTTGTATTAAAAAAACAGAAAAAAACACACACTGATTTAGATGAGCTCTGACAGAAAATCAATCCTCAGGACTACGCTCTGACCACACCTCCGCACGGTTTGCAAGGGGGAAGTCAGTACTAAAATTAAAAGTGTTGTTAACTTCCAAACTGTGCTCTTTGTTGTTTTATGTCTGGAATAACTGACCAAATGGGACATGTTCACTTTTAATGCTGTTTTATTTATTTTTCCTGCAATATTTCTTTAGTGCTTTTTCCTTTTATATGACATATTAATACATAATTCAGTGGTTTTTATGTCTCCCTGCACAGTCTGCATGATTTCTTGTGCTAGTGAACTCTACTATTTATGATCAAATGGCCCAAATGTCTTTTTTTATTATCAATCTTTTTTTTGGGTGGTGGAGATTGCTTAGTTTAGGTTTCCAGCCATTTTTCTAAACCCGCCGAGAATACTTAACTCTTGAGATTCCAGCATGGCTGTCAGGGAACTGCCATCGGAAGAACAGGAGGTGAAAGGGCTCACAGAGGTTGGGAGAGACTTATCAGCTGAGGAGGGAACCAGCAGGGGGAGAGAAGGAGCTCCAAGGGAAAGTGAGTCGGAGGGATGGCTCAGAGACACTTCCAGCGAAAACAGTGGGGAGGTTTCAGGACCTCCTATAGGGACACCCACTCCTCGCCGGAAACTGTCGCGCCGAGAGTCCAGAAGGCGCGTTTCCGTTAAGGAGTTTTTATGCTGGAATAAATTCCGTAAACGCCCACTGTCGGATTCTACCAGCGACTGACAGAGCCATGCTTAAGGAGCTCCGTTACAGACAGAGGTTTGTGGACTTAGCCAAACTCTGAGGGACTAGGAATTTCACGCACAAGCAGCTCATCATCCCATCACAATGGCTTTTGCGGAAACAACCACCTCCTGCTCCTGGTATCAGAAGAAAACTCACCAGATGAACCAGAAGCTGAGCAAAAGGCTTGTGGTTGAGATTATGGATTTGTTTGGTGCTATTTAATAACCTCAGTGCTGCAAGGTGCTGTGGAAGTGATGTGGTCTGCTCTCTCTATAGGGACTGTTAACCATTCTAGTGTTTAACTCAGATAATGCATGTTAAAATAGCTAAACTATTATTATAACAAATTAAAAACAAATTGTCCAGTAGCACCTTAGAGGTATCTGAAGAAGTGTGCATGTACACAAAAGCTTATAGCCAGAACAAACTTAGTTGGTCTCTAAGGTGCTACTGGACAATTTTTTAATTTTTTTCGACTGCGTCAGACCAACACAGCTACCTACCTGAATCTATTATTATAACACACTCTGATATTATAGCATACTCTCGGACTGCTCTTGGGTCTGGCCCAGAAGCTTCAGCCAATGCAGATTGCTGTTGCTAGACTGGTGATGGAAACAGACTACAGACAACACCTGACACTGGGGTTAAAAGAGCTGCATTGGCTTCTCATCTGCTACCATGTCAGGTTCAAAGTTCTTATACTAGTGTATAAAGCTGTGAATGATACCTTAAAGACCACCTTACGTACTAAAGGACTCTATTGTAGTGGGGTAGGAGAGCTGAAAAAATATTCACCTGGCAGCCAATGTACCCCTTTGGTTTCAGATAGTACATGGGTAGACAAGTCTAAAAAGCCTGGGACACAAATTTTCTCAGCCCTCTAGCACTAACTCTGGAAGTATATATTGTGCCCTAGGAGGCTTAGTTTGGTCAGAATTGAGTATACAGTTCTAAATACATTACTTCTGGTAAATGAGCCACTATAGCCACTAGAAGGATGAAAAAATTGATGTCCCAGGATTTTTAGACTCGTCTACCCATGTGCTATCTGAAAGAAAAGGGGCGCATTGGATGCCAGATGTGAAATATATTGCCATTATTTTCAGCTCTCCTGCGCCACTATTACAGGCTACAGCGCATAATAATATAATAATATTTTTGTTATGCCCTGCCCATATGGCTGAGTTACCCCAGCCACTCTGGGCAGCTTCCAACACATATAAAAACATAATAAAACATCAAACAATCCTAATAATCTGATCCACTAAAAAAGGTCACAATTACTTTAAAATAAGGAACTTATATCAAATAAAGCAATATTCAATACTCCATTAAAATCTGATAGTAAACAGTAAAATTCAACATCATCAAATAATAATTAAACAGTTTGCACTTATCAGTTACAATAAAGAATTACTAATCTATAATCAATAAAAATAACAGCAAATCATAATGCATAAAATACCACAAAGCATACAAAACCATGTGAAAGGATCAAATTGAGAAACAAGGACACACAACCTATAAAATTATTTTTAAAAATATATCCCTGAACTCTTCTTTTCCCAGCTGCTTCTGCTATTCTCAAAGTCATGGTCAGGGAAAGGCTCTCAGGATTGGAGGCTGGGGCAAGGCAGGTGGAGAAGCCATTGCCTGGTGGCCGGCAGAAATTCTCTCTCCTCTCATAGTTCTTCCTCTGGAGCAGCTCTCCTACAAAGCTTCCCAGGGCTGGATGTTCTCGATATGTTCTGTGCAGAGAGCAGATTGTCCAGTGCAGCAGTTGTTTTTTCTCTTTTTCATTGAAATGAATGGCAGCAATTTACTCACGGAGGACCAAGGGATGTGGTTCAGGGAAACATGGGTGTGGGGCCTGGTCCCCGCCCCTGCTTCCTCCAGCCAATCATTATGCTGGAATCACTTAGTTGTGATTCCTGCATTTCAGGGGCTTGGACTAGATGAATTTGGGGTACATTTCACCGCTACGATTCTATGATTCAGGAGGTGGATAACAATTAAGGATTTATTATGTTTTCTGAATGTATTGGAAAACTTACATAGAAAGGTTTATTGTTTTGTGTACATCCAATTGTAAGATAAAACATACGTGAAGGGACTTGACAGGAAGTCAAAATTGAAGAAAATATTTTTAAGATAAAAGGGGGAAAATATTTATTTTCATTATTATCCTTATTATTCTTTCTTTCTTTGTGTGTGTGTGTGTGTGTGTGTGTGTGTGTGTTGTATGGGATGTTTGGGAGGAAATAAGACGGTAAATAACAAATAACAAACAAAATATTGATGTATGTAATTTTTATTTCTCAATTATATTTTGTGGTAGTATGGTTGTAATTTGTTAGTAATATAAAATCATTCAATATAATTTTTTTAAAAAAAAATACAATGCTATGCTTCTGTGTAAACAGAATATGAAAATGAAGGGCTTTAATGATGAGGGGGACAGAGGCAACAGGACATTCACACACACCAAGCAAAGCAGGTATATTTGAGGTTGAAAATAACAAAGAAAGGGAGGCAATTTTTATCAATTTCATATTTCCCCCCCTTCTTGGCTCTTATCTTATCCATTTTTATTCCTGTCTCTACTGCATTTTATTCTTAAGTATCACTCATAGTTTGACTTCACCCCCGGAGGCGCACTCCATTCTCTCTCGACACAGATGGATGCCAGCAACAAATCCCTCATAGCTTTCTTCCATGGCATCTGATATATAAAATAAGTAAGCGAAAGACATATTTTAGCAAAGTCTTTCTATCCTTCTTTAAATACTTTTAAATAGCAGCCCAATACAAACCATTTGCTGCTCAGGAAGAGTTGAAGCCAGGGTTGCTCTGGCATGATCTGAATGAATGCCTGCTCTCACGAGCTCAGGCTGCCTCACATGGAGGGATAAACAAATCTCTCCATTTTAGTTGCTCATTTTTCTAGTCTTGAATTCACCTCGGCATGTTTCAGTATTAGTTTGCAATTTGTTATTTTAAGAAGCCCTCGCCAAAAAAAAGGGCATCCTTTTATTGCACATTTCCTCTAATATGCATATTTTTGGATGCCTAGTGTACCAAATTTGCAAACAGTTTCCTCTAATGTAATGCATCTCTGTATGCTATTTTCACTGACATATACATACTTAGGCACACTTTCCTATAATATACACATTTTGGGAGAGCAAAATTT
The DNA here is from genome assembly GCF_027172205.1 of Podarcis raffonei. NCBI lineage: Eukaryota > Metazoa > Chordata > Lepidosauria > Squamata > Lacertidae > Podarcis > Podarcis raffonei. The sequence goes on along the minus strand of NC_070604.1, from coordinate 73,212,897 downwards.
GGAGAAGTTAAAATTTCAAAGGACGGCTGCATTTTGGTTTGTGTATTTTTCGGGAAGTACATATTAGGAACTGAATTTCTCCCCATCCCTACCTACACATGGTGAAAACGAGCAACTTAAAATGACACCAACAACTTTTATTTGTTTGTTTGTTTGTTTGTTTGTTTGTTTGTTTGTTTGTTTTAAATGCAGTCTGTCAGAAGACTTTCTCCTTGTATTCTTAACAGTAGATTTACTGGGGAAGGAGCTTACCACACCTCCAGTTTGTATCACCTGTCACTACTTATGAAAGCAGGAAGTCTCCTCAGAGACTGGAAATCAGTCTCAGCTGTTTCCCATTCTGCTCTTTCCTCTGTTGTCCTTTCTTTTTGATTCTTCACACAGTGGCTTGGTAGAGAAATCATACAGATAGCCCAGTGGTGTTGGTAACATGACGAATTGTGGTGGTAAAGCTCAGAGGATACACTGAATCCTCTCTGAGGATTACTGGTGTGTAGCTGCTACAGTGAGAGGTATCTGGAAAGCGCTGCTTGGCACCTTACTCCCCCTCCTCATAATGGAACGGCAATTTTTAGCATCCTGTGAATGTAGCTTTATAGTGTTGGCAGTTCAAAAATAGCTACAGCAAGAAAGGTAAGCTCCCAGGGACACAGAAATGTGGCAGCTGGCTATACAGAGAGGGACAGCCAGGCACCTGGAATTTTATTTCAAACTCCAAGGACTGAGCCCAACTCCCACTGCCTGTGAAAAGTCCTAGCATCCGAGACCAGAAAACCCATCAGTTGATTAGAAGTCTTTGCAGTTGTCCAAAGAATTGGTTATTTGCTTCTTTAATGGGTCACCTTTAAGGGAGGCAAGCAAAAGGCTGTCTGGCAACGTGCTGTGTCAGTGTGCAAGGGGAATTCAGAATACCAGGAGCCTCCAAATTAAATTATGTCTTCATCCTTTTAGAGGAAGATAGTGAATGCATTAACATGATTGTGCCTGGCTGCTAGCGCTTTTACTGTTATTGGGAAGCCTCCAGTAGTTCCCAAAAAGAATTTTCTTTGTCGATGAAAGTTATTGTGGTGCTCATGAATCTTTTTCTCTCTTTTGTGGGCACAGGCATACATATGCTCATGCGCATACAATGGAGACCTTCTAAGAAATGGCCTTATTTTGATGCCCCCAATGGGTCTGCCTCTTTTTCTTTCTTCTGACATAAACTGGGAACATGATGGAGCAAAGATGTGCAGTCACAGTAATCACAGATAAGGATCAGGCCTTGGAGAATGTGCAGATCTCAACTGCATTTGGTACACTTACCAGGTAAAATGCACATTCTCCCTTAAGCATAATTGTCTCCAAGAAAAATGCCTCCCTCCTCCATTTATTTTTCAAAAGTGTGCCATCTGTGTTCCCCAGGCTGCTTTTGGCACGCTGTGTAATCTTACATAGCTCACAACAAACACTCCCATTGGGCAGCTCAGTAGCAGGAAGAAAGGGCCTAGCTAAAGATGGACTTTCTTCCACCATCCAACCCTGTTCTCAACACTCTCAGCTGGGGATTTCAGGGAGAAAAAAGTTTGAAGCCATCCCTCCCCCTCCCACAATTCTGATGAAAACTGTCCCCACCTCTGCTGCCGTTAAGGTTAGGAAGAAGCTTAGTAGTGGCATGCAGGGCCATGAGGTAGGATGAGGCAGCCACCTCAGATGGTGGATGATCAAGAGGCGCCCCACTGCCTTTGCAGCCAATGGAGAAGCCAGTGCTGGCTTCTGGAGAGATTATATATATATAGGAATAGGAAATAGGAAAAAAAATGCATGTTTTTAGAGACTATGCGTTCTGACCAGAGAACGTGTCTATTGTAGATCCTCAGAGAATCTACAAAATGCAATAGAGATGTGCATATTCCTCTGAAGAGAAGCTGTTTAGCTCCGTCCTCTACAGCCAGCCAGCGAGGCACCCTTTTCTGCCTCCAAGTCCAAGCCCCTCCCCATGGAAAAGGTTGCCTCACTGGCTGTGGAGAGGAGGAGGAGGAATAGGAGCCACCCTCACCGCCCACAACATGGGCACAAGATATCACACGCTCACACTTGCACGTCATGTGTGTCACATCACAAGCACGATGCGCAGGTGTGTGACGTCACACGACTGCACTGCAGTGGCAGGGACACCCACAATCCCAAGGGCAAGATGGAACCCCTGTTACATTCCCTTTAGTTCAATATCATCTGGGGGTTGGAGGGCACAGGTTCCCACTTCAGCTTCAAAGCCCTCTCTGAAGGACTACCTCCTCTCATATGATCTTGCCCACTTCCTTTAGGGTGAGAAATATATATATAGAGAGAGAGAGAGAGAGAGAGAGAGAGAGAGAGAGAGTGTGTGTAGGTAGATAGCATTGCAATTTTGTGCCACACAGCAGGATATTTAATGGTTATATTTTGCCTTATGAATCAGTTAAGCTCAATTCTGCACAGAGCATAAACCATGCCACCCAAATAAAGCCACGAGATTAATTCTGTTTGCCTTTGTGTATTTCAAGAAAGCAAATACACGTTGATCAGTCGTTTCAAAATGTGCCCTCCCTGCATGGCACACCATTACTTGACAAATACTATCAAACAACTGACTTGTGTTCTGGCACCTTTTTCTGTTGTTCACCTCTTTAAAATGCTGTTTAGAAAGGCACTTGCACTGCTATAATTAAGGTTTGTCAATGCCTCCATTAAAAATACAAACTTCCAGGGGTTTATAACTGCCATAAAAACCCTGCCTCAAGCTAATTTAGATAAGAGGTATTTTCCCAAGTTGACAGTAGTACGTTGACTTCAATTTAGCGCAAGTGTCACAGCCTGTCTGTGCTTTGACGCCATTTCCTCCTTTTCTCCACCTCTCATTCTCGCTTGCCCACCAATTCACTGATTTATTTATATCAGATAAAAATTCATTTTGCCTGTTTCAACTAGCAGGAATCAGTCAGTCCTGCACCATCGCTGAAAGCAAAGGGAAATAGCCAGATATGTAAAACCAGCAGTGTTGGCTGAATTATACAGACTCTGTTTGGTATTAAAACTGAGGTAGCTCATCTGTGGTCTACCAGATGTTGCTGGACCACAATTCCCATTATCCATGACCAGAGGTCAGGCTAGTTAGGGCTTATCGGAGTTGGAGTCCAAAAATACCTGGACAGTAAAAGTTCCTCACTCCTGTTTTAAAACCCTAAATATAGCCTACAAGCAGAGTATCTCAAGGATTACCTCCTCTCATATGATATTGTCTGCTTCCTTTAGGGTCCTCAGATGAAGCATGACTAAGCTGCTTCTGGCGAATCAGAGCAGCACACAGAAACGCCGTTTACCTTCCCACTGGAGTGGTACCTATTTATCTACTTGCACTTTGAAGTGCTTTCGAACTGCTAGGTGGGCAGGAGCTGGGACCAAACAATGGGAGCTCACCCTGTCGTGGGGATTCGAACCGCCGACCTTCTGATCAACAAGCCCTTGTTGTTGTTGTTGTTGTTGTTTAGTCGTTTAGTCATGTCCGACTCTTTGTGACCCCATGGACCAGAGCACGCCAGGCACTTCTGTCTTCCACCAACAAGCCCTAGGCTCTATTTATAATATTCCCAGCCATATTCTACACCACATATTAAACATAACCAGAGTGGCCATTTTCTAACTTTCCCACAGTCCAAAAACCCAAATGGGCAATTTTCTGTGAAGTCAGCTAAAACCTCCTTTCTCTGTGGCTTCAGATCTGTTTCCTGTTATCTTCAAATTTATTCAGCTCTGTGTACATTTTAGTGCCTTGTTTGGCAACCTAGAAAACAACGACGAGCCTGCTGTTAATGTCATTTTTCAGTCTAGATGAAAAGCAGTGATATTAGATGTTACTTTCCCCCTTCCATTGCTTGAAGGCTACCTCAGTTCCTTAAAAATAAATGGGGGAAGGGAGGGGCTGCGCCACATCTTTCAGGCACACTTTAGTGCCTTCTGAATGATATGTGTACTTTTTTATGTTTATGAATATACCATCTAGCAAAAAAAAGGGAAAAAAGACCAGCAGCCTAATACTTTGACATGAAGGTCATTTGAAAGTTTTACTGCCTGCGAGGCAGATCCATTTTGTTGACAAAGAGCTCTCTCAGGACTCTTTATGCTGCCCCAGCCTCCTTTCCTTTCTTTCTGTCTAGCATTTCTCTCCCCCCACCCCTCGCCCCCTCCCTCCAGACTAATTATCAACTCATTAAAGCTGTCCTAATGAATTATGTTACAGCATTAAGGAAGGACTCTGGGAGAGACGCACATTTAAGTGTAGGGAGGTAGGGGACAGGGAGATCTCGACTACTGTCAACACTGGCAGCTTCAGCTAACTTGATCTGACTGAGCCGAACTCCGGCGCTGCCCCCTCCCTTCCAAATATCATAAATATTTCAGCCAAAATGAATTTTAGATTGATATAAACGTGCTCTTGGGAGGAATTGGCTTCCTAATGTTCCTTGGCTCCACAGAAACTGAAATTCTCCAGAAGGTTATGGCTTGCGAATGTCTGAGTATACCGCTCTTTGAACTGTGTTCTCTGAGCGTGCGTCTGCATAGATAGGTATTCGGATGGCGTGAAATGAGGTGCCCAAAAGGAACTTGTACAGTTATCAAGCGCCGACAAAGATCAAGGAACAATGCTTCATCCTCATTCTGTCCTTGGGTATTTAAAATTGTCTTGATTTACATTTGGATTAAAATGAAATCCACTATGAATATCTCTACCTGGCATCCCATTGAAATGCATAGGAATTGCATGGGAGCACACTCAGTGAATAACTCTCATATGCATCACTGGACCTTGTGCAGGAGATAACCCCTCTGGACAGTGCCCAAAGTCTGCAGTCCAGCACACTGCGGCAAAGGTCAGTTCCACATGACCTGTTTATTGAGCATTCATCCTGATTTGCCTGTGTGGACATTAGTCAGACTGTTTATAGAAAGGTTAAATGACATTGTGTGAAGCAAATGTTATCCCACGCTTTCCAGTGCCTTTCCCCGTCACTTTCCTTAAGGCAAAAGTCTGAGTTTTGGAGGAAGAAGTGAGTTTGCTGCACAGGAGCAGCAAATCAGCTTTGATTATGCAACCTGAATTTGTCAGCATGTGATCGGATCCCATCCGAAAATAGTGATAGTCTGAAAGCACCCAAAATCCCAAGGATGTGGTTGGAATTTGTTGTGTATATGCATATATCTATCTGAAACAGTGAGGATTATAGCCAAAGAAATTAGGATTCATGAGTTTGCATAGTCCTCTCACTGATATTAATTAGCTGTCTCTTTTTTCTATTAGCATTGTCCAGTTGCTGGCAGCACTTTTATTTGATTTCCGTATTTATATACTTGGAAGGAAGGCTTTCTCATTTCAAATACTCATCAAATAGAAGAGGCTTTATCCCCCTTAATTTATACTAGCGGGATTGTGGATTTATTACTTTGCATCTATTAAAAATAAAGGACAATGGCTGTATTTTCAACATAAATTCTCCTCCACCACCACAAATTAGAACTGTAATATGAAACTATAGCCCTTTTTAAGCATTGTGAGCGGAATTCAACATTGTGCTAAGGCAATCATTCTGACAATGCAAACATTTGTGCTTTCCAGACAGTACAATCTCCTCTCTCTCCCCCCCCACTGTTCTGGGGGTTCTCCTGGACCCCCCAGCTTATTTGGGGGCACATGGGGTAGGAGAGTGACAGAAGCCACACTGTGTTAGCAGGACTCATTGGAGGACACTGAATAATAAGATTAATGTTATTATTTATGAGCAGCTCCCAACAAAACATCAAAAACACAACTGCAGCTATTTAGTTGAATCTGGCCCTATATATGTGTGGAGCAATGAATATACACACAAATGGTCGTGATGGTGGGAGTCCATCCTTGTAGCCACCATCTCAACTTACCTTATTTTGTATCAATATCTGAAAACAACTTGTGTCTATACTTGTACCATCTAATAAAACATTAGTGCTTTTTATGATTGGAGAGGTGGGTTCTTTTGAGAATGGAGGACCATGAAAATCTGGGAGTGTGTTGTGTTGTGGTAGTGGTACAGAGCAGAATATGAAGCTTTTTGAGATTTCTGAAATGAGGGTATACTTTGTCCATTGGGTATACTTTAGCTGATTAAACAAACTCCTTAAAACTACAGAGGCCTCCTATCTGCAGATGGTTGGGAGCAGATGAAAAGGTTACAGGGTGCAATAACTAGAAGAGGTAGGGCTGCATATCAGAAAGGACTCTTACCTTACCTGATGTCAGGGAATGGTTTGGATCTGAAGATGGGGAAATGCAGTCACAGGCAGATCAGCTTCTCTCAGAAGAGGAGGGGGAATATTGCCCTGCTTCCCGCCTCCATCGTTTTCAGAAGCAGAGAGACAGGCAGACACAGAAGCTGAACAGATTAGGGAGGAGCTACCCAGCTGTGAGATAATGACAAGAGATTCAGAAAGGAAGGGGCAGTTGGGAGACACATCAATTGAGGGGGAAAACCCTTCCCCACGAACTCAGAGGTCCAAACGTATCAGGGAACAAAGGAGGAAGCGGGGACAACTTCTCATTGGTGCACTCCTTGCTGCGGAAGTAGGGAATCAGATTCCGAGTAGGCAACTGCCCTCCTTGCAGAGAGCTGTGTATTTTGTGACTGCAACATGAAACTGCAATAATCTATCAACTTACTGTGAAGTTACCAAAGAGAGGAGAGGACTCTCCGAACATAACACCTTACTAGTTTTGTACAAGTGACTAGCTGTGTTGAGCTTGCAGTGAGGTGTTTGTAAAATCCGGAACCTTCAAGCAAATACAGAGCCAGAAAGTATGGACTGCTTTGATAACTGCTGTCATCTGCTTTACATGGCAATGCTCTACATGTTCATGTATCAGAAATCAGTAGCTGGAGGCTCTGGGGCCAAATCCGGCACCTGAAGATTACCAGTTGACTTCAGACTGACAGTTGCCAACCCAAAAACATGTGTGGAGAGAGCAGTCCTCTGAGCCCACACACCTCCATCTTCTTCTCAAGGTGGCCTTCTTCTCTTAAAGCCTAGTTCTGACTCAGCATACCCATCAACTGCCCTGGGAAAAACAGGACATCCCATTTTTTTCCTGAGAGCATGGTGGCCATTTTGGGCACCTTGCTCTGATGTGATTTGGGGCCAAGGTCTACCCCCGAAAAAAAGCATTTTTGGGGGGAGGAGGTCTGTGATCTTGTGTGGCACCCGAAAATGAGCCAGATCATGTGACTCACATGGGACTTTGGACCCAGAAGATGGTGTCCCAGATTTGAGCCACATTGTGTTGTAGGCTATCTGGGTTGTACCACTTCAGACTGAAGACAGGGACTCGCATGATAGATTCTCCAAGTGGTGCAACAACAAAACTGCTAGAACATTTGCAAAGGTAAGCAGGGTCAGGTGTGGTTTCAAATTGGGTGGGGAACCATGTGCTTAGATTCTTGCTTTGCAGGGGGTTGAACTCACAAGGTCCTTTCAACTCTATGATTCTGTGATTAAATGTTCATCTGTACAATCTTGTAAGGTCCCTCCTGCTGTCTGAAGTGCTGCTATCTAGATCCTACTTACTGTATTTTTCTGTGTATAAGACGCCCCCATGTATAAGATGACCCCTATTTTTTAAAAACCAAAATCAAGAAATTAAATTGTTTAGCTTTGGGGCGGTGGGGGAGGTCACTTCCGCCAATTACTCACCTGCCTGCCCGCCACTGCCAATCGCTTGCCACAGCCACTGCTGATTGCACACCTCGCTGCAGCCGCCAATTGTCTGCCCGCTCACCGCTACCAACAGCCCACCCGCCCACTTGCCGCAGCCACCAATCACCCGCCCAACCACTGCTGCCAATCTCCTGCTTGCTGCTGCCATTAATGGGATGTTCCCTCTCCGCATTCACTATCCGTGTATAAGACAACACCCAATTTTTTCCTTTTTTTTTTTTAGCAAAAAGCATCATCCTATACATGGAAAAATATGGTAGTTTACCACCTCAGGGAGGCCTAAAATTAATTGTTGACCTGAAGTGCAGTCCAATTTTAAGCATTTGGTACAGAATAATTTACTTATAGTTAAACAACACCAAAGACTTAATCTTGTCACATTTTTGAGGGGGTTTTTTGTTTTTGTTTTTTTTAATGCATTTTGATGCATGCATTTTTAAAGTACATTTGTCCTGCATACATTTTCTGTGGCACTTTCCTTGATGACAGTAGCAATTCTCTGCTAGAGAAATATTATACTCTAGCCCATACTACATATACTGGTTTTTAAATGGATTCATTATCACTAAGGAAAAAGTAAATACTTCTAGGAAAGCCTACAAGCTGACATTTCCACGTAGACCTCAAAACCTTTCACTACTGCAGGTAATAATTTAAGCTGTCTTTTGAAATAAAAGGCCATAGATAACTAAGGTCTTTGTACTTTAAGAGCTGTCAATAATTGGTTACTTTCTTAGCAAATGCATAACACCCTTGACCCCAAGAAGGGTTTTAAAAGCTGCTACTTTCCGGCAGGAACTAGATTTTAGTTATTGCTTTTCCTCTTAGAAAACTATAGTGAGTCACTCCTGTTCTAAACCCTCAACTACATGTATGTGGATTACTTCCAAATGTTCTTGGGAAATTATCAACCTGTGTCTGCATTAAGGGCACCATCATCATCTCTACACACTGCCAAGGAGAGGTTTTCCTACATGCACCACCTGAAAGGTTGAAGGTACAAGTGGAACATGCATCCACTCTTGACTGCTCCTATTCTTGGTTCCAGACAGCCTCACCCTTCTCCAGAAAACACCGTTACTTTCCCTTTGGGGTAGCCCACCCCACCCCACCCCCCAGCAACTGAGGGGTTTTGTCTCTGGAGACTTTCTACATTCCTGCAAAGCTTGGGTTTCTCCCAGGCCAGCTGATATCTCTCAGGATCCCCTCCAACTCTACAACTCTATGATTCTGTGATTCTCTCAGCTCAGCAGCAGTATTTAGGATGTAAGGAACGGCTGTCCTAGGTTCAGAAGGTCCAACCCTGAGTATTTTCCACATGCCATGGTAGACCTTTTATCTCGCAAAGCATTTTGCAAGCAGGGGTTATTTTCCTTGCTGGTTTTCAGAAAAGGATTAACATGTTTTAATTTTGTATCTGTAAATGTTGCTTTCTGTCCTGAACCTATGGAGACTGTGCGGGTTAATAATCCATATAAATCCAATATTGGCTGTGTGAGCCATACAGTCCTGTTAAGCAAAGTGTCCCCCTCGAGGTTTCCTTATGGCCTTGCTGCTGATAGGGACCATAAACACCAAAGAGCCTTCAGCTATTCATACCACATGGAATGCACGTCTCATACAAGCTGTAGTCTGTGATAGGGAATTGGGGGTTTCGACTGATGAATCTATGAATCTGTGACTGCCTGTGCATTTGCTTCTTTGGGCCCATAATAAAAAAAAATATTATAATAAGACTACATCTACAGTTTTCTCTCCCACAGTAAGGCTTCCCCAAGCTTTCTTTTGCAGGGAATATGGGGCATAAAAGTGTACAGTGGTACCTCGGGTTACACACGCTTCAGGTTACAGACTCAGCTAACCCAGAAATAGTGCTTCAGGTTAAGAACTTTGCTTCAGGGTGAGAACAGAAATCGTGCTCCGGCGGCGCAGCAGCAGCAGGAGGCCCCATTAGCTAAAGTGGTGCTTCAGGTTAAGAACAGTTTCAGGTTAAGTACGGACCTCCAGAACGTATTACCAGTAAGTACTTAACCTGAGGTACCACTGTATTCAACTTTGCTTCTCAAGGGAAAGATACAAGGGGATAGACCCTCCAAGTATCCCAATTTTCCAGGGACAGTCTCAGATTTACAGAAGCTGTCCCAGTTTCTGATTTGATCCTGAAATGTCCTGCTTTTCCTTAGGACATCCCAGTTTTTACTTGAGAAATATTGGACCGTATGGAGTTATCTGACCCTCAAACCAAGGATGAGTAACTATACTACCTTTAGAAGACATCTGAAGGCAGCCCTGCATAGGAATGTTTATATTGATATATGTTTTATTATGTTTTTATATATGTTAGAAGCCATTCAGAGTGGCTGGGGCAACTCAGTCAGATGGGCAGAGTAATAAATAATAAAATTGTTGTTGTTGTTGTTGAAGAATAGGATGTCCCTATTTTTATCAGAGAAATGTTGGAGGGTGTGTAGAAAGAGGATGCCTTTGTTGTTTGGACCAGAAGTGTGCAGGATCCACTGGAATATCTATGGCCGGTTTGCAGAAATCTCTCCCAAAGAAGGCAGTGATAGCCACCACATTAGTTGGTTTCGGTGTTTTTTTTTCTTTAAAAAAATGTTTAGGGTTACTCTCATTTTCCTACTCATCTTGAAATACTGCCCCTCAATGAGGACAAACTTAGATTCACAAAATATTTAGGGGTATGTGTACCCCTGCGTCCCCCCAGAAAAAAGCACTAGTTGGTTTTAAAAGAACATGGAGGACAAGGCTATCAACAGCGACTAGCCATGATAGCTATGTTCTATGTCCACTGCTGGAGGCAGTATGCCTTTAAATGCCAAATGCAGGTGGGCAGAGTGCTGTTGTGCTCATGTACTATTTGAAGGCTTCCCACACGCATCTGGCTGGCACTCTGAGAACAGGATGCTGGGCCATTGACCTGATCCAGTGGGCTCATATTGTGTTCTTATTCTAAAGCCAACCTATTTAATTTGCGCTCCCAAAACATTACATAAATCGAAATGCAGCTAGCCTTCAAAATTCACACTTCTCTGAATATTGTCATGCTATTCTCCAACAACAACAAACATTTATTCGAAATGGTGTATATTGGAGTAAACTGTGCATAATGATCCACATATTAGTGAAAATAACATACAACAAAGCATTGTGTATGGGGAAATTGCTTGGAAGAATGTGCATATGAAGCAGAATTGCATACAAAAATGTGTACATTAGGAGAAATCAATAGTAGAATGCTGATATTTTTCATGAGGATTTTTTTATAAAAAAACAAAGAATTCACAAACTGATGCAGAAATGTTACTAACTGAACTGAAGATTGGAAAAAAGAGAAACCAAGATAAACAGAAATTGACAGATTTACCCATCCCTATCAGCAACAAAATGTTTTTTTTCTCCACCTGAATTAGTCAGCTGAAATGAAGAGAGCTAACCAGGAGTAGATCTTTATCTAAAATGACTGGTGTGCTTAGTTTCAGTACTGAAAACAAATTCCAAGGCTCCAAATATTCTTTAACACCCTGTTCTTTAATTCTAATATTTAATTTAAAATATTTATTTTTAATATTTGATTTGTAGCAATAGTATTACAGGGTATGTGATATACCTGCTTGGTACTTGACAGCTGATATGTCTTTTGATACCAACAATAAAGACTTGCCAATAAATCTAAGACACATTCGAAAACAGATTTCAAATTTAAAAACCTGCATTTTAAAATGGAATGCCAAAATGGCCAGTTCTGTAAAACATATTTTTCCAGGCCTTCCTTATGACTATTGTTGCAGCTGCAGAGAACAGTAGTTTGCAGTTTCTTAGGATAAGTATTTTTCTACTGTGGGTTGAAGGTGCAAAACTCCACTTTAAGGTTGTTTTGGAAATCTGGGAAATGGTGTGCGTGTGTGTCCATCAAATCACTTTTCATTAAAGCTGAGGAGTTATGAGTTGGCAAAGTCAGAAAGGTCCCTTTGCTCAAACCATGCTGCCCTTGACAGGAACATTACGTTCTGGTTTGCCTAGACTGAACTGGAAGGGCTAATGGGGATGCTTTGGGGCATAAAGTGACCCCCCCCCCCATTTTTTGTTTTATTATTCTTTGCCTATACACCCACCCACCCACGCATGCACCTATTAACCAGCAGGTCTCTAAAAGCACGGATATGCATTTCAAACGGATACCTCATATTATATTTGTGTGGGTATGAGAGTATACATTATGAAATATTAAACGGAAGCATTTTGTACAATAAAGGACAAACTAGCAGTCGAGCTGTAGATTAGTCTTATCACTCTTCTGCAGGAAACCAGGAAGAGATGGAGAGAGAGAGAAAGGTGTGTGTGCATAAGTCAATTTCTGCCAGAGGAACAGCACAGGACAAAGCTGAGGTAAAAGCAGGTGACAAAAGGAAGAAGTCAGGCAGATTCCACCCACCTTCCTCTCTCCCGTTTGCTCACTACCTCCCTTTATTTTTATTAAATGGAAGGGGGTTGCTTTTAAACCCTGAAATAGCTGTGTGTGAGAGAGAGAGAGCAATCAGCCTGGAAAATGCCCTCTCCCCGTGTGTTTCTTTTGCCCTTTTCCTTCCCACTGAGGCTGGCAGAGGTGTGTCAGCGACGGAATGACAAGAGCCATCAGGCTCCTGCCACCGAAGCACGTGGGTGAATTGGGCAGTCGGCTGTATCAGCAGAGGCCATCGGCACGTTCAGCCGCCTATCAGGACTGCGCCTGGCAGCTGGGGAGATACATTTAGATAAAGCAGGCAGCAATCGTTGATAACAAGTCCCTCAAATGTCAGGCAGCATAAAGGGCAGTATTGATTGCTGCCTCACAGCCCGCCTTTCCTTTTCTTTGGTGCTCTATTTCCCTCCTCTCTCTCCCCTCCCGCCGCTGCCGCACACACACACTCTTCTTCTTCTTTATTATAGGAAAGACTGGCTGGGATAATCTGCCTGCAGAAAAAGGCCATTGTGCTACAACGCACATTGTGTTAGTCGCTAAATAGAACTTATCAGCGTTCCTCCAATTCCGCTAGCCTCTGTTCCAATTCATCCCTCCCCACCTTCTCCCTGCTTCCTTGCTCTGTTTCCCAGATGATCTCGACCCTTTCGCCTTCCATTTTGGTTATTGTCATTAAAAAGAGTGTGAGGAGGCAGGCCGGTGACTTCCTGACCACCGGCTAATCAAAGCTAAAGCCTGCAGCCCCCTAATCATCCCTTCCCCTGTCCTCACCCAATGGAAATTCATCTCAGATTCCACATGCTTTGAGAAACCAGTCCCAAAGCAATCAGGGCCATAGGAACCTAAGAAGAGCCTGTGGGATCAGACCAGTGGCCCGTCTAGTACAGCATCCTGTTCTCACAGTGGTCAACCAGCTGCCTGTGGGAAAACAGCAAGCAGGATTCAAGCACAAGTGCACTTCCACCTCCTGAGTTTCCCTGCAGCTGCTATTTAGAAGCAGAGCAGAGCCATCATGGTTAGTAGCCATTGATAGCCTTCCCTTCCATGAATTTGTCCAATCCTCTTTCACAACCATCCAAATTGGTGGCCATCATGGCCTCCTGTGGGAATGAGTTCCACAGTTTGGCTATGTTTTAAGGCTGCAGTCCTGTGCACACTTACCTGGGAGAAAGTCTCATTGAACTAAAGGGGACTTACTTCCGAGCATAGATGTATAAGAAGTTTGTCTCTCCATCCTGCCCTGTCCTCAAAAACAATCACCTTCTTCTCCTACTGCAAAACGCTTTGAAACTCTATCAGGTTTCAGAAGTGAGACAGTTGCCGCAGGCAGGGATGGGGGAGGAATTGGATGCAGTTCACATTTCAAGGCAAACATACTGAATTTGCACTTTCCAAAACGCCATGCAAACCAAAACCCAGCCATCCTTCAAAATTCACACTTCTCCGAATTTTGCAGTGTAGTTCTCTGGCCAAGTAATGTGTGCAAAAATGTATATGCAAAGGTAACGTGTGCACATTAATGTATATATTACTGAAAACAACATACAAGAACACATTATATAAAGGAAGACTGCTTTGCAGAAATATGTGTATGAGGAAAAATTGCACTGAATTTTCATGAGGGTGAAATTAGATAAGGAAGAACATTAAAATGCAATTGTATGTAATTTGGGTTATAAACATTGGTGTTGGGTGAGCAGGAAGTCACTAGATTTGCTGAATTGGAATAGAACTGTTGAGTAACAAATGTAACTTTCAATATGGAAAAAGAAAATATTATTGTTATTAAATAAATTGCACTGAATTTTCATGAGGGCTTTTTTTTAAAAAAAAAAGGAAATGTTGCAGAAATGTGGAGAACCAAACATAAGACTGGAAAAATGAGAAATGGAGAGAAGCTGAAATAGTCCTTTCCTATCTACTGCTTCCCCACCAAGAGAACACTTGCACCCATATAGGAGTATTGAGGATCTTTGGTTGTAGCACACTCTGCAGAGACACTTCTGGTGGCAACCAGAATGAGATCCTTCTCTGTTGTGGCACTCATTTGGTGGACAGTCTCCCTCTGGAAATAAGGCGTGCAATGAGTTTTCAGTGCCTTCTGAAAATGCATTGAGATTTGGCCTTGAGAAGTGTTCTGGTTACTGAATGTATGGTTGCATTTCAATATGTACTACTTCTTTTTGGCTTTAAACTTTTATTGGCTTTAAATTTTGCCTATTGCCCGAGCAATCTTATTTTAAGGTTGTAAATCACCTTGGGATTGGTATGGAAGGTGGTATATCAGTGTTTGAAATGAATAAATAAATTTCATGTGAGGGGCAAATGCCCTGGGGGAAATTTGGAAAAGAGAAGCAAAAGGTGCTCATTCCTCAGCTACTTATTTGCTCCAGACTCTCCTGTCTCAAAGTGCTCTTTATTCTTAAAAAGAAAGGGCTGCCAAGGTTTACTTAAACCCTCATACAAAAAAGGTGACTGGGTTCTGGTTGGCAACACGACGACATTGGTCTGGATATCTGCTCTGCACTCTGTTCAATTCTCTCTTTTTTAAACCAATGTGGATTTCAAGCCAATTCGCACCCTCCTCCTTCAATAACGAACAGATCGTTCCCAGCTATTAGGGAGGGGGGAATTGCAATCCTTGACACTTATAATCACCATTTTAATTATTATAATTTTAGAACATGTACAATGCCAATAATAGGGCTCTGAAACAAAAGGCACGGTGTCCCCAGAGAGATAAATGACAATGGGTTTTGTCTCATGTGCTTGCTGTAATTGTGGCTGCCTGATCTGATGCAATTTTGTGCTTTTATATTTTTAGTTCGATAGCATTTTCAAATGTGAAAGGCTTTATGAAAGATAGGCACCAAGGGCCAAATCCAGTTGCTGCTGGCGCTACTCCAAGCACAGGTGACATCCATGGAGGCCTTGCGGCAGGAAAGCAAATAGCTTAAAGGCTGTGAAATCACAGCAGAACCAGCTGAAAAATAAATGGCTGGCTGGACAATGTCAGCTTCAGTATTTGCAAAGGAGGGTGCTCAGGAAATGCAGCTTCACTGAGCCCCCCTATTTGAAAGAGAAAAAGTAGTCAGAGAATTCTATCATGCTGTCTCTGCTCTTCCTGGGTGCTGCAAGCAAAGTGACAATGGTACCTCTGTTGAGATGGCAGTGCCTTTGCTGGTCTTGGGGGCCTTAGTAAATGGCCAACTTTGCCATCCTCAGGAGTCAGCCCTGACTTCAGTGGTATCATTTGACTATGATGCTAGGAGGCTGGCATTGAAGACTCAGGAGCATTGGGGTTTTCTTACAGCCCTGTGCAAACATTCCTTTAAAACAGAATGAATACATAGAGTCAACCTGAAAATGCACAGGTTCCATATATGCAATCCACATCCTCAGTTTTCGTACAAAATAGATTCCATGAAAATTGTGTCACACGCCCCCCAAGCTGCTGTCAGTCCCTAGAGCAGTGGTTCTCAGCCTGTGTGTCCCCAGATGTTGTTGGACTACAACTCCCATCATCCCTGAGCTCTGGCCTTGCTAGCTAGGGGTGTTGGGAGTTGTAGTTCAACAACATCTGGGGACCCACAGGTTGAGAAAGGCTGCCCTAGAGAGTATTTTCCATTGATGTCATGGCACAAGAAGACATGGTTAACCCCCTTCCAGCAGGCCACAATTAGGGCCCTGCTCTCCTTCCCATAGCAACTATTTGAAATCTTGTTAACCATGGCTGTTAATTGCTTACATGCAGTTAAGGCCTTGCCCACTTTGACCTGTTAGTCTTGCTTAAGGACGTAGAAATGTCCTGCCTGATTAGATCAGGGTCCACCTAATCCAGCATTTGCTGCAAGATTCCCAGCAAACAGTGATCACTTAGTGATCCACCCCAAGTTGGCTGGTGGTTCCCGTGGACCTTCCGCCCATTGCTGACCTACATCACATACTGAAACTGAGATTATGTGCAATTCTCAGGGACACCTGGAAATTGCATTTCTGTTGAAAGAAGCTAGAGATTACTCTTAGGACCCTCACCAAATGTCAAAACTGCCAACATGGCTTCAGTGTGGTCATCAGAATTCAACAGAGGAAACAGGAGTACATATTTGTGGCACTGTGGTGCCTTGTCTCTTTCCTAATATCCCCCTTTCTCTCAACAGCTTAACTAACCATTCCTATATTGCTTTCTTCATCTTGTCAGATGAGTAAACTGCTTTTTATTCAAAAACGGGGTCATAAAAATCTGAACTGGTCATATCTGCTTTTACTGCCAGAAAAAGTCTGACTAGAATGCCAGTGCAGCATAATGTTTTCTCTATTTCTTTTTTAGATGCGTAAGAGTCATCCTTAAAAAGTTCCTAAGAAGCTTTACATCACATATGGAAGATTTACTAAGGCCCACTTTGCCCCACCGTTAAAAAAACAGATGACAGAATCCATTGATACATTTGAGGGATGCAAGATCTGGAGAGAAGGCTGCTCCGATCCTTAAACGAAGTGGCGTTTTGTCATTAACATTCCCCAAAGATCTTTCATTCTTAAATAAAGTTTGCACAGGTGGAATGGGAGAGTTTGTCTTTTCAGAACTAGTCGCTTTGATCAGTCGCTCACTCTGGAGAGTGGAATATTGAATTCCTTTTGGAGTCATGCTATGCTTAAGCATTTTCCTCTTAGTCTGGCAGCAGCTTCTGGACTTGTGATATATGAGAAGCACCCCTCCCCTCCATTCTATTTTCCTTGACTTCAAGACTTTCAGAGGACATTGCATTTGCAGGACCTGGGAAATAAGACACCACAAACAATTCTGAGGATGCACAGCAACTACTAGTACTGTTACTGCAATGCTACATTTATTAAGCACCTCCAGTGTGCTACGCAGTGCTCATCACAGTGTGCTTCTGAGCTTCCCAGGACTTGTCAGGAAGAAAACATAGGGCCAGATAGAACTTTTGCCTGATCCAGCAAAGCAGTGCTTAGGCTTTTCTTACAAACAGTAGGATTTTCACCAAATATTTCTAGAGACATACAGTCCACACTAAACGAATGGCGTAGGTAGAGATTGGGAATTGACAAATGAAAACCTGTGCTGTGGTTAGAAAGAGTCATTTGACAGGGAAATTGTGCGTAAAGTGAAAGGTTGGACCTTATAAACAGATTAGTTTGTGAGAGGACCAGGTACAAGACACAGGAGACATTTGCTGGCTTGGGAAAAATATAGACAACTGTTTCTCAGGTGGTAACTAGGGGTATCATCTAAATCTGAGAATTCATCTGAGTCTAGCTTGGATATAAACCCCCAGGGCTCTGAAAAGCCCATCTCAATGGGTGGTATACAAATATAATAAATAAAACAACAAATAATTTATAGTACCAATTTATATCAGCAACAATTCAGCAGCAAATAATACCAGTAAAACCAGGGCTAAAGATAGTTCAACGCATTGTACAAATATCTGACATGTATAGGTATATGTACAACCTTCTTGTATAAACCACATCCCTTCCCTCCAAATCTATCCATTTAAGCAGGATTCTATACACTTCACGATCCAGTCCCCTCCAAATTATGTCCAGCCTCTTCTCTCCTTCATATCTGCAGATAATGACAGCAAATAATCCCCCCTCCCATCTTCTGCAAGGAAACAATATTTCAATACAGAGAAAGGAGAAAATCATGTTTCTGTAACCATTGTTAAAAGTATAACTCAGTATTGTATGATAACATCCTTAGTGCACTGCAACAGTTGTTAGGAACTTGAGGCTAAACACCTTTTGTCCTATCAATAACAACATGAGGTATTACAGTCTCGTTCCTAACCAAATAAACACATATGAAAACTATTCATAACTGGAGCTGTGCACATAGCTTTGGGCAAGAACTGAAAAAGTCAGAAATGGGTTGCATTCAGTCTTCCTCCCAAACTGTTCTGTTCTCACTATTGCAGATCTGTGCATGGAAACTTGTTTGCATAAAAGTGGGTCCCTGTAGCTGAATTAGGTCAACAGGATGGGGGCACTTCCACCTCCAAGTGAGGGGTGTGGCCTGGCGAGAGAACAGCAGCTCTGTTGCACACATGGACACAAGTGTTTTCGCCTAGCTGAAATGAGTCCTTGGACTTTTGCTTGTCTGAATGGTAGATACAGAGTGGTGTGTGAGTGTGTGTACAAACCAGCCTACTTTACAAAGGTTAAATTTACATTAGTTGCTCCTCCCATGTTGCAACTGGCCCTGCCCACTACTGGCCCATCATGTGGCCCTGAAGGTTGTCCAGAGGGGATGTGGCCCTCGGGCCACTAACTTGATGTAGAGTATCCCTGAGTGCCAATTTCAGAGTCTAGTGTCCCTATTTTTCAGGGACAGTTCCAGATTTACAGAAGCCATCCCAGTTTCTGATTTGATCCCAGAATGTCCCTCTTTTCCTTAAGACGTCTCTTTTTCATCCAAGAAATGTTGGAGGGTATGGAGTTATGCAACCCCTGAACCAAGGAGACAACCTTTAGAAGACACCTGCAGGCATCCTTGCACAGGGAAGTTTTTTAATGTTTAAGGTTTTATTACATTTTTATATATGTTGGAAGTAGCCCAGAGTGGCTGGGGCAACCCAGTCAGATGGGTGGGGTGTAAATAATAAAGTTGTTGTTGTTGTTGTTGTTGTTTTGGATGTCCCTATTTTCATCAGAGAAATGTTGAAGGGTATGCCATTTGTTGTTCTTTTACTCTGTCCAGACTCTTTAATGTTAATTTATAAAGCCCTAAATGGCTTAGGACCCTATTAGATGGACCTTCAGGCCTCTACTTAAGCCCACAAGTTGCAATTCCAAACCATTACAATCATTTTTATTTTTATTTTACCATTGGTTTCTAGAGTTTCAGGATTGCACCCTAAGTGCTTTTTCACCTTCCTCTACACCATTTCTGTAGCTGTCACCCTCTTCAGCACTGCATAGAACAATTTCCCTTCTGACTAGGCCATATTTCTGGCAATCTGCTTCTTTCTCTCTCAGCTCCCTGTCACATTAAGAAATCTGAAAACAGGAGCTAAGATCAGTGGCATTGAGTTGAAAAAGGAAATGACAAAATAAACATTCAGCAATCTATAAAAAGGGGGGGGGATACAGGCCATTTATGACAATACAGAAGTATACTTCCAACGAACACTCTGTTGCCGCTGACATCTTCTAAGTAGATAAAATGCTAATGTCTACAGGCAGACAATGCCTCAGTCTAAAAGGAGACAGATTATTTTTCATACCTAATCAGGGCTGATTTGAACTGCAGAGAGGCTGCTGTATCTTGCAGTTCCCTTCAGAATCTGACATCCTAATCACTAGCACAGTCCCTGTGATTTGAGGGTAAACTCACAAACCGGCATGGACAAAGTCTGCCCCATGCAAAGGTCACGCTGAGCGAGGTCATGCAACCTGATCATCTCAGGGAAGGCGGCATTTGCCTCTGAGGCGCTGTCTTTCTTCGAAGCGTGGGCAGCAGCAATGCTAGAGCTTCCAGGCAGGCGTTCACTGGCGACCCCCTTCAAGCAGTCGGAAGAAGTCAAGCTCTGAGTGTCAGGCTCTGTCATTGCAGACGCAGCACAAATACCTTCCGGTGATGCCACGGTCGGGGTAGAACAGCATTGTCAGAGCACCAGCAGCAGCTCAAGAAACCAGCTGTTCTGACAGGGCTGGCAGGCATATAAAAAACAAGAGATAAGGGGAAAGCTGAAAGCAGTGGCTTATCGAGTGCATAGACAGAGTGCAGGGAGGGGGGGGTCAAATATCACTCAAAGAATTGTTCAGCTTGTAAACCATTTGAAATTAATGGATTTAAGATTTCAGTAGTCTACTCTGCATATAATTTAGTTGGCTATCACCCATAGAAAATAAATATCTGCATAGTGCAAGGAAATATTTTCAAATTACATATGTGGAAAATCTGTAATCATCCACAAGAATCTGGTCCTGAGAACTACAATACAGTCACAAAAGCTGTATTCCAAGTCCTGAGATTTGGATTGTCCCATTGAACCCCACTGAAATTAAAGAATCACTGCCAATTGTGGAGATGTATTTTAATCCCCCCACAAAAATTAATACAAATACTGAATATTTCTTCTTCTACTATTACCATAACCATTACCAAAACCACCATCTTTCCAGTTCCACTTGGCTCAGATTCATGTTTTCTGGATACTAAGCCCTCAACAGCAACTTCTGAAATTCACCAAGTTTCATTTACAGTTTGGATAAGACCTTCCTTTGATTAAAAATGAGTTTCATTATAATTACTTATTTAGACAATAGGCTATCTTGCAGACTTTTGCTTTTAATGTCGCTGTAGGGACCTACTTCCCAGAACAATAAATCTAAAGCAGTGGGCCAAAGGCTGGTGTTTTCATGTGAGCCAAGAGAATTCCCCATTTGATCATCAACCCTTTACACAGTTCCAAGAAATGTGCACTTCATAATGGAAAACCATTTTGTTTCACTGATTCCAAGACCTGGAAGGGATCTTGTTTGGTGCGTGTTTGTAGTGACACAAAACATCCAGAAATGCCAGAATTCCCTAAGAGAAATGCCTATTCATTCTCCTGAAAAGTTCCTTCAGAGAAGGAACTCTCGCAGCTTTGCTGAGGCATTAGCATGACCCACTGACAGCTGCTCTTCCAACTGACGATCTGTCAGAACCTCCTCTTCTGCTACTTCAATGTATGCTTACAAGTCCATAACTACTCCAACTCCTCCGACCTCTGACTTGTATAATTTATCATTTACTTGGCACTCCACCCACTATCGTACTGTATCTTTGTTCATCTGGCTTTAAAAATCCGAAAGCACAAATATATGAAATGTGATGAATCACATAATCATAATAATGAGGGACACTTCAAAGGTTTGTCATTTGTTGGAGAGCCCTGGACTAGGCTAGGTTCCCCTGGAACTTTGTTTTTGCACATAGCTTGATCTATAGACCCAGGACCCTAAACAAAGTATCTGAGTGTGTATCTCCAGAATAAAATGAACCCTTTCCTCCACAATTCCCATGTCTTTTGCTACATAATTCATGCCAGTCATAAAGACAGCCCTGTTGTGAGTCAGTCAGTATGACTGGTAAGAATAATGACAATTACAAATATGAAATATTACGTGGAGAAGTGTTCTGTGCCCATGAGAGAATTTGCTCAGATTGCATCATAGATAAAGCCTCCCGTTTCCTTTTATTTTGCCTTGAGGCTTTGCCATCAAATGTGATATAGGTTTGGGCCATGCACTAGGTGTTTTCAAATGAGGTTACACACACACCCCTCATAACAATCCCAAAGCTATTTATTTTTCTTCTTAAGCTAGCTTCTCCTAACAATGTTGGAATCTGCCACTAGAAGAGTGCAGCCTCTTTAAGAGAGAGAAGTCAACACAATTTGACACCTGTCTGAGGAAGGGCAAGGCAGGTGAAAGCAAGAGTTCCTGCACACCTGTATTGAGAAGCTGGAATCACAGCTTCAGAGCAATTCATACCGAACTCATACTGCACTTTGATTCTACACTGTGACACTAAACTAATTACAGGAAGGAGTTGAAAGTGTCTTCAGGTGGCAAATGGTAGGTGTTCATAGTGTTCCCTGGTGGAGAACTTCCAGGCCAAGCCAGGTGATCTTCTGGCCACCTACCCCAAATCATGCACAATCTGAATCATTAAAATTCTGCACATGATTTATAATGATGGGGATCATAGAATTTTTAAGTTGAAAGGGGCCTTCAGATTCATGTATTCCAACCCCCTGCAATACAGGAATCTCAACTAAAGCATCCATGACAGATGGCCATCCAACCTCTGCTTAAAAGCCTCCAAGGAAGGAGAGACCACCACACCACCTTCGGAGGGAGTCCATTCCACTGTCAAACAGCTCTTACTGTCAGAAAGTTCTTCCAGCTGTTTAGTCAGAATCTCCTTTCTTTTAAGCCATTGGTTTGGATCCTACCCTCTGGAGCAGGAAAAAACTCAATCTTCCATGGGACACTCCTTTATATATTTGGAGACTGCTATCATATCTCCTCCCAGTCTCCTCTTTTCCATGCTAAACATACCCAACTCCCTCAGCTGTTCCTTATTAGGCTTGGTTTCCAGACCCTTGATCGTCTTGGTTGCCCTCCTCAGCACAACTACCAGCTTGTCAATATCCTTCTTCTCCCCTTTTTGGGCAAGGTTCTTGAGCAGGTAGTCATGGACCAGATCTAGGCACTCTTGAAGGAAACTGGTTTTCTAGATCCATCTCTATCAGGGTTTAGGCCCAGTATTGGAGAAGTGCAAATGATATGCCATTTTCAGTTGCCTTCTTTTCATAGAGCTGAACTTTCCTGGAATTATAAATGGTGTTGAGCAACTGGTCACGGTTGTCTTCTCCATAATTAGTTACTACTCACCTCCCAATGCAAGTCCTCCTTGAGTACTTCTGGGAAAGTGACTGCAATATGATCTCTGTGTCCAGGAATGCCTAGGATATCACTGTGCATGATGCCATTCTGCATGATGGCAAACACGTACCCAGAACCTGGCACCTGAAATGAGTTTCTGGGAAAATTTGTGGCAGGGCAAGTGACTTTGGAATCCTGGTATGACCATGTAAGAGGCTGGTGGGAGAAAAAAATGAGCCACTCTATACTGTATCTCTTTATACTATATGTCGTTTTGTCTAGGAGAGGCCCTTCTCTGTTTCCAAAAAGGTTATCACTGTGCCAGAAAAGACGACTGATAATGACAGTAGCTTTCCTTCAACAAAGTTTACTTTTCTGCACAAACTTCCAACTCAATGCAACTCAACAACCATATTCAGACTGGCAGTGACCTTAAGCAGTAATGCAACAGCCTGGGTATGTATAAAGGTAAAGGGACCCCTGACCATTAGGTCCAGTCGCAGACGACTCTGGGGTTGCGGAACTCATCTCGCTTTAGTGGCCGAGGGAGCTGGCATATAGTTTCCGGGTCATGTGGCCAGCATGACTAAGCCGCTTCTGGCGAACCAGAGCAGCGCACGGAAACGCCATTTACGTTCCCGCCAGAGCAGTACCTATTTATCTACTTGCACTTTGATGTGCTTTCGAACTGCTAGGTTGGCAAGAGCAGGGACTGAGCAACGGGAGCTCACCCCATTGTGGGGATGCGAACTGCCAACCTTCTGATCGGCAAGCCCTAGGCTCTGTGATTTAGACCACAGCGCCACCCGCGCCCCTCTGGGTATATACATTTCAAATAACTCTGTGACCAATGGACAACTGGCAAGTGCAGTCTCATGTTAATTGGTTTTAATTGAAAATAGACATTTCTCCTCAACCTTACTGACAAGGACACATTGTCCATACAGTAGCAATCTTCCTATCTGAGTTGACTATATTATGCATGCTAGAATGACAAAAGAAAACTCAGAATAGGGCTGGAACTGAGTGGTTCTGTGGGGAAGGGAAGAAGCAAAAATTCTGTATGTAAAATTCTTTGAAAATAGCAAGGCTCACTTATCCATAGAGAAGCAGCTCTGCATTATCAACTGCCCCCAAATGAGGCCCTAGGCAGAGAATTTCTTTGATCAGGCTGATGTCTGGAAAAATCAGCTCTTGTCCCTCACCTGTGGTGGCACATTACTGCATGCTCTCCCTGTGTGCCACTGATATTGCAGAGTCATCTGATAGGTAATTGCAGCATCAGCAATCAAGGCACTGGAGGGTTAGAAATGGCAATGACTTTCAAAGCTTATCAGATACCATAAAGCATATGCTTGGATGGCAAGGCACAGAATGACAGAGGCAGCAATCACATGGTCTTCCCACCCAAAGCTGGAGAAAAGGGGTGGATAATAGAGGAACTATATTGGAATGGCAAGGAAAAGAATGTGACTAATCAGAAATAAAACAGCCACTCAAAAAAAGGGGGGGATTTGTTGTTTATTCCCAGATTAATATGTTATCTGTTATATTTGCCTGTTAAGTTAATTTTGACAGAGAGCAGAAAAAAGTTTTTTGAAGGTTAAAGGTCTTACACTTTTCACTATGATATATAGTTTTGTTCTGATTTTACTTAAACAGGTATTTTACTTATTTAGGAATTTGATTGAACATTAATGCTTGCACTTTTATTATTTTCTGTGTAAACTGCTTAAAGCGTTTATTGTTATTATATTAAGCAGTATAAATATTTAATTAATAGATCAAGAATAAATACAAACATTGATTAAACACTTTGGTTAGCTTTTTCTGCTTTGGTGTCATTTCACTGTAAATGCTTATTACAGGGAAAGGTTTCCATCACAAAATAATAATAAGTATTTCTCTTATATGTTTACAACACCCATGTCTTTTTTGGCATGTGAGTGGTATATAAATCAATATATATATATTAATGATAATCACATAACCTCAGTGCTACTGCTTAGATTTTCTCTGTGGCCAGTAATTAAATAAGAAAAAAATCCAGTCTTATTTATAATGCTTCTTACCTGCCCTTCACCATAAGGATCTAGGACAAGATACAAGAGGAATTTAACCTGTTCAGGATATAAATCCCTCCAATTTGGCTTACAATTAAATTGTTTTTTAAAACAACAACAACAACACACACAGAAATAAATAATTTTAACTTTTCTTTTATATTCATTCATTCATTCATACCCCGCCCATCTGGCTGGGCTTCCCCAGTCTCTCAGGGCAGTTTCCAACAAAATACTAAAAATACAATAAAACATCAAACATTAAAAACTTCCCTAAACTTTTAAAAAGTTGGGTATCAGATAATAATGCCAAAGCTTCTGGGATATTTAGGGCTGCTGGAATCAGTGAGGCTGCCTTTGCTCTTCAGCAGATGCTGAACATCCAGAGTCTAAAGGATTAGTTCTTGAGGCATTACCTCCAACCTGTCCAGTGTCATGACTAGACCTGCTAAAACGCCAGGATACATCCACAGATTATATCTTCAGATGATTTACCCTACTAAGAAATTATTTCTCAAGCAGAAGGGTGATAGAATTGAGCCTGAGCAGTAGAACCAGATTTCCCCTGTGTGTATTACTAATGACTGCTTTAGAAAGCAGCAGGTGAGAACCAATAGATCCAATCCCTCTCTGAAGGAGCTATAGTTACTTGGAGAGCAGTCGTCAAAGAGGATTCGCTCGTCTCCTGGGATGGTGAGAGGCGCCAAGGTTTCACAGAGCTGAAGAGAAGGAAAGTTTGATCTTCCCTCTTCTTTCTAAAGAAAGGACAGAAGATGATTTCTGAAAGAGGGCAGCATTATTGGAACTTTTCCATGCAAAATTGTGGCTTGTAAACCACATGAGTCATTTGTTCCTGCTCTAAAACTACTCTGGGGTTTTATGATTCACTGGCCGAGCTTCTGTTTACCGCTGTTTCCCTTTTCTCTCTCCTCAGAACTTGCCCCATGACATCATAATGCCTCCTTTTGTTTTATGAGCTCTTGGACCAATTTGTTAGTACATCAACTTCTAGTAGCCTGCCTAGAGGAAAGAAAGGCAAAGCTATAATGACTCGCTTCTCCATTTCTTCAGTTACAAAAGCCACTTATCATATTGTGGTGATGTTCTCACCCGGACTCGCTGCCAAAAGGAAGAGGCCTATTCACCTCTTGCTCACAGAATCTGTATGACCCGAGAGGCCATACAGAAGGAAACTTGGGGGAGGAAGCTTTGGAAATAATTAGAAGGTTGCTGAGGGTTGACATATTGTGCTAGTCTTGGTGCAAGCACTTGAAAGAGCCTCCATAACTGGACTGTCAGGGAACTGCCATCTGAGACGCAGGAGGTGAAGGGGCTCACGGAGGGTGAGAGAGACCATTCAGCTGAGGAGGGGACCAGCAGGGGGAGAAGTGGAGTTCCAAGGGAAAGTGAGTCGGAGGGAGGGCTCAGAGACACTTCAAGCGAGAACAGTGGGGAGGTTTCAGGACCTCCTAGAGGGACACCCACTCCTCGCCGGAAACTGTCACGCCGAGAGTCCAGAAGACGCATTTCCGTTAAGGAGCTTTTATGCTGGAAGAAGTTCCGTAAACGCCCACTGTCCGATTCAACGAGCGACTGATGGAGCCATGCTTAAGGAGCTCCGTCACAGACAGAGGTTTGTGGACTTAGCCAAACTCTGAGGGACTAGGATTTTACGCACAAGCAGCTCACCATCCCATCACAGCAATCGGACAGTCCCTGAAAGCAGCTTGTGCAGAGAGGCATCATGAGCAACCCAGCCGGAGCCGGGGGAGCAGGAGGAGCTGGAGAGGGTCCAAGCCTGGAAGAAAGGTACAGGGTGTTGGAAGTCCAGCTAGCACTGCAAACGGCGAGGCTAGAGGAAAGGAGGGCGCAGGATGCAGAAAAGGCAAAAGGCGCTACACTAGCAAGAAAGATGCCAGGTTTGGTGCAGAAGTTTGGGGGGGACCCCAGGAACTACCAAGCCTTTAGGACAGAGATGCAGTATGCTCTCGAACTGCAGTTTAACGACTTTCCCGACGAGGCATCGCGAGTGGCGTTTGTGATTGGCCATCTCTAAGGGGGGGCGAGAGACTGGGTTAGACCCCTGATGGCAGGGAATAGTGAAATGCTGAAGGACACGAGGAAGTTTTTTCGCGCCATGGATTTGATGTTTTCCAGCGAGATTGAACAGGGACTGGTGCGCAGACAATTGATGGCTTGCAAACAGGGTAGCCGATCGGTTCGTGAGTACTGGACTGAGTTTACAATGTTGATACATAAATTAGGGTGGGACCTATCGGCGGAACCCATTCAAATGCTCTTTGAAGAGGGGCTTTCTTCGGCGGTGAAAGACAAACTTTCCCGAGCGCCCAGGGCGGAGTCTATGGACCAGCTGACCAAATCAGCACTGACCATTGGAGCGCGCCAGGAGGCAAGAGCCTTGGAGAAGCGGGAGGGGAAAGGAGAGCGTTGGAGGGATTTCCGCATTCCAGAGATTCCAGAGCCAAGTTTCCCGCCAGGAGAGCCGATGGAAGTTGGAACAGCGCGCGCGCGCGCAGTTTCAAATCCCAGTGAAGGGAGGAAGAAGGAGGAAAAGAGCGCCAAGAAATGTTATCTGTGCCAGCAGCCAGGTCACTTTGCCAGAGTCTGCCCGCAAAGAAAGGAATGGCAAGGGATGGCGGGAGCTGTTGGGGGGAAGGAGGAGGGAGTCCAGGAGCCAGTAAAAGCCAACGCCTGGCTGCCACCGTCAGGGCACTGCAGCCAGGCCAAGGAGCAGTAAAAGTGCCCACTCCGGAACCTCCAAGACCAGCCCTAGTAATAGAGGTGTTGCTAGAGCTGGCAAACGGATACCCACTAAAGACAAAGGCGCTGTTGGACTCAGGCAGCTCCTGTAATTTTATGAGTAAGGAGTTTGCAGCTGAACACCAGATACAGATACTCCCTTTAAGCAACCCCCTGCAGGTGACCACGATCGATGGGAGGGAGCTGTTGGGAGGAGAAGTTAGCCTACAGACCGTCCCAATGGTTATGAGGGTGGCCAGGCACACCGAAAGGATAGCGTTCAATGTGGCCACCCTGGGAGGGGCTCCCGTCATTTTGGGAATGAGCTGGCTAGCGTTGCATGACCCGCTAGTGGGCTGGCATCAGAGAGTGGTCTCCTTTGGGTCAGCACATTGCCTGGAGCACTGCAGAGAAGGAAAGGTGCCAGAAGGGGCAAAAGCCTTTCTAGCAGGGACGGAAGTGGCGGATAAAGGGAAGGTGCCCAAACAATACGCTGACCTGAGCAAGGTCTTCAGCGAAAGGGAAGCAGATAAACTACCACCGCATAGAGACTTTGACTGCCAAATTAACCTGGTCCCTGGGGCCCAGCTCCCCGTGGGCAAGCTGTACGCCATGTCAGACAGGGAAATGCAGGAGTTAAGGGAGTTTATTGATAAAAACCTGAAGAGGGGCTTCATCAGAGAGTCCAGAGCGGTGGGGGGGAGCCCAGTGTTTTTTGTGGACAAAAAAAACACGGATAAACCCAGGCTTGTAGTGGACTACCGGCGGCTAAATGCCGTGTCAGAACCAGTGACTTTCCCCATGCCCAGAATTGATGACATTTTGACCAGGGTGAGGAAGGGAAAGATATTCACGAAACTGGACCTGAGAGGGGCATACAACCTGATACGAATAAGGAAAGGGGATGAATGGAAAACCACCATGTTCACCCCTTTGGGGGCTTTTGAATATCTCGTTATGCCATTCGGATTGCAATCAGGCTCCGCCTGTTTTCAATCGCTCATGAACCATGTCCTGGGACCTTTGCTCTACAAGAATTGCGTGGCCTTCCTCGATGACGTGCTGATATATTCAGAGAATGAGGAGCAGCATGTAAAGGATGTCAGGGAAGTGCTGAGCCAGCTGCAAGCAAACCAGCTGTGGGTGAAATTGGAGAAGTGCCAGTTTCACACCAAGGAGGTGGAATTCCTGGGGTACCGCTTATCAGACAAGGGATTAGCCATGGATCCAGGCAAGGTCCAGGCGGTGCTGGAATGGAAGACACCGAAAACGAAAAAGGATGTGCAAAGGTTCTTAGGGTTTGGGAACTTTTACCGTAAATTCATCAAGAACTTTGCCCACTTAACGGCTCCCATCACGGACTGTCTAAGCAGCAAGAAGAAATTCGTTTGGACGGCGGAGGCGGAGCAAGCATTTGAGGAATTGAAAAGGGCATTCGCTTCGGAAGAACAGCTCCTGCATGTGGATTTACAAAAACCCATGAGAGTGGAAACTGATGCCTCAGACCGGGCGGTGGGGGCGGTGCTGCTTCAGCCAGGGAGCAATAAGTCGGAATGGAGACCGTGTGCCTTCTTTTCGCGTAAGCTGAACAAATCCGAGAGGAACTACACCGTATATGACCGAGAACTACTCGCCATTCACGAAGCGTTCCGGAGATGGAGACATTTACTAATTGGCGCACAGCATAAGGTGCAAGTGTGTACGGACCACAAGAATTTGGAGTATTGGAGAACGGCACGAGTGCTCAACCAAAGACAAGTGAGGTGGGCTCAGGAGTTCTCCAAATTCCATTTTGAAATCTGCTATGTGCCAGGTCCAGAAAACATCAGAGCGGACGCTCTCTCACGCAAACCTGAATATTTGGAGGGGGAGGGAGCGCCTGAAGAGAGACATATTATCCCAGAGGACCACTGGGTGTGTGGGGCGGCCTGGGTGGGGCAAAGAGAACTGGTAGAGGGAACGGTAAATGATGAATACGCCCAGGATAAGCTCAGAGGTTTAAGGAGAGAGGGAGAAGACCCCGGAGGTTTTGAAGAAAGAAACGGGGCATTGTATTACAAAGGGGCACTATATATACCCGAAGGGGAATTGAGGGGGAGAGTACTCAAACAGATGCACGACAACCCCACAGCGGGGCATTTTGGGCAACACAAGACCATGTGGTTGGTGACCAGGGAGTTTTGGTGGCCCAAGGTGAGGGAGGATGTACGGGAGTATGTGAGAAGGTGTGACCAATGCCAGAGAGCCAAAGGAGAAAGGCGGGCGCCAGCGGGGTTATTAGAACCGTTACCCACACCAGAACGACCGTGGGAGGCGGTATCGATAGATTTTATGACTGATCTGCCCAAATCCCAGGGGAAAACCGCCATACTAGTCGTAGTAGACCTGTTAACTAAGATGGGTCACTTTGTAGCTTGCTCACATGCAGTCACGGCGGAAGAGACAGCGAAATTGTTTGTAGAACATATTTTTAGGCTGCATGGCGCCCCCTTGAGGGTGGTCTCCGACAGAGGGAAACAGTTCACGTCCAGATTCTGGAGGAAACTTATGAGCTTGTTGCACGTAGAGGTCAACTTTTCGACTGCCAGGCACCCTGAGACCAATGGGCAGGCGGAGAGGGCAAACGGTATCCTCCAACAATACCTGAGGTGTTATGTCAATGACAGAGAGAACGATTGGGTCGAAAAGTTGGCGCTAGCGGAATTTGCTTACAATAATGCAGAGAATGTGTCCACCGGGATGAGCCCCTTTTTGGCTAATTATGGGTGCCACCCCAGGGCATTCCCAGGGGGAGGAGGGGAGAGATGGAGTGTCCCGGCCGCTGAACATTTTGTAGAAGAGATGGAAGCGATCCATCGTCAACTCCAACTCAACTTAGAAAGGGCCAAAGAAGAATATAAGAGGCAGGCAGACAAGAGCAGAAGGGAAGGTGAAACCATTAGGGTGGGGAGTCAGGTCTGGCTATCAACCCAAGGGTTGCCGTTCAAGGGGGGTTGCAAGAAATTGAGACCCAAAAGATTGGGACCATTTGAGGTCATCCAACAGGTCAACCCAGTGGCTTTCAGACTCCGGTTACCGAACCACATGAAACTGCACCCAGTTTTCCACAGGTCATTACTGTCACCATATAGGGGGGAAGGTGAAGGGGTATCCACACGGGGGCCAGCCATAGAAGAAAGGGAAAGCAGCAACCATGTGGCGGAAATCATCGACTCCAGGTGGAAGGGTAATCAGGTGGAGTATTTGGTCGCGTGGGAAGGGGAGCCGGAGTCGGAAAACACCTGGGTGACGGCAGAGGAGGTCCGTGACGAGATCTTGATCGAAACGTTCCACCAAAGGTTCCCCAGGAAACCTCAGCCAGTAGCGAGGTTCCGGATGGAGTACTTTGGCACCACCGACGATGAGGAGGAACTGGAAGGATTCAGGGAATCGGAGTTGGAAGAAGGAACAGACTCCGATGAGGAGGAGTACTTGGAAACCGGAAACAGCAACAGGTGGAGGGAAGTGTTCGAAACTTCGGAAGATGAGGGAGGTTCCTTCAGGGGTTTTGCTCCCTCGCCTCCCACAGAAGAGGGGAGGGAAGGGGGTGAAGGGGGCCCTGGAGGGGAGGTGGATGTCAGGGAACTGCCATCTGAGACGCAGGAGGTGAAGGGGCTCACGGAGGGTGAGAGAGACCATTCAGCTGAGGAGGGGACCAGCAGGGGGAGAAGTGGAGTTCCAAGGGAAAGTGAGTCGGAGGGAGGGCTCAGAGACACTTCAAGCGAGAACAGTGGGGAGGTTTCAGGACCTCCTAGAGGGACACCCACTCCTCGCCGGAAACTGTCACGCCGAGAGTCCAGAAGACGCGTTTCCGTTAAGGAGCTTTTATGCTGGAAGAAGTTCCGTAAACGCCCACTGTCCGATTCAACGAGCGACTGATGGAGCCATGCTTAAGGAGCTCCGTCACAGACAGAGGTTTGTGGACTTAGCCAAACTCTGAGGGACTAGGATTTTACGCACAAGCAGCTCACCATCCCATCACATGGACCCTCCTCCCCACAACACCTACATCTGTGGCCTTCCAATGTTGTTAGATTCAAACCTCCATAATCCCCAGCCAGTATGAACAATGGTCTGGGCTTGTAGACCAGCAATACCTGGAGGGCCACCTCTGGCATATCTTTGTTGCTTATTTCTCAAAAGACTGCTTTCCCATGAAACATTTGACTTAGGACTCAGCTACATTAGTCATGAAACAGCATTTTGAATGCTTTATAAACATGCAGCACCAGGTGGCTCCAGAGAGCAAAAATAAAATTTCTAAGTGATTTCCCCCCCTTTTGTTATAATGATTTTATTTCTGACTTATTTATAGCCTTTTTTTTTGCTGTGTGTAGATCCACCCTTAATCTCTCATGCCTGACAGAAACACTTTGTTCATAACTTTCCATCTCCCATTCAACCTCTTTGTTGACTGTTATCTTGCCCTCTCCTTCCCCACCTCTCTGTTCTTGTATGTTGCTTTGAATATTATTTCAATAGAAAAGTGGCATATGAAATAAATATTAAATCTTGGTATAATTCTGCTCTATGTGTTATTTGTTCTCCCTCTCTTGAAATTTCGAGTCTTTCTGGTAAGAACACACTGTTTTGGCTTTGGTTGCTATGTATGTATGTATGTATGTATATATATATATATATATATATATATATATATATATATATATATATAAAGGTTCCACAGCTGCAAAAAGAAATTCCATTTTTTGGGGGGGAGTAGAAAAGGCTGGTAATCCATATACTTTTTGAAGGTGAGTGATATCTATTTGATGTTTGCACCCAGACCTTCTAAGTCTGACCAGAAGAATCCTTCACAGTACATATTGGAGACCTATTCCTGTACATTCCTGTACATTTCTTTTAACCATGATCATATCAGGGTGTACTAGAAATCTGAACTGTCTTGGCACATGTGAGGTTTGTGTGTGTGCCAAATGATCATTATATTTTTTATTTTAAAAAAAAACCTTTGAGGAAAAATGATAATGGATGGTATTCTAGTAATGTGTCCCATCAGTGCAGAGATTTTCACTTGCCCAGCAGGACTCCCCTTTCCCCATATGCACCCCACACTCTCACCAAATCTGCTCCAGAGGCTTAGGGGGACTCCACAAAGAGATTTAGGTGGAGCCCAGGAGGAGAATGTTCCATTGTGCAAGCTGAAATCCTTGCAGTAATGGAACATTCTTATTAGTGCTACTTTGGTTTCCACCCTGTGAGATGTTAGACTCGTGACAAAAATCATGATAGGAGGCAAAAACGTCTAACCCTCTCAGCTTAAGACCAGAGAATGAATATAAGACAAAATGAGAGCCAGCTTCAAGACCAAAATTGTTCATTTGTGTGAAGGGTTTAACATCAGAAACTTGTCTAGTTTTAGAATATTAGTCCCCCCGACGTCCTATTAAGCTCTCTTGGGGACTTCATGGTGGGGAAGGGCGTGTGTGTTTTCCCTTTTACATCTGCTGCCCTGCCATATTTAATTAAAGCCTTTGGAAGCTCATAAGCTCTTGTAAAAGAAAGAAAGAAAATCTCGAGACGGCATTAACCAAGACAATGCTGACTCATTCCTCCCCATGTCATGCTGGCATTTAAGAAAAGGAAAGGTGGGTAGAAGTGACGCTTTATAATAAATATTATTTTATAGGCTGAAATAATGATCAGATGTATTATTATCTAGAGCAACTATATCTAACACAATGGGGATGTATTGTTCTGCAGAATGAACACTCACAGAATTAAACAATGTGAATAATGTTAAGTAATTTTTTCTTTAAAAGTAAGTATCAAAGTGAACTTTTAAAAAAAGAAAGCCATAGAATCCTACAAAGTGGCATTTCATTTAGTGTCCAAACTTTTTTTAAAAAAAACCTATGTCATAAATAAAACAATATGTCCAAGTAAAGCCTGGGGGGGGGTTAATTTGATTAGCGTATTGGGTGCTGATGTGGAAGACCTGGGTTCAAATC
Organism: Podarcis raffonei; assembly: GCF_027172205.1. NCBI lineage: Eukaryota > Metazoa > Chordata > Lepidosauria > Squamata > Lacertidae > Podarcis > Podarcis raffonei. Next base: position 73,179,418 of record NC_070604.1, on the reverse strand, counting down.
CCCCCCTTAGGCATGCTCTCAATTGTCATCGTTTTATCCTTCCTCCCAGAGCTGCTGTGAAGATGAGCTTTGTTAAAGCTGCAAAGTAATGAAATGAGATATAGAAATATATATTGCAATATTAACCTGTCTATGCATGGATGTCTGGGGTGGGGGCAGCAGCACAGCCCCACTCCCTGTAGTCACACGATGCCCCCTTCACATGATTAACACGCAAAGAGGTCCAAAGTCTGCCTTTAGTCACAGACTGCATATTCCCTCCCCCCAAAAAAAGTATCATGGGAGCTATAGTTTACGTATCCAGTGGCGTAGCGTGGGTTTTCAGCACCCGGGGCAAGGCAAGTAATTTGCGCCCCCTAACCCGTGGATTTGCGCCCCCTAACCCTACAAATCTATGCCTATGAATGATGGTCCCTCTCTCTCTCTCTTTCTCATATTCCAATTGATTTCCATTTCCGCCGATCGATCCCCGAAGCTCTCACCCAGCGAAATTCGTGCTTAATTACGCTTTGCCATCCCTAATCCTGCCGCTTCCACCGGGAAATCATGATGGTGCGTTTCTCCTCTCCAAACTTTCCCCGGCCCTTTGCCGGCCGGCGCAGCCCTTTTAGCTACGAGCTCCCCTCCTTCTCTGCCCGCTTCCGACCCCACCTCCCCGTCCAGCCTCCCTACCTCCTGAAAAAAGGCTCCGGCGCCGAGCAGGACACCCCCCGCGGCCATCGGAGAGAGGCGGGGCCGAGGGAGGCGAGCCAATGGGCGAGGCGGGGCGGGGTAGGTGGCCACGGGGGCGGGCGCTGCCGCAGTCCTCGGGTGGGCAAGGTAGGAGCAGGTGGAGGCTGGCCGGCCGCTCTGACAATAGGGGCGGGCCGAGGGCATGACGCGGCTGGGCCCTCTGGACTCGCGCCCCCCCAGATGTTGCGCCCGGTGCGGCCGGCACCCCTGGCACCCCCCACGCTACGCCACTGTACGTATCACAGAGCTACAAGGTGCTTTATATATATGGTGTGTACACAGACGCAGTCTTAAAATGGTATACCTTGGTTCTCGAATGCCTTGCGACTCAAACGTTTTGGCTCCCGAATGCCGCAAACCCAAAAGTGAGTGTTCCAGTTTGTGAACATTTTTTGGAAGCCGAACGTCTGGCGCGGCTTCCACGGCTTCCGATTGAGTGCAGGAAGCTCCTGCAGCCAATCAGAAGCCACACCTTGGTTTCCGAATATTTTCGGAAGTTGAACGGACTTCTGGAATGGAGTCCGTTCGAGAATCAAGGTACGGCTGTATAAGAGGAGGTAGCAGACTATTGTATTAGGCTACACTGGGTTCTGTGCAGGCTGCAGGCTGCACTTGGGATCAGCAGGAGAAAGAAGCACAAAGTAACTGGTTTAGGCACACAACATTTTTGAAAATATATAATCCAGCTGTTACTCAGATCTATTTCTAGCCTTAAGAAAACACAAAGGTTTCTTGTTAGGTAGAGAACAGAAGTAAAAAGGAAACATGGTGGTTTTCGTAAGAGCAAAGCTGGAGATAATTTTAGTTGGTGTACTAAGTTTTTTTTTATAAAAAAAAAAGGCAATAGAAGCTACACTCGGTAGCATTACCTAGTGGTTGGAAGGAATGTGACCCTCCCAAAGTAAAGCTCCACATGCAGGTGGCAGGAAATCCTCTTCCTGTTTGAGTACAAGGCGGTTGTGATCCCCTGCCTAGTAGTGAGTAGTGGGACATTGCTGTATGGCATCTAGTCACATACCATATCTGCCTCCTTCATACAGGTACATAGAGGAGACAAATCCCAGCTGTAAGATGGGGTGTTATGTGGGCTGTTGAAAAAGGAGTTGGAGGAAAAAATTAGGAAGTGAGGAGCATGCAAAAGAAAAAGGCAGGGAGCTTGGAAGAAGGTTCAGGCTTACTAAGATGGACTGCTCACGGTGTGTGAAATTGGAAGGCTTTATTATACAAAGCAATCCAATTCCTAAAAGAAATATTTTAATAATGTGGGATTTAAAACAATGGCCTTGTTCTGCAGTTTCCTTTCTGAGGAAAGTTTCCTTTCACACAGGAATTTGAACTCTTTGCTCCTGAGAATTCTCTTCACTTACTATTTTGCTTTAGTAAAATTCTAAAATTTGCCTGACTTTTCTGCAGCTTCCTAAACTGTTGTAATCCCACTTCTCAGTGCAGCAGTTAGAAATGAACAGCATAATATCCAGCACTGCAAACGACTGAGTTTTATTTGCCGGCAGAGACATTACCAAAGATTTAATCTACTAAAGCCATTAAAGTATTTGCAAAACACTCGTGCAATTAGTAACCAGTGCAGCTAAAGAACAAACAGAGAAACATTGTTAGGTTGGATAACAAGACAAAACTGATCTCAAAAATGCTGCAAGCCACACACCGAGATTTACTATTAAACATGTTTTTGTGTCCTTTCCTTCCAGCTCATTGATTGTTCTCCCCTTCAGTGTATATATTTCATGGGGGATGCGTTCCGGGTCATCGTGCGTCGGCAGAACGTGCTTAAGCCTGCCCCATACCCACTCCACCCCTTTCTGTTTAAAAAGTAGATTCAAATGAGGAGCAGCAATGTGGGCCGGCCATTTTAAATCCAGCTACAGTGGTACCTCAAGTTAAGAACTTAATTCGTTCTGGAGGTCCGTTCTTATCCTGAAACTGTTCTTAACCTGAGGCACCACTTTAGCTTATGGGGCCTCCTGCTGCCACTGCACTGCCACCACACAATTTCTGTTCTCATCCTGAAGCAAAGTTCTTAACCCGAGGTACTATTTCTGGGTTAGCGGAGTCTGTAACCTGAAGCATCTGTAACCTGAAGCGTCTGTAACCCGAGGTACCACTGTATATGAAAATTGCTGTAAGCCCATCCTCATTATCCATTTCTCTGGACTGTTCCCAAGTGACACCCCTTTCTTCCAGGCCACATATTTTTCCTTTGCTTCCTTTTTTGTTTACATTATATTTGTATGCCACTTTTCTGCACACACACACACACAAAAATCATGCTCAAAACAGCTTACTAGAGAAAGACTGGGATGTGTTTCAAACAAACACTACAAAAACAATTTCATAATAACATAATAAAACAACAACATGGTGACCATTTTATAATAGCATGCCAAAACAACAACAAACCACATTTCAATACTATGCATGTAACAAGATTACTTAAACAACATGCAGCATCCAGTGGCAAAAATAACAAGGAAGCTTCACCTTAGACTCCTCCCACGATGTTGCTCCCTTCTCTCTCCAAGCCACACCCTTCACTGGCCCTGCTCTGTGTCTTCCTTGAGTCCTTTTGCCTTGCTGGAATGGGTACTTGGATTGTGAGGCCTTTTCCTTGCCTGGATCGAGAGGTCTACAGCTGTACCTCAGAAGTCGAACGCCTTGTGACTCGAACATTTCGTCTCCCAAGCACCACAAACCCGGAAGAGGGTGTTCCGGTTTGCAAACATTCTTTGGAACCCGAATGTTCAATGCAGGTTCCACGGGTTCTAATTGGCTTCCAATCGGAAGCCGTGTGTTGGTTTCCAAACATTTTGGAACTTCCAGAACAGATTCTGTTAGACTTCCGAGGTACGACTGTGTATGTCTGTCTGTCTGTATAGAACCCCGTGACTTTGCAAGCTAATATGTATCTTTCTGGAAGAGTCACATCCATGTTCGTCCCACTTTTTTCCTCTCTCCTTGACCTCTGTTGGAGGGTTTCCCACAAGGGAACATGACCCTCAGACTGGAAAAGTTTCCCTGGCCCATTCATCTGGAATGGCGTATCATCTGTTATCTACAGCAAAAGTTCCCAAATGTAACTTGCTGAGACTGGGAGCTTCTGGAAGTTGTCTATTTCAAATGATGAAGCAATCACAGCCACATAAAGCTATCTCCAGGCATGCAACTGGATCTAAAGTATGCTTTTAAAGTCACCCTGAGTCAAGTTGCAAATGCTTCGAGCCAGCCTTGATTTTAATATTCTCCCACATCTTCAAGTACAGAAGGGCAAGGAGGAAAGAGGAAAGAAAAAAATATGTATTAATTAAATAAAATGTTATTATCTACTTTTCTGATTTCAAAAAGCTTCCATTAGCATTCTGGGCAAAGATTCAAGTCACTTCATATTGCGCTCAAACGAGCTCACTCATCTTCCTCTCTAATAAAACCGGCACTAGTGAATCCATTTAATTAATGTCAGAAAGTGGCCTCAGAAGAATGCATCGATACCACTATGTTTAGATGCCCAAATTTAATGCTTTCTGCCCTCCAAGCATTAGAGTTTAGTCTTCGTGGCTTGGCTTAGAACTTTAATAACTATTTGGATTCAGAATTCTAGTGCTTACTTTTAGCTGCATCTCAGCCACACACTTCCAAGAGATGAAAGGTGAGCTGCATAAAATGCCATCAGGGAGATTAAGCCCCAAAGGACAGAGGCCTTAAATATCTGCCTCCTTCCCTACAGACCCTCTCAGTGGTAAGATCAACAAAGCAGGCTCTTCTGGTTGTTCAACTGCCCTTGGACAGCTTGAAGAGGGCATTCTCCATGGCCAGCTCCTAAGCTGTGAAGTTTTCTCTCCACAAGTGTGTCCAGCACTTTCATTGTATATCTTTCATCATATGCTGAAGGCACATCTGGGGTATATATATGGATCCACCCTATTCTTCTAGTTGTAAATTGCTTTAACTGTTTTTAATATTGTACTTGTGTATTGTTGTAACCCACCCTGGGACTTACAGTGAAGTGTGGGTTTAAAAATCCAAATAATACTATTACTAAAGGTGAAGAGGAAATCCTCCTCATGCGTACCTTGGAGGAAGTCTCATTGACGTTAATGGCCCTTACTTCTGAGTAGGCAAGTATAGTATTGTGCTGTCAGTAAGCAATGCATGTTTCAGAAAGAACGCTGTGCTTACACTGCTTTACATACACTATATATGTGCATCCTCTCCAGAGTCACACCCAATATATATGAAAAACCATAGCCAACATCTTTTATGGAGAGACGATATTTGAACCTATAGCAGCTTATCCAGATTTACCCCACATACAGGTGCTTGTTGTGGGCTATGCCATCTTATGATGCCTTGAAGCTTTAGAACGACCTGGCCATTCATGGGGAACAGTGAAAATTCATCAGCAAGAAGTGAGACCTGCAACATACCATTGCTCTATGACCATTCCCAGCCATGCCCCTTTCTGCCATACTCCATTCCATTACCACCACCTCAATTTTCCAAACCACCTCCAACATATACTGAATGTACTATGGCCTCTGAGCATGTTTAATCCTTTGTTAGGGGGTCCCCCCTATTTATTGTCCTGCAAACCTTGGAGTTACCGCAGGCCTGCTGATACCTTCCACAGTCAGCACTTAGGGAATGAGTTTGCTATTAATTTATCAGTTGGCAAGCATAACAAATGGTTTCTTCCTGCATCCAAGCTTCTGGAATGATCTAGAATTACAGCCAGGTGGAGAATGAAACCAATTCCATCTGGGAGAAACAATGCTAAGGTGTTGAAAGAGAAGGCCTTTTCCTTTTGAAAGTGGTTCATTTAGCTAGGATCTGATTAGTTGGATCCTCCTACCCAAGGATTTACCCTCAGAACTCCCCCCAACTGGCCTGGAGGCTTTGGCCCCGCAACCGGTCGGTAATGCTGCGATCACGCCAGGGGCCTGGGCTAATCAGTGGTGCTGGCATGATCACGAGGTAAGTATATCTACAGCAGCGCAACATGTGCCTGTCTCTTGCTTTGTGCTGCCAAATACCACACTGCCCACCCATTGTTAGATCAGTGTCTGGCTTTGCTTTGGACTTTGGTTGGTTGCCTGTTTTAGAACGGGGGCTGGGTAGGAATTTTTTCCAGTGTGGCAGATTGGCAGCGGCCACTTGGTTTTTGCCTACCTCTTAGCAATCGTCACAACTTTGTAAGGTTTGGCGGTTAGGCATTGGTTTAGGGGAATGTGGGGAGGGGAGGTGCGGCCATCACCTGCCCCTCCATGTGATAGGGTATTCCGTTAAAGGAATCCGGGGGTCTGGATCTCATCTGAAGCCCAGGGAGGGACTAGGGCCTGCCAGGACCCTCGGGAACCCCAGGGGTGAGCACCAGTCAATAGCCATTGGTGGAGCTCCTTCAGCTGGTAGTTTACCCTTTGCAGGCTTCCTGCTGGGTGGGCAGGAGCCAATTATAGTCATTAGATACCAATGCCTAAGCCAATACCAGTCACACCTGTGTACTCAATAAAGTTGTGGCCTAAATTTGCCCATTAATCTTTAAACTAAATTCTGTGTCCATTGCGTCTTTATTCCATGGGGGTGGGTTTTGAGGCTTGACGCCCAATTATTTTTTAAAGGATCTGAGAGGTGCGAACTGGTGCTGCTGTGAATCTGGATCTGAATCTGCTTGCATTGTACCCTTGTGCATTTGTGATGGGGCAAAGATACCAATATCTCTAGAATTTTATCCGCCTGAGAAAACACATCCAAGCTTCTCAATGGCCAGGGAAGACAGATTTTGACACATTATTACTGCCTTTCAGATCATTTCCCCAGCCTATCCTGAATGAAGGCTCCAGATTTTTAAAATGTCATATGTCCAAACCAAACATGTGTCTAACACCAGCAAGTCAGGTGTCAGTTGTTCTCATTGCCATTCTGATCATGCAGTTGTAACAAAATTAGCACAGGGTGTGGCAAACGGTTGGGTCCTGGCACATTCAAGTTGTGTGATTAAAGTGAATATGGTGTTCTTGTGCAACCAAAACCTGTTTCCAAAAAAATCATATGTAAGGTACGGAAAGCAATGAGGAAATGTTCCTGGAAAGTGCTGGATAACAATTGCTTTAGGCAATTTTGAATTAACCTCCTGCAAACGAAACAGAATGGATGTTCAGTTAGCAGCAGACATACCCGCCCCCCAAAAAAACTTTGTGCAGAGAGATTGGGATAAGTGCTCAATAAACAAGTTATCTGGAAGCAACCAAAGTATCTTGCAAAATCAGTGGTGTATAATCAGTACCTCTTTTGTACCTATGTAAATGACACCTCTTTTGTGAGGTGTTTCTCGTTTCATTTTTCAGCATTTGGGGCTGGAGAAGCTGAAATCTGGAAGCACTTCCCCACATCCCAAGCAACAGCTATGTGCACAACTGACTCTGAACAATTAACACGGGAGGCGCCCCTTAAATAAGATGGAGAGAGGTGTTTGCTGCTCTCTGAGCTACTGTTTCAGCTTGCCTTTGCCACACTAGCTACACTTGCTTCATCGTGTTTACAACCAGCACAGCAAGATGCTGTAAATTACATGATAAAATGGGGGTGGGAAGCAAGTGGAGAGGCCGAAGTAGTGGCAGTAAGCCCAGAAGTGAAGCCGACAAGAGTAGACCTGGAATGCCCATCTGCTCTCATCTGTCCCCAGCTGTAGGGGACTCCGGGTTTGAATGACTTTTCCTCGCAGTCACCTGCAGCTAATTAGCTGCCTCCATTTCAAAGTTTCGCTGGCTCGCTGCCCAGCATTCACAACACTGCTCAGGTAGTGACCTCCAGCATCTCACCCAGTGGACCTTGACTGTTCTTTCACCCGCAGCTAATTGACTAAAGCAGCAAAGGTGGGTTGGCTCCATTCGCAGGCAGTGCAGCCTCTCTGCTCAGCTCCGTTTTAGATTGTGCCAACGCAGGTGGCCAACTTTTTAACCGGCTATTGTAGCTGCACCTTTAACACCAGCTTGATGTGCAGACATTAACAAAAAGTGTCGTGCTGCTATGAAGCTGTGAAGGTGCTGAACCAGCATCTTGAGGAAGTAGTGGATGATAGCCAATTAACTGTAGCTCAGTCCCATGAGACAGAAGTTATGTTGGGGTGGGAGATTGCATACCAAGGACTTTCCCAGCATCCTTAACAAACTACATTTCCCAGGATTCTTTGGGGGAAGCCATGAAGTGGTATTTTCAGGCTTTAAATGTATGGTGTGAATGTGGCCTCAGTCTCACAAATGAAAAATTTGTCATTCAAACTACACAATCCGTAAGGGGGGGAAATATTTGAATTCTCTATTGGGATTTGTACTTCCTTCATGCCCAGTGGCCACTGAATAGGTATTTAGTGCCCAGAATATACTTTGAGGTACTGTGTGCCACAAATACCCTGACACATGGTTAGGCCCTGAGTTCCTGCTTCAGATCACACACAGACTTCTTTTATTTGTCTGTTCTATTCTATTTAAACATTTCTGCTTCGACATTGATAGATGATAATAAAGAATCCACTCTCAATATAGGAAAAGTGACTTTCAATATAGGAAAAGTGATCCTGTAAATAATTACAGGGTTCAGCAGTGGGGAGGAAGGAGAGAGCTACTTGTCCTGAGAGCATTGCCTCTCCCTCTGGTACCACCAAGGTCCACCATGTTCCACACAGAAGAAAGCAGGGCCTCTCTTCACAGAGATATGCTGTCACGTAATTACTTTCCTGCCTGGTGGTGATGGTGGTAGTACTGACGATAATGTGTTTCCACAGTGCCTACAGTAACTCGTCACATAGTTCATTAAATCAAATGGACCCAAGAGAAAAGGAGCAGAGAGTAGTTGAGGTTGAAGATCATTTTGGCAATGAAAGCCTGAAGGTGTGAGTTTTTAACAGACATTTATACATTACCATGCCTGTCTCCCTGACCCTTAAGCAAGCCTGTTCTAACACGAACTAAATGGAGCTGTCTTTGATGAATAGGTGAATGCGTGAGAAAGGGTGGGGGATTTCTTAAAGTTCACTCAGGGCTTGTCCAAGACATCTTGATCCCTTCAATGAAGGACAAGATGGTGCCCTCAACTGAATAGAAGCCTTAAGGACTGGCAGCTAAACCTTACAGATGACGGAACAGCATCCTTCACTGTAACTGAGGACTTCAAGCTACTTTAGAGGCTCCCAAAAGCCTTCCAATCTGCAGCATCCATTGCTTGAGGCAGCTGCCACACTCTGCCCAACGGTGGGGCCAACCCTGAGCATGAATTCCTCTTCTGAAAAACAATTAAAGATGCAGAAACCCTTCATTTTTTCCCCATTGGCCAACCTAAATCATTTACTTGAACAATGCAGCCATTTAGAGCCTTCATCCTCCCCTTCAGAAAACCCTGCTTTGCTCAGTGTCTTGCTTGCCTGAATAGGTAGGAGAGGAGGATGAGCAAAGGAGCCTTGAGGCTGGATATGAGCAGCTGCCTCCTCTCCAAGTGCCTCCGAGATTTTATATTGCATTTATTTATCAATTAAAAATGATACCGCTTAATAGAATAAAAGTCCCTAAGTGGTTTGCACAGAGACAATACAAATGCGGCAACATTCAATCAAATTTCTCGAGATTAGATGAAAATGGGATGAAAACAAAATGGAACTGTTGATCACAGATAAAACTGAGCAGATATACTTTTCCCAGGCAGCCTTCTGTAAAGGCCACCTCCTCCATTCTGTTCCACTGCTGCTTCCAGGATCAAACAAAGGCCCGTTTTAACTTTACTGTTTGTGTTCTGCCAAATCAGTCAAGAATACAAAGATGTCAAAGACCACCATAGCTTCATCACTTACATCTTAACTACTTCGTAGTCTTGTATCTGGTTTTACTCTCAATACAGCGAAAGAAGAAGCTTATCAGAAACAGTGAACTCATCAGACCTGGGTGAGATAGCTCAGTTGGTGAGAGCATGGTGCTGATAACACCAAGGTTGCAGGTTCAATTCCCATATGGGACAGCTGCGTATTCCTGCATTGCAGGGAGTTGGACTAGATGATCCTCAGGGTCCCTTCCAACTCTACAGTTCTATTATTCTATTATCTGAGTTAGTTTATAGCTAAAATACCTAACAGTTAAAGTGTGGGCCTACACAAGCCTGCTCAGAAGCAAGACCCACTGAATTCAACGGGGTTCACTCACAGTAAACGTGTGTAGGACTGCAGTCCAAGAGGGGCAATCCAAACTCCTGATTTGCAGCAGCAGGGCAGTGTAGCCTTGGCTGCCTCCACCAGGTTATCTTTTGTAACATGGCGCCCTGTGCAAGGCCAAAAATTGGTGCCTCCAAATGGATCTTCTCAATTATGAATCTTCTCAGTTTCGTGCCCCCTTGGCTCGGTGCCCTGTGTAACAGAACTGCCCACAGCACCCTGAATCCGGTGCTGAATCTACATCCTCACCACTCACAGCTGCCAGGGTGGAAGTTGGAGAGAAGGACAGGAAAAATGTTTCTTTGCTGCACTGGATTCTAGGGTGAATCATGAGCTGGACCAGCACTGTCCTCTCCCTGCCTCTGAAATGCCCTATTTGCGTGGTTTCTAGTACCTACCCCTGGTGGAAATATTGCTGGCTGTAGGTAGGCTCTACCTGTTCAATGTTTGAGAAAGAGCGTTGGGGTGCTCCTCTCTGACAAGGCTGAGCCACTAATGATGGAGTTACCCCACAGCAGATGTTGGCTGATCTGGGCAAGTCTGGGCAGAAGGAATCCTCCGCTCCATCCCCCTCCAGCACAGCAAATTGGGATTTGAATTACTCTGCCCACCTCTAACAGTGCAATGCTAGGAACGTTTATTTTGAAGTAAATCCCACTAAATTCAATGGGTCTCCCGGGTAAATGTCCTAGGCTGGCCAAAGGCAAAAGAAGCTAGATTCCTGCACCTTTAATTGTTCTGCAGAAGGGGGGATTTCAGCAGGTTTTAGCTGGCTGCACAGGCTACACCTAATGAGGGCCCTCCTTCTATGCAAAAACAAAAGGTTGCTGCAAGACTAAAGGTTGTGGCTTTCTTCGTACTTGGCCACACTAATAGGACTGCAGCCACAATCAACTTCACGTTGCAAAATTTCTTTACGTTTGCCCATTCATCTTCAGGGAAGAAGGCTTAATTCATCTTGAAAAGGGGGGGGGGAATACTGCATTTATCAGATTCAGGATTAAGAAGCTTTTTGACCAAAGAAGAAGAAGAAAACAAAGCAAGCTTTTACAAGTTTAAACGATGTGAGAAAAAGAGGTGGAAACTGCCTGGGTCACAGTCTGTTTTGCCAATTGTTTTACCTGAGCTCGTTTTAATGGGTCTACATGCCCAAACCTGTCAGAAATGAAAGAGAATTGCTTTTAACTGACTGCGTAAAGCCTAAAGAGGCCTCCAAGAACCCACTCTGGGCATGGAAGAAGTTGCCCAGCCCTGGCAGTTCTGTCATATTAAACTCCACTGTATTGTCATTGTGTTCTTCAAAGCACTCCTTCCACAGGCCTTGGGGCTTTCGAATAGGATCATTTTGTGCCTGTCCTTCTATGCTTTCTCTCTTTGACAATGTGCATATGAATCACTCTCTCTGCTGGAAGCGAGAGATCCTCCACTGAGACTTGAAGACTCATGTTACAAAACTCCAGAGTCTTTGCACTTTCAGCATCATCTCGCCTTGCCTCTTAGTGCCCTCCTAGGTAATTCCCACCCCACCCCCCGGGGGGGGGTTACTGCCCACTTTGTGAACTGCTAGTCCAGATGATATTCTGCTATGTTGTGAAAGAAAAGAGCTTCAAACTATACATTTTTTTAAAAAAAAGCATAAAGGTTTGCTACAGGTCATGGTTAAGTAAATAAGGTTAACCCTTGGTTGGCAGGAAAATTGCAACAGACTACACATGGCCCTTCATTCTTCCATATGCTTTATCTTGGGATCTGGAAGAAACACCCTATATGTTTCTTTCAGATCCCAATATTTCTTTAGGAATGTTCAGAAATATTCAGATTTCTTTAGGAATGTTCACACAGTTGCCATAGCCCAGAGACAACAGGGATTTGGAATGAAGCTGTTCAGAGTTACATGAGGTCCACTGCAGTTAGATAATCCCCCTTGAGCACTCCTGCTGCAGGTAGATTCCCATAGGGATTCATGTTTGTGGGATTCAATTAACAAGGACTTCCACTAGTGCAATGGGGTTACCAAGCTTCTCCCCACACAGCCCTCCCCCCCCCCAAAAAAATTTGGCTCATGGAGGGTAAGGAAAATCCCCAGAACAGTGAACATCAGGAAGAGAGAAGGGATCATAGGAGCCAGCTCCTAGGGGCTGAGGTCCCTTCCCTCCCCCCATAAAATATTTGAAGGGGCTTGGGCCCTCCAAAGTTGATAAGTATTGCCATTGAAATGGTAAGTGTGTGCCACATCATGTGATCAATTATGCAGGGCTGCACTTCCCTTCCCCTGCCCCATATTTCATTCAAGTTGGCACTCCTGGAAGGAATCATTTTGTCTTGCAAGCTAAGAAGCTTTCAGTGATGGAGTAATTATTATAGAGCTAGATTGAATTCCTCCCAATGCATCTTGTTAATATGTTTTCTTTGGATTAGTGAATAAGACCGTCATTCCATCTTGGGTCAACTGGAATATATGTGACTTTGGGGAAAGTAATACCTGTACAGTGGTACCTTGGGTTAAGAACTTAATTCGTTCTGTAGGTCCATTCTTAACCTGAAACCGTTCTTAACCTGAGGTACCACTTTAGCTAATGGGGCCTCCCGCTGCCACCACGCGATTTCTGTTCTCATCCTGAAGAAAGTTCTTAACCAGAGGTACTATTTCTGGGTTAGCGGAGTCTGTAACCTGAAGCGTCTGTAACCCGAGGTACCACTGTAACTATTTCACCATTTATCAGTCATTTGTAAAATGTCTTCCTCATTCAACATAAACATCCGAATAAGGAGAATATGGAATTATGTAGTCAATATCTCAGTTTCGAAGACTGATTTTCAGAATTAATATTTTATGTATTAATAAATCAGGCTCCGTCTTGAGTGTTGTTTATCAAGTGCATGTGGGTGGGTGTATCAAAACAATGCATACAGTTCAACTTCTTGCTAATGAGCTGATACTGATCAGATTTTATGAGCTGGCAATGCATCAATCACTCATCATTAAACCATTCCCAAAGTGAATATTAATGCACCTTTCCTCCTATTGAAGAGCAAGGCAATGCATACTTGCATCCAGATTGCACAACTGACATTAATGCTTTGCCATAAAATGAAGAATGCATTTTTTAAGTAAAAAAGTTTTCTCATACTTGTTGTTCCAGAATAATAGGCCAGTTTAGGCCTGGCCGGGGGGGGGGTCCCAACCCAATGAGCCTCTTGGGCTTGCTAATCAGAAAGTCAGCGGTTTGAATCCCCGCAACGGAGTGAGCTCCCGTTCCTCTGTCCCAGCTCCTGCCAAGCTAGCAATTCAAAAGCATGCCAGTGCAAGTAGATAAATAGGTACCATTGTGGCGGGAATGTAAATGATGTTTCTGTGCACTCTGGTATTCGTACAATACCATCAATTGATTGACCTATTCAGAGGTGATAAAGGGATGGGCTTTGGGAAGGAATTCTCAAAGTTCAAAAAGGAATTATTGGAAAATAATGAGAAATTCTTATCAAGAATGTACAAACTACTGTTGGAATGGGAGACGAAAGACGAAGAGGTTAAGGCTGTAATGAAACACTGGGCACAAGATATAGGGTATAACATACCATTTGAATCATGGGGAAAGCTGTGGAAAGAGAATTTAAAATTTACGGCATGCAGTTCACTAAAAGAAAATTATATGAAAATGATGTATAGATGGTATTTAACTCCAGTAAAACTTGCTAAGATGTATAAAAATTCATCTAACCTATGTTGGAAATGTAAAGATAAAGAAGATACGTTTTTTCATATGTGGTGGACATGTAAAAAAGTAAAGGGCTTCTGGGAAATGATATACAATGAAATGAAAAAAAATGTTTAAAAATACGTTTGTTAAAAAACCAGAGGCCTTTTTAATAGGAATACTAGGAGATGAAGTGCCAAGAAGCAAAAGAGACTATTTATGTATGCAACCACAGCTGCCAGAATGCTACTTGCCCAGAAGTGGAAAGAAGAGAACGTCCCAATGAAAGAAGAATGGAAGACTAAGATGATACACTACGCTAAATTAACTGTGAAGATCAGACATCATGAAGGAAAATTTAATCAAGAATGGGAAAAATTTATAGATTATTTTCAAGAGCACTGTAAAAACATGGAAACATTAGCAGGATTCTTGCAACATTTATGAACTGAAGGCAAAATTAGGATGTGAAAAAGAATTTGAAATTAAGTGATGAAAAATAATTGGATGCAAGGAAAATAAAAGAGAAAAAATGGAAACCAGGAGGGGTGGGGGGAAGTCAATCAATGTAAATTTGGAAATGATATGTTATGAAAAATTGTTATTAGAAAAATCTATCATCTATCATTTACAGTATCTATCTATCATCTATCTATCTATCTATATCATCTATCTATCATCTATCATCTATATCATCTATCTATCATCTATCTATCTATCTATCTATCTATCATCTATCATCTATCATCTATCATCTATCATCTATCATCTATCTATCTATCATCTATCTATCATCTATCTATCTACTGCAGCAGGAAGGTAAACAGCATTTCCATGTGCTTTGGCACTCAACACAGTGTCCCATTGCATAGAAAGCTGTCTGTGGACAAATGCTGGCTCCCTCCGCCTGAAGAGAGATGAGCATTGCACCCCATAGTCACCTTTGACTGGACTTAACTGTCCAGGGGTCTTTTACCTTTACCTTACCTCTCTTTGTATAAAGGTGATGAGGATGTGGCATGAAGGGTGGATGACAGAACTAGATGTGGGGTGGTGGATGAGTGAATAAATTGATGGGTGGGTGGTGGAAGAAGTCCACTTACATTTAATGGTCAGACAGCATTGTAGGCTGGTCATAGCCACATCTGCGACCCAGCAGCTGGCTGCAGTGGATTGCAGACCTGCCTGCAGATTGGCCAATAGCAGACTGGCCTGGGGGCCAGAGTTCCTCAGAGGGTGAGACCAACCAGCCAATGGGCATTTGGGTTCACTCCTGGGGGGATAAATAGCCTGCCAAGTCTTCCTCAGCTTTTTGTCAGATCTCCCACCCTCCCTCCCTTTATCATACGCTTTTCCTTTCATGCTAATAAGGACCTTGTTAGCCACCATATTTGGGGCCGGGCAGGAATTTTTCCACTTGGCAAATTGGCACCGGCCATTTGGTTTTCACCTACCTCATAGAAGTCATCACAACTTTGTGAGGCTAGGCATTGGGTAAGCCTTGGGTGGAGGGGAAGTTGTAGCCTCTGCCTGCCCCTCCTTGATTAAGGGTGCACCATTAAAGGGATTTGCACGGAGCTGCCTCTGTCCGATGCCCAGGTGGCTGCTAGGGCCATAACAGTCCACCAACGGGGACACCTATTTGATGTAGATCATAGCCCCCTCCCCATGTGGTTTACCCTTGGATGTACTCCCAGCAGATGGGCTGGAGCAAAATAAATGACTTCACTCAATGCCTATAGCAAACTATTCACATCTGTAATCAATGAAGTTGTGGCCTATTTGAGCTATAGGCTGCTAGCTTGTCTAGTTCTTCATTATCTAAGGAGTGACAGGGTCATGGAGCCTTGGCATGCAAGTCATAGCTGTGCCATCACCAGTTTTCTTGTGGAATTTAAGGGCATAGAGTTAAAGCCAACTTCCAGGTTTCAACCAGGCCATGTTTGTTTTTTGAAGAAGTAATTTATTAAACCAGTTTTATATTTAAGAATACGGAGGCTTTACATTCTTCCATTTGATTAGGAAACTTGAGAAGAACAGAGGCGGATTGGATGTAAAACCTTCTCCTCAAGGCAAGTGACTTATTGTAAACACTCTATATAAACTGGCTCAGAGTGTTGTTGTTTTTTTAAAAAAATCTTCATCAGTAGCGTGTGTTAATGGCATAGTAGGTCAGGGGCTTGTGTCAAAGCATTTTTAAAAAATAGGAAAAGAAATGTATAAGAGTTCAGAAGTGGGCTTCCAGAATGATTCATAGCTTGGAAAGCCTGGCTTCCAGCAAGATTGCCAAACTAAATAGAATGACCTTAAAACAGATGGTTAAGTGTTGCTATTATCACTGTTTGTAAGTGCCTCCCATGGAGAGATTTCTAATAGAGAAAAAGCATTACGATATTTTAGAGCTGGAAGTTGAAACTAGGCAAACTAAAACTGAAAAGAAGCAGCAAGCTTATAATTACAGAAGTATTTATCTTTAAACCTTACCTATGCTGACCGCCTTTCTAAATGAGATACTTGCATTCAGTCTGAAATTATAGTGTTGAAGTAATAATTAATAGGTTAAATCTATGACTTTCCCCAACAGGCATTCACTTAATTTGCCATGTTCACTGTGGCCTTAAAGGACAAGCTCAGAAAGGGAAGGGGAAATATGGGGATGAGTTACCCTAAGTAACTAAAAGAAATATTCCTGGGGAATGAGAGTCCAGCTTTGGGGGGGAAAGAACAAGGTGCTTATAGATATTCATACAACCCATATTAAAATTTCCCTCCAAATTATCTGAAGCTGCCTTGATCTCAAGTGTTTGATGGTCCTGATAACTTAATGCAAATCCCCTCACGGTTTCTAAAGAGATGAAAACCCTCTTCATGTAATGTGCCCAATAAGAGAAAGCAGGTGAGGTTGGCACAATTCAAAAGCACTGTCAGGAATGCCAGTATGGCTCCACTGGTGGATTTGTACCACAATGACCTTGCCCCTCCCCCTCTCCATGGCCATATGCAGCAGCAGCCAGAAGGTCAGGTGAAGAGTGCAGCCCCATGCTGCCGTCCAACTGTCCTTGTGTGTGCCGGCCCAACCTGCTCCATCCCCAACTTTCTCAAGTTGTGAGGGAAGTCTAAAGGGGGCTTTGAAATGCAGAGAAGTCTCCTTGCAATTAGGAATCCTGAGGGTGCAGGCTTCCCACTTGTCAGAAGACTTCTAAGTGTCTTCAGACAAGTGCACTTTAAAAAAACCCCATTCAGATCTTCTCTCTCAAAACAGGAAAGTTGGGGGTAGAGCAGACAGAAACATGGGGAGCAAGGGAGAGTGCCCTCCCCCATTTCCGACTTGTTGTTGTTGTTTAGTCGTTTAGTTGTGTCCGACTCTTCATGACCCCATGGACCAGAGCACGCCAGGCACTCCTGTCTTCCACTGCCTCCCGCAGTTTGGTCAGGCTCATGTTTGTAGCTTCGAGAACACTGTCCAACCATCTCGTCCTCTGTCATCCCCTTCTCCTTGTGCTCTCAATCTTTCCCAACATCAGGGTATTTTCCAGGGAGTCTTCTCTTCTCATGAGGTGGCCAAAGTATTGGAGCCTCAGCTTCAGGATCTGTTCTTCCAGCAAGCACTCAGGGCTGATTTGGGGAAACTGTATTACAGTGGTTCTGCTCCTACCTTTGTGACAGAGTCCAGGGAGTAGCACTGAGAAAGGGCCTTTAGGCCCCCTGACGGCTACATTATAGGCTGCTGAAGGGGACTATTTTATCTCCAGTGCTATTTAATATCTACATGAAGCAGTTGAGAGTCGTCATTTGGCGTTTCAGAGCAAGATGCCAACAGTCTACTGATGACACTCAGCTCTATTTCTCCATAACATCTGAATCAGGAGAGGCCTTGCAATCCCTGAGCCATTGCCTGGGCACAATGGTGATATGGATGAGGAAAAGCAAGCTGAGCTTGAATCCTGGCACTGTGGGTGAGGAGTTCCCATGTCTTAGAGACTGGTCAGCTGCCTCCCTGGATGGGGTTGCACTCCTCCTGAAGGAGCTGCTTCTGGATCCAGCTGTCACTGGAGGCTCAGGTAGTCTCTGTGGCTAGAAGTACCTTTGACCAACTGTGGCTGGTTCCATAACTACAGCCATTTCTGGACCAGGAAAGCCTTGCCACAATAGTTCATGCATTAGTTACTGGCATGGAAGGGCTGTGTCAGATCAGTATCATAGCATGCGTGTTTGTACAGGTTTCCTTTATTGCAAATATTAATATTGCACGTATTAATATTGCACAGCTTGAAGCATCATGGTGGCGCAAGGCGCATGAGAACCACATGGCGCCAAGTTGGCACCACTGAAATAACTTACAGTCAGAGCGCGTTATGTCAGCGTTCTCTCTCTCTCAACAAGCATTCCAGACCCAAGGAGAGGCATGTTACTCCAGGGAGTCTTCTCTTCTCATGAGGTGGCCAAAGTATTGGAGCCTCAGCTTCAGGATCTGTTCTTCCAGCAAGCACTCAGGGCTGATTTGGGGAAACTGTATTACAGTGGTTCCGCTCCTACCTTTGTGACAGAGTCCAGGGAGTAGCACTGAGAAAGGGCCTTTAGGCCCCCTGACGCCAGGCACTCCTGTCTTCCACTGCCTCCCGCAGTTTGGTCAGGCTCATGTTTGTAGCTTCGAGAACACTGTCCAACCATCTCGTCCTCTGCCATCCCCTTCTCCTTGTGCTCTCAATCTTTCCCAACATCAGGGTCTTTTCCAGGGAGTCTTCTCTTCTCATGAGGTGGCCAAAGTATTGGAGCCTCAGCTTCAGGATCTGTCCTTCCAGTGAGCACTCAGGGCTGATTTCCTTAAGAATCTATAGGTTTGATCTTCTTGCAGACCATGGGACTCTCAAGAGTCTCCTCCAGGACCATAATACAAAAGCATTGATTATTCGGTGATCAGCCTTCTTTATGGTCCAGCTCTGACTTCCATACATCACTACTGGAAAAACCATAGCTTTAACTATATGGACCTTTGTTTCGACTACTTCTTTCTAATTCCCTCTTTAGACATAAGGCTCAAACAAGTGTTACAGATTTCAGCCAAACACTGTTAAGTAGTACAACTGAGAGGCCACACCCAGTTATTTACCAAACTTTGGAAGGGCTGCAGAAGAACATCACTTGGGTCCAGGATCTCAGAAGTGGGTTTCACATACCCCAACCTGCTAACCTTGGGACTGTCTGCAGTTTTTAAAAATCTATTTGCAATTCAGACCAAGCCTGAGAGCGGTTCTTAGACAGTTTGCATAATGATGGGCACAGTTGAATTTCAATGACTGCTTGAAAGGTCATCTCTCCTCCTGCTCCGCCCCACACATTTCACTTAATGGAGCTGGCTGGCCTGTTTTACTTTAACTCATCCATTTTACTTTAACCCTTATATATTGTTTCAAGCGTTTGAAGCTATTACTCTACTGAAACTCTACATGAACTGAAGAAACATAACTGTCTCTCCATGGGTGCTAAACTTTTCTGTTTTGCAAGAAAAACAACATATTTGGACCGCTTCTCTCAGTAATAATTAAAATTCTGGATGCCTCTCCTGAGGACATAGCCCACAGCAACCACTAACCATTTCTGCAATCACATCAGTCATACATATCCCACGAAAAGCCCTCTGGCAGGACTATTCTCCCCTTCTGTGGATTTGAGGAACTGGTATTCAGAAGCACTGCTGCCTATGTTTCAGTGTAATTGGCTTATGAACTTATAAAGGTTGTAGACACCACCTGCTGCTGCAGTCCTGCTCTCTCCTTCACCTATAGATCCTACATAGTTGTAGAAGTAAGAGCAGTACCACGGAGGTTTCTCTAAGCCATCCTGTAGACAGGAGAAAATGGCCCACAGAAAATACAGCATTGTGAAAATCTAAGCAGACAGCTGCTAGGCGAGAGCCAGCCCCCATTCTTGTGAATCCCTTGTAAAGAATTTGGATTGATGTGTATATTGCCCAACTGCTTCACGACACTTTGGGGGCCAGTTGTCTTCTAAAGCTGCCATCAGTGCTGACAACGATGAGCCAATGCTTTTTCGATCTTGCTTCCCAAAGTCTCACAATCCTGCTTTCCCCCTTGATTTATGTAGAGTTGAAGCTGCTGCTATTAGCGGATCGATTCCTATACCTGGTTCTAATCCACCGTGCCCAGAGAGCTGGAGTTTTCAGCTGCTATACTTGTTTGTTATTAGACTCACTCCAGAACTTTTAAAGAAAGGCATCTCTTGCAGCATGTTGCATTACGAAAGGGGAAGCGGCAGTCATGTGGATGCCAAGGTACTTACCTTGTTCCAGGACATCAAAGGAGAATGCATATTCTTCCTCTCCCCTCCCCCAATCTGCACAGATCACATTTATGGGGAAATAGGACTGTGCCTGCAGGCTACACACCTGACATACCTGCTTGCCCATGCCCCCCCCATTCCATGCTAATGGAAAAGGGTAGGATCACCTGGAGAAATGGATGGGTGTGTAAGAACTGGGTGGATGTGGGGGGAGTCAGAGAAAAAGCAAAAAAAGTTCTTCTCTGGTTCAGATTCACAAGCTGCAGAAGTTTTGAAGTTTTAACACTCATATTGTATTTGAGGCAAGCATTGGAGCTACCCAAAACTATATTTCCAAGCCTGAAAATATGTGTGTGTGGTGGGGGATTCTGAGCATGCATTGCCCAGCCAATTACATTAAATGGCAGCATTGGCAAATGCCAGAGATACTGAGGGTAGGGTGGCAAAATGACACTGAGAAGCAGCAGCTGGAGAACAAAAACAAGGAAAGAACAGTACTGGAACAGTGGAAATGTTTGGCAGGGTAGAATCTTTGATTGAAGGGGGGAATTAGTTAAGCTGCATCAAATCTGCTAGTTTTGAAGCAAGACTATGTAGAGGGGCCCTGGTAAACTCTGGCTCAAATTTGGCCTTATTTTGGGAGGCCTTGATCGCTCTCTCTCAACTCAGGAAAAAGCTCACTAAAGGGCAAAAAAATGAGGATTTTATATGTATTATTAACCCAGGGATCACTATTTATGGCATAATCCAGGAGCAAGTGAAAAGATGAATAGCAAAATATTTATGTCCTGAGTCAATTCATGTTACAGGCCAAGATGTTAAGTAGTACCTTTGGTTGTCCAACAGGAGATACCTTTCAAATAAATTTTGAAGCAATTTAAATATGACATTAATGGTGTGGATTTGTCATTGTGCTAGCCTGAAAAAAAAGGTTTTGTGGGACGCACAAATTACATTGGGGCTTCTGGTTTTCTTTTGTTTCAACTTTTGAAGGCACAGAATGACAGAGCTTAGGAGCAGTCACTTTCCTGTGTGCCTTTGCTGTTCTAACATGCCACATTATTTATTACAATCTGAAGGCAGCCCTGCCTTCCAAACAACCTGCTTTAAATGCTGATCAAGCAAGCTAACAAGCTTCTCTTCTTCTTCTCTTGTCAGGTGGGAAACTCACAGTTGCATGAGACGTACAAAAGGTCTCCACACCATTGTATCTCAGTACCAGAACAAGGGGCAACTGCTCTAATGAGCACCTGTGAGGTCCGGAGACTGCCTTCCCCTACCATCTCTGCTGTGGTCAGGGCGTTTTTTCAGTCGGAACTCACTGGGTGGCATTGCCATTACAGTAGTACCTTGGTTCTCAGATTTAATTCGTTGTGGAAGTCCATTCCAAAACCAAAGCGTTTCAGAACCAAGGTGCACTTTCCCATAGAAAGTAATGCAAAACGTATTAACCCATTCCAGACTTTTAAAAACAACTCCTAAAACAGCAATTTAACATGAATTTTACTATCAAACAAGAACATTGAGCCAAAAAATGAAAGCAATAGTCAATGTACTGTACTATAAAATAAATAAGACAATATTGTAGATGAAATAATTTAAATTATTTTTTTCCCTCATGTGCACTGATGATAGTCATTGTTTGGATGGGGGGGCTTTTATCCATTTCCACAGTACACAATCAATCAATCAATCACTAGCTGAACTGGGCTCCACACAGTCACAAAAACAAATGAACTGAAAAAGCCTCAAAAACAAAAATGCAAAATAAATAGCAAAAACAAAAGTGCCAAACTTAATCCATTACGGAAGTCAGTTTGACTTCCGAAATGTTCCAAAACCAAAAGACTTACTTCTGTGTTTTCGGCGTTTGAGAATCAAGTTGTTTGAGAACCAAGGTTCCACTGTATAAGAGAACAAGGGAGGCATTTGTGGTGAGTTCCGGCACCTCTTTTTCTAGAAAAATAGCTCTGGCTGTGGTCCATATCCATGATTTGGAAAGGAGACTTGGTTGTTCTCCTCTAAGCCTTTTCAAATTCTACAATATTCTTTTTCAGATGAGATGACCAGAACTGTACGTAGTAATCCAAATGTGGTTACAAACCATAGATTTGTATAATGGCATTTTGATATCAGAAGTTTTATTTCCTCTTTCTTTCTAAAGCCCTTACAGCCAATCTAGACTGTGGCACTGAGTGCCAACTTCCTCCTCTGCAGCACTGCACTTGCAGAACTGAGCAGGGAGGAAGATGAGGACAAAACTAGAATTAGTTGACTCTGATGTCACTAGTCAGGTTCCACCTCAATGGCCCCCACCCAACACCAGCCCTGGGATTGCTGCTATAGAAGCATCCTGGGAAAGGGAAACCTAACACATTGATAAGGCTGCACGATGCTTATGGTTAGTAGTAAGGGAGAAATTCAGTTTGGTTTGCATTTTAATACAAAGCTACCTGGTTTGCACTTCCCAGAACAATAGACAAACCAAAGCATAGTTATCCTGCAAAATGTGCACTTCTCTTAATTTTTGTAATGCAATTCTTCAACCAGATAATGTGTATAAAAATACTTAGAAGAAAATGTGCATGTATGTAAAAATTACATACTGTATGAATTGCATTGTGGTGTGGGAAACTGCTTGCAGTGTGCATATTGGGTAAAATTGCATGCAAAAATGTGTACATTAAGCAGAAATGTGCACTAAAAATGCTTGCAAAAACTTGTGAGGGCTTTTTTAAAATTTGCAAAATTCTGAAGGAATGTTGCAAACTGAGTTTATGAGTGGGGGGAAATGAGAAACAGAGAGAAACTGCAATTAACGGATGTGTCCACCGCATCTATGGTTGAATGGGCAGCTACAGAAGCCCAATCTGGTTTGTTTTGAACCCAGTTCTTAGGCAACAGCATTTTGCTTAACATTTCCTAATTTTAACTCTGAAACAGCTGGCCCTACCTTGAGCATGTTCAATAATCTATCTGTAGGGTGCCACTGTTTTGCTGGTAGAAACAGGTACAGCTACCGTTCCATTGTGCCTGAAGCTAACTTCAGGCAAATTTCTGCTCTTTGTAAATCTTTCCCACACTGTGAGTTTCAGCAGAGCAGCTGCAAAAGAGCTGCTCAGAACTCCCTTGCTTTGGACTCGTGTCTTATTTACAGACACAGATACTTCAAAGAACTGACAGCCTCACCTGACCGGCCTGTCAGGTCAAAACGAACAACCTGCCAGTTCAGTAGCTTGGACTTTAGAAAGGTTGCCCTTCCCCTTCCCAATAGCCCTTTATAAATCTTTTACCGAAGTTACTGGCACTCGCAGAACTTCAAAGGAATTGTCTTACAATTAGCTACATCTTTTCTCTCACAGGTCCTATGTCAGTGGGAGGTTTGCCCAAGAAAGAAGCAAGAGATCTTATCTTTAAGCAGCGTTTAATCATCATAACCTACCTAAACTTTGCGTGAGAGGTTTCACTCCAGGTACCATGAAGGGCGTTAGGCAATGTGGTTTGTGCAGCAGCAGGGAAACAAAGGTGCAGCCGAACCCTCAATGGAGGAGGGGAGGAAGGCAGGAGCATTTCGTTTCAAAAGCATACATCTGTGTTGTCATTGCGGGCACTTTCCTGGCTCCGCTTGCCAAAACAAAAGACAAGCAAACCAAGAAAAAGAAGAAAGTGGCATTTTTACTAACTGTACCAAAAAAAAAAGTGCTGTGGTATCACTTATGGTAACAATGTTGGCCCATTCATAGATGGATAGATATAGATATAGATAAACACCCTGTGATGTGGAAATTGTTTCCCTTTGGCATGAGTCCATGTGTGAATTAAATGAGCAGCTCAGTACATTTTGCTGCCTGAGGTAAAGGAGAAGATGAAACTTCCCTCAAGGCACATAGGCGAAACCAGTCTGACTGGTTGTTGAATCCTACTCCAGTATTGCTGCAAGCATAGTATCTTCCAATGCACGTGAGGGCAGCAGGCTAAATACAGGGCACAGTTCTGTCCCCTCCCCACACCTCATCATCTGCCACCTGAGGCAGCTGCTTTATTCTGCCTCATTGTATGGCCAGCCCTGGAATTAGACAATGGGGCCAGTTGCACAAGTCTATGTTATTTGAGTGGCACCCTTCCAAACGTATGGGGAAAGATCTGCTCAGCCAAAATTCTAGCTGGTTAGTGACTCTTGTCTCC
Organism: Podarcis raffonei; assembly: GCF_027172205.1. NCBI lineage: Eukaryota > Metazoa > Chordata > Lepidosauria > Squamata > Lacertidae > Podarcis > Podarcis raffonei. The sequence goes on along the minus strand of NC_070604.1, from coordinate 73,155,298 downwards.
TTGCTTTTATTCTGGCTTGTTCTTATAACTATTGTATCTTGTTGTTATAATTATTGTATTTTTAACCATTTTAAAACTGCTGGTCTATGACCGTAATAAACTGATTGATTGATCTGCTCATGCAACTGTATGATGAATACAAACTGTCCTCATGGGCATGGGATCACTCACAGAGCTCTTAGATTTCTCTGTGTGTGAGAGAGAGAGGGGGGGCGGGGAGACAAAGGCCCCTAATCTGCTTTTTCCTTGACTCAAGCATACAGTAGTACCTTGGTTCTCAAACAGAATCCATTCCGGAAGTCCGTTCAACTTCCGAAAAACATTCAAAAACCAAGGCACAACTTCTTGCACTCAATCAGAAGCCACGGACACTGCATCGGACCTTCGGCTTTCAAAAAAAGTTCACAAACACTTCCGGGTTTGCAGAGTTTGGGAGCCAAAACATTCGAGTCACAAGGTGTTCGAAAACCAAGGTACAACTGTGTATGATTGAGGTAGGCTTCCCCTTGGAGTCACTGGAGTTAAGCCCCTCCTGCCCCATCCATAAAACGTGCCTCCATATTTGAGACACTTTTGTGAAGCCTGGGTCACAATCTGTGAGGTCCTTGAACAAGCTTTTGCAAATCCCAGTTTGTCAGGCTCATTTCCCCCGTCATTAAAATGGAGCCTAAGAAAAAAACAGCCAGCCTGAGATTTGAGAATAGGAAGGGGTGGATATCTACATCGGATTGGAAGTGTTCACAAGGAAACATAAGAACATAAGAAGAGTCTGCTGGTTCAGGCCAGTCTAGTCCAGCATCTTTTCTCACAATGGCCAGCCTGTGGGAAACCCTGTGGGACCTGAGCATGAGAACATTCTCCCTTCCTGCAATTTCCACCAGCTGGTCTTCAGAAGCATTCCTGTCTCTGACCATGGAAGCAGAATAGCCATCACAGGTAGTAGCCATTGTTAGCCTTATCTTCCATGAACTTACAGTCTGTATACAAATGCCAAGACCACACAGACTCATTAGAGTGAAGCAACTGAAATGTTTCCCATGTTCCCAAATGCAAAATTGCGCTTCCTGACTCTGTGTGGAGCACATCTCAGTTACCTGCTGGATTTGTGGGAGTGGTAATTTCCCAATAAGCGAAGATTGCAGCTGATCCTAATTGCATCGAACGCAGGTTTCCTTTGGCATTTTGCGCAAGAGTAACAGGCAATGTGGATGAATTAATGCAAACACACCAGATGGCTCCTGATTTACTAGAGTTCTGGTGAGGCAGCTTTTGGAACGGTCTGCTTACAAAACTGTCTGTGGAAACGGCAGAGGATTTATAGCGCTTTCAATATGATACTTTATCACCCCAATGGACATTTTTTTGTAAGGAGACTATATCCAGCCAACATCATTAGGGATGTCTGGTGAAGAATAAGCAAGACAATCATGGAATTGGGTGGTTGTTGTTTTGGGGGTTTTTTCCAGAAAAGGGCATTTTATGAGGTCTCTGGATTAAATTGTGAATTCATCTATATTACTTGAGCAATGGCCATTTCATAGCTATCTGATGGCCTCCTACAAAATATACTGTATCTTCAAGGTGGGGGGGATTCTTCTTCCTTCTTCCCAGTAGCTCATTTATCATTGCTTGGTCTTCCTGGACAGATAGATCCAGGGGCCGCCACTGTGGGCAGGCAGCTGGATCGAGCAAGTGCAGGTTAGACCTTTTCACTCCCCAAAGTGAAGTAACTGGGCAAGATGTAATTAGATTGCTCTGTTGTCCCAACCCCATGACAACCCCACTTCAGGTGTCTGAGGGTCTTTTGCATGGCAGTGAAGCCACAATCCCTTTGCCACACAAAAAGCTTCAGGGAATACCATGACCAGGAGACCCCATTTCAACATTAGAATTATGCCATTCCTATTTTGATGTATTTTTAATCTTTGTTGGAAGCCGCCCAGAGTGGCTGGGGAAACCCAGCCAGATGGGTGGGGTACAAATAAATTAATAATAATAATAATAATAATAATAATAATAATAATAATAATAGTAATAGTAATAGTAATATATGCAAGGGTCTCTCCCTGCTTCCAAGAGGCTCAGCAATTGTGGCATCCCTGTAGTTTTGTCGCATTGTTCATTTTTTCTTCATAAATGAACTCTGAACTCCTAGTTCCAAATCTCTCAACTTTGTCTGCATATTTCTTAATAGGCAGACATTTTTCAGAACTTAACGTTCTTGATTTAAATGAAAAGTGGATGGGTGCCCAGTTCACCTGGCAGCTATACAGCACTGGGAGGAAATAAACTGTGGCTCTAAATATCAAGCCAGTGAATAAAATTTGCTATGAGTCAGGATTTATTTCACATTTAATTGGTGCATAGTAAATTATATGAGCTCGGGACACCCTATAAATGACTAAGTGATTAGTCTATTTTCTGCTACACCTCCCAATTTAATATGCACAATTTTAATTAATGGGATGTTTTCCTTTCTTCGTTCCAAGACATTAGGAAAGATAAATAAAACCAAGACTTCTAGTGTCTGCGACACCCCACTTGGGTGCCTCCCCAGGACTCCATAGATCACAACAAATTGTTGCCATCTATTTATCCTTCTTCCAGCCATGTGACACTGTTTGTAACCAGGTCATTAAGAATGAATATCTGAAGTAAGAGGCATTCTTTCAAATACTTCACTAATAGCAAAAATTGTCCTGCATTTTACTCCTGTCTTTCCGATCTACTGATTTCCCAACTTTTTTCAAAGAAGCCAATGTTGTCTATTATAATTCCTTTTATAACTTTGGCCTGCATCCCTAATTCTTTATGTGCCTCTGACCCATAAAAGAATGTTTTAGAATCTGCCACAGACAGGAGCAGTGGGGAGTGATGCTGGGAGTTGTAGCTCATCATCTGGAGGGCACCAGGTTGGGGGAAAGCTGAAAGCCCTGGTTATCGTTTTGGTGATGTTTCTTTCTTCTGATGTGCAAAGTAAGAGGGAGAAAGGTAAGCAAGGAAAGTGTGTGGGATTCATTCCAGCCCCATTCTTTTAGCACACACCCAGACTAGGATCCTAAATCTATTTACAAGTTGACAAGTCACATTAAACTCGTTTCAATCTTACCTCTGAGCAGACCTGTGTAGGAACAGGCTGTAAGACCAAACTCTCCTTCTCAGAACACTCAGATTCAAACTGCATCTTACAGAGGAGATCCATAAATGGACCTGTGTCTCTCTTTTGCTAAGAGCAGGATTTGGACTAGGCTATGGTATGGAAAGAGGATGGAGTGGTCATGCATTCAAATTCACAGTCCTCAATTTGAAGGGCTGACAGAGGACAGTCTTATGTCTGAAGAGTTTAAAGTCTACAGTGGTACCTCGGGTTACAGATGCTTCAGGTTACAGGCTCCGCTAACCCAGAAATAGTACCTCGGGTTAAGAATTTTGCTTCAGAGAGAGAGCCAGTGTGGTGTAGTGCTTAAGAGCAGTGGACTCATAATCTGGTGAACCGGGTTCGATTCCCCGCTCCTCCACATGCAGCTGCTGGGTGACCTTGGGCCAGTCACACTTCTTTGAAGTCTCTCAGCCCCACTCACCTCACAGAGTGTTTGTTGTGGGGGGGGGAAGGGAAAGGAGAATGTTAGCCGCTTTGAGACTCCTTAGGGTAGTGATAAAGCGGGATATCAAATCCAAACTCTTCTCTCTTCTTCTTCAGGATGAGAACAGAAATCGCGCGGTGGCAGCACAGCAGCAGCGGGAGGCCCCATTAGCTAAAGTGGTACCTCAGGTTAAGAACAGTTTCAGGTTAAGAACAGACCTCCAGAGCGAATTAAGTTCTTAACTCGAGGTACCACTGTAGTTGAGAGAGAAAGAATCCCAAGAAGAGAAAGCAGGGACCCTGAAGTTGCTCTGGACAGGAGACTCAGCAGGAACACAGGTCACTTGGTCACCGTCTTCCCTACTGTGATGAAATCTGTTGTAATGCTATTTTTAAAGAAATTAATACATTAGCACCTATAGATATATAAATTAGCATATGCAAATTTTATGACAATCCATGTTTCCATTCCCTCACAGTGTGTGTGTGTGTGTGTGTGTTGCACTTCCACATTTTTGGCAATGTGTAACTGGTTGAACCCATTTCCTTCTATGCCCATTCCCAATACAACACTCTCACCACCACCTGCAGTTGCTATTAGCTGCAGGGGACAAGGGGATTTGCATCAAGGTATGGAAGAAAGGATTAAATCCCCTCTGCGTCACGTCCCTGAACCAAATTGGTGGAACCTGCTTTCCAGACAAGCAAAATGTGACAGGATATCCGATCAAGTATCTCCTTTGTAACATGTAACTTGGCCTTCATCTGCAGAGCAGCAGGTCCTCTCTGCCCGGGGCTTAACATTGCAAGCAGCCTGTTCACAAACTGGAAACAGATTGTTGGCAACAGCATTGTTTTTTAACTTATTTGTGTTTGTTTGCCAAAAGGGTAAATCCAGATTAAACAGGGAGGAAGGTGGCCTGGTATTTGGATGCCAATGTGGCGTTGTGTGGCTGCTGTGAAAACCTTGCATGCACGGGCAGCACCAATCTCACAATAAACACCCATCAGGAGCCACGGCTGGTTGCCCCTGTCTGGTGTACGAAGCATTCTGTTGCTCCACAGACAGAAAAGATGCAAGTGTAGTATGAAAGCACTCACTTGGGAACAGCTTCGCTGTAGTTCCATGAGCAGCCCAAGCCTGGACATGTTTTCTTAGACAGAAATCACACTAGGGCCATAGCTCAGTGCCAGAGCATCCACTTTGCATGCAGAAGGTCCCAAGTTCAATTCCCAGCACCTGCAAGTAGGGCTAGAAGTGTCCCCAGCCTGAACCCTGGAGAGCCACTGCCATTCAGTGTAGACCAGACTGAGCTAGCAGACTACTGGTCCATCTAGCTCAGTCTTGTCTATCAATATAAAGGATATGTTCCTAAGCAAGTGGAGCATTACAGCCATACAGCACAATCCTGTGCATTTTTCCTCAGAAGTAAGTCCCGCTATATTTGATGGGACCTTCTCCCATGTAAGTACACAAGGATTGCAGCCATAGTCTGGGAAAAATTGGTGCTGAGAAAAAATGTCTATACAAAACTGAGAGGGGCCGGAAAAGCCCAAAGTGCCCATGGAATACCTCAAAGGGACTCAGCACAGTCAAATGTAAGCAGACTTCACACACTTCATAATTCTGCTTGTGAGAGCTGCACAGCAAATAAGAAGTGCTACTAAAAGTGATGCTTCTCTCTTTCAGGGGAGGTTTCAGAAACAAGGTGCTTTTGCCATTTGAATGGAGAAATTCACGCTAGCGCATAAAATATAGGTGGTGTGCATTTTATACTCCCTAAGAGGAAAATAAAGGCATCTCTTATTGGTGACTGGAGTTAATAGGAATTGATAAATTGCATTCCATCCCAATGGGCAGAAAATCTCAAAAGTTTTAGATTTCTATTGTCAGAGAAATTACTTCTGCAATTCCACCAGCAGGAGTGAATTTAACTGTGGTGTGTGCAAGGGGGGAGGAGGGACGGCGGCGTTAATCTTATCAGAGTGTGACAAAAATCAGAAAATTCACAGCTTTGTGACTGCAATGTATGACTGCTCAAGTTCCAAGGGCCCTGTTTAGAAAATTCTAATTTATGAATGCCACCTGCATATTTTTGCAGTGCCGACTTAAAAGTTCAGGCTTCTTCGGATGTTGCGAGGCTGTTCTTCAAGCTTCCTCAGCTGCATCGCCTGGAGAAACCGAGGGGAGAGCGGAGAGAGGATTACGGTTTGAGCTCCACGGGGCCCGTTTCACACTCCCCCAAGCATGTCCCTTTTGCTCAGGGATATGCAAGCGCATTCCGCAGTTAGTTAAAATACTGCACTGCATATGAATCTACTTACTGAAGTCTGAAGTTACTTTTTAGGACCATGTACATTAATAAAAGATTAGGTGGTTTTAAGCAGAGTGTAATGCCTTGAAGAATGCATTTCCAAAAAGAAAGAAAGAAAGAAAGAAAGAAAGAAAGAAAGAAAGAAAGAAAGAAAGAAAGAAAGATTTGCCCTTATTTTAATACCCAATCTTAAGGATGCATGCAAGGCAGGGAGAGGCAGGTCCAGTGGGAAAGATCCCAATTCCTCTTCCTTCACCCAATTCTACATGTGATTGTTGGGTGAAACAGACTTGGGGTGGCAGATAATGTGCTGTACAAATAATGAAAGTAAAATAGTTTTCATTGCAAAAGACTCATGAAATATTCCTCAGATTCAAAATGTGTGTTTCGTCACAATTCACTATTCAGTTTAGGCTGAGCCCAAATGCCACAATTGTGTTCCTTATATGGATTATAGCTTTTCCCTGTCCACCCGCCCCCCCAAAGAAGAGGAGTGAAATCCAGGTTGGCTCTTTGACTTCCCCACACCTTCAACTAGGTGCCCCCTCAAAAAAAAAAAAAATGAGAAGGAGATTGCCTTGTTTCTGAGCCTATCCAAAGTCAACCCCAGCTTCTACCCACACTTGGCAATTAGGGTTCATTTGCAGGCTTCCCAGATATATAAAAATGCATAGTAAGGCATTAATTAAAATCAGGTTTATGCTGCTTTCACAGTTCACTGTATTAAAGAGTGATTCACCACCATCAAAATTATGACGATCAAATATTAAAATATAATATCCAGGAAAAATTTACACCTTCACCAGATGACAACTTTGTGGCCAAGGAAAATTTATCCTGGCTGAAGAATAAATTTTTGTGTGGGCAGCTGTTGAAGACAAGGACTGTGATAGGTTTTCAATTCGCTTTGATCCTTGACGCTCTTGACAGCCTCAAGATCCCAGTGTGAGTTCCCATGGGCATGTGAAGCTCTCATCTGGGAGTTGTTAAATTAGTAATCTATAGGTAAACTCTTCCATTATCTGCCGAGACAGGTGAGTGCCCACAGTAAGTAGGTAAACTGGAAATTCTTCTGACTTAAATCTTACCCAAGCTAATGAAGAACTGCAATGCTTGCCTCTTTGAGACCTCCCAAAGAATGCTGGGGCCAAGCCCTGCTAACTGCATCAGCATCTCTGCTCCATAGATATACTCCTCTAAGCGTTCCATAGAAAACCTACTTGCACATTTCTTGAGAGCTTCCACTTCTATATTAGTAAACACCACCTGAAAGAACTTTACTGTATTGTGCACTTGTGTAATTAGCATTTTACTTTGACGACTGGTGGTTGGGAAAGTTCTTTAGGCTGCCATTGTGGCTACTGTGCTAAAGCCTAGTGTGCTTCCTAATTAATCAAGCCCAGATAAAAGCACTTGCATGTCAACAGCGGGGATGGGTGGGGGGAGCTTAAATGCCGCAGAGAGAAAAGTCCAGCAAATGTATACATAGAGCATACACACGGCCGAGAAGACAAAGAGTTCTTGTCAAACACAAAATAAATGCAGCCCGTAGAGACCCTGCAAGCGAATGCTGGACCACAATAGCAAGCATGATACCCATCTAATCGTGTATGGAGGAATGCTGCTGCCAAATTTTCTCTGTAGCCACAAGATACCATTTTATTTTCTGGTCCATCTAGCTCTGATGTTGCGGAGGATAATTAGTCCCAAGCCTTGCAACACAATTTATCTTACACTGGGGATATTCTGCCATGTTCCACTTCATGTATAGTTTGCTAACATTGGGGGGGGGGGGGAGGTGCTAAAAAAAACAAATTACCAGAAGAAAAAGGACATGCTTGGGATCTTCAAGTGATTCTCTTTCTGAAAGTGTAGGAGCTGCTTTGGATCAATGGGGCAGAAGTCACCCTGTCTCAACGTCCATTAAATGAAAGAGAAATAAATCTGTCAGTCTCTTCAGCTTTACTTTTCCAGTAAGTGCGACAAAGTAGCAGAAGAGAAGAGTCTGTGGAAGAGAAAGCAGAGAAGTAAACAGGAGCATATTTATGTCACATCTCTGAGGGTCACTGGATATCCCTTAGATTCTTCTCGGGCTCAGGTTTTGATTGCCAGGGTTGTAAGACTTGCTTCACATGGAGTCGAGCATTTCAAGTCGACCTGGCCTTGCCTTCTACTCTGTGTTCGTATAATGTTAGAACCCTCACTAGGTGGGTGCCTAGTTATTCCAGCTTTACCGCTGGGACTAAATTCACCCTAAAAAAATCTAAAATAAATTAATAATAATAATAATAATACCAGCATCTGTGCCACCCAGAGAACTATCTGGAGTACTGAGTTGTAACCCAGAAAGATTCTCATCATTCTTTTAAAATATTTTTTATATCTCGCATTTTACATTCCAATAGTATAGCTTAAATAAAACCAAAAGTGATATTCTAGAGCGAGGAAAGGTGAGGAGAGAGAAGGTTACATAACGACAGAGTATTAAACCAATGTGAATAAATTATAAGGAGGTCTTTCATCTCTGACTTTATCATTCCAAAATGGAATGAACAAGCCCCCTTCCTCAATAAAATTGTCTTTGTGGTTATAATATGCCACATTCCTTTTGTGTGTTCGTTTTATCATTGACACAGGACTCATTCACACTTCTGCTAGCCCCATGTCTGAAAGCATAGGTCAAAGCAGTTTCCCACTTGACCAGCACTTTCTCTGCATGGATCCAGGCAGTTTCCCCCTTTCCCTACTGCTTTCCCAGGGAAACCCCTCTCTTTAATGCTAAAGCAGAGCAAACATCAATCTGGAAAAACCCAAATTGCTAGACAAGAGGAAGTGGGGACAAATCCACAGTCTCCAAGTCTTCCTCCTCTCTAACCCAAAAAACCAATTGTACACTTTCTCAGTAACTCGGCCCAAAGGACAAAAACATTAACATGGATTAAGATTTGCCCTAATTACAACACACAGACTTACTTAACCAAGAAGTTAGTTGCATTTACACAAGGGAATGCAATCAAGATAATAAGAAGCAAACGTTGAATTTACCTTATTATACTTCCCCAGGCTGGTATAAGAAGCACAGAAGTTACATCTTACTTCATTACAGGCAAGTCCACAGCAAAAGGCAACCATATTAAGACTAAGAGAGCTGAGTGGGGGGTGCTCGTGTAATCTCACTGTATACAAGTTGTACAAGTGACAATAAAGTATTTCATATTTCATATTCATATATGACTGGGACTGCCTGCAGATAACCTGCTTGTTGAACATTACTTCAGACTTCTTTGCACAAAGTTTGCAGGGCAGTTATATGACGTTTACTGGTAACTGAGGATTCATTCTGATTTGTTTGCAGGGAGGCTATATGAGATCATATAAAGTGACTGATATCCCAGTGCATTTCCAGGGCATTTTCTCATTTACTGCCAAATGTTTGGAGGAGGGGCAGGAGTGGAAACAGGTTTGTTGTACAAGAACACAAAAATCACTTTTTGCACAACCTGAATTTACAAATATTTGATTGAACCCCATCTGCAATTAGGGATTGGGTTGTCGATTCAGATCACATTTAGAGGCCTTCCTAATTTACACTTTCTGAAACTATATGTGAACCGAATCAGAGCCATCCTTTGAAACTTCGACTCCTCTGGATTTTGCAGTGCAATTCTCCAGCCAAGCAATATGTGTATATACTAAGGTAACGTCCGTAAAATGCATATATTAGTATATATTAACATTTATAATGCATCCAGGAGGATTACTTTGCAAAACTGTGCATATCAGCCAAATTACAAAGGTGTATACAAAGGTGTATATGCTGGGAGAAATCCACTGGTGAATTTTCGTGAATGTGAAAAACTGAACATAAAATTGGAAAACATGAAAATATGAGGGCGAAACTGAAATGGACATCCCTACCTGTAATATGGTGACAGCCTGGAAGCTGACTTGGCTAAAAATCCAGGATCTTCCCTGCTTCTTTTTTTCTTTTTCTTTTTTGAAAATAATATTTATTCAAGATTTTAAAGGTTACAATAAGAAAAAAGAAACAAAAAGAATTTTTTTAAAAAAGACAGAGAAAATACAAACATTTAAAAAAAAGAAAAAGGGAAAAAGAAGCAAATCAAACCTTTGCATAACTTTCTTCCTTTACTTATTTCCTTGACCTCCTCACACCGCCCATTTTTGTATTCTAGTTTAAATTGTTGTTTCAGCAAATCCTTCCAACCTAATTTTTATCTTAATAATTTGTTTTAAAATATTGTAGCTTTACATTCTTTCTTTCATCAATTCATTTTTACTTAATCCTTTATATCTTTTTACCAATACCACATAAATTTCCTTTTCAAACATCTTATCAAGAAAATCCTTAATTTTACCATATTTTTAAAAGCCACTTTTACTTTTACTTTATCCGATCTTAACTCTCATCCAAACCTATATATCAATACTTATTCTTAAAACATTTCCCTAAGGTCGAAATAAAAAATTCCCTTCCACGAATTTCCCAACTCTTATAAAGATAAAACAAAAAAAAAAACTTATATTATATACAATTTGAGTTCCCAATTTTTATTCCACCCATACCCCCTTCCCTGCTTCTTGTGCAAAGAGGCACAGCATGGAATTCAGCTTTTGCCAATTTCACTTGTGGGGTCTAAAGCCTCAAACTCCTAACACCAGCTTTACTTTTTTTTTCCTTCCCCTTATTACCAGCCTTAGCCATGAAATTGGCTCTATCTGAAGGGCACAATTTGATCTAGGAAGCAGAACGGCAGGCCAGGATGAGTGAGGTAGCTCTCTCACATAGGACATAAGGTAAAGTACATTTAAGTTTGTCCTAGCCAGTGCTCTCCTCAGTTGTTTTGATACTGTCTGGGAGTATCAGAAGCCAACACATTGAGTAATTCCTATGGGATGAGTAGCAGCTAGTGCCTGGAATGTCAGCAAGGATCACTCTGTGCAGTCTTGCCCTTTTGAAATGGAGGCAGTTTCATCCAGGCAGATTTTAAAAATGCACAGAGGATTATATATTAAGCCCAGACTATATATATATATATATATATATATATATATATATATATATATATTCTATGACTTCATCAATGCTTAAACATGACACTCAGAGAGAGAGAGAGAGAGAGAGAGAGAGAAGGGGCTTGTTTGTTTAGTCAAACTGAGCTGCACTAAACAGCTGATATCCATTTGTGGATATATAAATTTTTAAATTCTTCATGCAAGCTAGCATGAGACCATAGCTCTCCAAAATACATGTTAGATCAGGGATGGTTAAGTGGTGCCCCCTCAGGTGTCATTAATTTACATAGCATTTGAAACTTAGCATCTCACACCGAGTCTTTGGCACCACCACCTCTGCTTGGCTCCAGCTGTTCTAGGACACAGTCCTTTGGGTATCTAGAAATTGTACCTCTTTATCTGGGTTTCAACACTCCTGTTCCCAGCCTATTAGCATATACGGTAATAACTTTAAACTGTATGTTTGTAAGCTATACATGCTGCTCAGGCTTGCACTCCATGGAGGTGACTTCAGTGATGTCAACACAATGGTTTGACTTCGCCTCTGGAGGCACACTCCATTGTCTCGTGAGACAGATGTATGCCAACAAAAACGGATCTGGATCCAAATCATATCTCATCTCAGCAGTGAGCTCCCAGGCTGGCCTTCAGAACATCACCAGCTACCAGCTCCCCATTAACACAGCGGGAGCAGTAATTCATGATGTTCTTCATGAACCGGAAGGAAATTAACAACAAGTGTTGGATAGTGCATGGTTCCTGAATATCGTTCTATCAATGGAATATGAAGACACAGCATGTAAGCCTTTAGCTACCTTTTGTCTCTTGAATAAACACAAGAAGCCCTGCTCTCTGTGAAATGATGAAGTCAGCTGTTTGCAAGGTTCTGAGCAGTAACAAAATAGTAACCCAGGAAATGAAACTTGGGCTGGATCTACACACATCAAAGAAGCATTTAGGTTAAACGCATTAGAAATTTAAACAGGGAAAACAGGTAGAGAAAAACGGGACTCCATGTCACCATCTGGTGGCACAATGTTATATCGAGCATGCAACGCATATAAATCATTTTTTCTTTACCAGTCTAGCTGAATCCTTGAGCTGGGCATAGCTATTCCATTTCAGAAGCCTGGATTACATTTTTTGGTACTTCACAAAATAGATTTATCAATGTACCTTTCTATAAAAACAGCTTTATGAAATCAGAAGCAGCCATTAAAATGTCAGTATTCATTCTTGTTCAAGTTTCATCACCAGAGATGCACATTTGGCAAACAGAATAGTGTTAATGGCTGTGCTGCAGGTACAGAAGAACATAATAGAACCCAGTTCCTTATTTAACAATAGTAAAATGTAATAGGATACATATTTTGGTGTCGGAAAAGCAATCAGCACACCAGGGAATAAAATCATTGAGTAAAAATGCACCACTTTCCATAGTCACTTATGTGAATTACTGCACTTTAGACTTCCCCTCTCTCTCTCTAGTTGTATAATGGACAGTGCAAAATGCTTTCTTCCCCCCACCCCCCTTTGCACATCTTATAGAATTCATAACAAGTGAAAAACTGAGTAAGGAGAACACATTTTAAACTTAGGGAACTATGAAGACAGCAGCTTTGGCTGTGAAAACTTCCACTGCGAAGTCTTCAGAGCTGGAGATATAGGACAGATCATTACAGGTAAGCAAAGCAAAAAATGGTGTTGTAATACCACCAAAACAAAGCCATAACATTTGTCTGTCTTGAGCCAGAGGGAAGGAGAGAGAAAGTCCCAACATATTACCCCGTTTGATAGATACAAACGAGCCTTTTAAGCAGGGATTTTTCACAGTCTGCATCTGTATTAGAATTGTTGTTAGATCTTTTGTTTTATTGCTTGTGTGTTTACCACCCTGGGCTCCCTTTGGAAGAAGAGTGGGGTATAAACAGAGTGTAGTTGAGAGCTGGTCTTGGCCTTTGGCAGTACAGCCCACACTAGCACTTATACAGTGTTATATGTAGCATTATTTTCCCCTTTTCAGGTTGTTCTTGTGACTCGTTTGTTTATGCAAAAAGGAATCATCTGTTTAAGCCAATGAAGTGAGGGAGGAATGCAGGAGGGGAAACATTAGTCAAAGAAGCAGCCACTGCTTAAAATGGAATTGGGGCTCAGCTAGACTGGCAAAGAAAAGCGATTTATATGTGTTGTATATGCAATATTGCATTGTGCCACAATATGGTGCTATGGAGTCCCGTTTTTCTCTACCTGTTTTCCCTGTTTAAATTTACAATGCATTTAACTGAAATGCTTCTTTCATGTGTCTAGATCAGCCTTGGCTGAAGCTGCAGATTCAATTGTATAGCTAAGAGAACCCATTATTCCTTTCTCGGGTAAAAGTCTTTTGGATATTTAAAGTAGAAGGTGTATTATGGAATCTTAAAGTTAAAGCTGGTTAGAAAGAAATGTAGTCCATTGGACCACTCGTTGAATCTAGGGGGCCTGGATTCAAATCCTACCAACCACAAGTTTGTAGTGTGACTTTGGCTAATTCTCACTTTGAGGATAAATGTCTACAGATAACATGACTAACAGGCTGTTATCTTTAGATGTTCTGGGATGATTTCTGGCACTAAGTTTGATCCCCACAGATGCATATTTCTGCATTGCAGGGGGTTGGACTAGATGATCCTAAGGGATTCAAATTCCACAATCCATGATTCTACTATGCATGATTTATTAAATATTACTATACTGCTTACGGGGAGAGAACTCTCCAAGCAGTTTACAACAGTAAAAATACATATTAAAGCATATTTGTGTGCATGTCAATGTATCAACATTAGCATGCCACCAGTAACACAGATGAAGCTGTTTTTTGGTTGCTTGCTCTCAGTGCCAGTTTAGCAGTACTGCTGCAATCATGTGTACACATCAGTGAAAAAGGCTTAGTTCATAACTACATGCTCATCACTTTATGTCTGTCATGTCAAGTGGTTGTTTACTTGAATGAAAAGCCATCACAGATCAAATACCAGAGATAAAACGTTCATCATGTTGTCTTGCATCACCTCTAATGCAATGCTTCTCAGCGGACACAGTTCTCACATTCAGCAGCTGTTCAACCAAGCATAAAACAAAGTAAAAATAAAGGAATGGGAAATCAAGTTTTACAATGCATGTGTGAACTAATTCAGGCTGCTAGTAACATGCTTGTTAGATACATTAATATTTTATTTCAGCTTGATGCCCTTTCTGGCAAGGCCATCTAATGTCAACCAACAGCACTTCTGCATCCTCTTCAGACCTTGAAAAAGCCCACAGCTTCACACTCTGGGAAGAATTTGCTCCTATTATTATGGTCCTTTCCAATGTTCACTTAGTCCCCTTTTGCCCCTTGCCAGACCAGTCAGCTGGGACCTTTATATATTGAGTTTCTCTTTTCATGCCTTACAGCTGAGCCCAACTGTTCAAGACACATGGGATTGTCAACTAACCAGGGATCAAAGGAACCTGGATAGGATTTCGGTTCCTTTTGCCCTTGTGGAAGCACCGCAGGATATGCAGAAGAGGAAAGGTTAGGGGTGGGGATCCTTGGGAAGTTTTGCTCCTGTGAAATTATGGTTTTTAGGAGCATAGGAACAACAGAAGCTTCCCTCTACTGTGTGAGTCTCTTGGTCTGTCTAGATCAGTATTGTCTACGTTGACTGACAGCACCTGTCCAAGATTACATGGAGGCATCTCTCCCAGCCCTTCCTAGACACACCAGGAATGGAACCTGGGTCCTTCTGCATGTAGATGCTCTACCACTGAGTAGTAGTAGTAGTAGTAGTAGTAGCAGCAGCAGCAGCAGCAGCAGCAGTAGTTCTGCCTTTTGTCCCTGATGGGACTCAAGGCAGCTTCCAGATAAAAAGGACATGGGTGGCACTGTGATCTAAACCACCAAGCCTCTTGGGCTTGCTGATCAGAAGGTCAGTGGTTCGAATCCCTGCAACGGGGTGATTTCCCATTGCTCTTCCCAGCTCCTGCCAACCTAGCAGTTCGAAAGCATGCTGGTGCAAGTAGATAAATAGGTACTGCTGTGGCAGGAAGGTAAATGGCGTTCCTGTGCACTCTGGTTTCTGTCACGGTGTTCCGTTGCGCCAAAAGCGGCTTAGTCATGCTGACCACATTAACTGGAAAGCTGTCTGCGGACAAATGCCAGCTCCCTCAGCCTGTAAAGTGAGATGAGTGCCACAACCCCAGAGTTGTCTGCAACTGGACTTACGGTAACTGTCAGGGGTCCTTTAGCTTTACCTACACTGATTTAGATGGTCAAGCTCTCTGCTGTCTTCGCTGATCCACTGTGATTCTCCAGGGTCTCTAAGAGGTATGCCATCACATCTAGCTTGGTTCATAGATCCAAAAACAATAGACAACACTGAGTCTAACCCCCATGTGTGTGTGTGTGTGTGTGTGTGTGTGTGTGTGGAGAGAGAGAGAGAGAGAGAGAGAGAGAGAGAGAGAGAGAGAGAGCTCACTTTGACTTATATAAAAGTAGGGACGTTTTTCTTTAGATGAATGCCTGCTAAGTAAATACTATCAGCCCAAGAATGGTGATGGTGGAGAAAAGAAAACAAGTACTGAAAGTACTCAGCCCTGCAATTAACTATGCAGGAGCACACAATTTGTAAAATATAGTGGTGAAAAGCATGACGGTGCACAAATGTCTCAGCGGATTTCACACTGCACACAACACCAACATATGCAAGGCCAGGCTTTCACTTCTGGTAGTGAATGTAAAATGAGAAAATGGAAAGTCATTTGCTCCCCCACTGCTCCCTCTTCCTCAAACAACTCCTAGCTGTCATGTACAGTAACTGGCAATCCCAAAACCTGAGTAGCAAATTAATTAGGACTGAACACGATCTGGACTTTAATTCAGGTATAATGTTTGAAGCACTGCGTCAACACGCTTTCAGCCAAAACGAATTTGTAAGTCCTAAGTGACTGTGCAAAGTGGAAGCACAAATGGTGGGTATTTTGTGGTTTGGCTATTTTATATTGCTGAGATTATTTATTGGACTTATTGGACATTTGTCATCTCTTTCCTTCATTGGCCTTTGAGCTAAAAAGTGGTATCTAAAGAAAACATAACATTCTGGTGGGTAAAGCTGGAAGCAATGGGGTAGAGAGTAGGGATTCTTCTAGGAAATTCAACCTGATTCGCAAGCCACACTCATCTTCTGTTATTTGCATTACCTTTGAATACTTCCAGGCAACCTGTTTATTGAGCATTCGTCCTAATTTCCTTGCAGAGAGATTAGATAATGTTTGCTATTTCAGGAGTATTCATTCTGTTTTGCTTGTGGGGAGTGGCTGGGGAAATCCAGCCTGATGGGCGGGGTAGAAATAAATTGTTGTTATTGTTGTTACATGACATTACATCAGTGCAAGTGTTATCCCTCACTTTCTAGTGCATTTACCCATCACTTCTGTTATTGTTATTGCACAGGAACTCCCAATCAACCATACTTGCTCCATCTGAATTTGCCTGTACAGTGGTATCTCTGGTTACATACACTTCAGGTTACATACGCCTCAGGTCACAGACTCCGCAAACCCAGAAATAGTGCTTCAGGTTAAGAACTTTGCTTCAGGATAAGAATAGATATCTTGCTCCGGCAGCGTGGCAGCAGCAGGAGGCCCCATTAGCTAAAGTGGTGCTTCAGGTTAAGAACAGTTTCAGGTTAAGAACGGACCTCCAGTATGAATTAAGTACTTAACCCGAGGTACCACTGTATGTGATCCCACCATTAAATAGTGAAAGTATAGCAGTGCCCCATCTGTGCACCTGAGAAGTTAGTCTGTAAATGGATTGCTACAAAATAGATCTAAGGGATGTAGGATGTGTACCAGGATGTTAATTGCCCCCAGGTTTCTTTCATGGGTCTTGCATATATCCTGTAGTTTGAGAAATCTCCAAAGACTCAAGGAAGTTTGGGTGTGTGTGTGGAGGGTTTCCTTTAAAGGGCCAAAAGAAAAGTGGGGTTTGCCTTCAACTTTAAAAGCAGTCTCAGGGCAGATTACACACACTTTAAGACAGCCAATACAGTTATATAACATTTATCAACACTAAGCCAACATTTTTTTAAAAAAAAGAGAAAACCTAAATAGCAATCAAGGCAAAAAGAAAATAAGAAAATTAGCAATCAAGGTCAACAACAATGCTGCAATAGAATAATCTGAACTTGCCCTTACTTTAACGAATGCCTGATTTATAATATTGTAAGGTGTCTCTCAGGGAATTAGTCACAAGGGTGACTCAGAAAAGGCAATTCTGATTTTTGAAAAATAAGTTGGCATCGGAGCAGAGTATGACTAAGGCCAGTCTCCCAGCCCTTTATCCTTTCCCCCTGTTTCGTCTGATAAGTAAAACCTGGGCGGCTTGAGGCATTTTTATAATTAAAATATATTACAGGGTGGGGTTGAGACTCAGTAAATCCAGCAGACAGCCTCTCTAAGGCTGCCAACCTAAGAACAGTTTCTTCGAGTGGCAAGAAGGTCTCACCTTTCCTGGCAAAAGTGATAAGTGACTAGAAAGTTTGGTTGAAATGAATATGGAATAACATGACAAGAATGAACAATTCAGACACC
This sequence comes from Podarcis raffonei, assembly GCF_027172205.1. Lineage (NCBI taxonomy): Eukaryota > Metazoa > Chordata > Lepidosauria > Squamata > Lacertidae > Podarcis > Podarcis raffonei. The sequence goes on along the minus strand of NC_070604.1, from coordinate 73,137,748 downwards.
AAGAGATTACTATACAGTCAAAAGGATTTGGGCTGCATGCACACCATATATTCAATGTACATTGAAAGCACATGACTTCCTCCAAATAGTCCTGGGACCTTAGTTTGTTAAGGGTGCTGGAAATTGCAGCTTTGTGAGGGGTAAACTCCAGTTACCAGAATTCTTTGTGGGAAGGCTTCCTCTTCGTCTTTAGTCTCAGGGTTATTTTATTTATTTTACTCTCCCCCTCCAACTGTGTAATACCATGAGACTAATGAGCTTTGGGCGCTGATGAGAGCATTAGCTTCAATTGTACACTACTTGGCTCTTCCTTAATTTCTGGAGTTTGGTGGGAATGAAAGTCATCAAAATGCTCCTGATGCTCAAATATATTGCCATAGATCTTGGGTACCAGAGGCTGATGGTAAATGGTAAAAAAAAAACCTAATAAACAGTAGTATTAAGATATTTCTGGGTTAGCTGATGCAAACCCATATGGCTGGGCTAGCTAACTGCAGAGCCATTAAGGAACAATGGGGAGTCAGGTATTGGGCCATTAAGTGCAATTGTTGATGCAAACAGCTGTCCTTCCCCCCTGCTCCAAGGAGTGGACACAGACAGGAGATTTGGGAGGCTGCCAAGGCGAAGGTGTGTGATGTAACAGGGAAAATGTGTCCCTTTAAAAACAGAAAGGTTTGGAGACCAGGGAGGGCCAGCTTAGCAAAGATTCTTGGGAAGGAGAAAGGAGGAGCCAGAACTCCAGGCGGGGGCCATGCAGGGCAGAACCATTTTGACAAGCTGGGACAGAGATGGTGTGTAGGATGCCTTGGGCTTCAGTGCTGCACTGCTGTAGGGAACAAGTCTCTCTGGAGATATAATGCTGTGAACTCTCTTCCTCCACCTAGACCCAGGTGTATACAAGTGTAAAATAAACCATATATCTTTAAACACTACAGTCTCTGACATGCCTGAATTTCAAATGCAAACATGACTCTAGGTAAGTGCCTGGAACCCCCTGGAATCCTGCAACCACTGGGCAGAGATTGGGGGTGGCTCACAACCTATGTAACAATACCATACTGAAGACATTTAGTAAACGGGTAAGTCAGAGAGCAAAATGCATGCGATTCAGAAAAGAAAATATAGTTAAATCACATATTTCCATACTGTAAAGTGACTTGGCTAGCGATGTAACTTGCATGCATTTTAAATTCCATTTTTTCATTTACAGAGTATTTTGGAAACGAAATAGAATCTGTCCTGAGCACTTGAGTTGATTGCCTGTAGTAAATGCAATACAATATCCTAAACTGATCAGGGATGAGGCATGTTAGCCATGCAGAATTAGAATCTCAGCCCTAGAAAGGCTTTTCTGTTTTTGCAGTGAGTAGATTAAACTTCTACTTCCAGAACTGCTGGTCATTTCCAAGCATTAAATTTACTTAATATAAAATTATATATTAAAAAAGCAAATAAACCCCATAATGCAGAATTGATAGAGCATACAAATGTAATGATACTCGTCATAAAGCATTTGCACTCTCTGAGTTGCAGCCCAATCCTATTCCTGTCTTGCAATCTTTTCAATTATGATAAATCAGAAAGCATTGTTTGGCTTGAGTCAATCACTGGTTCCGAGGATGAATTGCCTTTGATTTGCCGAGTTTCAATTGCATGGGGGGGAAAGCTTCAAAGCAAACCATAAAAATAAAATAAAAATCCACAACGTATATAGTGAGTTCCATCCAGAAGCACTGGCATTTCTTCAATTATAAATAGATATAGAGATATACATACTGAAGTGTATAATCTGAAGCGCAGGTGCATATCAACATATTTTTGGGAAGCATATTGGCTCTGATCTTGCTTACAGCATGTCATGGTCTGGATATCCATGAAGCCTCCTTAAGATCTCATTACTTCTGCCTCTTAGCAGTCCATAACCCAATTAGGACAAAAGGAGGGTTCTCTCTTCCGGCACAAAGACTGCACTTCCCAGCTCTGCCCCCAACACTGTGCACACCACCAGCCCCACACCTGATGTTAACACACCTGCTGGCCACACACCATGATGGCTGTGCATTCCACAACAGGGTGTAGGGATCCTTTTATCCTGTGAGCCACCCAGAGACCTGCAGGTATAGGGCGGTATATAAATTCAGTTAACAATAACAAGCAACCACAACAATATATACAGGGAACCTATGAGGCGCTTCACACATCTCTCCCCCCCCTCCAATGCATGGCCACTGTCACGTGGCAGATTTTAGACTCTGGACTTGGATTTTAGACTCTGGACGTGAGTGGCGCTGTGGTCTAAACCACTGAGTCTCTTGGGCTTGGAACTGGAAAGTCGGCAGTTTGAATCCTCACGACAGAGTGAGCTCCCATTGCTGTGTCCCAGCTCCTGCCAACCTAGCAGTTTGAAAACATGCAAGTGCAAAGTAGATAAATAGGCACCGCTGCGGTGGGAAGGTAAACGGTGTTTCCGTGCGCTCGAGTTTCAGTCATGGTGTTTCGTTGCGCCAGAAGCGGTTTAGTCCTGCTGGCCACATGACCCGGAAAGCTGTTCGTGGACATACGCTGATTCCCTTGGCCTGAAAGCGAGATAAGTGCCGCAACCCCATAGTCGCCTTTGACTGGACTTAACCATCCAGGGGTTCTTTATCTTTTTTACCCTTAGACTCTGGATTTGATGGGCTCATGCCCCACCCCTTGCATGAGCCCATTAAATCCAGCGTCTAAAATCTGTCAAGTGCTACACTGAGTCCAGGCTAAGGAGACAGAAACCTGGCCATAGAACAAAGCCTTGTCCCACATTCGGTTTATTGAAAGGAAGCTTTAATTAAGGGCTTTTAATATATCCGAAGCTGCAACCCAGCCAGAGAAGGAGCAGTGTTAAAGGAGCACAGAAGGATCACAGGGAAATTGCTGAATGAATTTTTTTTTTTGCTGCAGAAGGTATTATAGTAGAGAGATCGACTCCTGAACCATTCTCCCCTGCCCACCAAGTGATTCTGAATAACTAGGTCAAACAAAGGTGACAAAGGCCAAAATATTAGAAGTAACTGACACAGGGAAAGTAAGCTACGATGGCTGAATGGCATTTACCCAAGAGTTCTAAAAAGATCTAAAATGCTAAATTGTTGAACTTTTAAATATAAGGTGTGAATATGTAAATCAGATTCCTTCCCAGGAGATTGGCAGATAGCCATCCTAACACCTTTCTTTAAAAGACCTCGGGAACTTGGGCAATTAAAGACTTGCCAAGGTAAATTGATGCAAAAATATTATTGAGGCTTTTAGGCTTCTTTTGGATGGTGCCGGCAAGCAAGTAGCTGAGGGTGATCCACTATATACTTGTGTAGGGGAAATGCAGAAGACCATTGTAATTTCGAGGAGTTAGACGATGTGTCTCTTTCCTTTTACATCCCTGGTTTAAAGTTTGCCAGTTCATGCTGATATAACTTATATTCCACACACCTGTGTCAGGAGTTTCCTGGGTCTCCTGTTCTAAGTGCTGATTGGCTAGTGGGGAGGATACCCAGTTGCAGTGAATTGGGTTGAAGACTCTCAGCTGCTCCACATTCCTGTTGAGTCACTCCCGGTGTCCTGGGCTGATCATGAGTGATACCTGCTAACCAGGTACAGTCAATCAAGTCAATCAAAGTTGGCTATAAAAGTTGTAGGTTGAAGGGGCTCAGAGAGCTTCTTCACAGGTTGAGGTCCCAGATGCTGTGAGACTGGTGGCCGGGGTCTCTCTCGCTGCTCTACCTGGAGCTTCGGGCAGCTGAAGGGGAGATTGTGTGTGATTTCTGTGTGGTATGCTATAATTTGTGTTTTGTATGCCTGCTGCTATCTGTTAAAGGTAAAGGTACCCCTGACCATTAAGTCCAGTCGCAGATGACTCTAGGGTTGCGGCGCTCATCTCGCTCTATAGGCCGAGGGAGCTGGCGTTTGTCCGCAGACAGCTTCCGGGTCATGTGGCCAGCATGACTAAGCCGCTTCTGGCGAACCAGAGCAGCACACGGAAACGCCGTTTACCTTTCTGCTGGAGCGGTACCTATTTATCTACTTGCACTTTGACATGCTTTTGAACTGTTAGGTTGGCAGGAGCAGGGACTGAGCAACAGGAGCTTACCCTGTCACGGGGATTCGAACCGCCGACCTTCTGATCGGCAAGCCCTAGGCTCTGTGGTTTAACCCACAGCGCCACCCGCGTCCCTGCTGCTATCTGTTAACCTAATGCAAATAAAGCACTACTTATTCTTCATCCACTGGTGTGCTTATTGGCTCCAGATCCAGAAAGAACCCTGCGCTTGGCAGAACAGTTACAATTTAGACCAATAAAGTATGTGGAAAGAGAGCACTAGGCCCCAAAGTGATAACATTCCATACAGGGAATCTATACTACAGAGGGAGGAAAGAGCCCAACACTACCCAAAATGCAATTCATGCTTTGACTGGACTTAACCATCCAGGGGTCCTTTACCTTTTTTACCTTAATTAGCAATTACAAGAATGGCTTTTTAGAAGGAAAGTTAAAGACAAGGAGCATTGATCCTGATTGGGGCTCTGGCATTATGGAGAAAGGGTTTTAAGTTGGACTCCTCTAGAGTCCAAAATTTCAGGTCCTTCTTGCTGTGCTCCAAATCGCAAAAATGATTCACCAAGGGACCTTGCAATCTGCTGTCTATAATTAATCTTTTGTGTTTGCAGATTTTATCTCAGCAGCCTTTGTAGTCATTCTGACATAAATCAATTTACTAGGACTTTTAACGGCATAAGACAATTCTCTTCATACCATATTAACCATTTTTTAAATGCAGTATTATCAGTTGTCTATTGGATTGGCCAACAGAATTTTGACTTCATATGGTTTGAGCAAACACTACAATAGCGACATGGAAAATGCCAAATACCCTTTTCCATTTAATTGTGGAAGATCTCAGAGCTGATGGGAGCTTTTCTCTTGATGCAAACAGCAGTTCTGATCAGGAACACAGTGGGAGAAAGGGATTACTGTTAAGTATAACTCTTTACTAGCAAGGTTATGCTTAAAATTCTACAAGGAAGGCTCAAGCAGTATGTGGACCAAGAACTCCCAGAAGTGCAAGCTGGATTTAGAAGAGGCAGAGGAACCAGAGACCAAATTGCAAACATGCGCTGGATTATGGAGAAAGCTAGAGAGTTCCAGAAAGACATCTACTTCTGCTTCATTGACTATGCAAAAGCCTTTGACTGTGTCGACCACAGCAAACTATGGCAAGTTCTTAAAGAAATGGGAGTGCCTGATCACCTCATCTGTCTCCTGAGAAATCTCTATGTGGGACAAGAAGCTACAGCTAGAACTGGATATGGAACAACTGATTGGTTCAAAATTGGGAAAGGAGTACAACAAGGCTGTATATTGTCTCCCTGGTTATTTAACTTATATGCAGAATTCATCATGCGAAAGGCTGGGCTGGATGAATCCCTAGCCAGAATTAAGATTGCTGGAAGAAATATCAACAACCTCAGATATGCAGATGACACAACCTTGATGGCAGAAAGTGAGGAGGAATTAAAGAACCTTTTATTGAGGGTGAAAGAGGAGAGCGCAAAATATGGTCAACATCAAAAAACGAAGATCAACATCAAAAACATCAAAAAACGAAGCTCAACATCAAAAAAACGAAGATCATGGCCACTGGTCCCATCACCTCCTGGCAAATAGAAGGAGAAGAAATGGAGGCAGTGAGAGATTTTACTTTCTTAGGCTCCATGATCACTGCAGATGGTGACAGCAGCCATGAAATTAAGAGACGCCTGCTTCTTGGGAGGAAAGCAATGACCAACCTAGACAGCATCTTTAAAAGTAGAGACATCACCTTGCCAACAAAGGTCTGTATAGTTAAAGCTATGGTTTTCCCAGTAGTGATGTATGGAAGTGAGAGCTGGAGCATAAAGAAGGCTGATCACCAAAGAATTGATGCTTTTGAATTATGGTGCTGGAGGAGACTCTTGAGAGTCCCATGGACTGCAAGAAGATCAAACCTCTCCATTCTGAAGGAAATCAGCCCTGAGTGCTCACTGGAAGGACAGATCGTGAAGCTGAGGCTCCAGTACTTTGGCCACCTCATGAGAAGAGAAGACTCCCTGGAGAAGACCCTGATGTTGGGAAAGATGGAGGGCACAAGGAGAAGGGGGCGACAGAGGACGAGATGGTTGGATAGTGTCTTCGAAGCTACAAACATGAGTCTGACCAAACTGCGGGAGGCAGTGGAAGACAGAAGTGCCTGGCGTGCTCTGGTCCATGGGGTCACGAAGAGTCGGACATGACTAAACGACTAAACAACAACAACAAATAACTCTTTAATTGACACTGAAATGGACAATGACTAAATGTGTATTGCCAACGACACATGATCTTAGCCAAAAGGCCAAGAAGCAATCTTACACCTTAATAACTGTTGATTATTGTACTATGTATTTTAGGTCTATGGACCACAATAAAGCGCTCTCTCTCTCTCTCTCTCTCTCTGTGTGTGTGTATTGCTAACATTTAGGGTTTTTCCATGTCAGCATACTAAAGGACTCCAAGCTCCTAGGTGGGTTGATAATTAACTGTTGTTGTTCTCTGCTCTAATACTGAATGTTTACCTTTGATCATTTAACAAAGGTAATCGGTTGCAAAGCTCCATTTTGAAAGGGGATTGCCTTTAGTCTTTGTTCTTAGGCATTAGTGGGAGTAACATGCCTCTCCTTGAGTCTGGAATGCTTGTTGAGAGAGAGAGAACACTAACATAACGCGCTCAGACTGTAAGTTATTTCAGTGGTGCCAACTTGGCCCCATGTGGTTCTCATGCGCCTTGCGCCACCATGATACTTCAGGCTGTGCAATATTAATACGTGCAATATTAATATTTGCAATAGAGGAAACCTGTACAAACACGCATGCTATGATACTGATCTGACACAGCCCTTCCATGCCAGTAACCAATGCATGAACTATTGTGGCAAGGCTTTCCTGGTCCAGAAATGGCTGTAGTTATGGAACCAGCCACAGTTGGTCAAAGGTACTTCTAGCCATGGAGACTACCTGAGCCTCCAGTGACAGCTGGATCCAGAAGCAGCTCCTTCAGGAGGAGTGCAACCCCATCCAGGGAGGCAGCTGACCAGTCTCTAAGACATGGGAACTCCTCACCCACAGTGCCAGGATTCAAGCTCAGCTTGCTTTTCCTCATCCATATCATCATTGTGCCCAGGCAATGGCTCAGGGATTGCAAGGCCTCTCCTGATTCAGATGTTATGGAGAAATAGAGCTGAGTGTCATCAGTAGACTGTTGGCATCTTGCTCTGAAACGCCAAATGACGACTCTCAACTGCTTCATGTAGATATTAAATAGCACTGGAGATAAAATAGTCCCCTTCAGCAGCCTATAATGTAGCCGTCAGGGGGCCTAAAGGCCCTTTCTCAGTGCTACTCCCTGGACTCTGTCACAAAGGTAGGAGCGGAACCACTGTAATACAGTGTCCCCAAATCACCCCTGAGTGCTCACTGGAAGAACAGATCCTGAAGCTGAGGCTCCAATACTTTGGCCACCTCATGAGAAGAGAAGACTCCATGGAAAAGACCATGGTGTTGGGAAAGATTGAGGGCACAAGGAGAAGGGGACAACAGAGGATGAGATGGTTGGACAGTATTCTCGAAGCTACTAACATGAGTTTGACCAAACTGCGGGAGGCAGTGGAAGATAGGAGTGCCTGGCGTGCTCTGGCCCACGGGGTCACAAAGAGTCAGACATGACTAACGACTAAACAACAACAACAACGCCAGTCCAGGAGGATACCATGGTCAAGGGTATCAAAAGCCCACAAGAGATCAGGAAGCAGGAGCAAGGTTGCACTCCCCCTGTCCTGCTCTCTGCAAAGGCCAGGGCTATCCAGGCCAATTCAGTTCTGTGGCCAGGCTTGAACCCAGATTGGAACAGATCTAAATAGCAGAATTGGTTGCAGGGTGTGGCTAGTCGCAGTGTGGGTGCAGTGCCCACAACATTTTCTCTATTTCACAAATGTGTGCCCACAGACCCAAAAAGCTTGACAACACTGTCCTAGGGTGTGGAGAGCAGAAGAAGTTATACCTGCTGGCTTTGATCTGTGAGGAAGGCTCCCAAGAAAGAAAGCAAAACTAAAGCAGGCTTCATTCCGTGCAATTTGCACAGGCTGGAAGTCCTTGTGGCAATACCCATCAATTTAACTTTTGGATGCCTGGCCACCAGCCAGTGAGTGCTCAAGTTCCATATGCTCAGCAAACAGCCCAACAGCCACTATGCAATCCTATTGTCAGGCTAGATAGATAAAATACAGCACAATTCTTTTCAAGCCGGATTCCTTGGACGTGCTGTGTGACATTGACAAGTCACCTTCTAAAATTAGCACACTCCGATAATGAGTCTATATCCTTCTGCTAACAATGTTAAATCTCCGGACATAGCTGAGCAATCTGGCTATCCTTCAGTCACCTAGCCAAGTGTCTGGCCACAGCTTTTCCTCCAGTGGTGAGTGCCAAAGGAGAAAAGTGTTAGGGAAAGAAGACTTCAAGAACAAAGTGCAATTATGAGGTCTTTTTTAAAAGATGACTGAATGAATTGTTTGAACAACTTGCAATGGGAACTGGAGTAAGGGGGAGAGAGGAAGCTCATCGAGAGGCGGGAACAGGGTTGCATATAATTTGCATATTCTAATTTATATGAATATATGCAGATTTAGACATTATTGCTATAAATTAAATCATAACAGACTACATCTCCCTAGAGTGGGGAAGACTACGACCAAGTGACTTGTGTACCTCATTCTGTTATCCAGGTGTTATCTGTTGATGTGTAACTTTAAAGCACTTCCTTTTTATGGTTCTTCATAAGCAACAAGGAGATCATTTATCCTGGACCTGGTCCTCACCAACCGGGAGGAACTGATTGACAAAGGGAAAGTACTGGGAACCTTGGGTGGAAGTGGTCATGTCCTCTTGGGTTTCATTATACAGATGGAAGGGAAAGCTGAGTATAGTCTGGACATGCACTCTGGAAATGCACTGCTGATTTTAATCTTGGAGGTAGTGACTACCATGACTGGTTGATAGGCTTTTGCTCCATGATTATGTCTTATCCCCTATCCATGTTGGTGGCCACCACTACATCTTGTGGAAGCAAATTCACCGTGTGAAGTACTTGTCTGTCCTGAATCTGCCAGCATTCAACTTTCTTGGATGTCCCCAAGTTCTAGTACTGTGAAAGAAAAACTGTTCTCTCTCAATTTTCTTCACAGCATGCATCATTTTATACAGCACCATCATATCCCCACTTACTCATCTTTTTCTGAACTAACCCCGCCCCCCACAAGTTGCAAACTTTCCTCTTAGGGGAACATAATACATACACAGAGGTAGGGACCCATGGATTGCTCCCATGATGGAGCTTGGGAGGTATCTGTGCAAATGCAATGCAAACTAAATAATGTACCACAAAAATGTGCATGGATAAACCTGTGACTCATTTCCACATTCTTCTCATTCTTGTTCTGGCCATTTGCGCTTCCATCTTTCATAAGAATAATGCAAATCCAGTTTCCTCCTCTTCCCTCCCCGCAACCCCTGCAAAAATCACAATAAGCCTTTCCTCACTCCGCTGTTACGAGAACAAAGATGGTGAAATATTAGCAATTTCACACATGCCTTCCCATGTGCTCTGGAGGTAGGCTGGTGTCACAAACAGTTCCATCTGGTTCCGACGACTGTCCAGGGCTCCTGACGCAGAAAGGCCACGCTTGTTTTACAAACCTCCTCCGAGGTCCGCATGCTGCCAATGTTCGTGTTGGGGCTGCTCGCATGACCAGTGCAGTCAGTACAGGTGTTGTCACAGCCACTCAAAAATTTGAGTCCCAGACCCAAAGCATCTGCATTGCACCTTCCAGGTCATTCAAATCATCCTTTTGTAGCCATTTGCTTAAAGATACCTATAAGCTGATATTTCCAGGGCTGCGTGCTGCACAGCTACTTTAACCAGTGACAGAAACACCAATCAAACAGCCTTTTAGTGACTTGATCACAGCTGAGATATAGATTAGATTAAAAATAGATGCAATTAATGAACTAAAGCAGCACATCTGTGTTATTCTCCAATTGACACGTCTAAGATGGGGTTTGTGGCTAATGGAGCTGAGGAGGCTTCACTCCCAAGTAGGTGTGCAACTAGATAATGGCAGTGGACCCCCTTCAGGGACATGGGCTTCAGCAGATTCCCAGTGATGCCTACTGTTGATGCTGGCCCTTGGGGAAAGCCAGTAAGCTCAGGAGTAGAGCATCCCAGGATCAATACAGTGGTATCTCAGGTTAAGTACTTAATTTGTTCCGGAGGTCCGTTCTTAACCTGAAACTGTTCTTAGCCTGAAGCACCACTTTAGCTAATGGGGCCTCCTGCTGCTGCCGCGCTGCCGGAGCACGATTTCTGTTCTCATTCTGAAGCAAAGTTCTTAACCTGAAGCACTATTTCTGGGTTAGCGGAGTCTGTAACCTGAAGCGTATGTAACCCGAGGTACCACTGTATGTAGCATCTCTAGGCAAGGCTAGAACTGTCCTCACTCTGTAAAGATTGGTTTTGCATTAGCTTCCTTCCCAATCCTACAGTTCAGATGCTAACTTCAGTGATGCATATTTTTATTCAATGTCAACAATTTAAATTGTTAAATTAAACTCCCAGGTACATATATTTTCAAAACTTGTTAGTTTTGTATTTTTCAAATTGCCTATGTGTGTCATCTCTTGTCAGTTCTGTTTGACTTGATTCTTCTGGCACCCTCTAAAAAACAAATGATTCAGGTATGGATATCTGTTTATTATCTTCTGCTGTGAAGACTGACACAAGCAATTGGTTCAGCTTCTCTGCAATTTCTCTGTTTCTTCCATGATCATTTCTCGCCTTTGTCCAATAACCTCCTGAGCTGATTCCTTTGCTTACATGTGTTTTTATTGTGTGTCTTAAGGTTTCTAACAATATGCTCCTCAAAGCCATACCTTGTTGAATATTGCAGAGTATACTCAGACTTTCTGGAAGTATCTGGTTGCAAGCTGACATGATGACCAAGAACAAAACGCTGCCCGCTAGTAACTTGGTTACTTAGAGGTTTATTATTTACAGCAGGCTCACAAGTTACTATACACAGGATACAGACATGGATCTTAACTCTCTCTCACTGAACTCAACTTCAGCTAACTCCAAATAGACCGACCAACCACACAGAAGTCATGTGTCATCCTGCCTATATGGGTAAACCTCTACCAATAGCAGAGTTGTATCCTCGGCCAACTCACTAATTGCTTCTGTGAGAAAGCTGGATCAAAGCATGTAGGCAAAATCCCAACATACCTATCTGCCTTATTATTGACTTACATTTTGCAGAATTTGTGCTTTTCATATTTTCCTGATTTGAGAAGGGCTTTTAAATGGAAATATTGCCTTTCAAAGCTTCCGTGTCTGAGTTTGTGGACCACACCAGTGTCATCTTGGTCATATGTCTATACCCTTCCTAATCTGAGGTATAGATTCTATTTGTGCTTCTATTGTTGTGCTTTCAAATAATCTCCAAGCATCCTGAAGAGGCATGACCCTCTTGACTCTCTCTTTCAACTTCCTTTTAACCATGCCTCTTATCTTTGAGAAGTTTACTCTTTTGAAGTTTAATGTGATCTCTTTGGGCCTTCCATGTGACTTAACACTCACATGTATGTTCAGTTTGACAGTCACTGTTCCCAAATACTTCATTGCTTATGCTGTATATCAGGTTTTCGGTACTACACAGTATTAAGCAGGAGCTTGTCTCCCCGCCAGTCAACTCTATGGCTAACTGATTTCTCAGTGGGGAGACATAAATGGGTCCTTGAGAGAATAAATTGTGCAAAAAGTGGTCACTGGGGGTTGGTAAAAAGCTTGGTTCCAATGTGGCTTTCTTTATGCGACTCCCATTTCCATGGAGTGTTTATGTGCAGAGTCATTCTAGGACAGGAAGAATTGTTAGAATCTGCAGAAGGAACTTCCTGGAATGTTCTGGAATTCTGTAGCAATTTTAGTAAATTAGAGCCACATGGTTCAGTGTGGTGTAGTGGTTAAGAGCGGTAGTCTCGTAATCTGGGGAACCGGGTTCGTGTCTCCGCTCCTCACATGCAGCTGCTGGGTGACCTTGGGCCAGTCACACTTCTTTGAAGTCTCTCAGCCCCACTCACCTCACAGAGTGTTTGTTGTGGGGGAGCAAGGGAAAGGAGAATGTTAGCCGCTTTGAGACTCCTTAAAGGGAGTGAAAGGCAGGGTATCAAATCCAAACTCCTCTTCTTCTTCTTCTTCTTCTTCTTCTTCTTCTTCTTCTTCTTCTTCATAGAAGTTTTCCCAGACTTGGGACCATCTCATGATGGAATACATATGTAAACATGTTGGATGAGTGGGTTAGCTATCAGAACAGCTCATCAGTGACCCTAAGAGTTCATCCATACTTCACTTGTCCCATGTCTGGAAAGCAGAGGTCTGAGAGGTATTCTGCTTGTCCTGTGCTTTCTAGGCAAAGGTCTGAGTGGTTTTCCTTTTGCCACATCACTTTCCCTGGGGAAATGTTCTTTATTGCTGAATTGGAGCAAACATCAATCCACGGAAAACCCAGTTGATGTTTGCTCTGATTTAGGGGTACAGAGCAGCAGGACAAGTGCAGACAAGACTTAGGGTGGCATCTCAGTTGCTATTCTTATCAGCAAACCAGTCCTTCCTTAAAGTCATTCATACAATGTGTTTGTTCTTAGAGTTGTTACTCCATAACTGTAAAAGGTCCTAAAGGATGTTGGCCAGATGCCCTTTTGATTATTTTTTTCTTGTACTGTACAGCTCCTAATATGCAAATAAAAATGTATTTCTAGTAACTGCTTACCCCAAAGAATTAAGGGTTGTTCACTCATTTGGCTGACACGCATTCACTAAACATGGAAAACAGGACTATGCTGCTTTTAATCCCAACATTGCTGTGTCCCCCTAGCCATGACCCCACAGTTATCACCTCTGTAGTTGTACACAGATAAAGCCCTCCACACACCTGGGATCCCTGGGGGCATTCAGAAGTCCAGATTTCACAGAGGAGCCTTGCCCACATTCACCAGCTCTGCCAGTTTGCAAGGGGGGAAATGTATATTTACAGGCATGGTTTGACTCCAAACAATGGCTGCAAGTGGACAAAAACAGGGCTTGCTGCCTGCTCCAGCCAGCTGATTGGCATTAACAACCAGCACCTTTGAACTATACAGTAGCACTTTAATTGACTCCATGGACATAGAACAAATGCAGCATCCTGGAATCAATACAGTGTTTCTGTCCATGAACTGCTTGGTTTTATTTTTAAATAGTGTAGACTGACACGTAATTATCCTTCCCTGCCCTTTGGAGTCATAGGTTACACTGATAGCTGAAGGACAGCACTGATAACCAGCTGCGCCTCATGCAACCATCACACAGAGATGTATGTTAAAGTCACCTTGAATGGAGGTTAACGTACTGCATGGTGACAATCTAGGCTACAGGCCTTAGTAACCTGGCTGTCTTTCTCCCAGAAATTAGGTTGCTATGACACCTTTTTTGTGTGGCAATTCTGCTTCTTGGGCAGACTTCATATACACTAAGCTATGTTTCTAGTAATTATTCTCTCTTCTGTTCAAACAAATAATCCATTTTGGAATCAGAATAGCTGCACAAATTTATTACTAATGTGGCTTGGTTCAATTTGGTTTTAAATCCTATCCCCACCCCCATGTTACCATAAATAAGAGGGACAAAGGATAGATATCTAGTAGCACAAGCTGCATTATTGTAGTATTCCCACTGACTACCCTCCCAGCTACACTCAGAGGCACAGTTTATTAGCTGAACTGACAACAGCTAGGCACAAGCAGGAAGGAATAAGAGAAACATCTGTCTTTCCAATCCAGTGGTTGCAAATATACTTCCTGTATTTTTCAGAGTATTTTTCAAGCAGCTCACAGCCAGAGTTTTGATTTGCTGAGAACTCCTGCTTGAAGTTACATTCTGCCGTGGTCTTATTTTTCACACTGGACCTGGTTCCTAGAATTATTTCTTGCCTCATATAGCAAACCACCCTCTGTTCTCTAAGTTACCAAAAGCATATTTTCCCATGTATCTTAAGCCTGATTTCTGCAAAACTAAAAAAACTGGCTCAATGCTTTTTTAAAAAAGTTAATTGCACCTAATCAAGGCATCATATTACTGAGGGCCTTCAACCAAAAAGCAACATATAAACAAACAGGAACATAAACTGTTCCTGTTCGAACTGTATCTTAACTGAGAAAAAGTAACAAGACATGGTAGGTTCCTTTTTATCAAATACTGTATATGTCTTGATAACTGGAGAGAGATGAGAAGAAAGGATGGGAGAAGCTGCTACATTTCCTCCATGTATTTTTGCCACATAAATGCCAGACCAGAATGCAAAAGTAGGAGATAGTGAGCTGAAAAGTTCCAACTATGTAGAAGGTAGAAGGATAGACCAGGCTGTCTGCCAGGCCATTTTGTAGATGGTGGTGTCATTTAGGCATGAAAAAGACCACCAGAAAACAGGCTTGGCTGAAGGATGAAACCACAAGCATAAGAGGAGGAGGAAGCAGAATTTTGTTGGAGAAAGATGGAGCAAGGCCATGGTCCTAAAGAAAGCAAGGGCATATTTAAAGGAAAACATTGTAGCTACATAGGCTTCCACTCTACTGTGAGAATAATAAGGAGGATATCTAGTAGGGGTGCAGCCAACAAATCCACATCATTTGCTATTGGTCTAGAACTGCCTCTCCTCTCTTTCCTGAACATAAAACAATGAAATAGTTGTCCGTATTCAGCCTGTCTATTGGATGGGCTTGAGCTGCCACATACTAGTGTTGTCATTAGGTAGCTTCAACTAATTAGTCCTGTCAGCAGAAGCACTACACAAGGAGCTTGTGCAATGGAGCTTTCTCCCAACACACACCCCAAAATTGGCTACGGGAGAAACCCCAGGATAGTGGGGAGGAGGAGAGGGGGGTTGTTCTAAATGGCTGGGCAAAATGCTTGCACTGAATCAGAAGGTCACAGCACTGAAGTCCTCCTGTTATGCTTGTGGCCGTGCTTTGTGAAACGCCCGTGCCATTCATGCACATCCACATTCAAAGTACAGTGGTACCTTGGGTTACAGACGCTTCAGGTTACAGACTCCGCTAACCCAGAAATAGTACCTCAGGTTAAGAACTTTGCTTCAGGATGAGAACAGAAATCGTGTTCTGGCGGCGCAGCAGCAGTGGAAGGCCTCATTAGCTAAAGTGGTGCTTCAGGTGAAGAACAGTTTCAGGTTAAGAACAGACCTCCGGAACGAATTAAGTACAGTGGTACCTCGGGTTACATACGCTTCAGGTTACACACTCCGCTAATAAAGAAATACTTCTTCAGGTTAAGAACTTTGCTTCAGGATGAGAACAGAAATCATGCTCTGGTGGCACGGCGGCAGCGGGAGTCCCTATTAGATAAAGTGGTGCTTCAGGTTAAGAACAGTTTCAGGTTAAGAACGGATCTCCAGAACGAATTAAGTACTTAACCTGAGGTACCACTGTAGCTACATTAATGGAATATGTGAGTTCAGCTACCTTGAAACTGGCTACACTGTGTACATAATATGACCACCCAACATATGCATGATCATAGCAGAGGTGGATTTAGAGGGGTGCAACCAATTTTCCCACACTGGGCACTAAACTGCAACTGCACTGCACCCATGACAAACAATGGAAGGTGAGGGGCAGGGGGGTTGCCGGTTTTGGCATTGCCCAGGGTGCCACTGAAATTTCAAAGCCCAAAGTCTGCCACTGATAATGGACAGCTTTCATTTGGGGGTAGTGAACCTTGCATTTGGACCCTGGTGGGATCTTTAAGGCTACTGTTACTGACTGCTCCAGTTAGTTGAAGGAGAAAACTGGGGACCTCACCTTTCTTCTTCTTATAATCAAGTTCATGTTGTGGAAGCGCATGTTTTGTGACAGGCTAGAACTCAGCACGAGGTCAAGCGCTCTCGATTGCACACAGACCTGCCAAAAGAGATCAGAAGGAGATGTAGAAAAACCTGTCTGACAGCAACATTCCTCTCTGATTGTGATAAGACACTCTTCCCCACGGGGCAAGCGAGAGGCTCAGCTAGCTCCCTGTGAGCACTTACCTGCAGCCCTGGAGGAAGCAGGCCTGTAAACACAGAACAGATGCCCATCACCAGAGACCTAAAGGATTTGCTGTCCCTCCCTGACTCCATGCCTTTTCCTCCTGGGAGTCCAATTCCTCCGCAACTGGCAGCAGGCTGTTGGAAAGGCCCACCTGTCAGAACTAATTGTGCAGCAGACACTGCTGTTATTTGAGGCTGCCGTGGCTTCGGGGATCTGCACGGAACTAAAGGGCATTCAGCAGTGTTTGAAGAAGGAGATAGTGGATCTTTTTTCATTTCTATGATAATGTACAATTGTGGCAAGTTTTCTATCGCGCTGCATAATCTCTATAACCAGTTTTTATTATTAGTCTATACAGCATCCCAGGCCTGTCTTCCTCTATTCACCTAGACTCTCAGGAAATGTTAAAGCTGTTCACAGCAGCATCTCTTACTTCGTTCATGCTTAGCCAGCCTTTGACACATTTGTTTGCTTGGCTCTCTGTCATTTCCCAGCGCTCACCTTAGGCTACAGATTGCCACTGTGCAATTTTGCAAGGGATATGCAATGCAGATTGCCACGACCTATGTGAATCGGACCTGCTCGCTGATGGCACCTATATACTGCGAGCAAGGGGGGCATGCTACTTCACTATTCTTCATAGGGACATAAGAGCCTGCCTAATACTTAGATTGTTGGTCTGTCTAGCTCAGTGTGGTCTACGTTGACCAGCAATGGCTCCTCTGAGTTTCAGATGGTGAACTTTCTCAGCCATACCTGGAGAAGTCAGAGACTGGACCTGGGATTTTCTGCATGCAAAGCCGATGCGCTACTTCTTTCATTTCCCTATTTACCTTTCCTGCCCAACCAGATTGATAGGGATGCCTGTTTATTTCAGCACTCCAGATAGGATCTGTCCACCAATAAGTAACAGCATTTTGTATTATTATTATTTTTAAAGATGTATGACCTGCTCTTCATTGACTTGTAGGTCAGGGTAGGGTACAGTATCAAATAACTTACCAAAGAAAAAGAGTAAAACCAAACCAACTGGCATTCATTGGAGAAATATATGAAATAAAGCTGAAGTCAGAGCCAGTTATATGCACTATATTGCAGCCATATTCCGACTGGGAGGGGGCGGGAATTACCAGTTCTGTATGCTCCTACTTTTACAAGGATTTTATTTGAAAAATGTGGGAAGGTAATCACAAGTCCATCTAAGGAAGAACTATTGCAAAAATTCTGGGAGCAGACCAGAATTATTAAATTGTGTTCAAGAACAATACAAATTACAAGACGAATATGCAGAAATGGTGGAATTCAGTGGGTCTGCTGAGTGTGACTAAAGTGGGGTCTCACTCTCTGTGTGAAGCTATATAATAATTTAATTTTTTTAAAAATTGAACACACTAGCAAAGGTAACAAAAACAGTTACACAGAAGGCTAAAACAGTCATTAAATACCTTAAAAGTCTGATTAGGGAGGTATGTCTTCCTAATAATGTTGGCACCCAACATACCTGTAAGGAGAGGCCATTCCGCAAATGGGAGGCCACCACAGAAAAGGTTATGACTCACGTCCCCAGCAAATATGCCTTCTCTAAATTTCAGTTACTTTTCTTTACACCTGGTTATGCTGTGACTGTTATCCTCATGTTGGTTTAAGTACATATGTGTATTTTTAAAAAAATCACTGGGGTTTTTAAAATTGGAAAATCAAGTAATAAGTCATATCAACATACAATAAATGAATATATTTATATGCTACTTCATAAACAAAATCCCTAAAACACAAGAGGAACCTATTCTTGAGAAAGTTAAAAATAGAGATGCGATTTTTTTCTCTGTCATCTGTTACCTAGATGTAACACAATTCTTTAATAGACTAAAACCAAGAGACTAAGGGAATAGGTAGTCCACAGGGATATTGAGCAGAGTTTGTTTTGTTTTGCTTTTTACATTTAACTTCATGAGAGAGAGAAAATATCAGTGTAAAAGGAAAGAGCCCCACATTCCTCAGAGAAAGAACAGAATAGATGGATCCAATCTAGCACTAAGCCAGGGCACTGTTGGTGAAAGGATTACTGCGAGCACAATGGGAGTGAGACACATTCTACCACCCAGAATATCAGTTTTGACATGAATGCTGGATATTGCAATATTAATGCAGTGGCAGTGGTGTCGCAATGGGGGGCAGCGTGCCCTGGGTGCCATGTCTGGGGGGGTGACAAGGCACCCTGCGGGGGCTTGCTGATCCTCCGTTCGCGGCTGCAGCTGCAAGTGGAGGATCCTGGCGCCAGCAGCAAACCGCTATGTACAGCGCATGTGCAGCATCGCACACATGCGCTATATGTAACGACGCTGCACATGTGCTGTACATAGCGGTTTGCTGCTGGCGCTGCTTGAACGCTGTACGGACAGCGGTGGAATCCCTCCATCACTGCTACAGCCACATGTAGAGGAGCCTCCATTCATGGGTGTAGCAGCAACGGAGGGATTCCGGAAGGGTCCATATGGTGATGAAGCGGTGGCAACAGCAAACCGCTATGTACAGCGCATGTGCAGCATCACTACATATGGAGCATGTGTCATACGTAGCAATGCCACACATGCGCCCTACATAGCAACACCCTGCCCCGGGTGTCACGACGCCTTCATCCGCCGCTGTGTGGTGGTAGGGGTTAAATAGATTTTTAACTAGGATTGTGTGTACATTTGCAAACTGGTGTTTTCATGGAGAAGATTTCTTCCAGAATTGGTAGTGGCTATTTCTGAATTTTGGGGAATCCTTCCCCAAGAGAAGACAGTCCTGTTCAAGATCTGCCCATACCTATTAAACATCTCCTCAAAAATATCCAGGAATCTTTCCCCCTCTTTTTCCAGCAGCATAATGCAGACAGTTGGCAAAAATATTCAACTAAGAACACTTTCAGAGACTTTAAATAGTTGTAGAGCTACAAGAGTAATTTAGATGGAGCAAAAAAAGAAGAGGAAGTGCTTTATAGGTTAATTAAACACCAAGCATTAAGGCATATCCCACCCTTGATTAGCCATATTATAGATATGGACTTATTACATGACTGTTAAACTTGGTGTTTAGCAGATAACTTTCTTATTAGAAAGAGATTAAAAGCCTATTTGAGAGCCTTCATTTTTAAATGTCACCATTCCAATTTTACTAGAGTTCTTGCTGTGCTTAATGCCAACAGAGTGTATTTAAAGTAATAACAAATAAGCCATCAGCTGGAGCAACCATTGTAATGCTTGTTTCACGTAACACAACCCACACAGATCATTCCAGTGCTTTGCTGCTACAACAGCGATGGGGAACCTCAGGCCCAGAGCACATGCAGCCCTCAAAACCTCTATCTGGAGAAGAAACGCACCAACAACTTTACCTCATCAATATTCCAGCTCATCTGGATCTCCCCTGTCAGCTATAAACACCCAGCTACTCAGACCAACTACTACACCCACCATTGCTTCAAAAACATACAGGCAGCAAACAGAAGTGAGCGCCAGAACCTCACAAATCATACAACTAAGAGGATTGATTCAGCAGCAGCAGCATCCTTTTAAATCGGTCTGCCCAGGTGTTTCAAACTGGCCACAGCTGGCTTCAATTCTTCCCTTGCGAGGTCAGCCATGACAAGGTAAGTGCCCAGGCCAGCAGGGCTCTTGGTGGGCAGATGGATTAGCCCCACACCAATTTTCACACATATGTTTCTCTTCCTACTTAATGAAAGGCTGTATGCCGTTTACAATCATTCCACTTCTCTGAGCACGGAGAGATTCCAGGGGTGCTGTCCTTTCTGAGGTGTGGTTTCCTATGCAAGGAGGCCACAGAGAGCTTATTGTGTTTAGTAATGTTTGAGTTGATATGATTGTGCAGGTTGATTGTAAGTGGAGAAACAGCCTAGGGGTGGCTAATCTCCTTTGGTCAGAGGATTGCATTCACCATTGGCATCCAGGGGTCAAATGCCACCCCACACCCCTTCTCCAGTCCCACCCCCACCCCCCATGGCTACTAGCCACAATGACTATCTGAATATTGGTATATTGGAATCACAGGTGGGGAGAGTGCTATTGGACTCATGCAGGCTTCCCCACAGACTTCTGGGCAGCCACTGGCCAGAAAGCTGAACCAAATGGGCCATTGGCCTAATCCAACAGGATGATGATGATGATGATGATGATGATGATGATGATGATGATTAATTTATATACCACCCCATACTCAGGGGGTCTCATGGCGGTTCACAGAATAAAATCAAGATATGATATAAAACCACAAAATACATAATAAAAACAGCAACCCAATAGCCCCCCCAAAAAAGCACATTTTAAAATTGCATAGGATGTAAATCAGATCAACCAAAGGCCTGGTTAAAAAGGAACGTTTTTGCCTGGTGCCTAAAGGTGTATAATGAAGGTGCCAGGCAAACTTCCCTGGGGAAAGCATTCCATAGACAGTGAGCCACTGCAGAGAAGGCCCGTTCTCGTGTGGCCACCTTCCAGACCTCTCAAGGAGGAGGCACACAAAGGAGGGCCTCAGTAGATGATCTCAGGGTCCAGGTAGGTTCATATGGAAAGTGGCGGTCCTTGAGATACCACGGTCCCGAGCTGTTTAAGGCTTTATAAGTCAAAACCAGCACTCCTCTTATGTTCTGAGAATTTGTAAGGAAAGTAAAGGGAGGCGCCTCGGTGATATTTTGTTCACCCTTTGGCTCAGACTGATTGCCATCAGTGAGACAGGAAAAGAATTTCATAGCTAAAACAGGTTGGCTAGTAAGGGACTACCTTCCACTTGTAGTAACACTTTATTGATTCATTTGGACATGGCAGGCAATTTTGCATGTTTGCACCTGTTCCCTACCTGTGACAAACTGAAGTCTGGACTGTGTTGTTTGATGGGGTGAGGGGCTGGGGGATGAATAGTTCTGCCTTGCATAAGCGCCCCGGAGTATCTAGCCTCATGTCACTCTGTGCTTCTGAACTCTGTTATTTTAATACAGCAATAAGCAGTGAAAAAATGTGACTTTCAAATGTGCCAAACTTCACCTCTGCCTGCTGGAAAAGCTGAAGCCTGTGGCTAAATTTAGGCTGGGCCAGTTTATTCAAAGGCAGTGCCCATGAGGGGTTAAAACACTTGCTGTAAGCAAAGGAGGGTTTTTTGGGGGGTGGGGGATGCAATTGGAGGCCCTGGAATAAGGAAGCAATGGGAACAACAGTTCCTGAAGAGGAAATGGGCCTTGCTCATTTGTTTGTTTATTGTTTCAGCAGTTTGTCTGATGTGTCTCATGTACTATCTCCATTCCCCAGCCTCCCACCCAGTTAATTATACAAGGGAAGTTCTGCTTCCTGCAGGGACCTCCTGGGTACTCTCCCATTGTTCACAGAGTTGACGCAGAATACTGTGACCGTAAAAAGGGCTGTTCGTTTATGAGGCTGTGAGAAACACTCCAGAGATTTCAAGCTCCGTGAATAGAACAGATGGTCTTATTGGCAAAGGCAAATTTCTAGACTAGTGATGCATCTAATAGGGTTCACCCCAAGAAAATCCCAATAAAAACATAAGGAGTTCAGATATATATCAGGTTGTGTTTTGTGTCTGCTTTCCCCCCTCTTCCTTCTCGAAAACAAACCTTGTACTGTGTTTACTTCTGGGCACCATATTTGAAACAGAATGTTGACAAACTGGAACGGATTCAGGAGTGAGCAAGGGTCTCCAAGATAAATCTGGAGAGAAAATGGGAATGCTGACTTAATGAAAAGTTTCTGAACGGTGTTTAAAATGAGGAACAGCAATTGTTCATCCTTTCTGCAGAAGATGTTTCATTCTATTCCCATAGAACCATCCACAGGGCAAGGCAGGCCAGTTGTCGAAGTGTCAGGGAAGCCTCCTAGTGAACAGCTTGCTCTGACAAGGGATGGAAGTGCACTGAGGCCTTTTAAGTTTTTACTTAATCCGTCTCTTCTAGACTCCCCCCGCCCTTGCCTTTTGGAGCACTAGAGTATTTTAAAGGGCCTACTTTATGGCCTGAAGGTGGGGACTTCTCACAAGTTTCAGTGAAATAATAAACCATAGCATATAAATGAAAATAGAATAAATAATAATTCATGTAATTCACTTTTGAACATGAGATAGGAACAGATAATAGATCCCCCCTCTCTCTATATATGAGTGTGTATAGACATACTTAGTGCAGATATTTTTTCCTGCTTCTCCCTGCTTTTATCCATCTAATGACTCAAATGCATGCTAGTTCATGCTGCTGATTTCCACTCTCTCTTAGCTTCCTCTCACCCTGCTTCGAAAGGCTTTCTGCTTTACAGACAACAACAGTCAGTTGCTTGACATATTCATCCAGTTTAATATTCATTTGGCACTTTAAAAAGGAGGAGAAGCCAATCTGAATGAGGTTGTTTTGTTTTTTGTAACTTGGAACACAGCCTTAGATGGGCAAGTGAGTGACATCATGATTGTCACTTGGGACAACAAGTTAGCAGAGTCATCTTCTGCTGGAAACAGGAAGAAGTGGTTGCTTCTAAGTTCAATTGTCTGGGTAAGGACATGTGTCTGGCCAAAAAAGGATGAATATAGCTCTATAGCAGGCTCACTATTTCAGTCATCCTTGGCTAAATACACACTGTATTTTTCCTGTTACAGATAGGTAGCCGTGTTGGTCTGCCATAGTCAAAACAAAACAAAAATTTCCTTCCAGTAGCACCTTAAAGACCAACTAAGTTAGTTCTTGGTATGAGCTTTCGTGTGCATGCACACTTCTTTTAAGGTAAGGAGGAAAGTGAAAAGTTATTAAAAGGGAACACTTTTCAAGAGTATGAACATGCATGCAGATCATTGTGTGAAGATTCTCATTTGGAATAATATATACCCTCGTGCTGTCCATGGCACTGTGTTAGATTAGAGTGAATTAATACTAACCACCTTTGTACGTCATCCCCATAATCTTGCCAGGAAACAGGTAGCAATGGCCACTGGCATCGCTGGCTTTAAAAGAGGACTATGCAAAATATGCATTTTGGGGAGAGAACAACAGCCTGAGAAAACCACCATCATGAGCATGGTATCTCCCCTGCTGGGATTAGACAGATTCATGGAAGATAAGGCTATGGTGTACCCATGATGATGGAGGCAATATACCGCTGAATACCAGCGGCTGGGGAGAGTGCTGATGCACATGGGTCATGTTTATGGGCTTCACATTGTCATCGGGTTGAACAGCATGTTGGACTAGATGAGCCTCTGGAGGGTTCTTCTTGCGTTGTTAAGTGAGCAGCCCCTTCCTAAATAGGGTCTGCAGGGGTGGGGGAAAGTTTCATGATCTTCATCCCATCTTCAGCTTCTGCTTATATTTCCTTCTTAGAATCTGGTGCTCATGAACTTCCTACAAGAGCCTTGTGACCAGTAGTTTAGGAATCTGACACTTTAATAGGAACATATCTGAAGATTTCAGGGTCTGAGCAGGGTTGAGAATTTGCTTATTTACTTTGTATAGAGGTGGGATCTTGAGTTTACACAGCTGCATCCTTCTTCCTCACTCCATACGCTCCAAATATTTCTCAGGAATCTGATTCCTGGGCCACATTTGTGGCACACACAGCCCCCCAACACAGAACAGACGAGCAGTTCAAACACAGCATGCTGTTGCATCTCAGTTCTCATGCAAAATCAACATCTATGACTGCTTTAGATTCCATTCAGGCCCTGTAGAAAATGACAATTTGGGGGCTCTTGGAACTTGCACTATTTCCTCCTATCCCAATTCCAAAAGCGATCTCTCCTTCTGAATGTATTTCTGCATTTCTGTAATATCAGTGTTCTGTCAGTATCCCTTTCAGTAGCAAACGTCGGTAATTTGTTACTTTTAATCAGTCCCTTTTGCTATTTCCTAGCAAACACATTCAGCAGATGAGCATCTGTCAAGGCTCACCGTGACGCAGGAGCCAAAATAAATGAAAGAGATGCAGTGTCTGTGTGGGGAAACAGCTCCCCTGCCCCTGGCCTCAAAGAAAGGGAAAGAAAGCAGGAAAAATCTGCAAAGGAAGGAAATCCAAAGAGCACTCCCAGCTGGACTGTGAAAAGTGTGCAGGAAAGCACACAGCCCACTTTGCCTACCAGCTTCAGACTTGAAATAGCAACTTTGTAAAGGGTGGGACTAACTGAAAGAAAAGCGAATGGAGAGTTTGTCCCTCAAAAAGGCCGTTGCATTTATTCAAGTGAGGATGATGGGGATTTTTGATTTGGTTTTGCATTTGGACAGGAGGTAGGACCAGATGAACTTTGGTCCTTCCTAAATTTCTTCATGTTGTGTTGACAGACTTGCTCATCCCTTCTCACCCCCTTCATGCATGTTTCAATGCCAAAACCAGCTATTTCCTGTCACAAAGTATAACTTATGCATAAAGGTTTGTCCCTTTGAAATTACCTATGTCGTAATTATAATTGATTGCATGCAATGTTAGGGGAAGGATAGTACCTCTGGTGGGGGGCATGTTGTGCTCCTTCTGGGGTAGCTTGCCCACCTTCAGTCCCCACCCTGCACTGAGCTCTCACCTGTGACTCCTTGGTCAGCATGCGAGAGCAGCCACACCCCGGGAAATGGCCTTGACTGGCTGACTATGCCAGGTGAAGGGTACCAAGTGGGTCTCAAACCTTTGGTGAGTTAGGGACTTGTCCTGCATGTGAAGATTCTATGCTTCGAAAGGAGCTCCCCACATTGTACAGTACAGTCAATCCACTCCTGTGTATCTTCCATGAAAAGAGACTTCTTTAAAAAAAAGCATTCTTTTCTATCAGTAGCCTTTTAAAATGAAAAATCACATTAAAAAGTCATAAATTATCAAAATCAGAAGAAGAAAATAAGAAAAACCCTGCTGAATTGAGAAAAGGCTCATCTAGTCTAGCATCCTGTTCTCACAGTGACCGACTATGGGAAGCCTATGGGAAGCCTGCAAGATAGACATGAGTGTATCAGCACTCCCCCCTCCTGCAGTTCCCAGGAATACTGGGAATACAGGAATATTCAGAGGTATACTGCCTCCAACATGGTGAATAGAGCACAGCCATTGTTAGGGATGAGGGTGGCACTGTGGTCTAAACCACTGAGCCTCTTGGGCTTGCTGATCGGAAGGTCAGCAGTTTGAATCCCCATGATGGGGTGAGCTCCCGTTGCTCCGTCCCTGCTCCTGCCAACCTAGCAGTTCGAAAGCATACCACTGCAAGGAGATAAATAGGTATCGCTGTGGTGGGAAGGTAAACAGCATTTTCATGTGCTCTGGCTTCTGTCAATGTGTTCTGTTGTGGCAGAAGCGGTTTAGTCATGCTGGCCACATGACCTGGAAAGCTGTCTGCAGACAAACGCCAGCTCCTTTGCCCTGAAAGCAAGATGAGTGCTGCAACCCCATCGTCGCCTTTGAGTGGACTTAACCGTCCGGGGGTCCTTTACCTTATTTTCCGTCGTTAGCCACATCCTCCATGAATCTGTCTAATCCTCTTTTAAAAGTATTACAAGCTGGTGGCCATCACTGCTTCTTGTATGAGCAAATTTCATTATTTAACTATGCACTGTGTGAAGAAGCACTAGGGCAGTTTTATTTTCAATCCCTTTCCTAATGACCCTGAGCGTGGGACTCACCTTGTGCTGCATTGCACAAGCTTTCCAGTCCTAACAACTTTGTTTTCCCTTTTCCCCACCCAGCATTTTTGTCAACACAAATCCTCAGAAAGGAATTTAACAACGCCAAGAATCGTTGCTTTGGGAAACAGAGTGTGTACGCTTAACCTGGCCCAACCCAACATGTGTGTGTTCAAACGGGTAGATCAGTCCTGATTTTTTACAGATGTTTTCATCCAAACCGTACATAGAAGGATAATGAAAGGAAACAGGGAGTAAACAGAGTCGTGATAAATGATAGAACCACAATTAAGTCAGTCCTGTATGCAAATGCTTAATCATGGAAACAACATAGTATATCTAGTTGTCACGGCATATCAGGAGCTCAGGTCCAAAGACTCACATGTACCAAAGAAGGCAAACAGGTAGCAGGCAGGTGGTACTCCGGCAGGAAAGAAGGCTGGAGACAGATGGACCAGAGAGGGAAGCAGTCGAGTAATCTGAAGGGTAACTGTTGCTGAGAGAGGGTGTGGAGTAGCTCTTCGAGCAGGTGTAGGAAACCTTCTAGGGCTCTCTATCTGGTCCATGTGATTTTCCTCAAGCCACTCCCCTCTCCCCTGGCCACACCCCTCACTGGCCCCGCTTCCCACCCTCCTCAAGCGTTTGGGCCTGGCTAGGACTCTGATAGTACTTCTAGCTTACCTAGGTGGGGGACAAATTAAAACATTTTTTCTCCTTTGAGTTCTCTTCAAGGTTGAAATCTAAGATACTACAGTGTTCCAGAATCAATCTGTTTGAGCCAAAATTAGCAGTGCCTTTTAATCTCAAAAATGACTTTAAAAGTGAATATAGTCACATTAATTCATTCAGATTATTAAACCCAAATGTAAAGGTTAAATTGGCTCCCCTCCACTTCATTAAGATGATTTGTGTTAGAGTGCTCTGCACTAAACTTTGTACTTTAACAAATTCTAGCAAGTCACAAATATTGCAGTGTTTGTGTGGGCAGAGACGATTGGAGAGTAAAGGGGTTTGCAACATCTATCAAGGCAAAGAATATCACACAGCTTCTTAAATCCCCCTTTGTACCTTTCTGCACCAGATTCTTTGAACCCACCTAATGATTCTCAAGGCCAATCCCCTTTTAAAGTGCTGGCGTCTCCCCATCTCCTCTTCAAGATGTTGTGCTTCCCATCCCCATCAGCTGCTTCCAGTCATAGTTCCTCCTTTCCAGAAGCATCTGTTATGCCTGAAATCCCTCTCTCTGCTCCTTTCAGTCATCTCTGTAACATGTAGATCTGCCATATTATGTGGACTGGATTATGTTGGCACTTTTCTCATGCAAGTGGTTCCAATGGAAGACCATTTCTCTCATTCTTCAAAGCTTTAATGACATTGAAGGGCTCAGTGGCTGAAAATGGCACGTCCCTTACCCTCTATCCTCCATGATCTGGCATACCCAAGGACAGGCATCCCCAAACTCAGCCCTCCAGATGTTTGGGGACTACAATTCCCACCATCCCTGACCACTGGTCCTATTAGCTAGGCATGATGGGAGTTGTAGTCCCAAAACATCTAGAGGGCCGAGTTTGGGGATGCCTGCCCTAGGAGGACACAGTTACTATGACCTGAACAGGTGTCCTATCTAATAGCACTGGTATTAAGAACACTGCAATACCTCCCCCCAACCTAGGAGGTATGGAGTGCTGGAAGTGCAGCAGCAGGAATCATTCAGTGTGCAACTTGAAGTCATTTAGTGTTAAAGTCATCTAAAGAGGGGGATGGGTGGAGTTGTTGCTTAGCAACCAGGAAGAGTGGCATGACCTTCACTGAGGTAGCATGTCTTCTGAATGGCTGTGTAGTTCTGAGGGAATCTTCTTTTGTATGGTTGGTCAAATGTCCTCATGCTATGTACAAGGCCTGATCTAAGATCTATGAAAGAGAAAGCCTCTCAGTTCTTCTAAAATTATACATTGTTTTTGTTCAGTTTGTCTGTTAAGTGTTTTCAAGACCATCTGTGTTATTTAAGTGACCTCGCTAACACTGAGTAGTTCCTCCCTGCCTTGATGAGAATAGTCATTCTTAAGGATAGGCATGGTCTATCAGTTTCTCCCTATTGTTCTCTATAGAGCACTCTCACCCCATTAGGACACACAGAAGCTGGTGCAGCAACAGGATCAAAACATTAGATTTCTTTGTGCAACCACCCATGGCTGACTCCTGCCCTTTTCCTGTGCCTCAATCACCTTCTAGTCCATCTATCCCAAGGTGCTTCCACCACAACCAAGAAAACAGCAAAAGTGTGCAAAAGTATTTCAGAGACCAGCGCAAAGAAGCTGGGCAGTGAGATGTGCTGCTTGGGTTTCAGCCAAAGGTTGAGTTGAATGGAGAAAACTAATCCCTGCCACTGTGTTTGGCGGTATTTATAGAAGAGGTTCCTTTGTGTATTATTATCCATAGGGTGGAACAACAATATATACACAGATTAGAACTGCTCCAGCACATGCTCACAAGCTTGACAAATCCCAAGCCGTGTTCTCACATGGCCAAAAATGTCTGCATTGGATTACGATCAAAGGAGTTCCAAACCAACTGAGAAGGTCAAAAGGAGGGGGGGAATAGTTTCCACTTTCCAGCGTGGTTTGTATTCAGGTTTCATTCATGAATGTCCCAAATATGCTTGGCCTCTCTGTACCCGCCGGAGCATTTTGTTTTGGAGAACAGAGTGGCCCTCTCAGCTTCACGCTAACTCAGTTTGAATTGTGTTTTTCATCCTATCCATTGAAAATAAAATTCAGTTTTCGGAGTGCGAAAACAAGACAGAGAGAGAACACAGGGGAGGGATCAGGAATTAAGAAAAACCCTTGGAGTTATTTCAATTAATCTGGGTACTGAAGACCCCTAGGGAACTGCTCCTCTTAGAACTACTGAACTAGAACAGAGCATCTCAGGGGCTCAATTGCACATTAAAATAGCAGCCACACAGCAAAAGCCTTTTTCCTTCCCGGCTCATTCATCCTCACAAATGCACTGCAGCTGCGGGTGCCTTTTAGCTGCGAACAGGAGTTTAACCTGACAAATTTGATAAAAATGTGCGTTTGTGCCTTGGCAGAGGGAACACACACATAGGCCATTCCAGCCTCAAACACGCAATAATTCATGGAGCAGAAACACATCTCCAGGCCTGGCAGTGGTATTCCAAACTGGAGGGATGTCAAAGTTATGTATTCTTTATGCACGGAGGGGGTTGTATTATTATTATTATTCTTTTACATCTGGGCCAAATGTTTAAAAAGTAAGTTCTTTAAAAAGACAAGGAAGGAAGGAAGGAAGGAAGGAAGGAAGGAAGGAAGGAAGGAAGGAAGGAAGGAAGGAAATATACGCAGCGCTACAATAAAACCCAAAAGGGTGGATTTGACTTGGATATTTTAACCCATCTTTTCCTCAAAGGCTCAGGGCAGATAATCAAAATTAGGAACATGTTAAAGAGAGCAAAAGCAGCATGTTCAACAGATTCCTAATATATTTCTTTTTTATTTGCAATGTTTATATGCTGCCATTGTGTCTGACCATGGGTCTCCAAGGCAATGGACAATCAGAGAAAATTAAAATACAACAAATATAAGACCTAGAATCATAGAATCATAGAATCATAGAGTTGGAAGAGACCACAAGGGCCATCGAGTCCAACCCCCTGCCAAGCAGGAAACACCATCAGAGCACTCCTGACATATGGTTGTCAAGCCTCTGCTTAAAGACCTCCAAAGAAGGAGACTCCACCACACTCCTTGGCAGCAAATTCCACTGTCGAACAGCTCTTACTGTCAGGAAGTTCTTCCTAATGTTTAGGTGGAATCTTCTTTCTTGTAGTTTGGATCCATTGCTCCGTGTCCGCTTCTCTGGAGCAGCAGAAAACAACCTTTCTCCCTCCTCTATGTGACATCCTTTTATATATTTGAACATGGCTATCATATCACCCCTTAACCTCCTCTTCTCCAGGCTAAACCTGGTTCTTTTGTTGTGATTCCTCCCCTGCAGGGGGTTTAACTCAATGACCCTTTGGGTCCCTTCCAGCTCTACAACTATATGATCCTGCACATGCACACATACATGGCAGTGGTGACTGAGAGGGCGTCTCTGGTGTGATTTGCTTTATTTAAGGCTTCTTCAGGGGTTGCTGAATGAGATCATGGTGAGCCCCACAGCTCAGGAAGGGGAGAAGAGCCAATATCAGGAAGGAGTTTTGCTTCAACTTGCAGGAAGGTGTCTAGGCCTCACCAACTCCAACCCCTTGCCTGGGCATACTTACTCAGACATGAGTCTGGTTGGCTTCAGTGGTCCTTATCCTCAGCTAAATGTGCATATAGCCATTGTGCCATGCAATCCTACTCAGAATGAACTGCACTGAGTTCAAGGGACCTTCCTCCTGGATGGATGTATTTAGGACTGCAGCCTTAAACTGTGCTTTACAAAGGAGAAGGCTGGCTGAGATCAGAATGAGGTTGGTGGGGCAATGCCCCATTTGCCCTAAAAGACCAGCCTCTACTGACTGTGAGCAACACACATGGAGCTTTTGAAGAGAGCGCTTGACAATTTTGAAGGAAGGACAACACAGGGGGATGGCATTTGAAAAAGAAAGAAGCAAATGCTGTTTTTCATGGAAATCCACTGGCCAAAACAAGGAACTGACAATGCAAACAGAATCCATCCTGTGGGTATAGCACTTGCCTCATCTTTCAGGCCGCTATCTTAACTCCTCCTCATTGCCTGGAGCAAGAGCGTTGGGCTGTTTCACTGACATCAAGGCATCCCCTTGCATACTTGGCTTCCAACCTCCAGAGCATTGAGAAAGAGCCTAGAAGGCAACTTGCCAAGCTCAAGAGATCAGAGAAGCTAATCTATGGGTTTGCTTCGGCGGCAGGACTGTTAATTTCGGTGAGCGATATAGTAACTGATGCTTTACAATTAATTTTTGTTTCACCTGCCAAGCTTTGCTGGGGGATTTTATTTTACAAAATCTATAAGCAGGGAACATTGGCATTTCCTTTTGTACTACAGACATGAAAGAATTAAAGGATTCAAGATTGCAAAGCTTTTCATGAATAATTTAAGCAGCCCTTGCCACATATATTCACTTTGCTAGAGGTGGAAACAGACAACCACGAACCGTGCAATAACCGCTTAAAAACACACACCAAACCAGCCCTTTGCGCATGGCTCTGTCGCTGCATTGAGAGATAATCCTCTGTAGCCTTTAGCACCATCGTGGTCACATTTATTCCCAGAGCCCACTTCTCCATTCCAGCCAAGGAAAAACAGCCAAGAAGGATGCACAGTAGCGCCAAACACATTACAGTGGTACCTCGGGTTAAGAATTTAATTCGTTCTGGAGGTCCGTTCTTAACCCGAAACTGTTCTTAACCTGAGGTACCACTTTAGCTAATGGGGCCTCCCGCTGCTGCTGCCACTGCTCTGCTGCCGTGCAATTTCTGTTCTCATCCTGAAGCAAAGTTCTTAACCCAAGGTACTATTTCTGGGTTAGCGGAGTCTGTAACCTGAGGTACCACTATATAGCACAGTAACTGTAGGTAGGCTGCATCTGTACTGTTGCAGATCCAGGAAAGAGTGTCATCAAAAGGCATTCTGCTACCCAGGACCATCTTTACCCAGGGGTGCAAGGGGTGCGGGGCACCTGGGCACCGAATTCTGGGGGGCACCAGGCGCCTGCCGCTGAAGCCACCTAAGCTCTTAACTATCTACCTGTTATGATATAATAAATAATTTTGATCAAGCTAGAAAAACAAAATACATATATACCTAGGTACTGTATTACCAAAACATATACCTACTGTTTCACTAAAGGACTTTCGACTTTGTGCACTCATTTATGAAAGAAACGCTGCACCAGCAGCGGTGCTTGTTATTCACAACAGCGGCGCTTGATAGACTCAACAGCAGCACTTGTCATTAACTCTTGAAATTAACTTTTACATCAAAATATTATGTTACTTATTGTATTGAGCTGCTATGTGGCAGTGGGGTCTGTGGCACCTTTGACACGACGGGTGTTTCTCCTAAGTAGGTGCCTAAACACCTTTGACACGACGGGTGTTTCTCCTAAGTAGGTGCCTAAACACCTTTGACACAACGGGTGTTTCTCCTAAGTAGGTGCCTAAACACCTTTGACACGACGGGTGTTTCTCCTAAGTAGGTGCCTAAACACCTTTGACACGACGGGTGTTTCTCCTAAGTAGGTGCCTAAACACCTTTGACACGACGGGTGTTTCTCCTAAGTAGGTGCCTAAACACCTTTGACACGATGGGTGTTTCTCCTAAGTAGGTGCCTAAACAATACTTATAAGTTGAAGTGTGGTGGTGTTGTACACTTAAGTATAAGTGTATTGTAAATAAATGAGCAAATTAAAAAGTTTGTTTCTTTTTCCTCCCTTCTTTCATAAACAAGAGATAAAGCGTAAGCGTGGTGTCTGACATAAGCATAAAAAAGTTAATTTGGGGGCACTGGGCGGATCTTTGCACCCCGGCGGCACATATGCTAAAGACAGAGCTGCTGCTACCTGCAATGGAGCCCAAATTGTGAGCCCCTTCCCCTGGCCCAAAACTTTAAAAAAAAAATTGCAACACCATTCAGACACCAGTTTGTGCTTTCACCTACTTCCCTCTCCATGGTGGTGCCTGAAGCAGGTTGCTTCATCCTGCTGCTCAGTATGGCCAGAGAAAAATGTACCCCTTTTCTACGTATGGTAACAATGCAGCCTGAAATATATGAACAAGGTGGATATATCCTATAGATATGATTGCTGAGGAAACTACTTTAATGATATCCATGTGGCAAGATGTCGGCTTCAGACCACACTCTGCCACATTGTCCCTCCTTCAGCAGATTCAATATTCACCCTGATCCTTCCCAGATCCATTAGATCTGCAGTGCCTGGACATGGAGACAAGTCCTGGAATCAGAAAGGCATTGTTGTTGTTGTTCCCTCCATCTGATGATCTCAGGGTGCTTCACAAGGTCTTCTAGTGCTACAAGGCTAGGGAGGGAGTTGCTGCTCAGCACAGAGTAGCAACAAAGTCTGCCAAATAAGACGACTGAATTTTTCAAAACTTAGGAATGTGTTGACATCAGCCTTTTGACTCGAACCGGTATTTATACCAAGCTAGACATGTAAGAATGAAAATGTTTCAGAATTTTCACATTTTTTGATATGCAAATTACAGGATTAGCTCAAACTGTTGCATAAAATCAATGGGCACAAGCCAGCGAAAGTGAATAGCTTTCAACTATTGATTTCAACAGAGACAATTTAAGCACTTGCTTAACCCTCCTGTTAAAAACAATGGGGTGCAGTTGGCTGGATTATGCCCTTAAAAAAAAAGGAACATTTCAAACAGAACTTACTATTTTTCTGCAAAATGATTCTCAATTAAAATTTGAACTGATCCTGTAATTAAAGCATTACTTAAACTGAAATTCCAGCCTAACCTCCAGTTGTGTTCATGGATGGCTGCAAAATACAGAGAAGTGGGTGGGTCCAAAGAAAACTGAACATTCTGCATTGCCATAAAAGGGATGAAAGAGAAAGATGCAGCACATGCAACATAAAGAATTTATCATGTAGTTGTTAAGTAAGATTCTTGTGCGTATTCACTTTGGACTATCCATCTGCAAAGGAAACTGGAGGAGAGAGCTGGTTTGGACAAAATGCTTCGCGTCACATAAAGGCTCCCAGGAACCAAGCCCATCCGTACACGATGTCTGAAGAGAGTGCAAGCACAGTAGATCAGCACAATGTAGACATAACAAATCTAGTAAAACGATATTGCTTTCTTTTGTTACTGTTCTTTCTCACTGCCAGCTTAATATGATAGGTTATGGCACTTGTCTGTGTGGGAGCTGGAGAGAAAATCTGTCACTTGGGCTTAAATGTCAGCTCCGATTTTATTTATTTTTATGACTACAGGGATATCTTTTTAACTCTTTCTGTGACAAAGTGAGATAGTGTTGCATTCTGCACCTCAGGCAGGTTCTCACTGTTTGGAGGCCCATGCATGTGTTATAATCCAACCCATTTTTGCTTAGCTACTTCATTCATTCCAGTAATCTCAGGAAGACAAAGAGGGTTTGCTGACCCTTGAAACATTCTATAGACCTTGTAGCAATGCGCCTCCATAGGACATGGCAGTCCAGAGTGGTGTAAGAGCACTTCATTAATCCCAAAAGCAGCCAAGAGGCTGAGTTTGCTTCCCACTTGAGTAAAATCCTGGGCTTTTGTGAAAATATCGTTATTCAAAGAAAAGCAAGTGGCTGGCATATGCACTGCGTATATACCATGTTGTTTTGCATCAACTGCTTCTTTCTGTCTCTCTCGGAAAGAGCTGTGAATGTTTAGCTCAAAGGGAAAAAGACCACCGAGATGCAGAACAATAGCCATCTGAAGGGATGCCGCATAAATGGAGTAAATTTGTTTTCTGTGGTTCCAGAAGGTAGCACCTGAAATAACACGTTCAAACTGCAAGATGGGGAATTTGGAGTGTGTTTTTCATAGGTACTATGAACATCACACCCTCTGGTCATTTATATTCCCCTTCCCCCACTCAGAGAGAGGGGTCAGAAAGAGAGAAAGACTCTTCCAACTTCCACTCTAGGAATGTTTTAAGTAACCACCCTCACTACCTCATGACCAAGGGGGCAGTGAGGTAGGGGCTCAGAGGCTTCATGGGTGTCAGGGAAAGATCTCAAGAGTGCCACAGCATCCACAAGCACCACATTGCCACCAGGTCTATAGAATGCCTCAAGGGCCAGGAAACCCTCTTTGTCTTCACATAGCATCCATTAGCACCACCGTAGGGGCACTCAAGAATCTAACTCAAATTGAAAAATGAAGAATTCTGAAGCAGGTTGGGTTCTGTAGCTATACACTGCTCGTCCCTGTTCACAGATTAAGGAATCAAATCCTCTCTCCTTTATATTACAGGCCAACAGGCCTTGGGTGGTTACACGAGGAATCAGTGTACCATTTGGCCTTCTCTTATGCTATGTGTGCCATGTATGTGTATTCATCATGAGGGGTAGAAATTTCCATGTCCATTGAGGCCTTCACATTACAAATTTCAGTCAAAGCCAATTTCAGTTTCACTTGTGAATTCTAACTAATCCCACTATCCCACAAGGGCAGTGCTTTTCTTTAGGGGGGTACTCAAGAGTATGCAGTACCGGCACCTCTTTTTCATTGTTGTTAAAAAAGTGTGGCACTTACTGTAACAACTTCATGGTGAGTACCAGCACCTATTTTTCCAGGGGAAAAGCACTGCACAAGGGTATATGCCTGAGTACACAAGTGGCTGCAATTGCAGAAGTGGCTCATATTGTTTCACTGCTTCCCATGCCATATCCAGCAAGGAGAGCCCTGGTCACAGAAGGATTTGGATCACAGTGCTGTGTCTGGTCTATTTTGTCTCATCTTTGAGAATCCGAGTGAAGGGATGTATGGAGAAACTGACGAAACTCATCTCTGTATGTAGCATTACTGAAAGAGCCAGGTAAAGAAAGAAGAAGAAAATAGAGACAATTTTTCTCTCTAATCTCTTTCACTTACAGTAGTCTTAAGTGTCACTTGCAACAATAGAAAGTAAACAGTTTTCTCACAGTAATGTGATTTTTCAAGTGAAGAGAGTTCTTTTAAAGCTTAACCCATAGATCACAAATCCAGACTAACAATGGTGCTTTGCAACATTTCCCCATTTAGCAAAGACAGGGCCACAGAGGTTAACACACTGCTGCAGTTTTTTAAAAGGAAAAGAAAGAAATGGGGACCATTCTAAGAATAGAAAGAACAAGTATTGGCTTGGAGAACAGCCATGGGTTTGGGGGGCCTAAACAAAGTCCAAGTCCAAATCTTACCCCAACCTTAGCACTCGTGGCTTCCTTTACAGAGCTACAATCCCCAGCGTTCCCTGAGAGGGGGAACTGATTTTAAAATCACTCTGAGCTCTGTAGCTCTGAGGGGAATGGGAGCCTTGTAACCACTCTTATTTGAGGGAAGCCATGACTCTTTAAAGTAGTATCATAGTGCTATAAATGTGTGGTGTGAACATGTCCATGGTGTGTATACGACTTACCAATATAGTGGTGGGAGCACACTGAAAGCAGAGTAAACATGAGTGTGTACACAAGCTAACTAAATGTAATGCAGGACACATGACCCTCTCTATTACAAATCACACTAGACTCCAATGCATGGCTGGGGTACTGCATATTTGTAGCATTGTTATTATTTAATCTATGGATCACTTCCTCTGAAGCATCTCAATGCGATTTCTCAATACAGTAAAAACATATATAAAACAATTGCCTGTATAAAAACAGTTAAAACAACTGCATGTATAAATTCAATTAAAACAATAACATATATAAAAACAGTTATTTTATTATTTTTACAATATTGAAAGTATCTGTTGTGGAAGGTTCTAGTGTAACTATTTTGTTGTTCTGCAAGTTTGTTTGTTTTTAACTTTTAGGAAGTTTGTTTTTACATGGTACCATCTATTCTATGACCTCAGCCTTCTGCCACCTCATTTCCATCTCATTAGCCTTTGCTTGTCCTCAATGAAGTAATCATGTCACCAATTCCGGTTATATAATGACATCAGTTTCTTTCCTAGGCAGAAGAAGAGCTTTTTTGGAAAACAGAAAAGGACACCTGGCAGCAGCCAATCAGGGCCACAAAGATGTTCCGTTCTAGAATTCCACCAATGCCAGAATGTGCAGAAGGACCACACTTGCCCTCCAGGAACAGTTTTGCACACACAAATAAAAAATCACTGGGAATATTTTTCACAGGGTGAGCCAATGTTCGTGAAAAGCACCCTTACCCAGCCCTCAGCCCAGCCTTAAAGAAAAAGAATCCTTGAATAATATCCTTCCTTAAAGCATCATATTCTCAGTTTGCCATCATATCTTAGCTTGTGTGGTAACCCCTCCAGGTGTATTTCTGAATAAAAGACAGCATTATACAATCCATAGCTCCCAGAGGAAGGGAGAGAATCGTTTCCTTCCATTCTTTCTTGGATGCCCTACTTTGCCATATAATAGCAATAATCAGTATCGCTTTGTGATATATTCAGAGCAGCTTTAGAGATTGATTAAGAGCTTCAGCTTCACTTCAGCTTTAATCAAAGCTAGCAGATGTTTATTGCTTTTGTGTACTACAAATCAATAGAGCTTATGCCTTACATATACCTTTAAAATAGTTTTCTATACACCACAAGCCCCGCAAAGCTGTAAGCAGCAATTACAGTGTGCAATTATGTCGTATAGAACCAGTGGAGAGTAGTTATTACCCGCCTGCTAAAAATAATGGCACTTGCTCACATTACTTTTCAGATGTAACTAGTTTCTAGTTGCTTATTTGTCACAGGTTCCAGGCATAAAAATAAATGCAGTTCTTTGCAGTTTTGTACCTACAGATACACAGGATGCATTGGCCAATATGCCGCTTCCCACCATGTAGAAGCTAAGTATCAATGCAGAAAATTTTCTAGGCAGGATCTTATCAAGAATTGTCTCCAAAGGGATCGCAGTGCCAGAAAGAAAATGACAATTATCTTCCCCCAAAAAAGAGAGAGGCAGTTTGGGGATTCTTTGCTTGCACTGGAAGCGCCTGCGAATGCAGTATTAGGCAGCTAAAGATTGACTTATTCCCTGAAACACAAGTGCTTGTATCCATTACACACTTGTTAACTTACAGAATTGGGGTATTGACCAGAAGACTGCCAAGGGCCAATTTAGACATTGCAAGTGTTCAATAGGGCTGCAAGTAGGGTCACCATGTTTCTGTTTGCAAACCTCCTGCACTTCTAAACTGCTGCATACCAGACAGAAATTAAGTGTTTACTATTCCTTCCATGGAGATGCAACAATGGGTATAGCATCACCTATTAAATTTCTACCTGAAGTGCAGCCATTGCTGCAATTAGATGTCACAAGCTGGAAGAGGCTTCCTCTCTGTTCATATGGCCATCCCCTTGTCTTTCATCTTTGAAATCTTGTTGGCGTTTTTTTTTCACTGCCTTGGCAATCCCTAAGCTAAAAACCCATAGATCTACCAATCAGAGTGGGGTGCAAAAGGCCGACAAAAATAAAGGACAGGGTTCCTCTGCATACTTTCATTACTGAACAGAGCTCTCGGCATTTACTCCCAGTTTGCGTTCTTCATCTCAGCAGTATAGGTGGGGGAAAGTCATTTTCTTACTACTTTTATTAAACAGTTGGGAGTCAGGAACCCTCACTGATCTACTACAAATCACCCAGAGGTCTACCAATTGATCCCAATTGACCTTCTGCCCACCCTTGCCCCAAGCTTGCCACAGAAGATGCTAGGCTGCCACTTTCAGATTGCATTGCGTATACAGATTGCACATCACTGCAAAGCATTCTAGGAAGCAGTTCTTCAATCACACAATGTTTCACTGATGCCACCATCGCAATGAGCACTTGAGTGATTTGTATTGTTGGGCTGGGCTAGCCTTGATGTGATCTCTAAGTATGCTAGAATCCTGTCACCTCTCTTTGTAAAAATTACCTGCTATTCTCAGCTGTGTATGCCAACTTGGAGGAAAATCATATGTACACATAAATAATAGGGATGGAAATCTATATATTTACTCTTGGTTTAGGGGAAAGAAAGAGAAAACTTCATACATAGAAGGGAAGGAACAATTTCAGGGGAGATGTTTAGGATATCAGCAATGAGAGGAAAGCAGCAGGAGCATTTAGGAGAGGAAAATGAAAATAGAATTGAATAAATATTGACTGTATGGCTAGGTATGGCCACAGATTTATTTTCTGAATTAGGCTGAACATATAATATATAAATGGTTACAGAAGCATTTGGTGAAATTTCTGGTGACAGCCAGCTTGAAATGTACCAAATAGTAGGCTGCACCATCTAAAAATGAGAAGTGGAAGTTACTATATCAGTGAAGATGACAGCATAGTGAAATGCAGCTATGAACTTCCAGTCTATTTGTACAGTCTAGGTTCCAGTACATACCATTCAAAAATAAAAACTGGTATATTTAATGTTTGTAATGGGTTATTTCAGGCTGGAGGAGAGAAAATGTTGGAATATTGCATTGTTTTGTGTGTGTGTGTGTGTGTGTGTGTGTGTGAGAGAGAGAGAGAGAGAGAGAGAGAGAGAGATTCAACAATTTATATCTCTATATTTATACCTTCAGAAAAAAAGGGAGGCAGAGAGAGAGGGACTGAGGTTGTATGTAGCTAAAATCAGAATAGGCCTACTGAAATTCATAGGCATGCCAAACTATAATTACAAATCGGTTGACTCTTGAGTAGAAGTTAGGTAGGCACACCTATGTGTGTTGCAGGCTGTTTCATTAAAAAATTGGAAAATTCAATTTTCCTTTTCTGTTCCTGTGCAGTTTCTTTTTCATGTCGCTGACCACTGGAAGCATTCTTAGAGAGTCTAAAAGCAGAAACAGTCTTTGATGCTCCTTGCTTACAATATGCAGATAAGGCATTCTTATTAACTCAGTTTCAGGGTTGTTGCTGGGGTTTTTCCTTCATAGGTATAAGTGCTGGGATGTTATTTGCAAACAGGCAAGGTAATTACCATCCAGCAGGGTCCAATTGTTTTCAATTAAAAGCCTAAATGAAGTCTTTAGGTTTTAATACCATTGTGGCCATCTGCTTTCACTGAAGTTCATCACTCAACCTGTGAGCAAAAGCGAAGGCCATATCTGAATGCTGCTTAATTAGAAAGGCAACTCTTTGCTTTAACTTTGGCCCAGGGTTTGTTTTTAAGTCGAAGCAAAACTAACAGGGAGTGGTGTTCTGTCCAACACTTGGAAGGAAGAAGGTTCAATTCCTGATTCAATTCAGTTTTATTCTTACTTTGCAAGAGAAATCCAGCCCAACAATAAGGAAGTGATTTCCACTTTCCCTGTTTCCAATTTGCACCTTTCCGTATTCTGGGAAAGATGATGATGATGATGATGATGATGATGATAATAATAATAATAATAATAATAATAATAATACAGTGTAATGTCAAAAGTCCAGCACTATCAACCACAAGCCTGCCCAACCATTGCTATTTCAGGGCATGCTGGGAAATTAAAATGGCAGAAGTCTTCCCAGATACCATCCATTAAAGCTACCACTAGGTAAACATGCAGGCCGAAGAGCCAAAGCAGACATCAGTGTTGGTGAGGCCAAGGCAGACATCAACACCAGTCGGCCCTGCCAGAGTGCTGAGGGCCCAGCAACTACCCCTGGGTGCTGGGTACCAGAGTTGAACCTATAAGAAGCTCAGAATCAGAAGCTTTGGATTTTTTCAGACAGTGAATCAGTTATTTCATACAGAGGAATGAACTTTCATTTACTGGGATGGAACAAGGCAAAAGAAATCTAATAAATAAGGATGGCTAATATTATCTAGAGTCTATCTCATGTAATGAAATAACACTGAACTCTTCAGTAGTGCCACATGATCCTAAAGTCTGCCCGGCAGCTACTTGGAAGACAGCATTTAGCCTGATGGCATTTTGTGGAATATGCTCCATATGGATGCGATGCATTGTGCATCGACAATCTGTGGTTTTGGACACATACTAAAAACTTTTCTTTTTAGGCAAGCCCTCAGGGAATAGCAGTGCAGTACACTTCTGAAAACCTATGGTTGTGTATCACAAATGGAGAGAACTCTGTTATGCTCAGGTCCTGCTTCTCAGCTTCCCACAGGCATCTGGTTGGTCCCTGTGAGAACAGGACTGGACTAGATCCTGGACTAGATGGGCCACTGGCTTCATTCAGCAGGACCCTCCCTATGTTCTTAAATATACCACTTTGCAACTTTGATGTTACCCATTTATGCCTTTCTGTAAAGAAAAGAAATAGTCTAATAAAGTTGACATGAATTCAATTGTTACATATATAAAAATGTTTATTTTCTGAGCTTTATCTATTAAAAAATGCCTTTCTTTATATTTCTATGACAGTGTGACAGTCTGCATATTTTTTTCTTAGCCCACATAATGAAACTTTCCTTTAGGTGGTTTTCATTTTGAACTCCCCCCCCCAACTGATGAAAATTAAGATATACTTGGGGACCTTACGGTGCAACAGCTTGCAACTCCATATCTAAGACTGTGGATAGTTTTTAACTATTGTTTTAGTGGAACAGTGAGCCACTGTCAGGATGCAGTGAACTGTCACTTTATATATGATTTATATGTACAGATGTGAATTTAGAAGTAATCACTACTGTCTAAAAGAAAGAAAGCAGTGCATTTCTCCACAGTGAAGAAGACTGACTCACTCTGCTACCTGTTGGGGGCAACTTCAAGGCCCCCCCCCCAATTCTCTTTTCTTATGGTTCTTGATTTTAAACCCGGCTTGGCTGGGACAGCCCTTCAAATTGAAGGCTCCTTCTAATCATAGAACTGGAGAGCTGGAAGGGATCCAGAGGTCATCTTGTCCAATGGAAGCCCTTCCAAAAGTAATTTCGGATATGTGGCATCCTACATATGGAGAAGTTTGAAGGGAATTGCTTTGCAATATTGTGACTTCATAGCAGGGGTGTGCACAGAACACTCCAGCAGCTGCAATTCCACTAGGCAAATTTGCTTTGTGCTTGAAAAATGCTTACATGTGCACACACACACACATGCAAAATCTTGTCACTGAGATAATATCATTATAAAAAGAGACAAGGTCAAACGTTTTGTTTTCATTGGCTTGGGTTTAAGGTACAAATCCTGCATAACCTGTTTTCATTTTCTTCAAATTATTACTACACACTGACCTGACCATAGAATGCAAAAGCTAAGAAATGATTACTACTACAGAGAGAGAGAGAGAGAGAGAGAGAGAGAGAGAGAGAGAGAAATTGAGCTAAATCATGGGTAGCAGTGGCGTAGCGTGGGTTGTCAGCACCCGGGGCAAGGCAAGTAATTTGCGCCCCCTAACCCGTGGATTTGCGCCCCCAACCCGTGGATTTGCGCCCCCTAACCCTAACCCCCAGATGTTGCGCCCGGTGCGGCCGGCACCCTCTGCACCCCCCACGCTACGCCACTGATGAGTAGGCAAACTAAGGCCAGGGGGCCGGATCCAGCCCAATCACCTTCTAAATCCAGCCCACAGACGGTCTGGGAATCAGTGTGTTTTTACATGAGTAGAATGTGCCCCTTTATTTAAAATGCATCTCGAGGTTATTTGTGGGACCTGCCTGGTGTTTTTACATGAGTAGAATATGTGCTTTTATTTAAAATGCATCTCTGGGTTATTTGTGGGGCATAGGAATTCATTCATTTTTCCCCAAAATATAGTCCGGGCCCCCCACAAGGTCTGAGGGACAGTGGACTGGCCCCCTGCTGAAAAAGTTTGCTTGACCCCTGAGCTAAATGCATTGAGAGTACTTTGAATAGTGAAAACATCCCCTAACCATTGCAAATACAGCCCAATTTATTTCCATATCAGTTGCTTCTAAAAGGAAAGATAACCTATGTCCTAAATACATAATTACACACCAGACTCCAGCAGTCACCCTGGGAGAAGCATTCAAGTCTAACCAATATGCATTTTGAAAAACAAGTCCAAACAAGTGTTGAGCAAATATTCCTTGCATGATGCAAGCTTTGGAAGAGTGCCTTCATACCGTTTCACATTTATTTATTTAAGAACAGCATTTCAAAAAAATCTTTGCCCAGTTCTTTTTCTTTTTAAAAAAGATATCATAGAGAAAACTTGCAGTCCAGTCCCTTGGACATAAACCCCGTTAAGCTAAATGAAGCAAACTCTCAGAACTGCGTATAGGGTTGCAACCCAAGTTAAGTACTACAGTCCCCGCTAATTTTAATGGATGAGCTTTTTATTTGCACAACTCTCTCCCATCAATATTAGTGAGGACTTAAAAGTGCTGGTGTTTGGCTGGATCATGCCCTTTTTGTGGTTAATAATGCAGTAGATAAACAGGAACAGTTCTAGGCATAAGCTTCAGTAAGAGTGTTAAACAAATGATCGCTCAGGTGTGCTCTAAAGACTGCTTCCTCTTATGAGATCCTCCTTGGCCATTAGATTATCAGGGGTGGGGTTTTCAGGTTGCCTTCCTTGGACTGAGCAAGACTGGCATTCACAAGAAGCAGGAGATTTTTAGTGGTGGCACCTTTCTTGTGGAATGCCTACCACATTAGCCCCCTTCACACGTTACTTGTGTGAGAAGGGCACCATGCAACTACTGAAGACCAGGACTGCA
Organism: Podarcis raffonei; assembly: GCF_027172205.1. NCBI lineage: Eukaryota > Metazoa > Chordata > Lepidosauria > Squamata > Lacertidae > Podarcis > Podarcis raffonei. The sequence goes on along the minus strand of NC_070604.1, from coordinate 73,094,601 downwards.
TCCCTGACCTACCCCTTGGTATAAGGCAATTTCCTATGTTTCAGTTAAAAAAAAAAGTTTTAGAACACTCCTGACTTAAACCACAAACCTCCACATTTTTAGTCTGAATTGCATTCAATAGAATTTACTCAGTAAGTCTATTTAGGATTGCAACCCTAATTATGGGCTCTACCTAATTATGCACCAGCATGGTTCACCAGTGCAACAGGACTTCAGTTTCCTCTCCTCCCCCCACAAATCTGCTTTGGAGGGGCCCCTAATCCCCCCATAGCTGATTTTGAGGATGAACAGGGATGGGGAGCTGGAAGAAAGAGGAAGCTCTATCACATGCATGGAAATCCACTCTGCTAGTGGAGCTGTGGCAATGGATACAATCCTACCAGGGTATATATAGAATAATAGATACTTAAATTTCTGTATTGTAAATACCAAGTCGCTTCCCTATTTTAAAGGTGTACAAAATTTCATTTCACTCCTAGCTCGCATGGCTGGCTCTTGGGGTGAGTCTTGACAGCTGTAAGGTTTAGCCTAGTGGCACCTCTGGCATCTAGCACACCTCCCTTTTGCTTACGGCATAATTTAATCTGGATTATGTGAGCTAATTGGATGATACGGACTAATTGGATTAGTGGAGTACCTAGCAAATCACATTAGAAATTGTTAACATTCTTCCATTTCTCAGCAGGAGGAACAGCTACTAACTGGGCTTCCTGGAAATATCTGGAGTCTGATTATTTTTGGGAAATGATACCATTTAAATCATGCGTTGCCACCAACACCACGAGGACTCTGAACCAAGCAAGGCTTGCCTATTGCTGGGCATGAAACGGGACTCATGGAGCTGAGGAGCTGACTGGGCCAGAGCCTAACTGTTTAATAGTTGCATGCAATGTGTTCCACAAATGGAAAGATACCCCAGAAATGGAAGAATCTAAACAGGTTTTCCAATATCAGATTGTGAGTTTCAAAATTGGACTTTGAGGAGAGAATATTCAAAAGTGCATTTAAAACGTTTTGCTTTGTATTTAACATTATTGGATATTTCATGTTTAAATCTTCCTGTTACAGCGCAAATCTATACTTGCCTACTCAGAAGCAATTTCCATCATAAGGAACATTGGAAGTGGCCTTGTATTGAGTCAGTCCCTTGGTCCATCTAGCTCTGCATGGCCAACACTGACTGGCAGCAGGTTTTTGATAGGGGGTCTCTCCTAGCCTTTTCTGGAGATGCCAGGGATTGAACCTGGAACCTTCTGCATGCAAAGGAAGTGCTCTAACCCCTGGGCTATGACCCTTCCCTGAATGGGACATTCGAATGGGATTACTCTCAGTTAAGAGGGTTTAGAAGATGTCTGGGATTGCACTGAAGAGGAGGAGGAATGGTGGAGCTCTCCCACTCCCCTTCTCCTGTAGCTTCCAGAGAGGATGAAGGCAGTCTTGAGTTACAGTAAAGCTTTGAGGATGATAGCAGCTCAGAGACAGACAAACAGCAGAGTGTTAGGAGGAGGAGGAGGAGGGGAGGCAGAGCAGCCAGCTGGCACGTCACTGGAGAGCATAACCAATCCCCCTTCTCCCAAAACGTGGCGTTCACTAAGGGTGCTAGAACAAAGAACACAGAAACAATTGTCCACGGACAGATGCCGTAGAAGCAGGTGTTGTTGCTAGAGAGGGAAGGGGGAGGAGCTCAATGCGAGCAACTCCATTATGGAGGAATGACAGGAATTCTTTGTCTTTTACTGTAATGACTGAATAAATCATACGTAAGAACTTTCTTGTTTCCTCCCTGCCTTTGGGTGCCATTGGGGGAAAGGAGAGGATTCCTAAAGCCTGACAGAATAGTGTAATCTAAACCGCACATTGAAAGGCGACTGAGGGTCAATAGGAAGCAACGTAAGTGCTGCTCCAGAGCAGTGGCAGATGTTTGACGGCAGAATGACACTTACATCATCAGAAGTCCTCTGCTCCACAAGCTGGTGAAAAGTTCCACCAGTGCAGATGTTCTACCAATGGAGCGTAGGGGAAAGGAGTGCAGTGGGATCATGGCAGAGGCAGGCATGGATTCACCACATCCAATAGCCCTTCATGGTTTATATTGTTACAAGCCCCCCATTCTAGTGCCTGCTCTGGGATTTATGGCCTTAAGGTTTTCATTACACATTTGTCTACCCCAGGCATAGGCAACCTCGGCCGTCAAGACGTTTTGGGACTACAATTCCCATCATCCTTGACCACTGGTCCTGTTAGCTAGGGATCATGGGAGTTGTAGTCCCAAAACATCTGGAGGGCCAAGGTTGCCTATGCCTGGTCTACACTGAGCATAAAATGGAAAGTTCACAGATTTAGCACATCCTACTCTCCCATTGGGTTTCTAAGGGTTGCCAATGCCACAGCAGTCTATTGTTCTCTTTCACACAACAGATACCTTGATGGCATCATCTACTGCCAAGAGAGGGGAGAGGACAAAGACATGACCCTTTCCAGAAGTGTCTACAGCCATTTAGTTTCTATATACAGGTAGGTAGCCATGCTGGTCTGCCGTAGTCAAAACAAAACAAAATAAATAAAATAAAAAATAAAATAAAATAAAATAAAATAATTCCTTCCAGTAGCACCTTAGAGACCAACTAAGTTAGTTATTGGTATGAGCTTTCGTGTGCATGCACACTTCTTCAGATACCAAGTTTCTATAGCAACTCATCACCCGTACCTGACCCTCTCTTTAGTTTTACAAAGGCCTAGTCTCCCAACAAAAGGGAATCTGCCAAGCTACTCCATCCCATTTGACCTATTGGGCAGTATCTTTTCATGGTCAGGGCTATAGGGTTGGCAGGGGGGACCCCAGAAACTGATTTAGTCCAACCTTGGTCTCATTACAATTTTTTAGAGCGTAGGTGAGTGTCAAAGCTCATCTTTGCAGCAGGTTGTCTAAGCCAGGACTTGTTTTCATTTTGCATTCCAAACTCCACACAAATGTGATTGGCAATGTTTTATATAATCACCTATCTTTGAAGCAATGCTGCTGTACTGCAGCAAATCTTTTCTTCTTCTTTGCTGAAACATGCAGATAATAAGCAAGTGAAAAAGAAGATACTCCCCCAAACTAGTTGTGATTCTTTCTTGTCTCTTTCTGGTAAATAGCCTGCAATTTACAAAAGAAAAAGAAAAAGTAAGCAGGTAACAAAGAAATACAGCAGTACAATACAAACTCCCTGATGCCTATGCTGGATCACAGATGGTTACCTGCTTTTCTTTGAAATGTGTGCATTTTTTTCCTTGTGAAACTCTTAGGTTCCATTATTATTAGGCTTTCCCGTTTTATATAGAATCCAACATAACAGGATTGACAATACTAGCAAAGCCCAGACCTTGGAATATACAAAATGAATAATGGGGGAGAAATGATATTGGTTTATCAGTTTATATTTGTCTACAGTAGTAGTAATAAAATATCTATCTTATTGCTACCTGCAACAGTAGAATGGTGTCCTTCTGTGCTCTTGGTTATAGACTATTTCAGTGAATAGCGATAAAGCCAAAATAGACATCAAGAATGCTTAAGCCCCATTTTCCTTCTCTCTCTCTCTTTTTAAAAAGTATGTTTACAGCTTTTCTCTCTTTATTCTTGTGGACATTGCAGCATTTCCTTTCAGAATAAGGCCATTGCAAAGGAGGGGGGAAACCTGGTTAACACTGGTTAATAGATGATTATTGAAATTAGATGGCTCTGATGGGCACATCTCAAAATAGACATTGTAGAGCTGGCAACTCTAGGAAAAGGGCACCACAGTGATCAAAGGGCTGGGGCCACTCCCCTTTGAGGAAAGTTTCAATGTCTGAGGCCTTTTGGTTCAGAAAAAATGCAAGTAAGTGGTGCATAATGGAGGTAAGATTATTCACAGAGTGGTTAAAGTAGCTAGAGAGATCCCCCACCCCCCGTCATAATACCAGAACATGGAGTCGTCCAATGAAACAAAAGTGAGTTCTCAGAAGGTATGCATTGTTAATATACTGTGCCTAAAATTATACCTAAAGAACAGAAAGCTTTGCCTACCAGAGTCCAAGGTAATATTCCTGCTCCTCATAAACAGCCTTCATACTGGGGTATTAGTATACTGGGGTATTATGCTTGTGAGTATTACCGGTAGGTGCCAAGGAACCCAGTTAAGAAAATACAAAAGATTATGCAGCACCAGTAAGGACAAAAGAAGTGAATGGGGAAAATTATTGGGTGGTGGGACAATTTAGTTTTGAAAACTAGAAAATGATCCTTGGTCACTGATTGTGAATATGTATTTGTTCATGCCCATGGAGTGACCGAGTTGCATTGAAGAACACTTAGAATATGGAAATATCACTGGATTACTATAATGCATTGTGCACAGGGCTGCCTTGAAAACAGTTTAGAAACATAATTCGATCTACAATAGAGCAGCGAGATTGCTAGCAGTACATGAGCTTATAATGCCACTGCTTTATCATCTGCATTGGCTTCTAGTCATGTAATATGTTGGTTTAAAATCCTAAATAATTTGGGGCCTAGTTACCCAAAGAATCACTTCTATTGCAGTACAGCGTGAGTTCAAGTAATGCTGCAAAGAATAAACGTGTCACCTGACGTCGTGCTGACATCATGTGACTGGCAAGTGTGTGGCCCCACCAACTTTTCAAAATGCCAACTGATGGGGGTGCTAAGGATCCATCTACACTACAGGCTGAAAAGTTTCAGCACCCCCTCTGTAAGCATTTCTGGATATATGGTCCCAGTCCTTTTTTTCTTAAAAAAAATGTTTAGGGGTGCTCTCATTTTCCTACTCATATTGAAAAACTGCCCCTCAATGAGGCCAAACTTAGAATCACAAAATGTTTAGAGGTGTGCGTACCCAGGGGCATAGCAAGAGGGGTGCGGTCTGCCGCAGGTGTCATCCTTGAAGGGGGTGACAAAATGGCAAACCGCGGGGGTTGGCAATTACTGCAGGGCCTGGCCTGCAGCGCACCCAAGCCACACATCTCTCCTGGGCGTCCACTAGGCAGGCTCCGTAGGCAGCTCGCTGCGCTGCCCCCCGCCCCGCCGCTCTGGGTGTCGGAGCAGCTAGCTACGCCCCTCTGCATACCCCCATAAAAAAGCACTGTTTGGGCCACATCCACAAATTACATTACAGTGGTACCTCGGGTTAAGTACTTAATTCGTTCCAGTGGTCCGTACTTAACCTGAAACTGTTCTTAACCTGAAGCACCACATTAGCTAATGGGGCCTCCTGCTGCTGCCGCGCCTCCAGAGCACAATTTCTGTTCTCATCCTGAAGCAAAGTTCTTAACCTGAAGCACTATTTCTGGGTTAGCGGAGTCTGTAACCTGAAGTGTATGTAACCTTAAGCATATGTAACCCGAGGTACCACTGTAAAAGTATTCTTATGTAGTCTTGACTTCGTCCAAATATCCTGGGACCTGTAGTTTCTAAAGATGCTGAGCATTGTTAGGAGACCCCTGTTCCTCTCACAGAGCTACAATCTAGAGTAGTTTAACAATCAATCCTTCTTCCCAAGAAACTCTGGGAATTGTATCTCTGTGAGGGGAATAAGGGTTTGTAACAATGTTCAGTATCCTTAGCAAACTACAGTTCCCAGGATGCTTTGGGGGAAACCATGACTGTAAAAAATGTATCAGAATGCTTTAAGGATAAGGGGTGAGTGTAACCAGAGTTCACTCAATTAAAAAAATACTTTCGTAGGAATGTACCTTAGAAATAAAGTCATTGTGGTTGTTTCGCTCCCATGAAAGCAGTTTAGTACATCTTTGCAAATAACAGCATATACTATATCAAAAATGCTAAAACTCTGGTTCCAGCAAATTACATAGCTAGTTAAATCTTAATTTCAATAATGCTTTAAAGCACCACTAATAAATCTTTGAGCTCTTGCCTTTGTTTCATACACAGAACATCAAATAAGATGCAGAGTAATATGGAATTTGTAAGTCTATTATTTTTCTGTTTGAGCTTAACCATGGCACCCAACAAATGTGAGTGCCCCAGTCATTTCCAGTCCCTTCCTTGGTGGCACAGAACTATCAAGCAAGCTCCACGTGATCTGAAAGTCAAGCTCTCATTTCCATGCATGTAGAAGCTCGGTGCAACTGGAGTCTGCTTTCAGAAGAGTTACACAACTTCATAATCGTATAAACAAGCACGGAATATAGCCCCACAGGTTGTAAATCTGAACTTCAGCATACACCCATGAAAGGAAAAAGCCAGGAAATTGTTTTCACAATCAGCCTGGTTCTTGGGAAAGCATCTAGTATAAATATTTTAGTGCAATAATAAACGGAGGAGCATTTGTAGAAGAAACCTTGCAGAATGCATATTACCTTCTTCCTTAAAAAAAAACAAACCACTGGTGGCTTTTAGCAACATTCTCCTATTTCACAGCAAGGCGTTTGGGAGTCGCATAGGTCCCTTGCAATGTTTGACCTAACTGACAACAGGCACTCGCCATCTTTGGGAATGTGCCACCAGAGCTCCATTCCATTCTTTCATTTGGTGCTTTGTGTGGCAAATATACCACATTCAAAGGCCAAGCGATTCAGAAGCAGATGCCATAAATAATTTAGGTTGCAATCCTATACTGACCCAGGCATAAATCCTATCAAACTCAATGAGGCTGACTTCCTGACAGACATATCTACCCTTGTGCTGTGCCAGATGTGCTCTTCATGGCCTATTTCCTCCTCCTAATTTCCAGGCAGGTTCTCTGGATGTCCAAACATCAGAACAAAATGAGATATTTGATCCTGGGAGGCGTTCAGGAAACTGAACTGGCAGGATCCATTAGAGGGAAGATGGGGAACTTCAGGCCTGGACATCTCTGTCTGGCGCTTGCGACTCTCCTCATACTGTGCTGCCTCCTCAAGCCACACCAACTCTGCCCCAACCATGCCATTCATCAGCCTTGCTGCATGCCCCTCCATGAGGGCTTTTGCATGGAGAGCCTATGTCAGTGAAACAGGCTCCTTGCTTCAGATTTTATCCTGAAACTTGTGGGGAACCTGGAGACATGCAGCAATGGCGATGAAGCTAAAGGCACAGGCTGGCAGCCGCTTTGGACTTGTGTCATTAGAGGAACAGTTTTAATTCTCCTTATCATTTTAAGCTTGTCCTAGAGCTGAACTCTGTCTAAGCAGAAAGGTGAGGTGAAGAAGAGAGAAGAAAGCAGAAAATGGAGGGTGGTATTTTCTGAGCTGCTTTTTAATATCCAAAATGGCACTTGTGTGTCTCCCCCTGAAGTGGAATGTGCAAAGTATCTCTACATTTGGAGCTTGTGTTTCTCATGGCAGGGGTTCCACTTCATTACAAAGAAGAGAACAAGAAGCACAAGTCACTTAGTCATCATGTTCCCTTACAATTGGTGTGGAGATGCAGAAGGATTATGTTCCCTCCTGTTCTTAACAAACCAACTCCCCTGCTATGCTTTTCTGTAACAATAGCTTGCCATTACAGTCAAACTGGGGATGGCTATGGTTAGCGCTGACCATGACAGCACTAAAACCATGGATTGGAACCATGACTTGTAATTTGGTTCTCATCAATCCTGGCCATAGCCAAGCAAAGTTAGCTCTGCTGTGGATGCAAAAGCGTCTATAGCTGCAGCCAATCACAGAAGGGAATGTGGAATGTGCATTCCTAATCTCCAAACCATGGCTTGAGGTGACATTTGATCCAGACCACAGTCTTCTCACATTAGAACTGCCAGGTCAGGCACATCACAGACCCTGAAATTTCAAGGCCCAAACTTGAGGCCTATGGGCGATTCATGGTGATGTCACAGGGAACAGGCCCTAGTGATGTCATGCAGCCTGGTGTTTGTTTCTCTGCACTCCCTCTCACCACTGAGCCCTGGAAATTGATATCAATTGGTAAAGGGGAGGAGGCAGGACACACACACACCGAGTCAATGAAATAATAATGATAAGCCACTCTTGTCCACCTGGGGATTCACGTTTTCCCACCTACTACCTGGAGAGAGCCAGGTAAACCCAAATACTTTCGGTTAGCCCTGGAGCATTTGAATGACTACTTCACCCATTCTTCAGCTCCCTTTTTTCAGAGAGCTGTTTGAAAACACCCACAAAGCCAAGCAAGGAAGAAAAATGTTACAAGCCACACTGGCATTTAAACAACGTAACAACTGTAATGACAAGAAGCAAATCCTCATTTGAGTTTCTTCCCCTTGTAGGAAAATGAGTTTCAATAATTAATGACCCTTCCAGACAACTGTTATTGGAGCAAACATCATTTGTCAAGAATGAGGTACATCTTAGAGTCAGTCATACTCAGTAGTATGGGCAGCAGAGCTGTGGCCAATTATTTATTTACCAACTTGGTATGTTAACGGGAGGCTAGATTTAGCATGGGGAGGAAACAAAACAGAGAGTTCACTGAACCGCTGAATCACTCTCTCTCTCTCTCTCTCTCTCTCACACACACACACACACACACACACACACAAACATATATCTATTCTAACTTGGCTCATCAAGACTGCAAATTCCTTGTTCTTGGTATAATAAATTCACCAAAGCAGTGAAATGGGTAGTGGCTCCATATAAAGTTACCACTAGGATTCTTTATTCTGAATACTGGAGGCAAATGAAAGTTCTGAATCCGAATGAATGCTTTGGAAAAGTATGAGACATGGCCGCCATGACAAAGCTGATTCATAGACCCATGGTGCTGGGAGGCATCTTGGAGGCCATCTGGTCCATCTCTTGCTCAGTGAAGGATAAGCAATTCAGGATGCAGTTACAGCATCCCTAGCAGAAGGTCGTGACTGTCCACCTCTGCTTAAGAACATCCTACAACTGGCAACCATTTGTGCTCATCCTGCCCTCTGGAAACAAGAGAGAGCAAGTCTACTCCATCTTCTGCATGACAGTCCTTCTGATATTTGAAGACAGCTATCATATCCAGCACCATCCAGTAATCTTTTCTTCTCCAGGCTAAACATACTCATATCTTTCAACCATTATTCATGGGACTTGGTTTAAATACTCTACGCCATCAGCATCATCCTCTTGTGGACATTCTCCAGTTGGCCAATGTCCTTCTGAAAATGTGGCATCCAGGGGCAGAGCCTGACCCAGTGCAGAACAGAATGGAAGTATTCCTTCTTGTGCTCCTGTTAACGCAGCCTAAGATTGCATTAGAGCAGGCATCCCAAACCTGCGACCCTCCAGATGTTTTGGCCTACAACTCCCATGATCCCTAGCTAACAGGACCCAGTGGTCAGGGATGATGGCAACTGTAGTCCAAAACATCTGGAGGGCCGAAGGTTGGGGATGCCTGCATTAGAGTGTTGTTCTTTTTAGCAGCTAGCTCATGTTCAGGGTGACACCTAGATCCTTTCCTCATGCACTGCTCTGAAGCCAGATCTCTTCCATGATGTCCACAAGATACGTTGTTTATATGTTATTATATTTCAGGCTATATAGTCTTAAACAAAATAGAAATGGCCTTACTGGGTACAGAAAAGTCCCTAAATAAAATAACTAGGCCAGCCACAATAAATGGGATCGTATTGAAAATGTCTTCACAATTTGGATTCAGTTGTGAGTTGCAAACCTGAAATGGTAATAGATATCCATCCTTCAATTCAAGTGGCATGCTTCACCACCTCCAAAATTCCTTATTATACAAATTAGACACACCAATATATGAATAGCATAGAATTTGCCTATTACATTTTGATACCTGTAAAAATAAAATTAAAAAAAACAACCTCTCACACAGTCCCAGATATGTGAGATGCATGCTTACTCACCTGTGGTGACTAACTCGATGATTTGCATACCTGGAGAAGTTAAGCATCTCTGTCTAGAAAGAGCCTTCAAGGATAAAGCCGTCCTTCGGGGAAAATCTTAGGAACAGTTAAGCCTAAGAAGGAGGTGTGGGATGATATGTGTCACATTTTTAATTAGGAGTTCAGTCCCAATCTTAATTTGCATTTGTAGAGATGATATTCTCCAGAGGGATGGGGAAATAAATGTTTGGGGAAAGGTGGTATAAAATGCTATGTGTGCTTCATATGGGGGGGGGGTGAGTTTTCAGTATTTGTCCCAATTTGAAAGAAGAATGTCTTTGTGCTCAAGACTTTCGATTGAGGATGCATTTTATAGCATTTGAGTAGGAATGGAGAGATTCATATGGTGTTTCTCATCCACACTTTGTCTGCTGCCATGCTGTCCTCCCACCAGTAATCGTTACCATTTCTATGGGATTTGTCTTGAAATATAATGTTTTACCATTCTTATCCTGTTTTATCTGCCCAACAGTTGGGCATGCCAGGATGAACAATAACCTGCTATCAGGAGCCACTGATTGGCAGAGCAAGTGACCAGCAGCTATAGTGAGCCTCCAAGGCTGCAGTGCAGAACATCTTCCTGGGTAAAAATGGTTCCTGGGTACTGAATTGGCTCTGCCCACCCAAGCTGGGCAATGGGGCTTCTCGGAGTAGGAAGGGCTATACAGATTTCCTCTTTAGGTTAGAACTTTCCAGGCAACAATTGCCTTGCTAGCTTTGGTATGTTCCTTGGCACTGACTTCTAGCTGGCCATTGGCGTGATGCCTTGCTCAGCTTTAACAGCTGCCAGTGACATAGCTCTGACCCTTGCCCACAATCACTTGCTCAGCTGAGCAGGAAGGTGAATCTGAGTCTCAAGCCAGGAAGCTTCCTCCTTGACCCAACAGGAGTGATCCATAGACAACTCACTGTGTCAGGGCCCACTGACGTTAATGGGTGTTGTCGGGCCCTTGTCCTTCAGTTTCATCGACTTTGCTGGATAATGTATGGATGTAATCTTCCGTGGTTTGTGCCCAGGGTTATGATACTCATTGGGTGACCTTGGGCTTGTCAGTCAGGCTAGCCTACCTCACAAGATTATTGTGAGTATAAAATGAGAAGGAAGAGGGCCACCTTGATCTCCTTGGAGAAGAGATGGGATATAATAAATGCAATAAATGCAATAAAATAAAACCTGGTACTGGAAGCAGTGCAAAATCTGACCCCCCACTTCCCACTTTTGCGTACACAAGTGAGAGAAAACCAAGCCTAAAAATGAAGACAGGACATGGGACATAGGTATAGAGGGATGAAGAAAGAGTGATGGTTGCTCTGAGCCAAGGCTCCTCTGCCCAGTGACACTTGCATAACTCAAAACTGATGAATGGAGCCATGAAAGTGTACAGGGACATAGAGAGCTTTCTCACTCTCTTTCTGCTTTGAACATGATGATGAGACTTCCTGAGAATCTGTGACAAGCATGTCCTGGGCAAGGTGGTAAAAAATAAATAATTGTTCTCCTACAAGGTAATAACTTGGCAACTAAGAGATAATGAGAAGCCCTGGCTGTAATTGAGCCTAAGCAGCTATTGCAATGAAATGACTAGGAACCGAGTCTCATTACAAGTGGCTGCATGTTCGGTGCTCCTGAAGCCTCGCTGAGAACACGCACTAACAATGATGTATTTACACTGTTTCATATTCCTGCCGAAGCCATTTAATTCATATAGATGGAAGAGGCCCAAGGGAGGACTTGACCTTGAAGCTTGGCCTGGTAAGTACTCTCCGTCTGAATGAATAAAATGACACCTTTTTCTTCCTGTAAGACTGAGATCCTTTCTGCAGAGAAAAGACAGCAAGATCCAGGCTTGTCAGTGACCTAATTTTATGACAAGTGCTATGGCAGGGAACGAGCTCTCAAGGATGGCAGGCATGCCTTTGGGGCTGTCCAGTCTTACCCTTCCCCAAGTTTGGAGTCAAATGTGACCTTCAGCATCAACAGGGAAAGACTTGCATTTAGCTCTGCCATGCTTATGGGGCACCTGCAAACAAAATTGGAAGACATGGAGCCCTATCTAGTCACTCCATTCTTGTGTTCATGATCCCATGAGGTCGTTCATTGAGACCACCTCTGCCTCTGACCAACCTACTGATTCTACACAACAAGTGACTACTATTATACAAAACAATGTCCTAACAACCATTCCACTTTGCTGCAACTAAAGCTGAGGTGAGAGAGCAGGGCCCACTCCACTGGTGTCACCGGGACCACCAGTCATTTGGCTCCTCCTCTCCCAGAACTTTATTTCCTTCTTATGCATTCTCCAACTGAGAAGTTTTGCTGCGTGGACTTGGTTGTTTTTATTTCTTTAGTTTCTTTTTGTACCAGTTAAGAGTCTAACTGCAGCATTTTCCACCGGACTTCAATGGCGGTCCCATACAGACACTTGGCAGAAATCTAACCTAGATGTTATCAGGGCATATATGATTGTGGCCAGGTCTCATTTCTTTGGTCAAAGCTGATAAAAGGTGTTACTAGGTGTGGACTGTTCCATTTGGAATAGCTCATACCATTAGGAAGTTTAGCCAATATCTGTTACCGGGCAGTTTCTACCCCTTGGTTCTAGTCCTGCATTCTGGAGCAATAGAGGACATTTTGCTTTGTCTTCAGCATTACAGCCTTTCAGATATTTAATAATTCTATCATGGCTCCCCCAAATCTCTTTTCCATAATAAACATACCCAGCTCTTTTTATTGTTCTGCAAAGGACTTGGTTTCCAGGTCTTCCTCAACAACAACAACAACAACAACAACACAAGAACAACTCCTCATCTGGTTATCCTCCTCCAAGTTCACTCCAGAGAAGCTGCTCTAATTTAACTATGTCTCCCATTATTGTTCTTCAAGGCTCATGTTCTGAAGCATTAAAAAATACTCTAGACACACATCAGTAAAGAAAGAGAGGGTGTGTGTACACTCACATTCACTGCATCCAGGGCACCCCAACCACTGGTTTGGGAAGTAGTGTACACACATTAGCCACAATCCTTATCTAGCCTGTATCTAGCTTGTAATTCCTTATGAAATATTGGTGCATGATGTGTTTCTCCCTAAAGCAGCTTTGATCTGAAAAAGAGTGACCTTGCTGAGTTTTAAGCCGGTAATGTGTACACATCCAAAGACCACTAGTTTGCTTGCACCATTCCTATTTCACTTGTGTCTTCCATTAACATTTAGCACATGCTGTTACAATGGCAATATAATTGATGACTGAATAGGCTGCCTTTTAATTCACAGAATATTTCTATTCATCTAAACCTGATCTCTTTTTAAACTCTGTAAAATTTATTTATTGGGCAAATTTCAGCATAAATCATCTTCGCAAGTCTCTTTTGAATGATAACATGACTGCCCTTTAAAGTGCCCTGCTGGTGGGACCTGTCTTTCTTTGGTTTTATTTTTAATTGTGCAAAGATAATCATTCATTTCTGACACTGTGAGTTAAATTACTTATATGACTGCTTGGTTGTAAACAACATGCATGTGTCAAATTCATGACTTTAAGTTCTATGAAACTGGGGTTGTGTGAAATCAAGGCTATTTGTTATGGAATCATAAAGTTAGACCATTGTGGTAAAGCTTGTTAGAGGAATTCACTGACAGCTGCACCAGGACAACATCACACAACCATGATGGGTGAACTGGCATTACATCGACATCACATCAGCATCATTAGATGGGTGCTTTGGATCTGGGTAGTAGATTTTTTAAAGAAGTTCCACCTATCATTTTCTAAAATTTGCCTTTATTATCTTTTCTTCTTTTTTCTATTAAACGTCTCCACACCTCAGATTTTCTCTGCAGATTCTAAATCAGATGCAAAACAGCTAAGAATAGCTGCAGAGAACAATTATGAGAAGAAATGTGAAGGGATGCTGCTCCCAGTTCAAGAATGTGTTTTGGGGCTCGGCGAAGATGCAGCAGCCAGAAGCAGCTGTGCGAGAGGATGTCAACCAACATTCCTTTCCTAAGAAACACAGGCATGCCCCTTTCAATAAAAATTTGCTGTTCAAACAAAATAAAAACAGAGACCTGTGCTGATCCTCAACCCCTACTCATCCACCCTCATGTTAGCGTTCAAAAACCTGTCAGTATAAATTTTCTTTTGTGGAAGAATATCTCATGAGCCTGTGATACAAATGCCTGTATGACCTGGAAAACCCAGAAATAAAAAGCAGAAGATAGCAGAGGGCAGCAGCTGTAAGTAGTACACAACTGTAAGAAGGCGGTCTAAGAGGATGTGTAACATGGTTGTCCTTTTATCTTAGCAAGCATTTTGATGGTGTTGGTGAAGAGAGAAGGATGTACATCCAGTGAAAATGCAACCTGGACATTTCACAGACTCCCATGAAACCTATGCTGGTCCCCTACCTGTATTCCCTAGACCAGTGTCTTCCAACATTGGTTCCCAAAGGTTGTTGGACTACAACTCCCATAATGCCCATAAAGGATGATGGGAGTTGTAGTCCAACAGCATCTGGGGACCCAAGGTTGGAGAACACTCCCTAGACCAAGTCATTGACAGCTGTGTCTGCTGGAGTACCACTTGCTATTCATTAAATGCAGCAGGTTAGCTATCTCTTTGAAAGGAAGATTCTTTGTTAATTTCCCTCACTTTGTCTAGAACATGCTCTGGGCAATAATCAGAAGTCAGAAAAAGCCACAACCTTCTCCAGTGAAATTCTCCATATATTAGTACAATGCTCTGCTGAAGCAGCAAATAAATCTGAAGTATTTGGAGTCCTTTCATTTGATTGTTCCCTTAGCATTCCATCACTTTGGCATCAGACTTTGCTGCCTGTTTACATGTTCCCTCTCCAAGAAACATTCAGCAAGCATCCATAAGGGTGCGGCTATGTCACAGCTCTTCACTACCATCATACAATGTTTCCTGGCCAGCTTTTGACAACCACTCCTCTGTTTTCTGATGACACTCATTGCTTACTATCAAAAGGCTAAGTAGGTCATTTCTGCCAAATCCACCCAACTCCCATTTAACATACACTCATCCCAAAATTGTTCCCAAGGGACAGATGAGGTAAAAAGCTGGTGAAGAGTGTATTGTATGAAAGCCTTCTAATTAAAAGTCATTATGTGAGGTCATAAAGTTCCTGGGGTTATGCACAGGTCTCACTCAGAAATGAATTCATGCTACCAAAGATCTGATTAACTTCTTTGCTGCTTTGGTCTGGTTATAAGACTGACTATGTCATTCCAATATTAAAGGCTTGTTACAACAAGAAAGACAGGCACCTCAGAGACTGAACACATGCTAATGCTCCACTTAGTTGGGATCAGTGCCTCATGATTATAGGGTGGGGGACAGATTGCAGCTTCAAAAATGTGGGGAATATTGTCAGTATATAAATAATAGAGGTGATTTGGTAGCAGCAAAGTAGATATTTTCTCAGGCTATGGTCTGAAGGCACAGGAAATCACCACCATGTCAAAGCTAAGTAGGCCTGGATCTAGTCAGCGGTTGGATGGGTGGCCACCTGGAAACCTTGTGATCATGGATTTGATGACAGAAGAAAGGTGGGATAGAATGGAAGAAAAATAAATAAAATAATAGTGTTGTAAGTGAGTTACTGCATGGAAGAGATGACTGACTAATTTTGTTCCTGGTAGTGAGATATTGTGAGGTTTTGGGTCTGGCTGTCAAGAGGCACTCTAACATGGAGTGGGTGGGCCTTTAATGCTTCTGTCGGCTTCTCATTGGACCACATACTCTATTGCTGCTGTCGTCTGCATCTGTCTCCAGATGCGATTATGTGGTGGATTCCCTATATCCCATCCTCAGGACTCTAATAAGTTCTAGTACAGTTTTTTGATGTTCCAGAATTGGTGTGTGTTCCTTCACAACTATGTTACTCTAACAGCCATTGCCTTTTGGAAAATAAAACCGGTCATGATAGGATCAATAAAATTCTGCAGCTTCATATCTTTCTAAAGAACTGCCTCCATCACCCCTGTCATCTACTGCCTTGCACTGCTTGACTGGGTTGTTTTCAACAAAGGCAAAGCCACAAAACTAAAAGGTTATTTTAGAGTATTTCATTTCCTCTGAGCAAAGAGAAGACGACAATGCGACAGCAGATGCACAGCTCAAAAATGAATATTTCATGATAAACAAGGAACCTTTGTAAACACCAAGTACAGATTTATAATTGATGAAGAATGCATAAGGGACTTTAACATGTTCTGAAACTCTTGACTTCAGAAAAAGCATCCAAAAGTGGCCAGTCCCATTAAGCAGGTGGTCTCCGGTTGGTCTCTAGAGAACGCATCTTCCAACCATACATGCACCAGGCAGCGAGAACCACATGGACTGATGAGAAAAACAAAAATGGAAAACAGACTAATGCTTTGGGTGGGAAACCAATCTTCTCTCGAAATATTCCTTGTACTTTTCAGAATTGTCCTGAATTCCAAATACTGCCAGTGGTAAGAAAAGAGCTCTGACCTCTTAACTGGTAATATATTCCATGGCTAACTTCTTCCAGTGGAGTGTTATAGTTATGTGTAAGGTTGCATAATATTTGGTTTTGTGCACATCATGCCATCCCCTTACCACTTACAGGTACTATAGCAGATACACCCCAACCCCCCTGAGAGATGACAGCTATACACTCATCACAGGCATTAACAACACCAGTGTCACAATATGAGCATTAGAACTACAATAAAGATGATTGTATATTTGAAGCCATGTTAAGAAGA
Organism: Podarcis raffonei; assembly: GCF_027172205.1. Taxonomy (NCBI): domain Eukaryota; kingdom Metazoa; phylum Chordata; class Lepidosauria; order Squamata; family Lacertidae; genus Podarcis; species Podarcis raffonei. Next base: position 73,077,990 of record NC_070604.1, on the reverse strand, counting down.
TAAAAAGAGCCCTGCGGGGTAAGACCAAAACGTCCATATATTACAGCACCTTGTCCTCACAGTGGCCAAACAGAGGGTCATGGGAAGCTCACAAGCCGAACCTGAGCACAACAGTGCTCCCCACAATTGCAGTTCCCAGCAACTGGTATTCACATTGCCTTTGACAGTTGAGGTGGAACATAGCCATCATGGCTAGTAGACCTTGGTAGGCCTCTCCTCCATGAATTAGTCTAATCCTCTTTGGAAGCCATCCAAGTTGGTGGCCATCACTGCCGCCTGTGGGAGTGAGTTCCATCATTTAACTATTGTCTGTCCTAAACCTTCCAACAATCAGCTTCGTTGGATGCCCACAACTCCTATGATTATGAGACAAGGATTAAAGTGTCTCCATGTCTACTTTCTCTACACCATCTGGTTTCTCACGCCTGTTGCTGCTCTCCTTCTCCTGCCTTGATAACAAAAGAGGAAAAGAAGAACAAAAATGCTTGGTTTGTTTCTTTCCTTCAGAAAAAATGGGCACTTCCTACGCTCTTATCATTACAAAATAAGAGCAATGCTCCACGTTCAGACCATTTACGTGAGGAATCTGTTGTTTATTATGGGAACACCAAGTACTACAGCAAGTCCACTATTATCTCTCACTCCCTGTGCACAAACAGCATGAACAAGTGAAAGAGATTAAGGAGAAGCACAAAGGTATTCCCACAGTTATTGACAAATATTCAATACAGAAAGCCTTAGGAACAGAGGAGGAACCCTGCCAGATCAGGTCAAATGGCTCATTTAGTTCAGCTCCCTTTCTCTCAGAGTGGCCAGATGTCCACAAGCAGGACCTGAGCACAACAGCACTCTCCCCACTTGTGATTCTCATCAACTGGCATACAGAGGTGTAAAAGTGATGCAAGTTTGCAATGTAGACGTGTCACTGATTATGAATATGGTTTGCCCATACACCCGGATTTATGCCACTCCTGATAAATCAGTGCTCCAAAAGAGACAATGTACTACATCCTATGTGCTGATTGTCAGTCCTGGGGTCAAGAGAAAGGTGAGAGGGTGTGTTGTTCTTGGAGCTGTAAATTATCATTTGGCATTGCTTGGGGAACATCAGGCAGGTGACAACATGAAGTTGCATTCTGATATGATTAAGGGCTGGAAGGGTGAAGGTTGCCAACCATGTATTTTCTTCCTCAATTCTCAGAAGTAAACAGCTCCTTGATATGAAATTTGACATCCAGTCAGTAAAGTCAGTATGACACAATAGAAGTGGCAGAGAACAACAGAATTATCTGCTCGGTATTGAGAAGATATGTCTCCTTTAATGTAGAAGTATAAGGACCGTTGGCACATCTAGCACAACATTGTCTATGCTGACTTGTAGCAGTCCATCGGGGCTTCAGACTGTGGCACCTCCTAGCTCTACCCAGAGATGCTGGGGATCAAACCTGGGACTTTTTGTATGCAAAACAGGTACTCTTCCATTGAGCCATGACCATTAGTCTAGGAGTCCTAGCTAGACACTCCAGGAAGCAAAAGCAAGAAAGAATCAATTTTGCATGCCCTTTTGATACCAATATGTGCACAGAAATAACTAGTCACCGCAGAAAAACAACTTTAACTGGCATGGTTTCCCACCTCAGAAGACGTCTAGGTGCTGAATTACATTCAAAATCCCCTCTTCTCCCCCCCCCCATGCAGAGATCCTTTCAGAAAAGAAATGAACATTAAGCCATTTGTCATCAACAATGTAGATGTGCCTTCTTTATTTACTTTGAAGAAAGACACCCTAACATGCCTGCCACAGACCTACAAATGATACAGCTTTCAAGCAGTGCTTGAATCACGGAGGGCAGAGGTCGGGCCCCTAATGAAATCCATGTACTTCAACTCGCTTCAATTTGAGTCAAATCAAGACTTCCCTATGTTTTACTTTTTAAAAAAGTAGATAAGGGAACTGTTGCAAAAAAATAAAGGGAGCTGGGGGCTGTCCACATTTTGAGCACTGCTTTCAAAGAAACATTTTTCTCTATTGAGCATAGGGGTGGGCAAATCTATCATTTTTGGTTTCCCACAGTTACCAACTTTTCTAGTCTTTAGTGCTGTTCTCTACATTTCCATATCAATTTGCTTTCTCTTTTTTAAAGTCCTTGTGAAAATTCATCAGCATTTTAAGGGCAAATTTATCCCAATATACACGTTTGTATGCCATTTCTCTTGATGTTTACATTTTTACGAAGCAATTCCACCTCATATTTGTGCACTATTTTCACTAATATATGTATTTTTTTATGTACACTCTATTCCAGTAGATGTTTTTTCACTCATTTCTTGACTGGAGAACTGCACCGCAAAATTCAGAGATATGAAAATTTCAGTAGATGCAGGCATTGTGGTCCACATATGGTTTTAGAATGTATGAATTGGGTAGGTTTCCTTTGAATGTGAATTTAAAGGCAAGGAATTTCTCCCTCATATCTGGCTGAGAGGAACATTAGCTGCTTGGCTGAAAAGTGAACAACTGCTGGATCACTTCCTACAATGGTGCTTTTAGATAATTCTAGACTTCGTGAGGGGGGGTCTCTTTAAATGATAAAGTTTATTTAAAATGTGGCAAGCCAGCTTTGCTCCATCTGGAGCCCCTCCTGTTAATTCTGCTGAGTGGGACCCTAGACCTCTGCCCCAAAATCCTCCCCTGACAGCACCACTAGCTTCCTACCCTGTTCTGTAAGACAGACAGGAGACTGGTCAAATACAACCCATCACCTTTGAAACCTGAGGAAAGAGACTCTAGCAAGCTTCCTCCTCAATGGCCATCTGTTCAATGAGTTAAAGACTCACAGAGAGATACAAAACATTATCCACAGCTCTGCCTTTACAATAACAGGAAAGCATGTTGCATGCACACAGCATCCGCCCTCTATGCTGTTCCCCTTGACCTTTTCTCTTGCATAAGGAGGCTACATACACAGATTGTGCAGGCTGTCATTGCTGTCTAGAGCCTAAATGGAGACGCTCAAGGGAGTTGCCTACCTAAAGGTCTTTTGGGCCAGTTCTCATGCCTGCTTTACAAAGATACTGTGGAAAGCGACTGGGAGAACAGGCCCCCAAGAAAGGCATTTGACAGGGTTGTATTTGGAGATTGGGGTTGCAAGAGTAAAGCTGGCCAGTTTGTTCAGTAAACAGAAGCTAAATGTGGGTGGAATGTCACGTGGTCCCACAAAAAAATGTGGAAAAGATTTGGGATTTAAAAAATGGATGCCACAAGTCTCTGTTGCTGTAGGAAATTGTCCAGTAGCACAACTCCTGTGATAAGCAAGGCCCTGTGCAGTACAGATGAGTTGGAAAACTTTGTTTCACTTGAAAAGAAGCAAACTCTGGTGTTAAACAGTTATATCCGCACCCATGTTTTAGTCTCCATATTTACATCCTACCATCGAATGGCCAGCCTCCTTGAGGAGGTGTCACCAGAAAAGAGCAGTCCTCTTTCCACAAAGCTTCTCTAATTCCCTCAGTGGAATCCAAATGCACACAGCAAGACTGGGATTACATTGGTGTATTAGCCGATGGAAACAAAATCTCCTGACAAGCCGTTTGCTCGACCCTGATTGGAAACTATCTTTAATTAAAACACCACATCAAAATCCTAAACCAATTTCATCCCAGCTCAGCTAAGTGCTTTGTACAAAACATTAACTCTAAAATCTCATTACACATTAGCAACCCCTCTGACAAACATAAATGATAATTTAGCTCTAATGCAGTCTAGAGCAAGCCATTTCTTTTATTAAAAAAAGAAAGAAAAGCACCACATGGTCAACAGCAGTGAGCACTGGCTGGAGCAGAAGAGAAAGGCTTTGTTTCTTTATTTGCTTTCTGCAAGCAATTGGTCGGCTGTTGGTTTGTTGTTGGTTTGTAATGTGTTGTTCAAATTGTGGCGGGTTTCAAACAAAATGCTAAGGCTCTTTTGCTTCTAGATAAGTGTTTGAAATCCCACAAGAAGGTTAAGGCTTTAGGATATTTCAAGCACTAACTTGGGAGAGCGGAGAAGGCCAAGGAAAGGCAAAGCTTGGGGGCTTGTTGTCATGCAGAACTAGAAAGAGGAAAACAGACCCTCCAAGGGTCCCTATTTTCCAGGGACGTCCTTGATTTAGAGAAGCCATCCTGGTTTCTGATTTGATCCTGGAATGTCCCACTTTTCATTAGGATGTCCCTATTTTCATCGGAGAATGTTGGAGTGTATGGGAAAACATTTTCAAGATTAGACCGTGTGTGTGTGTGCTTGGGTCTGTGCCTGTGCTATTTCTTCTGATGCAAAATGTGAGGTTAAAAAATGCCAACAAAAAAATACAATTGACAACAAAAGGGCAAGGGAAGTGAGGAATCAGGGCTGGCTGGGGAATATATTTTCCATCCAATGGCAGCCTTCACTCTAGCCAACTTTCTGAAGGCCACATCTCAGTGATGGATGAGGTCAGGGGCAAAAGCAGAGACAGGTTTAGGGGAGTACAACCTGTTTGTCCACACTGGGTGCTGAGCTGAGAGGATGTCACAGGAGGCACCACAACAATGACTTAGAACAGAAGACAAGAGGCAGGGGCACCAAATTTTGGTGTCGCACAAGGCACCCCCAAAATTTGAAAGACCAAAGTCTGCCACTGGCAAATGCAAGTGGAGCAATGAATCTATTTTTTGCCTTTGTTTAGTAGTCTAGTTTCTATACACACTCACACCGTCTTGCTCTGTCCTCTGTGAACACTGGGACAATGACAATGTCTTGGCCTCTACTTTCTACAGGCTAAAGAACATGCTGCACAGACTTCTGTGCGACTTCCCCACTACTTTTTAAAACTAAAACATAGCTGGTAGAGGCTGTACAATCAGGAGTGGATTAAAAGAAAAATTAAGATAATAAAGCAAAGGAATTTTGAATTTGCAAATAAATCAGGGAAGTTGCTGGCTTTGCAACTTAAAAAGAGAGAGTAGGCAAAGAGTATTTAATGAATTGATAAATGATAGAGTACACATAGATAACCCAAAAGAAATAAGACAGGAGTTTTTGAGGTTTTACACAGATTTGTATAAAAAAGAGAAAGAAGATCTCAAACTAATAGAGAAGTATATAGAGGAAAGTAAATTGAGTAGTATCTTGAGAGAAAGTGCAGAACTAAATATGCCTATCTCAATGATGGAAATATACTAGGCAGTAAGTAAGGGAAAATCTGGGAAAGCCCCATGTCCAGATCGGCTCTTGGTGGGATACTACAAAAAAAATAAATCAGGATGTGTTGGGCCCCCACCTAAAAGACATTATGAATAAAATGTTAGAAGTAGGACAAGTACCAGAAACTTGGTAGGAGGCCTATATCACCTTGATACCTAAACAACATAAGGACATGACAAATCCTAAAAACTTCCACCCGATTTCACAACTAAACTGTGATTATAAATTATTCGCAGCAATATTAGCAAACGGACTCAAAAAAATTATGAGCGATTTAATACATAAGGACCAAGCAGGCTTTCTTCCGGAAGACAGTTAAAAGACAATGTCAGAAATATAATCAACATAATAGAATACTTAGAAATGCATAACAAAAAAGAGGCAGCATTGATGTTTCTAGATGTGGAGGAAGCATTTGACAACGTGTCTTGGCTATTTATGAAAAGAGTTTTGAGGAAAATGGACCAGGGGGAAACCTTTTTAAAGGCCAGAGAAGCAATATACACCACACAATGAGCAAATATTATTGTAAACAATACTATGTGGGCTTTGATGGGTGCAGGGTTATGAAAGGAACCAGACAAGGATGCCCATTGTCTCCATTATTGTTTATTTTTATTTTGGAGGTATTGGCACAAAAAATAAGGAATAATGACAAAATAAGGGGCATAAGAGTGGATCAACAAAATTACAAGTTAAAAGCAAATGCCGATGATGTTCTCTTGACCCTGGAAAACCCACTAGAAAAACACCAATGTGGTTGTCACCAGTGGAAGCTCTGACAAGGAAAAAATTAACACAGAGACAAATTGAAGTACATACAGTGGTACCTTGGGTTAAGAACTTAATTCGTTCCAGACGTCCATTCTTAACCTGAAACTGTTCTTAACCTGAAGCACCACTTTAGCTAATGGGGCCTCCTGCCGCCAGAGCATGATTTCTGTTCTCATCCTGAAGCAAAGTTCTTAACCCAAGGTACTATTTCTGGGTTAGGGGAGTCTGTAACCTGAAGCATCTGTAACCTGAAGCGTCTGTAACCTGAGGTACCAATGTATAGAGACTTGCTAACTGTCACCAGAGAGGACGATAAATTGAAAGAGTATGGAGAGGTAAACAATCACGGGACAGATTGGTTAAGTTACTATAAACTCCCCCCAACTTTTAAGTTAGACAAAAAATATGGATTTGCAGAACAGAGTTCGCAGTTTGAAAAAGTGGTATCAGGATCCAGGGTCAAAATATTATTTTTTAAAAATGTAAAACTTATTACTTGAGTGGGACACAATGGAGGAAATGGTTGAATCTTAAATGATAAATTGGGCTAGTGATGTGGGGCACAATACTGATTTTGCACTATGGGAACAACTGTAGAAAGTAAACATATAGTTTACAGCATGCTACACACTAAGAGAAAACTTTATGAAGTTGCTGCATAGGTGGTATCTGACACCAAATACACTAGCAAAAAAGGGCAATTGCTGGAAATGTAAGACAGCAGAGGGATCCTTTTATCACATGTGGTGATTGTGTAGCTTAATTAAAAACTACTGGGAAATTATCTATAATGAACAAAAAAAATGTTTTATAAATCCTTCTCTAAAAACCTAGAAGCATTGTTGCTGGGGTTAATAACAACAGAAGTGACAAAAAAAGAGTAATTTGTTCCTATATGCTGCACGTATATTACTAGCCCCAAAATGGAAAACAGATAAGGTACTGTCAGGGAACTGACATCGGAGCCAGAGGTGGAGGCAAGGCTCCCAAGCGATGCTGGAGAAGGGCCCAGCAGGGAGAGAGGGAGCTCATCGGCAGGGGAAGGAAATCAGCGTAACACCAGGGATAAAGGGGGGCAGATGGGGGAATCGGCGAGGGGGCTCCAGGACTTCTCACCGGAGACCAGCAGGGAGAGCACGGGTCCTCCGCTACCCACACCCACCCTGCGCAGAAGACTTCCGCGCAGGGAAAGTAGGTGTAGACTTGGCGTCAAAGAACTTCTTTGCTGGAAGAAGTTCAAGAAACGCCCACTGACGGATTCTGCTAGCGACTGAAACAGCCACGAAGTGAAGGGCTGTCCAGCCAGAAAAAGGTTTAACCAGGCAACCTAGCCAGGAGTGGCAGCAACTTACGCACGAGCAACCCCATATAACCATTACAGCAATCCGTCAGTCCCTGACGTTGCTTGTGCACAGCGACAGGCAGGCAGCACCATGAGCCAAACCGGAGGAGCCGGCACCACGGAGCAAGCAGCTGGAGTGCAAAATCTGGTGGAGAGGAACCGAGATTTGGAACAGCATGTGGCTCTCTTGACGGCGCGGCTGGACGAAAGGCGGACTCAGGATGCACAGGTCAGACCCACCCCCATCGCAAGGAAGGTGCCGGGACTGGTACACAAGTTTGGGGGGAAGCCCCAGGACTATAACGCGTTCCGAACGGAAATAGAGTACGCTTTGGAACTGCAGCATAATGACTTTGCTGATGATGGGGAAAGGGTGGCCTATATTGTCGGGCATCTACAGGATGGGGCCCAGGAATGGATCAGGCCCCTAATGGCGACGCAAAATGCTGCCTTGAAGGACCTTAGGAAATTCTATCACGCGATGGATACAATGTATTCCAGTGAAGTGGAGCAAAATGTGACTCGACGGGAATTAATGGGGTGCAAGCAGGGGAGCCAATCAGTTAGAGACTACTGGTCGCGTTTTGTGATGTTGATCCACCGGCTCGGGTGGGATCTGGACTCTGAACCCATTCAAATGTTGTTTGAGGAGGGGTTGACCCCAACTGTGAAGGACGAGCTTTCCCGCGCGAGCCGCCCACAGTCGATGGATCAGCTGACCAAGGCTGTGCTTGCGATTGGAGTAAGACAGGAAGCGCGGGCTCAGGAGAAGCACGAAGGGAGAGGGGAACGTTGCCATGACTACCACATTCCTGAAATGCCGAGGCAGCCTTCCCAGCCGGCTGAGCCAATGGAAATAGATGGCGCGCGCGCGAGGTTTCAAACTCCATTGAAGGTCGCAGGAGGGAGGGAAAGGATTAGAAAACCACCAAGAAGTGTTTCCTCTGCCAATGGCCAGGACATTTTGCCAGGGTCTGCCCTCAAAGAAAGGCCTGGCAAGGGATGGTGGGAGCTGCTGGCTGTGAGGAGGAGGGGGGAAAGGGGCAGGCACAGGGAAACACCAACACTTGGCTGCCAATCAGCGGGCACAGCAGCCAGGCCAGCAACCAATAGAAGTGCCCCAGCCAGACCCCCTCAGGGCAGCTATAGCCATAGAAGTGGTGCTAGAACTCCCGAATGGGCACCCAGTCAAGGTGAAGGGGCTGCTGGATTCAGGCAGCTCCTGCAATTTCTTCAGCAAAGACTTCGCTCTAGAGCACCAACTCCACCTGCTGCCCCTGGATTTTCCCTTGCAAGTGACCACCATCAATGGCAGGGAACTTCTGGGAGGGGAAGTGATGCACCAGACCCCACCAATGAGAATGAGGGTTTCCAGGCACACGGAGACCATTGCCTTTCACATAGCCACACTGGCAGGACCCCCAATAATATTAGGGATGAGCTGGCTGGCACTACATGATCCAATAGTGGCATGGCATCAGTGGACGGTCACCTTTGGGTCAGCTTACTGCTTGGAACACTGTCTGGGGGGGGAACCCAAGGATGACCGTGGCCAGGGTGGCTGGGATGGCTGTGGAGCCAAAAGGCGAGGTGCCACCACAATATGCTGACCTGCAGGAGGTCTTCAGCGAGAAGGAGGCGGATAGACTACCCCCCCCATAGGCCCTTTGACTGCCAAATCAACTTACTCCCAGGGACTCAGCTGCCGGTGGGTAAGCTGTATGCCATGTCGGACCGGGAAATGCAGGAGTTGCGGGAATTTATTGACAAGAACCTGAAAAGAGGTTTCATAAGAGAATCAAAGGCGGTGGGGGGCAGTCCGGTGTTCTTTGTGGACAAAAAGGATACTAATCAGCCCAGGCTCGTTGTGGACTACCGGGGCGTCAACCTGGTGTCAGAACCCGTGACCTTCCCAATGCCCAGGATTGATGACATTTTAACACGGGTGAGGCAGGGGAAAATTTTTACCAAGCTGGACCTCAGGGGAGCGTACAATTTGATTAGGATGAGGGAGGGGGACGAGTGGAAAACCACCATGTTCACCCCCCTGGGGGCCTTTGAGTACTTAGTTATGCCATTTGGATTACAGTCGGGCTCCGCCTGTTTTCAAGCTTTCATGCACCACGTCTTGGGGTTCCTGCTGTACAAGAACTGCGTAGCCTTTTTGGACGACGTCTTAATCTATTCGGACAATGAGAAGCAACATGTCAGAGACGTCAGGGAAGTGCTAAAGAGACTGCAGAAGCACCAGTTGTGGGTCAAGCTGGAAAAATGCCAATTTCACGCCAGAGAAGTCGAGTTTCTGGGGTACAAGTTGTCAGACAAGGGCCTAGCTATGGACCCAAGCAAGGTGCAGGCGGTGCTGGAATGGAAGGCCCCCAAAACCCGGAAGGACGTGCAGAGGTTCCTAGGGTTCAGCAACTTCTACCGGAAGTTTATCAAGAACTTCGCCCACTTGACAGCGCCCATCACAGATTGTCTCAGTAGCAAAAAGAAGTTCGTCTGGACAGAAAGTGCCCAGCAATCCTTTGAAAGACTGAAGAAGGCGTTCGCTTCGGAAGAGCAGCTCCTGCACGTGGATCTGCAGAAGCCAATGAGGCTGGAGACCGACGCGTCAGACCAGGCCATCGGAGCGGTACTGTTGCAGCCAGGGGCCCAGCAGAGCTGGAGGCCGTGCGCCTTTTTCTCAAGGAAGCTGAGCAAGTTGGAGCAAAACTACACGGTGTATGACCGCGAACTGCTTGCAATTTATGCAGCATTTCGACGATGGAGACATCTGCTAATAGGGGCGCAGCACAAGATCCAGGTGTGTACGGATCACAAGAACTTGGAATACTGGAGGACTGCGCGAGTACTCAACCAGAGACAGATTCAATGGGCACAGGAGTTCTCCAAGTTTTTCTTTGAGATCCAGTACGTGCCGGGAGAGGAAAACGTAAGAGCAGATGCTCTCTCCCGGAAGCCGGAGTACATGGAAGGAGAGGGACCGCCGGAAGTCAGACACGTGTTCCCCGAGAACCGATGGGTGTGTGGGGGAGTGTTGGTTGGGAAACGAGAACTGGCCGGGCTTACTAGAAACGACGAATTCGCTCAAACTAAAATCAGGGAACTCCGGGACGGAAGGGAAAACCATGGAGGGTTTGAGGAAAAGGAAGGGCTACTGTACTACAAGGGGGCGCTGTACGTACCGGGGGAGACCTTGAGGGGAAGGGTACTCAAACAACTCCACGACAACCCAACAGCGGGGCACTTTGATCAACACAAAACCATGTTTCTTGTCACCAGGCAGTTCTGGTGGCCAAGGGTAAGGGAATATGTACGGGAATATGTACGGGGGTGTGACCGCTACCAGAGGGCAAAGGGGGAGAGGGCTGCCCCCGCAGGGTTACTGGAACCCTTACCCACGCCGGGAAGACCCTGGGAGGTGGTATCCATAGATTTTATGACAGATTTGCCCAAGTCAAGGGGAAAGACAGCAGTCATGGTAGTTGTCGATCTACTGACAAAAATGTGCCATTTCATAGCTTGCTCACATGTGGTGACGGCAGAGGAAACAGCCAGGTTGTTTGTGGATCACATCTTCAGGCTGCATGGGGCTCCCTCGAGGGTCATCTCAGATCGCGGGAAACAATTTACTTCCCAGTTCTGGAGGAAGCTCATGAGCTTGCTGCAGGTCGAGGTGGGCTTCTCGACGGCGAGACACCTGGAAACCAACGGGCAAGCAGAAAGAGTGAACAGTATACTCCATCAATACCTACGCTGCTACGTCAGCGAGAGACAGAACGATTGGGTAGAGAAACTAGCGCTGGCTGAATTTGCGTACAATAACGCTGAACATGTGTCCACGGGAATGAGCCCGTTCATGGCCAATTATGGGTGTCACCCCAGGGCCTTCCCGGGGAGGGGGGAGGAAGGGTGGAGCATACCTGTGGCAGAGCAGTTTGTGGAAGAAATGGAGGCCTTGCACCAGCAACTTAAGATGAACTTGGAACGGGCCAAGGAAATTTAGAAGAGGCAGGCAGACAAGCACCGTCGGGAAGGGGAGACCATACGGGTGGGAGACCGGGTGTGGTTGTCAACTCAAGGGTTACCATTTAAGGGAGGGTGCAAGAAGTTGCGGCCAAGGCAGCTGGGACCTTTTGAGGTAACACAGCAGGTAAACCCCGTGACATTCAAGCTCAAGTTGCCTGACAGCATGAAGATACACCCGGTGTTCCATAGGTCCCTACTCTCACTGTACAGGGAGGGGCGGGAATTCCCGGGGCGAGAGGGAGAAGTCACCACACACCCGCAGGTAGAGGAGAGGGAACACCACAACCAAGCCACGGAAATACTCGATTCAAGGTGGCGAGGGCGCCAGGTGGAGTACTTGGTAGCTTGGGAGGGAGAACCAGGGCCAGAAAACACGTGGGTTCCCGCGGAGGCTATCAATGATGGGTATCTTGTGGAGGAGTTCCACAGCCTGTTCCCAGATAAACCTAAACCACTAGCGAGATTCTGGGAGGAGCAATTTGGAGCCACAGACGATGAAGAGAATTTTGTGGGTTTTCCTGCCTCCGAAGAGGAGGGAGGAGAGGCGTCAGAGGAAGAGGAATCAGACTGGGAGGCCCACCCCACAGGAAGAGATCGGAGCGGGTGGGAAGTGGGTTTTGAATCCTCTGAGGATGGCGACAGCTCCTTCCGGGGATTCCCCGCATCGTCGGCCGAGGAAAGGGACGAAGTTGGGTCAAAAGGTCGGGCCGGGGGTGGAGGGGGTCCTGGGGGGGAGGTGGATGTCAGGGAACTGACATCGGAGCCAGAGGTGGAGGCAAGGCTCCCAAGCGATGCTGGAGAAGGGCCCAGCAGGGAGAGAGGGAGCTCATCGGCTGGGGAAGGAAATCAGCGTAACACCAGGGATAAAGGGGGGCAGATGGGGGAATCGGCGAGGGGGCTCCAGGACTCCTCACTGGAGACCAGCGGGGAGAGCACGGGTCCTCCGCTACCCACACCCACCCTGCGCAGAAGACTTCCGCACAGGGAAAGTAGGTGTAGACTTGGCGTCAAAGAACTTCTTTGCTGGAAGAAGTTCAAGAAACGCCCACTGACGGATTCTGCTAGCAACTGAAACAGCCACGAAGTGAAGGGCTCTCCAGCCAGAAAAAGGTTTAACCAGGCAACCTAGCCAGGAGTGGCAGCAACTTACGCACGAGCAACCCCATATAACCATTACAGGTACCAACAAAAGAAGAATGTCATATTAAATGGTTAGAATATGCAGAGTTAGCAGGGATGACCACTAGAATAAAAAATCAAAATGCTGAAAAATATAAAGAGGACTGGTTATATATATATATATTTATTGAATATATGAAAAAGTATTATAAACAAACAATTAACCTAGCAAGATGGTAAGATTTTGAGCAGTGTAAGAAAAAACTAAAGTGTATATAAGAAGTTGTGACAGACTGGGTGAATGAAGAAAACACGAGAAAAAGAGACAAAAGGAACCATGGAAAGAGAGGATGGGAAGACGGCGGAGAAATGATTTCTGGTTTTCTGTTTATTTTTTATATCCTAAAATTGTTATTTAATTTCTATTTCAGAGGGGAGTTTTGTGTGTCGTTTGCATTGTTTCCGTTCATTTCTTTGATATGGAATTGTATCAGAAACTCAAATAAATAAATAAAAAGGAGTGGAGGAAAGGCGATTGTTGGCAAAAAGTTGTGCCTTTCCTCCATTCGCAGACATACAGCCCCCGTTAGCTGCTCTTTGTTTTTAAAGAGTGTTGTTGAAATGACACAGATCTCTGTGTTGTGTGCGGTTTGGCCCTCAGGCCTGTACCTACTTTCCAGTGATCAAAGGTCTAAGTGTGTTATCAGTCATAAACCAGACCAGTTGAAAAGAATAACGTTGTTTTCTCAGTCTTCAAAGCATGAACATTACAAAATCACATGGGATGGCTTGCTTGCAAGAACAATGGTTACAAATTGAAAGGGATGGATTAATATGCTAAATAAACCTCTTATAAATGAAAGTTAATCTTAAACGCATCAAGCAAGTGAAAGGTATAATAAGATTACAATAGGAAAATAAACTTAACGTGGAGAGATGATTCCTAGCTTTTCTTTTTTTATAAAAAAACCACCAACCTCAATTAATTGTTCTTAAAATGTTTCGAAGATTACGTTAGCAGTTAAGAAATAGGAAGCTGAGTTTAAAACAGAAAAGATTTATAATTTAAAACAAGAGATCAAGACTAGTTTTAGCTTGGTCAAGGCTAGTCATACGTTACCAAAGAACAGCTATGTTCTTGCTTCCATTGAAGTTTCTTCTCAGAAGTCCCAGAGTAACTAACAGAAGTCAGTCGCTGCTTTTCCCTTCTATTGAATGGGCCCAGCTTCTCCTCCCTCCATCTCATTTCTCTTGTCTTTCCCCATGCCTACCTTTTAACATTAAAAAAATTCATGTTTGATCAATCACCCGCCAGATATTGATCTTGATCCTAGAGAGGATTTGGTATATCTGACACGAACATGATGTATATGCTTCTATAGTGAAGCAGCTCCTATTACATATATTTGAATGCACCCTAATTGAATATAGTCCCAACCACACTTCTCAGATGGCAAAACCATACAAACTAAGGATAGCAATTGAGTAGCTAGTTATATCTCACCAAAAAAGAGAGATGAAATATACCACCAAAATCAGGGGGGAGGGTGGGACTTGCATAAAATTTGTATGTGCTAGTTTATACCTATATAAACTATATAGGTATCTCAGCGGAATGGGGAAGAATAATATCCGATGACCAGCATGCCTGTAGATTGCCTTGCAAGATTGTTTTCTTTAAAAGGCAAGGAATATAAACCATGAATGCATGAATAAAATGTGGGGAGGCAAGGGAAATTGGTTTATGGCGAACATTAGCAAAGGAAGTTGGTATGTCTTTAAGGCTACAATCCTGGGATTATGTGGCATTGAAATCAGTGGGACTGAGTGGGCATATATAGGAAAGATTGTACTTTTAGTAGTTTATGTGCAGTGTTGTGGTACAGTAGTTGCAGGAGAAGAGAAGAGAAGAGAAGAGAAGAGTATTATAAAGACAGTCTTGTGCCACTGAATAAGAGAAGTGCATGGAGCTTAGGAACTTGGGTTAAGCACTTTATTTGCTGATATTTGATCTTATTGTCTACTATAATATTCTAATGAATTATTGAATATTGTTATCTGAAAGTTATGTTTTTATCACAAACTTTTTGTACTGAATCAGTAATATAGAAAGGGGGCATACAAATTAATATGAAATCAAACCAGATATTTGGAGCTGAAGTTCCATGGCTATCAACTGCAGTGCATTTATATGGAACAGATACACTCAGGTTTGTATTGTAACACTGCTTCCTATTACACAGATCAAGTAATGCTGGAGAGGGCAATCTGCTCCACTGAAGTCATATTAAACAAAGTAAGGGTGGTTTTTAAGGCACATCTGAGAGGCTGCAGTGATAGCGGGCTTAATGTTGTTTGCTCTCTCCATTTATTGTAAAAGAGACTGACTAAATATCCTCTGTTCGATTAACAACAACACTCTCAATCTCACTCCAGTCTAAAATGACCTTTGTAAAACTATACCAGTGGTCTGAATTCTAATTACACCAGAATTGATTTCCCTCCCTTCCCTCCCCTGGGTACAAATGGGAGAACATACACTTAACTTTATAGACCAAAATAACAATTATGTATTATTACATATACATAGATTATGTAGTCAATGTGTTTATGGAACCAAAAAAGGATTATTATTATTATTTTTAGAGGGGTGAATTATCAAATTCAATCATCACTAGATTTTCACACCTAGATTTGGTTTTGATTTGTCAGCCAATGTTTGGCAGCTTTAATATTCCAAGAATATTATGTGAGCTCTGCCTTTCCAATAGAGCTTTGTTACCTAAACAGGGTTGCCATCTTTTTAAAAGGTCACACATTCCATTCAATGGGTGTTGAGTCTGAATACACAAATAGTTTAGCTCGTATGGTTACTGACATGTACCGTTCAACAAGAGGTACAGTGTATGTACCTCTGTACACAATAGTTGAGCAGTATAAACCAACAAGTGTACGCTCTTTCACACGAACACTTATGTGTAGAGGTAGTTTGTACCTGCGTTCAGTGTAACATGTGAACAAACTTAGAAATTATGCTCCCTGGGTAGGGCCTTGGAAGTAGGCCCTCTGAATCCAGAGGCAGAGCTCAGAGCATGTCTAGAAGTGAAAATATTAGGACTGGTTCTGCCCTCAGGCAAAGCGAAGGAGCTGCCTCAGATAGCTGATTTTGTGAATCTTATTTATTTGCAGAATGTGCATCTTACTTTGGGGGGGGGGCAAATCTCCCAACTTGGTTTACTACAATCAAGAGAGTCCCTGCCCTCAGGCTTACATCTTAAAAAGGCACAACACAAAAGGGCAATGGATTGGGGAGGAAGGAGGAAACACATAATTCAGAGCAAGCAGCGTCCTCTCCCCCTTCAGGCAAGGATCATGGCCCACAAAGAGTATTCTCATTCTACTAAATTAGACAGAGAATCTAGGCTCTTTCCAGTGACCAAATATTAAATTTAGTAGATTGGAACCTGAGTGGGAAATAGTGATGAAAGCTAAGTCTAGGGATACAATTTAAGCAACAGTAATTTGCAAGGATTAATAGTGCAGATTCAGACACATGTACTCAAAAATAAGCCCCACTGAGCTCAGTGGGTCTTACTCCCTAATAAGTGTGATTAGGCTTGTATTTTCAGTGTGCTAAGGTAGTTTAGGTTAGAAGTTAGTGCAAAACAACAGACTAGCAGGGTTTGCTATCTCACCTTACAGCTCAGTAACTCATCTGCATTCGTTCTGTTTATTCAAACATACCAGCTGCCTGAGGAGCCCTTTGAATTTAAATCATAGGCACGCAGGGCTAAAAGGAATTTGGAAATAATACAGGCAAGAGTTGCCCGACACAAAATGACAATGCACTGGCAGAGTCATTGTGACAAAGTATAACATTTCTCTCATTAGACAGCAGGGGGGTCCCAGATAAAGAAGGCGACAGTTAACACACTGAACCATACTAGCTACTAAGTCCCCAAACGCTATGCAGATGCTATTGGGTTTTTTAAAAAACGTACCCTGTTTTCCTCTCCATAAAGAAGTTTTCTGAAGCAGCTTACAAATATAAAAGCAAACATCAGAAATTCCTCTGGGGAATGTGAGACAGCAATATAGGAGCAGATGCTTGGGAAGTAGGATGGTGCTTAGAAGCCTTGCTTCAGAGCTCCCTGGGTAAGAACAGACGGCCCATGTTCAGCTGCTGAAATATCAAGGCAAAGCTGGGAAAGATTCATGCTGGAAACCCAGAGGGGCTTCTGCCAGTCAGTGCAGGTGTTGAGCTAGATGGAGCAAAGTTCTAAGGCAGCTTCCTATGTGGTGGTGAGATGGAAGAAAAGGGCAGCTAAATCAAAAGAGTTTCAGATGATTTATTGGCAAAATATATCCCTTCTCCAGAATTCCATCTGCAGGTCAGATTATGGAAACCCTATGCTTGAATACAGAAGAACCAATAGCACATGAGTGTCATGGCAATCCTGGTGTGTGGCAGTCTGAACACTTCAGATAATGGAGGACTTTCAGTGAATTCACTCCTTTCTTTCAAAATAACCAGTTCCCACAATCATTTGAAGCAGGCATGTCCAAAGTCCATCTTGGGGGTCCAATCCAGCCTGCTAGTCGGCTAAATCCGGCCCCTGTGGCAGTTTATTTCCTGGGGTAAAATCCTCAACAACTTCAATCCTAAGAAAAGGTTAACAACTTTGGCTGGCCCTTTGGCTGGCCCTCACAGCCCTTCACTTCAGTAAATCTGGCCCTCTTTGAAAAAAGTTTGGACACCACTATGAAGCAGTGAAGCTAAGCAGCTCTGGTCCTGTATGTTGCCTGGATTACAGCCCTCCTAAAAACCAAACGTAGGCCAATCTGAGCCCCACAGAGGAAGAGCTGAGGATGTGAAATACATCAAAGAAGAATGATTCTTTTGCCTAGACACCAAATTTGGGTTGGTGTTGGGAAGCAGCCTTTCAAATAAAATTTAGGGAACAGATGGATCTGAACTGGCACAATATCTAAATCAAATCTAAATTTTGAATTCGGAACTTCAGAATCTGAACTTCTGCACCCCAAAATGTCAAATTCTAAAGCAGAATTATTTTCCCCCTCCAATTTTTTTTCAGTCCTAGCAATTGCTTTCCTCTTGCTCTGGAGCCCTGCAGGACTCCATCTCATTACTAGACATACATGGATGCTAGTGGAGATAGGAAGGCAACAGGAAATGAAGTGTGAATGGACAGCAGATACACAAGACTAAATCACACCTGGACTTAGCAGCCTCTTTGATTTCCCATGGACTCAGAGACGTAAATGGGAATGAACTGGCTGAAATTCAACCATCACAAAATAATAGAAGTTGACAGGTAGGGGAATTGCTTGAAAGAATGAGCAATGGGCATACATAAGATAATGCCTAAATCTTGCCAGCATTTTGTTTAAGTAGTCAAGAGGTCCAGTGTCTATCAGTGAAGGTGCTCCATATAATGCATAATGTAATACAAGTCTAACTATGCCATCCAATAATCTTTGTCAGAGTAATTTGCTGTCTGAAAGCAGTTAATTCATATAGCAATGGTTACAGGTGATGAATATTTGGACATGGCCGCATATTGACTCACTGCTCTACTAATTCAGTCTGAAGATGATACCTAGGAAGCAAAATCTAACTGGAGCTTGGCGAGGGTCTCTTCAGATGTACCAAACATCACCATAGTTGACAAATGTGATTTTTTGATGAAATTTCCCACTTAGAATCATACAATTGTAGAGTTGGAAGGGACCCTGAGGATCATGTAGTCCAATCCGCTGCAATGCAGGAAGATGCCGTTGTCTCAGACAGGGATCAAACCTGCAACCTTAGCATTATCATCACCATGCTATAACCAACTAGCAATTGCTTGCTTTTTTGCCAGAACAACAGACAAACCACAGGATTCAATCTGGGAGAGCATTTCTGGTGAAGCATCCTAATTCTACACTGACGTCATTTTAATATAATCCAGCCTACCCCAAGCTGGTGCTCTCCAGTCGTTTCAGATTACAACTTACATCAGCCCCAGCCAATTGAACTAGAAAGCTGAACTAGAACACTAGCAGGGTCCATGCCTGGATCATTTAAATTCCATGCCAGAAATATGATGAAAGATAGAATCTCCCAGACTCTTCACGGGCTTTTCATTTGATGTGGTGGCCCAGAGTGGAATTGTTCCATTTAGACCTCTCAGAATGTTTTGTGAAATAGCCTAATTATCTTCCCCAAACAAACAAAAAGCTATTGCACTCTAGGAGCACCATCATCATCATTTTATTTTATGCCGCCTTTCCACAGTTAAAAACAATGCTCAAGGCGGCTTGCAACATGACAAGATTTACATAATTACAAAAGTCATAAACAATAAATGAACCACATCAAAAAAAATACACAACCAAATGGAACACAATTTCGACATAAATCAAAATCTAAAACGAAGGATAAAGCATTAATATCACAGTTTAAAATGACATAGGTAAAAAAAACCAGTGTTTTTTTAAAACAACAACAAACGGAGCCCTCTCTGCCCAGCAGCAGCAGTGGCAGGAGTCCTTTATGGAGCCTCTCAGGCCCCGCCCTAGGCCAGGTGGTGAGTGGCAGGAAGGGGGCCCTCAGGATACTATAGTAACTCCTAAATATAGATTCAGGTAGGTAGCCGTGTCGGTCTGACACAGTCAGGGAGGGGGAAATGTATCTGAATAAGTGTGCATGCACATGAAAGCTTATACCCAGAACAAACTAGTTGGTCTCTAAGGTGCTACTGGACAATTTTTTTAATTTATTCCTAAATATAGATGGACATTCCCATCCACATCTAAAGAGGCATCCAGCCAATTCAATGGACTCCAGATGATGAGCATCTCCAATTACACATCTGTACGAGCATCTGCATCAGCTATACACACAAAACCCGGCTTCTACATGATCTACCTTGTGGTTTTGGGTGCCGTTCTTTCTCTTTTCAATCATAAAAGTGAATTTTCTACTATTATTTCTCCTAGTACCTAAAAATACTTTTAGATTTACAACTGTGCAGACAATGTATCTTAATGTTCAGGAGGATATTGAGGTCTAAAGAAAATAATAGTATATAGATTGGACACAATAATCAATTGCTCACCAGACACCAGAAAGAAAATAATAGCATAAATTTATTATTCAAATAAATCATTCTTCTAGAATTACTTCAGGAAAAACATGTATCCCACTTTTTTACGTTTTATTAGTACATTCCAGTCAGAAGCCGTCTAAGGAGGAGAAAATAATTCATTAAACAATCAAGGAGACATTTGTAAGTCAAGGACTTATTATTATCCAGACTCGAGGAAACATACAAGTCTTCAAAAATATATTACGTTTTTATCTATTCCAGTTAAGTTGTTTTACATAAGAGAGAGGATTTTAATCCGACTGATCTATCTCTGTAGCAGCTCAAGGGGAAAGCAATTCAGATTCACTATAATCTGAGTAATAGGTTCAATGCTAGCTTCCTCTTATCATAGGGAAAGGAGCCGTTTTCATTTCACAGTTTATGGTGCCTTCCCTATAGTTAGCTTCTCCCTGATGGCCAGACATAACAGAAGTTCTATTAGTGAAGTCTTTTGCACTTGTGGCTTACGCTAGAGTGGAGCCACCACCCGTGCTTAGCTGAAGTGTGAACACCGCCTCTTGGGGAATAATAGACACTAAATCCTTCATAATTAGATCTCATTGAGGAGGTGAAAATGAAACACTTGCTATTTGGCTCACTGAATTCTCCCCCAAATCTGGCACATTTGACTCTCCCAAACTAGAGAGATGGACAAAAGGGTCTTCTTCTTGGTCCTTCTTTCAATACACACGTTTATTTATATCCCAGCTTTCCTCCGTGGTGCTTAAGGTGGCATACTTGGTTCCCTTCCTCCACATGGTGTCCTCGCAACCATGGTAGGTTAGGTTGAAGAGACGGTGATTGGCCCAAGGTCACTCAAAGAACGTCCTTCATGGTCTCCCAGGTCCTAGCCCAACACTAACCACTGCTCCACACTGACTCTCAGTTAATACATAAATAGCTTCCAGCACAACACATCTAAGCTATGTGGGGAATGAATGTCATGTTTGACCTAAGTACAGGGATGACTCAAGGTCTTTTGCCTCCTGATGAATGACCTAGGCCATTCCACGCAAGACAGCCCCCACTACCTATTTCAATTGTTTCGCCTCCTGCTGCATCTTGCTGTAGCCAACCTCAAGTCTTTCTGGAGGGTCCCTGATTCTGGCATGCATGTGCAGGATTAGTGGAGAGAATCAAGTCAGCAATCCCCCCTGTGCAATCAGGGTTCTCCCCATCTAGCCTACAAGCTGCCCTATCAAAATGCAGCCTGATTGCATGGAGAGATCAATGTTTACATATTCATGTGAACATTCTTCTCTCAAGAAAACGATTTGAATGAACAAATCGTGCAGGATGCATTTTGAGAAAAGTAGTGATTTATGCTTCTCAGCTCCTGGACACTGAAATGAAGAGAAGGAACCCACAGAGAGTCAACATAGGGCTTATGCACACTAAACTTTTCCCCATGTTTCCAGGATTGCCATAAAGAGTGGGTTTTTGTGAGGAAAGCTCCAGAATGTTCAGACATGGAGCTTTAAGGCATGGACCATGCCTGCAAAGCATGGAGGAATGCTAAGTGTGGATAGTGGCTGGGAGGAGCGCAGAGAGAAGAAACGCCAAGGTGCATCTGCAGCAGCACAACTGGGCGTCTGCATCTGCCACAGCTGCAACAAAACATGTTTCTCCCGCATCAGTCTCTACAGCCACAGCAGGTGCTGCAACCGTCCAACAGCTTGACCTCACCCCCAAAGGCACACTCCTCCATTGTCTCCTGAGACAGCCAGATGCCAACAACAGTGGCTGGAGTGTTGGCATGATAACCAGAGAGAGAGATGGATTAAAATTCTCATTCTCAGTCATAAAATGCATTGCAGGACCTTCAGCTAGACACTCGGTTTCAGCCTAACTGGCCCTCCCTGCAGGGTTGTCGTATAAGGATAAAGGGGGAAGCTCTGTGCTTTTCTGAGTTACCTGGAAGGTAAAACGGAATATGGATAATTGAGATTGCACTGGAAATCAATCTGCAACAAAATAGACCTCAATTAATAGGAACTTTTAATGGTTTGTGTAAATTCTCATGTTTATTGTGGACAAGAACAGAAACCCAAAACAGTCAGGAGCAGTAGGAACATCTAGGTGCTCTTGGTCTGTGGAAAAGGGACTCCAGTATTGCCATCTCACCTCTTCCAGGTTGAAACACAGGTGTGGGAGAACATCAAGGTCTGGAACATCGGCCCTGCTTGGTGTCTTGTTGATGGCTTAATAATGGGTTATATTCTCCTTCTTGGCTGCTACTGAATGGAATGTGCTAATAAAACATTATAAAAAAGCAGGATGAATGTATTTCCCAAGGTAATTGTTTAGTCTTATTTTCTTGCTGGTATCTGGTGAGCAATGGATTATTGTGCCCTTATCTTAGTTTGGCTGAGTTACAGCTACTTTCTGGGAACTTATCCGGAAGGTTGCTGCTGGCCTTGGAACGAAGCAACACATCAGCATCAACCACAGCAGGAGAAACATCTGCTCTTGAGTGAAGGTATTGTCCTCTCAACGCCTCCACATACAACCATTCCTGTGAGAACAGTGTTCAGTGGCTAAGAGCATCAAGGCTTGTAGAATCTGCTCTGCCCACTCTGGAGGTGTTTTCATGCTGAGAGAAGCAGCACCATCAACTGGGCCAATGCCAGAAGGTAGACCCACCCTGTCCCCATGAATGATGTAGTCAACTATAGGGCCTGGATTTCCGGGTTGGGGTAGTTTACAATTACTGGGCCAACATGGCTCCAAAAAGACGTAGCACCCAGTGGAGAGGTGCAGTAGTTGGCTAATCCCTCATTCAGCAAGAGGGACACTCACTGTTGCTTTGCCTATGTCAGTAGACATGCATGTGTCCTCAGGTATAGAAAAATCAATAGTAAGAGTCCTTACTGATCTCATTATACTCGCTCCATTTAGGTGAGCGACTCAAAATGAGTAAACCGAACACTTTTATTGGACTAATTTCCATTCAGGACCAAAATATGCACACTTGCAAGCGGCAGAGAACTCATCTCCAGGCAGAATGAGGAAAAAGCTAATTCTCAACTGCGTACAGAGTAATGGTGCTAATGCTAATACCTTTTAGTCATTTCCGGTAGATGGTGTCCCAATTACAAAACTTTTAGCACATCAAATTGTTGTTTACAATATATTAACCAGCAGGGGGGTTACGGGCTTATGTAATGACCCAAGAAACTATTTGCAGCATAGCGTTTAGCCAAGGTAATCCATGTGATCAGTGAGCCTCCGTGTATCTGAAGGAAGCAGAAGCAGAGTGGCAAGGGAGCTGTGAAAGGAGAGATTGCATTGCCAGGAATAGATTTCAGGCCTGACCCTTGAGATTCCTTGGGCCTCAGTAAAGCAGGCACTCTCTCCTTTAGTCATCTGTAGTTTCACAGCTTCCAAACGGGGATCAAGGTTGTGTCTGTCATCTTCCTTTACCAACTGGCACCCTCCAGATGTTTTGGATTATAACAGCTGTGTTGACTGGGAGTTGTAGTCCATCAGGTTGGCAGAGGCTGTGGGTCATCCAGACTTTGTTTTGTGCTGCATTTCTAGGCACTGGCCTGCGTTTTCTCCCATTTGCTCTGATTCAGCAGTAAAATGGGGGTTTTCCCAGGGAAAGTGCCAGGACACGAAAACAACTGTTTGGACACAGAGCTTTAAAGCGCAGACCTGTGCCTCAAAAGCATGGCACGAAAGGAAGTCTAGATGAGCCCTGTAATTCAGAATGCTTGTAACAATGGCTTGAGAGCAAGAATCCTGCCCTCAGTAACTCCTACCAACTATAAATTTACTTAGTCATGAGTATACTCGGTTTTAAAAACAGCTGCCCTAACTCTCAGTTCATTTCTAAAAGTGTGTTTGCATAGATAAACATCTGACAGGGCCAGACGGCAATAGCCACCCTTTGCTGTCCTTAAATCTCGAAATCAGCCCCTCAGTTTGCAGGTTCCACATAAATTACCTCAAACAATATGGAGACGTAATGTATCAGTGTTTTAGAATTTAGCGAGAATTTGGTTTATAAAGATAGTTTAAAGCACCACTAAGAAGTTAAATGCCAACCTCATTTCCAAAGAGCCAGTTTTATCATCCTGTCACCCATGCCATGGCCCTGCCAAGCACATCCCTTGTCAACTGTCCAGACCTTGGCAAGAGTACGTTTCTGAACAACTGCAGCAGCATCACAAGGTATGTCCTTAAAAGGGGGTGTGTGCAAATTATCATGTCCTTACTAATGTGTAGTAACACATCTTGATCCTACAAATAACATGTGGAACCCCACATGCAGAAGTAGAAAGGAAAAGCCCCTCAGTACACATGGTCAATAGAAGGATCAGGAGCACAGCTGACCACTGTCCCCTCAGGGGGGTCCTCAGTCCTCTTCATATTAAGGCTATATAAGAGTTATAATTTCCTGAGAAATTCTAATTTCCTGTAGCAAAATGCACTTTGATGAACAGAATCCAAAGCTGAGGGAGTTTTTCATTCAAATGTGTTCTTTGATGAAAAGACCCAGCAGAGACCAAATAAAAAGACAAGAGGCCAGCGAAAGGGGTGTGTGTGTGTCTATTTTGCTTTTGAATGTTTGTTGACTTTTATACATGAAACACTTATCTTATTAGTATGTTTGGCATTACACAGCAGAAAGCAGTGCTTTTTCCACAAAGGTCTTTGTAATGAGGGGCTCTAAAAAGACTTTCAGCAGTGCGGCAAGTTCCCTCAGAGGCTTGGCAAGAATCTGAGGTGCGCAGGTCACCATTTCTAGAAGCAGAAGACATCTGGTTTATTGGAAGTGACACCCAGATCACAGTTAAGAAAGCCACTTAGGAGGATTAGTCGCTGCTCATTTGTGCCTTTTGGATCTTTTCTCATTCAGAAGTTGTGTTAATAATCATCCTCTTTGCAACCTAAAGGAAGGGAAGCACTGGGGAATGGGATTTGCAAAAAATGCAGGGCAAAGGAAAGGGTGTACGATAAGCCTGCAAAATGTGTGATCTACCAGGCAGGCATGGAAACTTAACAGGCTTGACAAACTTCCCACCTTCGCTGGCCTGCCTGTGTGAGAAAAGATGTCTCAGGCTATGATTTGTATCTGGTGGGCTGCGTCAGGCTTCATGGCATACAAGTTTTGCAGGCCTGAGGTAGAAAACAAAAGTTGTAGGACAAGGAATGTGTAGTGAAGAGGCCCTATCTTAGCCCCATACTCTGCCTTTTATGTTGGTTACACAAAATGGTGCCAAGAAAGAAAATAGCTATTCCTTATGAATAGGAAGAAGGCAGATGGCTCCATTCCAGGAAGCTTGGATGACCAGGAACACATTTGAAAAGTAATAGGGCTTTCATTGTATATGGGCCAAAGCACTAAATTTCTGGCTTTCCTCAGATCTTTTGTACTTGTTCCCAGGAAACAGAAAATACGGGCAAGGACATAGCTAAGTGGTAGAGCTCTTTGTGGCATGTATCCAGAGATATACTAGTGGAAGACGTGCCGACGGTATCGCTGTTCCAAGAACTGCTGCACAATAATTAGCAGAAGTAATTGTACAACACAAGACTCTTATGCTAATTTGTGGCAAGGGCTCTCATGCATAGAAGAGGCTTTCTGTCCATGGAAGGACTCCTGAAGACTTAAACTTAATTCAGGGGTTGCTGACACTGGAAGGCTAGTAGGCTCATTTGGAATTTTGAGCAGGTGCTAAGGGTGCCAATCACAAAATGGCAGCCATGGGCAGTGTAGGATAACAGAAAATGGCTGCTAGAGCTAGAAGAGAGGAGAGAGAAATGGTTTAGGCACACCCCCTCCAATCAGCTGCCCCATAAATGGTCAGGGAGGAGGGAGCCACCACCATTAGTCACTGCCACATTTTGTGCCTCTGATCTATTCAGAACATAGAATCAAAGAATCTAGGAGTTGGAAAGGACCTTGGGCGGTGGGGGGAATCCCAACTAAAGCATCCATGATAGAAAACCTCTGCTAAAAAACCTCCAAGGAAGGAGAGACCACTACTTCTTGTGGGAATCTGTTCCACTGCCGAACAGCTCTTACTCTCAGAAATGTTTTCCCCTGAAAGTTTAGTCGGAATCTCCTTTCTTGTAACTTGAAGCCATTGCCTCGAGTCCGACCCTCCAGAGCAGGAGAAAAGATGGGAGGGTGCACGTCCAACCCTGACATCCATTTGTGTGCATGTTTAAGTGTACATATTTGATGCCAAACAGTTTGAGCTAGTGTGGACCAACTGAGCAGGAAAGAGAAGGCTCTTGTGCTTTGTAGATTTCTGAAGTGATATTACCGAGACCATTTGTGAGTGCCACAGAGGGTATTGACCAGCATGCTGGTGCCTGTGTTTTTTCGAGAACCCTTCCTCAATACATCTAAGATCCTAGGTTCAATATGTGGCACCTCTCCTCAAAACTAGGGGCAGACAAACCTATTTCTGCTCCATGGCACTTTTACATGTTTCTCCTGTAATTCTGTTCTATTTCTGCACTGATCTTTTTTTTTTAAAAAAAAAATGATCTCAAAATATATATTTAAATGCTTTCCCCCTTCCAAACGTGTAATTTGTACACTGTTACCTTAACCTACTGAGTATTACATCAAAATATTTGGAGATATGTGAATACTGGGGTAGTTAAGTTCTACTTCTCATATTGCAGGAATTTTAGATCAGAAAAAAAAACCATATAGAAATTCACAATGATCATATACACAACAATCATATTCCTCAAACTATCCCTAGAGATATAAATGTTCAGGATTCTCTGTAGCTGCTTGTCCACATAGAAACTACTGTACTGTTTTGACCATGTTGAGCATTGGCCTTTATAAGCAGCATTCTTTAATTATGATAATGGACTAAGTCAGGATAATAGTTGCCAGGCACAAATAATCATACTTATGAATAAAATAGTTTGTTCTAATGCTGCATTTTGATAGGACAATGTTTTGCTCCAGCCTGGTAACATTTTTAAAATGTCATACTGGATTTGAACAAGTAATCACATTGTTAATGTAAAATATAACTGAATTGGAATGAAGCAGAGTAATTCTGACTGGTGCAACAGATTTTTCTTTTTCTTTTTTCGCTGCTATGATGATACACCAGCTTTCAGCTCAAAGTTCAAACTCTCCTCAAACAGGGGAGTATTTATTTTAACAGATCAGCTTGACCCAAGAGATGTTGCACATACAAATATAATATGATAAACTAATTTCCCCTTTACAACCCAATTCCATGCCTCCCATTTGCATCACATGGAATTTCTTTTTGTCTGTTTCTGTACCTTTTACATACCATAGGAGAACTATGCGAGTTGTTACAGGGTTGCTTTTCTCTGTCAAAGATAGCTAGATCTACAATACTCAATTTTTATTAACATTAGCACCTGAAATTTATTGTTAGGGAGTTCCAGCGTGATCTACTATTAACAACATACACACAGTTGCTCACAAGGGTTATGTTTTTGCCATGAAAATCATTGACTCCTTTTGACAAGCATTGTTATTTTGCTGCTTGACTATGATTGCTGGGCAGGGAGAATAAACACATTAGCTGTTGTGCCTGTCACTCACTTAGCACAGGGGACTCCTCACATCTAGCAGCAAAGGTTGATATTTGTCGTCCAATCTAATTTGCCTGGCCTGCTGGCTCTGATCAGTTCAGGCAATCCTCTTAGCTCTTCCCCCAATTTTTCTCTGCAAGCTACCCAGCCAAAAAAAAAAAAGAGAGAGATTGTGCCCTGGAGGCTGCTTCTCATCTCTCCATCTGCACCTTCATAAAGCCCTGCGAAAAAAGCACTTGGCCTTTGAATCACAAAGCCAAGAACAGGACCACAAATGGGACTGTGCACACATAAAGTACTGTATGTGAAATAGACTGAATCCCAACATGTATTCAATTTGGATGTGGGAATTTCTGGTTCATGTATTTCCATCAAGAGCACAGGTTCCCACCTTTTTTATATTATAGGTGGGGGTGGCATTTTTTTAAAATAAAAAAAGATCACAAGTCTAAGGGTAGGGAGTAGTCAATTAACATTTTGAACAGTCCCAAGAATTTTTAAGCTGGACATTTAAAATGTTCAGAAACTAGGCACTAAATCTGCCACATAGCGAAGATGCCGCTATGTTAAAGCAAAGCAAACCCTTCAAAACCTGAATTTCTTTTCTTTTTCAAAATTGTAACTCCAAACATATCAGCATAGATCTCAAGGCAGGAAGTTTAGAATATTTTTTAAAAATAATTCAGAAAAGAATGTTTCCTTTCCTTTTCCCTTTTCCCCTTCCTACTAGCTCCTTGCCACATTGCTTAAAGCAACAGAAATCCTTTGGACAGGGTTGTCTTTTTTACAGCCTTTTCCTTTTCTATTTCTGCCAATGCACTTTCCCACTTGTGGTCATTTGTGTTTTTCATTCTAAATCTATTTAAGTTTTCAGTTAACTTTGGCTTTTTTTATTAACAGCCCAATCCTTTACCCTTCTCATGCTGAGTAAAAATTACACTGTGCATTGAACACTTTGCTTAGTATCCGGGCGGATGACATATACTTGCCAGTTGGGTCTTCATCCTCCAAGTACTTCAACTGGCCTCAGAAGTTGGGGAGAAATCTGGGATGACCAAGCTGTTATTTATTTAGTTTTAAGACTAAGAAAGCTAATCTATGACTAGGCAACACATTCTGTGATGCTTTCAAATTGCAAAGGTTCTCATATTTGTTGGGACAGTTGACACATTTCAGAAGTGTAGACTGCAGTTAATCCCTACCACTCTTATTTCCTTTCTCTTTTCAAGGACTAAAATATCTGGTGGTCCATGTGGGAGATTCAGAGGCTGGTTGATACATAACATCTCTCCCACAAAGTATTTCCTTTCTGAATAATCACCACAGTAAATCCAATGTTTCAGTTCAGAGGTGAAAGCGCTCCTAATATACACATGCAACATCTTTGCTACTAGTACCATAAGTGTGCATGTAGCAAACCTGAAACATTCCATATCTTACAATTACATAGCAAGGGCTGTGTGTTGGATGTGGGGAGGACGTTGTGTTCAAACTGTTTCATCAGTTCTCAAGAGGCCCAAACAGCAAGAGAAAAGCTACTCTTAACATGCTCTTAAGACAGAGTCACCAGGAGTGTTGCTAGGGATGGGTCCTTGGGCACAGGCTCCCCGTTTTTTCCCGAGTGCCTCAAGAGCTTCTAGGTAATTAATTCAAGGAAATAAATTAAGAGGACTATCTATTAAGATTGGTGGTACTTGAAGAGATCTGGAACAGGATCTGTTGGGAAATTGAGGTCAAATGAATGATTGAGGGTGATCTAGAGTGGGGCGCAAATTAAGACTTTATTGGGGGCAATTTGTGGATTGGAAATTAATTTGTTTCTGTGATATCTGTATTCTAAATTGGCATATGTAAATATCAGCTTATACTTGAAACTCAGAAGTACTTAGCAATCCACCTGCCATTTATCATGCTTTTGGTATCTCAGCACAAACCACAAAGGAGAAAAGGGATTTACTGGCAACCAGGATCCCAGGTTCATAAAAGCATTGCATGGATCTTTGCTTTCATGAAGAATGAGTTTATGATCTGTAGTCCATACGATAGTGCATTTTAACCAGAAGACCAAGCGTTCAGCCTTTTGCCACAGAAAGGAGTTCAAGTTTCTCAGCAGCACAACTGAAGCATTGTTTTGCACAATTCATTTGTGATGTCGCCTGCAATTTCATGCAAAGAACAAAAGCTTTGTTTACATTTGCAACTTTTTCTGGATTATTATCCTTGTGAGCATATTTATTCGGATGAATGCAGGTGTTAACAGGACATGGGAAAATCTTAAAACGCAAAAGGATAACGTAGCATATTCTGGAAGGTGCTTAAGCCCTTTATGAGAAGGCGTGTTCCTAAACAGGAGGGCTCATGCTCAGAGCAGAGGACACATCAAAGTAATAGTAAAAAAAAGGCAAATAGAGCAAATGAGTCATGGCTGGAGCCATTAGGACAGCAGCCAGCTACATAAACATTCCAAGGTGGAACCTAAGAAACATTGCTTGTTGTGCCTGTTTCATCCCACCTCTTCCTTTCTTTAGTAATGGCTATTTCAATTAATTCATGTCAGCAACTGACTAAAAGCAGTAGCTCAACAGATCGTGGCTGAGAAGCCTTGAATATGATGGTGGTGGTTGTTTTAATTGTAACTTACTTTTACAATGTGCAGGACAAGCAGATCAAAGGCAGTAGAGCTGAACCAACTGGGGTTACATGATGGTGCCTAGATGAGGTTATGAGAACAAAAACAAGCAAGGAAAAGGTGTGTGCCTTGGGCTACAAACAATGCCCAGCCAAAGGAGAGGTGAATATGATCTCCTGTGCTGTACTGACTGAGTAGTCTTGGAAAATGGTTTTCCCTCTGGCACTTTGTCCACAGGTTACACACCTGGGGAGGCCATATTGGGTTTAAAGAGCCCAGCAAAACCGTTACCTCTCTTTTTGCTGTTTAGATGTAGTTCACTGCAAACTGGACTGCCAGTAATTCAAGCTACTGATCAAACAGAACTGATGCCAGGAATGTTAACTGTATGTTGTCCTCTTGCTGTTGCTATAAGCAAGTGACAAGGGGAAAGTGATGCTCCCAATTACTGATGCTCTGACCCAAGGCAACTGCAGACTGGATATACTGTTCCCCACCCCAGTGCAGGATATACAGTATACTGTATAATTTACGCAATCACAATGTACCTCTTATTAACATAGCAGCACCATTCAGCTAGAGTTCTGAAGAAGCCAGAGGCCATCTTGGCTGTGAGTCCTGGAAGGCCTGCTCCTTGCCTGGGAGGCATAAAAAGCTGAGGCTACTGTGGAGACTATCTTGGCTGTTTCTTAGTGCAGACCCAAGTCATTAAGTCTGAGCTTCCATGACCGCCACTCACCATGATCTACCATTGGCAAGATTGACAGCAACAGCACCAGATGTGTTCTATGCATTTGACAATATTTTATTCTCATTAATAATACTGTTTTAAATGTGCCTTTTATATTTCACTTCCTTTAGTAATGTTTTCTTCTGACATGTTTAATAAAAATGTACTTTGTTGTGTTAAAAGTACATTCTGTAGTTGACCTCCTTTGTAACATTTTATTTTGAAATCTTCTAATATTTTGGTTTCCTGTTCATTATGCTTTGGATGTATGCTTTTTTTTTACTTTCTTCAGTAATGTTTTACTATGGATTGCTTTATTTGATGTTTTGCAGGCGTAGGCAAACTTGGCCCTCCAGATGTTTTGGGACTACAACTCCCATCATTCCTAGCTAACAGGACCAGTGGTCAGAGATGATGGGAGTTGTAGTCCCAAAACATCTGGAGGGCCAAGTTTGCCTATGCCTGTTTTAACGTGTTGTAAACCATTTCCAGATTTTTTTCTTTAAAATATAAAGTGATACAGAAATGAAATGAATAATAATAAAGCAAAAGAAATATTTGAGAGCACTGAAATGGTGTGACTGAGGTAAGCTGGTTCCCTTAGTGGTCTATATGATTCCTCAGGCAGGAAACCGGTGAATATTGGGAAGGGATGCAACTTGGGAGAAGGGAAGCAAAGAAATAGGTGGTCATTGTGGAGGGTTGACTTGCTTAATGCTACAACCATCCTGTGCCTCAGCAACCTACATGAGGCAGAGTGCCAATAACACAGTTGAGTGCCCACCTATTCTTGACATTGAAAATATTGACCAGGTTTCCAGAATACCCCCACCAACAGCTGCAACACCAAGGCATCTAGAGAATCTACCATTTCAAAAACAAAAGCTGCCATTTTCTTAAACCTTCAGAGACAGAGTAGAATAAGGGCAGGGACCTTCATTAAAGCAAAAGGTTAAGTACTCCTGGAATAACATGCCATAAAGCAAGGGAAATGTGCAGTTTTGCTCTCCTAGGATGTAGCACCTAGTCATGGAAGTTTAATTACCTGTAAGACAAGTACAACATTTATTTATCTTGTTCAATAACTACATGAAGCACAAGGATTCTACTTTTCGTTGGACTTTACTCATCCTTGTCTGGTTGTTTAAGGACTATTTCTAAATTAACTCATCGATTACGCACACACACACACACAATTCTGATCTCCTTTGACTGATACAGGCCATCTTACATGTATTTTACAATGAGAATGAATTAGGGAACTAGATGCAGAACTCTGGAATCTCTTAAGGTTAGAAACATTAATGACAGTTAAAGAGTGCAAAATGTACATTCTTTATTCTGCCATACATTGATACAGAATAAAATTTGACTTTTCAAAATATAAAAGTATTGACAGCCCTGCAAGCTGTCAATTGGCTTTTGAGGATAAAGCACATAAAATTTTTCCAGTTTTTATTGCACATCATTTACAGGCGTGTTTCTTATTATTATTTACAAGTGTTTGGGCAACACCCATTTTTTCCTAATACACTGTGTTGCACAAACAAAAACGTAAATGATTCAAGCATTCTCACAACAGAACTCAATAGGTTATTTATATATATATTAAAAATTCTCCTTAATCATTAGTCCTTCAGAAGCAAACCTTTGTCCTGGGAGTAATTTCTCCTGTTGCAATTAGTAGTCAACCACTAGCACAACTGGTATCCAGAAGTGAATACTGCAAGTAAGCCACCTGCTGCTTCTCAAATACCCACTTCTAAGGCAGGATTTTTACACCTGCAGTTAGTGATCTGGCAGCATAAAAAGAATCAGGAGCACTGTTCTTTAGTTAACCAGTTTGATTCAACATTGATTAGCAGAAAGTATTTCACTGGCGATTGTGTTCACTTCATCTATTAATGCTACATCAAAAATAAATATAGGAATTCCAAGCACAATTCACAATTTGCATCCTGGGAATGTTTTTAGACTGTGGACCTATCTTTATTCTAGGAAATGTGCTACTTCAGAAACTTGTGTTAACATATATTTATTGTAC
Source organism: Podarcis raffonei (assembly GCF_027172205.1). Taxonomy (NCBI): domain Eukaryota; kingdom Metazoa; phylum Chordata; class Lepidosauria; order Squamata; family Lacertidae; genus Podarcis; species Podarcis raffonei. The sequence continues at coordinate 73,045,394 of NC_070604.1, read as the reverse complement.
ACAGTTGTGCCTATTATGTGATTATTGTATGGCTATCCACTTCCACTGGCATTTCCTAATGAAATTAATTCAGTGGTCCCTACCTACACTAAAAGTTGTCAATTGGTAATGGTGGTCTACAGTAATGGTTATTTTAAGAAAAGAGTGGCCATCTTTTAAGTGTTCACTTAAAGATCTGGTATTGGAGAACTACTATTTAATCCAAATAGGTTAGGTGCACAAAGATAAATTCTACTTGAATGGACAAAATTATGGCCTAAGGACTATTTTTAACTTCTACAGGATATCATAGCACAATTCTAAACATGTTTACTCAGATGCCAGCTTCATCATGGTTAATAGGACTTGTAAGCAGGCTATGAATTTGGTGTCTTGACCAGTTTATTTCTTCCAGTTACATATTGTCTTGTATTTAGATGAGCTTGTTTATTCCAGGAAAAATAGCCACAAACTCTCCCCACTTCAGAGGAAAAAATCACAGGGACCTGCTGGTAAAGGGCAAATAATAAATTTAATGATAGCTATGCTAAAGAGTGTAACAGCAACAAGCAGACTTAAGTAACTCACCCTTATTTCAGTGAGCCTTTTCCGATGAGACTTAACAATGGGTACCCGCATCCCCCATGGTAGTAGATTTTTATTACTAAGTAACCAGCAGTGTTTAAAATGTGACTTAAGTATTTAGAAATAATGTCTAACTCCAATTTCAAATTAAATACATAAGGTGCCATCTCAAGGAACTATATGGCAAGGATCCTGATTTATGAGGTGCTGTGCTTGTGCATGGGTGCTTCCCAACTCCATTGAATAGCAGCTTTTTCAAAAGCCCATCCACACTCAGGAGGGCTCAACAGGCATGAGCATCTGTCATTGGAATGACATGCCTTTTGCCTTTACATACAAATTAAATCCCTTCTTCCAGCTCACAGGAAGGTTTGGTTTCTCACCATAAAACAAGCCATGGTTATTATTACTATTCTTATTTTAAAAATGTGTCTCACTGTTCTATATTATACAAATATTAATCAACGTTGGTTGTGGCTTCAAACAAGTGGGTATGCAACCAGTGCTGCAAGGGAAGACATCCACTTGCACAGCAGGACTTCTCGCCTTCCCCAAACCCTCTGGAGCAATTTTTAGGGTGTGTAGAAGGTTGCAAGGGGGAGAAAATGAAGGTGACATCCAACCGCACAAGCAAAGTCTGTTCCTTTCATGTAGTGTTGAATACAACTCATGGGGCAAGGCTAACATTTGTTGACCACTGAAGCATATTGATGACAGGTATATTGGTGTAATACTGAAGTGGGTTATCAACCTTTATTACAAAACACCCTTTTATTGTTTTATACTTAAGAGCAAACTTTCATATTATCACAAATATTGAGTATTATCTAGTTAAAACTCTGGATTTCAGTATTTTCTACTTTATTATATTATTCATAAAGAATCCTTGATTATGTTTAAAATGTATCAATCTGTCCTAACATAGCCTCTATCTAATAGATGGGATTTTGTTTTTATTATGTGGTGGAACTGAAGTATAATGCTTCAGTTATATATATTTTAATGGGTATATTTAAAACTGATTTATTTACTCAGGTGTCATTGTCTATACAAAATCATTTTTGTTTACAAATGAGTAAATTTCAAACAAATGTAATTAACATAGCAGCTATGAATAGGCCACAGAAAGCATGGGTTGTATTGAACAAAGTCACCCCATTTTCACACAAGGACACTGTTTGTGCAATGGAACTCCCCCTTTCCTCTCTTCATGCACCCCCACAGCATGCTTTGGAGAGACAGGGAAACCTCCCAAAAGAGGTGCACATGGGACAAGACAGAGAAATTCGGTTGCACAAGCTGTAGTCCTTGTGTAAATAGGATGAATTTGGGGATATAACCCCAAGTTCTTAACAATTGTTTCCTAGTAGAATGAAGTTGATTGAAAGTAACTTACTACAGCTTGCTTCTCTGAACTGTGATTGCTAAAGTTATCCCTTGGTAACAGTCAACTTTAGACCTCCTTTTTGAAAATGGCTACTACTAAAGAGTTTTACTTTTTGCAGTTGTTACAAAATGACCTATTCGACTTTGTACAGCTTTGTACTGCCCTGAGCTAAGTGGTGTTCAAACACTACAGTAGATTTAAAAACCCGCAATCCTAAAAGTAGTTAAGCTACAGTGTTCAAGCTGTTTACTGCGAAGCAACCTGCTTGAAGTCAGTACAATTACCTGAGAATTATGTAGTTTGAGGACTGCAACTTAAACCCCTTCAGGGTCACAGTGAAAGTAATTTAGATTCATGTACAAGGGAGAGGGGCAGATTCTGCTAGAGTAAGGGGTGAAAAGTTTCTTGCTTCAAATACATTCAGAAGCATGAACAACACAGGAGAGTTACATATTGAGATGTCTGCTGAATTGTCCTTTTAATCAGTGCTTCAAATCACACTGAATTTGTGTAGCTTCAAAATGGCTCAACAAAGAATCAAACTGGTTCCTCTGGGCACATAACATAATTTACCAATAGATTGGTATCTTTGCCCTTTTGCTGTGAGCTGACAGTGATTATTTCAGAGAAGGAAAGTGTGGAATTAGTAATGCAGATGCTGAAAGGCAAGTGGCAAGACTCTACAAGAATGCCTCCAATAATGCTACTTGTTCCCAACTCTATTGGCACCTACCCCCAAGGTAAGAGGCCAGAATGACCAAAGCCAATTTAATAGTAGTGTGCAGAATGTCAGCCAAACAAACAACATAAAACAAGTCACGTTGTGTTATCGGTGGTCACGTTCTTCAGGGTTAGTCCAATAACTCAAGACTTTACATTCTTCCGTCTTTCCTTGTTTATTTTAATTAAACATGTAATGGTTAATAAACTGACATAGTCCAGAGTTAGTAGGTTGGTATTATAACATTTATTAAAATAATGCTATGGGTTAATAGAAACAGCAAAGAACCAAAGAATTAAAATGCAAGCTATGTAAAAACCCAACTAAAACCCAGATATGTCTAATGTATTCAATCCAGTAGCTAACTAAAAGCCCAAAGACAACACTCCCAATATAATAATAAAGTACTGCAAAACAATTGGCAATTTTCAGTTATCAAAATTGTGGGTTTTGCATTTTTGTATCCTTTTCTCAATCAGGAAAAAAATTCTTCTGAATGTTATATAACATACATATAAAACAAGATAGAAAAATACATTATAAACTTGTAACAATGGCTGTAAATACATTATCTTACATGTTTCTCATAGGCAATAGGTTGGTTATGGTACATACATAGCATCAAACTAAAGTAAAAGGAATAGACAAATACATGTCGTCTGTATGGTAACATACAAGCGATGTATGTATACCCACTCTAAAAAAAATTACATAATACTGTCAGAAAAAAGTCTTAGACTACATATTTTAATAAAGAAAAATTCAATAAAGAATGATAATACTGAGAACCAAGGCATTCAGAGATTTCAAATGTCATGCTTTAAGTTGATCCAAAATGTTGTCAACTAAGTCTTCAAACTTTTTCAGAACAAACATTACTTTTATAAGTCACACTTCTCCCAAGAAGAGACCTTTGATCAGCATCTAAAAATGTCCAGGTTTATCATAGTTGAGATGAAACTGGATCAAATACTGGTTATGTTTTAGCAATTCTCTCTCCAAAATTTTTGAGTGTTGCAAGTTTATTCAACCAAACAAAAATCAAAATGGCACAGCATATACTGAAAGTCAAACCAAAAAACCTATGTGTAACAGGAAGACAAAGCCAGTGGCAAGATAAAATAAAAGCTAGCTGAATACAAAAGGATGTATGTTTATTGCATAGTAAATAAATTGATACTTGTTTCCAGGTGAGACACAATGGTTAGACCAAGTCACCATGCAGGTGCTTAAAAAGTAAGCCCTCTTACCTAACTTACTATTGACCTTTGATTTGGAAGCTGTGAAGATTTTTAGGATAATAAGTTGACACAATGGAGGGGGGTTATCACCTGATCTTTGCCAAATCTGCTCAAAGCAATTAACGTATCACTACTTGCTCATATATTTTTTTACTTCACCTTTGTGCGTAAAGTGTTTTATCACCACTAGCCCAGCTATGCAAATGTTTACTGACTCAAACTGAAGCATAGCTTAACTTCCAGATAGTTAACTGATACTTCTTTTCCTTTTCAGTAAAGCGCAACCGGCAGTTAACATTCATCAAGTAGGAGTTTGATGAGGAGTACACACTATTTGGCATTGTAGATGAAGCACACAAAAACCTAAAACATGCTCAAAGACAGACTGTCTGAATGCTCAGTTTAGTCATGGACAAAGTCATCCTGTAGGCAAGCTCACGTTCTGCTGTGTTTTCCCTTATCTATTTCAAATAGGGACAATGCAACCTATTCCGGGGGCGGGGGCGGGGGGTATAACACTTGCTACTGTATAAATAGTGTAATCTAATACTTTGATTTAGAATGAGACTGCATCTTAGAACCCTTTGGTTTAAGGCTGAGCAAGTACTATAAAAATATATTGTCTACAATTGAAGAGGGAACATGTTACAAAAATATTGCGGTTGGCTGTTGGTGGAACAATTCCATTTCACAGTTTCAGATCTGACAAAGTTGCATTATGCTATGGCAAAAACCAGGTAATTTAAATGGTCAACTCATTTGTCTTTCCTCACAGCTTCTTTTCACATACTGGGCGACAGAGTGGCATGCATTAACTTGCTGTCTGAGGGAGGAGCGGATTATACGAGACATCTGACTAAATGACCATGAAGAAAATAAGGCACTTTCTCTTCTTTATACTTATTCCAATACTTAAAAAATAAAAAATAAAGACAAAAAGGCTCTTTTGGTCTTTTGTTTCTCGACAACCACCAGAAAAAATCATTTAATGAAATAAAGGGTTTCTTTGTTCTTTTTTCTTTTTTATAACACTTGAAAGTATAAAATGCTACATTTCCAAAAATATATTTTTTCTGCACCAGCACCCTTGTATAGTAAAAGTATCTACTTTTTTTTCAATTTGTTTCAATGCACTACACTTTATCTACAATTTCATTACATGTATACAGCAAATAGGCAAGCATGGCTTTTACATCCTTAATGAAATTTCTCTATACAGGGAGGTTTAAAAAAATATTTGAACAGTTTGCCCAGTAATGTGACACATAATGCATGTACCTTGTACTCATGTAATCTTTTAAGGAAGTTGATGTATAGTAAAAGAAAGTATCTCAGGATTAGCTTCAATAGTGTTGCTGTTTAGTTTATGCATTGATGTAGTTCAAAAATTCAGTAACCTATCTTTCATGGCACTTTTTTCTTCTTAAAAACACCCAATTTGGCAGGTAATATAAAAAAGGCTGCATCTTCTGCCCTTTGAGGGCATTGGTAGTGACTACACTGCATGTCAAATTTTGAATACTTTTAGGAATCCCTTCACCAATGACATCCCTGACCAAAGGTTCATGCATGATGCATCATCACACAGTACATTCAAAGAGAACTTTGACTTCTTTATGAGAAGAAAAAGATTCCTAGAAGTCTCACAGTAACTGCCTCTGTCATCAGGGAGTTAAGGGACATCTGCCTCCATCTCTCAAGTGAGGCCGTTCTTACCATTCATTTAGGGTGGGACACTAAAAGATGATCAGTGCGGAGGGATGAATTGGACCTTATTGCTTTACTACTATTCAGTGCAGGTTCTAGAACCACTTTCACCCAAACAGGGAAAAAAAGCTGAGTTGGAGGACAACAATTTCTTTGTCTTTTTGTTAGATGGTAAGACGAACGGACAAGTGCCTCAGCTCGCTGCACTGAAGACAGGCAAGCAAAGGCGATTACCAGTTAACTGATCAGCAGGCAGGCATGGTCAGGTCATCATTGGGTGAAGAGTTCAGAGGTCAGAAGGTCATAGGTTAGTTGCCGGTGGCGGCTGGGTGGTTAGAAACAAAAACAAAACAAAAAGGAAAGAAAGATAGAGAAGAGATTAGTTTCAGCTAGTGACGGCTTAATGACAACATGAAAACTAATCACAACTAATAAAAACAAGCATGTTTAATTCTGACATACTGCTTGACACCATCTACAGAATGCAATAAAAATCATGACAGCCTTCTATCATGATTTGAACATATGAAGGAGAAGCCCACTCCCACAAAACTGGTTAACAAGGAAAAATAGAAATAAAATATATCTAATGGTTAGTAGCAGTCGATGAAAGGGGGAAAAAAAACAATGAACAGTTTCTGGAACTTGGTAAAAGAATTTAGAACAGTCAGTGCACCATATCAGTATCTGACTGCTATTAAGCATTAGTATTCTCCCATGTGCAAGCATCAAAGCAAGTAGTAATGATGAATGTGATTATTAAAAACTGATTGTTAAAAGAAATGAATCTAAGGAATTTGATTTGTCATGAACAATTTGGTTTCACATAAACTATGGGCCAAACAAGTTTTTTTGTTCAATATATTTTATTGCTTTTCAATGATTCTATTTACAAACAACATTGAATTTCTTGGCTTCATGATACAAAGCAATACTAAATTGAAGTCTAGAAGTGTAGGCATCATCATAGGGACCAGGAAAAGGCCAAATGTTCTAGCCAGCTTTTCCTGCTGAAAATGCTATTTTACACATATAGGACACTAAGAAAATGCACTTGTATGTAAACACTGTAAAAGTCCTGCCATTTTAAATTCTATACTTAAAATGCTCTAGTTACATCAAAAATAGAGGAAATCTAATTGATACTAATAAGGCATTTTAAAAACTACAAACAGCTCTTTTTTCAAAGCTAATACTCTGCAAATACAATAAAATCTGACATTTCATATACATTCCTGCTTTATATTTTTATATTTTAAAAGAAGCCACCTGTAAATACTATTTTCTTTTCCAAAACACACACAAAAATTACAGTAAAACATAAAAAAAAGTTCTCAAGTGGAAAGTTATCATTCCCAATGTTCTTGAGCTGTTCCTTCTTTAATGACTCTCTCACATTCTCCTTCAACAACTTGGTCCACTTTACAGTAGTACAAATTTTAAGACTCATTCAACAGCTTTATCATCTCTAATAAATTGAGGTTTGAAAAAAATATTTGTACTGTTGCCATTGACTAAAGCAGAGGAGATGGAAGTGAGAAAGGTATTCAGTGCAAAGTCAGATTTGTGCCATTTTGTAAAATGAAATTCAGTAGGTGCAATGTTCACAGATAGCACACTTTTTAATGACAGACATCATGGGTTGGATTCATCTTCACATGTTACATTGTTTCTATGGCCTATCATTTAGGCTACAGTTCATGAACACTAAACATTATTGCTGTAACTTAAATGAGACCTCATGTTCCCTGATTTATTGATTTTTTTGAAAAAAAAATGCTGAGAAGTGGGGTTTAAGCTAAAAATGTTGTCAAAAAACAAAAACAAAATTAAAAAATAAATATTTAGTGTGGCACCATCTTGCCACCTTAAAATGTATACTAGATATCCGGAATCTTAAAGCATTCTTGGTACTTACTACAATTTTGATTAAAATGGTATTACAAATTTTAGACATAAATTATGTGACAATTGGCTTTGAAAACATTCAGTTATGGCCTTCGCATTGCCATTTTGTGTGGTTTATAAAATCAATGCAAGCTATCTTAAGATACCAGTACACCTGTGATACATCCTCTGCCAAGTCCCTGGCCTTCTACAGCACACACAGGTTTGTCAACTGTGCAACACACACAATTTACAGTTTATTACAATTAGATCAGTCAGTCACTCTCGTTACATGAATCAAATTCAGTTTTGTATTATTTATATAGCGGGGCCTTAACCTTGGCAGAAATTAATTAAGTACTGCTGAAGTCTTCCATTCTAAACTTAATTCTTAAAAGAATGCTGACAAATTGTGGGCTCTTGCTTTGAATGCAATGCTTACATGTAAGCTAGCATTAAGAATAACAGCTTGCTTAATGAGAGAATATAATAGTAGCATACATAATTTGGAAAAAAAGTTTAATCATAGACCCAGTGAATGTACATTCTACCTCTCATCTTCTTGCAGCTTTTCCTTATGAAGAGAAAGCAATTCGGTTTACTGACATTGTATTTTAACTACCATCAATATTGGACAGGTAATCAAAGTATTATAAATCTACAGCAAGTGTAAATAGAAAGTGCCCACTAATTTTAGCATAATGGAAATGTTCAAAAAGTGAAATTTCTTTTAACTTAGAAGTTGGTTGTATGGAAGTAGTTAAATAAAATCTAAACAAAATACCAATATATGCACACAACAATCCTATTGAGAGAAACAGGTGTAGCACTCAAATCTACTGCAACTTAAAATGAACACAAATACTATATTAGTTTTATGAAATCTTAAATTACCTACAGTGTTCACTAATTACACTTATTTTTGAATCATATAGCACCATTAGCAAATAAGCACTGAAGGAAAAACGTTAAGGAGGTCACCTTCACCTCCTTATATTATATACAATAGTAGTTATAATTGAGAAGGCACTTTGGGAGCCCTTGCTACTAAAAGGAATTCCAATTCCAAGACTATAGTTAATAAAACTAAAAACCTTGATGCTACATCCTCAAGTTACTTGAAGCCAAAATCTGACCAAAAAAACTTACAAAGTATTTTCCAACAGCCACATCTATTTAGAAGCAAAAGTAAGTGGCTGCCTGTATTAGTACCCAAATGCTCAAACTTTCCAGCTGCAAAAACAGAAACAGGGACAGTCTGTGGCTGAGTTCAGCAATACTTTCCGCTACCTTTTTTCCTTACCAGCAACTGAGTGTGAAATTATTTCTTCCCACCCTATTCACCGGACAAAGCTGTCCTGCTTCCAGCATCCTTTCACATCCCTCTATGTTAATAACACTTTAATAGTGTACAAGCATGTAAAATCCACATAATTGCATTAAGCAGAATCATGTAATTTACCCCATTCCTCAAATATGTGAACCAAGTGAACTGGGCCTATGTGCATTCTTTTTCTTCCCCTGCATGTACACCCTGTTCAAATATTATACTCACATTTGGGCAATCTAACAAAGATAGAACTGGAAAGGCACACTATCTGTATGTAATGAGAAAGTAGGGTAGGGGGAAAGATTGTTCAAAAGAAGCTTGTCATAACTAAGTAATGTATTGAGGGAAACTATATTAATTCTGTTGTAGCATTTTAGAAATGCTCCAGATTATTCAACTACTACTCTGGTTTGGAATGTCTGTAGTAACACTGAGTTGCTTTGGTATGAGCCCAAGAACAGGTTAAATGTATGAAAAGGCTCATGGGGTGTTATACAACCTTCTAAGTCTTGCAAGTAGATAAAAGAGCCATTACCTGAATGCTATCAAATGTATCAAACCTACAGAAAACTCTCATACCTCAAGCACTGCAATTCAACACTTCCATTCTAGTTTGTATTTCTGAACTGTACAACACACATTAAGCCCCACAACACCCCTGTGAGGTAGGGAAGGAGGATTTCTACGGAAACAGGCAGTACTGCTACTTATCAAATCCACAAACCAAGCTGATACTACATATGGGATAAATGCTCCTGAGAATACACAGTCACACTACTGCCAGTAGCACACTCAATGTCAATAAACCGAGAGCTCACTTTTCACAGGAGGATTAAACCATTCATGGGTCCAAGAGTTCGAGGAACATGAATTACATTTCATGTAAAAGGAGAAAATGAAGATTTATTTTCCATCCGTTAGCTAAGCCAAACAGAGTCCAAAAGCAGTTGTCTTTGCTAACCAGAATGTCAAAATTGTAACAGGTTCAAGAAATAAATTTTAGCATCAAATGATATAACTAAAAATTTATATTTTTTAACAGAAGTGAAATATTCTTTATCAGCACAAACCCTAACCAACTTCTGATATATCAATTTTACTGTTGTTGTTTTTTTTGTTTTGCTAAATTTAGAGATGGGTTTTGTTCTCAGATATCTGCTCAAGTTACAGTACAGTGGCACAAACCATTTATCAGAAGAGAGGAAACTAAATCTTCAGCTTTCTCCTGTAATAGTAAGAAAGCATTTACTTCTATCTCATTAAGCGCCCATCCATTCATTTTATTTTGCAACACCAATCTGATATCTCCAATTAATAATAGTCACATGGGAGGGTCAACTATTAATGCAATACTAAGACTTCAGTCCTGCTTGAATTTAAATCATACATAGTGCTTACAAAAGGAACAAGTTATAGCATTTTATATTGAATACACTGAAGGTGTTTTTTTTAAAAGAAAAAATCATTTAGATGAAAAGAGTACAGTAGTTAACAATTTTAAACCTCTGGAACAAATATTACTAGCACTTCAATTTAATGTAAAACATCAATATAATGGTCAAAATAGTATTTGGTTAACCAGCTGTGGTGTTGCAAATTTCATGTACACTCAAAGCATTTCTTATAAGCAAGAACTGCAGAACTAAACTAACCTCTGTCTGCGGTCACAATCCTTTGGTAAGGATGGACACGCATATCGTGCCTTCGAACTTTAGTAGCCACCGCACCTAGTTAAATTGCAATTACCAAGACAGTTAGAAAACATTTGATAAAACATTAACAGCAGGCTTATCAAAATGGATTTAAAATGATCACTTTCTAAAAAAAAATTCATTTTAAGAAAGCAACAAGTTAAGGCACAGTAGTTTCAAATTTTAATCTTAATATATGAAGTATACCTGTGCAGATTAATATTGCATTTTTTTTAAACATCCGGGCCTTAACCTGCATTATCCATTCATTTACAAACTCAAGATTACAGTTTCATGAAATCTACTAGACCCAAGCACATTTGAGCTTTACTAGTCACATATTCACTGAAGTGCCTTCCTTGCAGCAGGACTACCTTAAATAATGCCATTTTTAATACTGAAGATTCTTTGCTAATTTTAAAACAACTTCCAGTTTTTACCATTTTAAAAAGTTTTAAAGCAATTCCTCAAGCCTACAGACTGTGGTTTAAAACTAAGTCAATAACTGTGAACTGCAATGAATTAGGTGATTAGTAAAGCAAATAGTACAGAATACATAGCAGTCAGTATACTACCATACACTCATAAATCACAGCTAGTTTGTCATAGTACAGGCTATACCAAATTAATAGCATTTTTATTTCTATGTGCAAAAAAGTGCAAGTAAGTCACTGACTGCTAGGCTATGTTTTTTTCAAGGCTGCTGAAAACTAAGCATTTGTTAAAGTCAGCTCTGACGAGGGTTCAGTTAAGACCATTCTTGAATTCTTAGCCTTTCGTTGGGAAAGCCATACCTAAAGATAAAAGGAAGGGAATGAAACATTAGTCAACTAAGATTTGATACTATTGCCAATCTTCCTTTCCTCTATCACGTATTTTTCCTAAATCAATCTTTTCAGAACTTTATATTATCTCAATATGTCACCATTTTACTGCAAATCGCATGTGGATCTATTATGTGCCACTCAAATCAATGAGGCTAACTTCATTTTTCAACACTGCCATTTTGCATTTTCACCTAGTAGCACTGTATACATTTGTCCCAGGCCAGGGGCAACTTTCTTTTTCCAATTGTCTCAATGTTGCTGTCAGTTCTTCACATAATTTCTCCAATCACAAACATGGCTCTAATTCTGTGCCCATCCCCAGCGAGAAAATTGGAGGTGTTATGGCACCTACAAAGCTTTGAGTTTGGTTGATTACTCTGAATTCACCACATAGGTAAAATTAGTACTTCCACACAATTCTAGTAGTTAAATTGAAATAGTCTATGGAGGGGAGGGGTTGAGGTCAGCTAAAAGTAATTCACCTATTTCCATACAATAATACTGTACAATGCTTTATCTTTTACTATAGACTGCAATTATTATGATTACCAATAGTCTGCTCCCCAAAACTAAGCTAATAATGGATTATGGATTAGGCTAGATTATTGCCTATGGAACTGCTACATTTACAATTTGTTATGCATGACTTCCAGTAATCCATACCACAGAAGTGTTAGGATTGGATGAAGTCATGTAAAGAGATTTGCTACCGGTGACAGAATGTGGGGCTAAACTACTAATATTGCTCCTGAAAAGACGGTCTGCATCTGAAATAAAAAAGACTTGCAAAGGAAGAGAAAAGAATATAGGAAAAGTTAGTGTACCCATGGCCCCAAAGCACCACATTGTAGATGTCATTAATTCAAAATCAGGGCTAAGATAAAAGGCAAAGCACTGTGAAGAGCTGAATTGGTTCTACAAAAGTAGTAGCAAACAATGAAAAGCAAAAACTTGAGTGCTTAATGTTCTCTTCCTATGACCAAGAAGATGTGAGCTTGTGCATACAGACACACAAGGTCTATTCTTCTGTAAACGAGCACTACTTTCAACATAGTAACTGTTTAGATATGAACCAGCCAAAGTTAAGCACTTATAAGTCTCATTGATTCCAACACAAGTGTTTAACAGGGATTTAAATAGAGATTCAAATCAAGCAGACTTAAAATGTGCATAACTTTGGCTGGATTATGTTCTTAGAATGTGAAAAACATTGTTGCTGACCCAAATTTAACAACCAAAGTCCCATAAATCAACAAGATCAGCAATGCCAAGGCCATACATATTTCACACAAAAATATAGGCAGAAAAATATATTCAAAATTATGGGAAGGACACAAACTGCCCTGCAATGCCTGCATTGACCATTTCTTAATTAATTGCTGCTATAGTCTGGCCTTCATCCAGCAAATGAACAGACCAAAGTATCAGGAATGTGAGACATTTCAATTTCCTCTGTAAAAAAGGAGGCAGTAATGTTTTAAATTGCAACTTCTTTTAAGTTATGTTCTCACCTAACTTCAGTGATTTTAATTACTTTAAAATTGGTGGCACAGAAAAAAGAGATACATATTTTTCCGAGTCCCTAGAAAAGCAGGACAAGTTATTTTACTTGCACCTGTGGGGCAGCCCATTTAATATTAACTTGTGGTTTCCCACCCTCCTCTGCGCCCAGTCTCAAAAATGAGACTGTGCCTTTTTCAATAATTAAGAGATATGCAGCACAGGCTGTGTCAGAGAATTCTAAAATATCCTTCAACCCTCTCTTTCAGTATATATCTAAAAATTTTCACATTTCAGCCTTGTTACTTCCAACTCTAAAATTCTATAATTCTATCTTGTATGCCTCCATCCAGCAACTTCTGAAGCCAATTTGGTGCCAAACACATTGCTGTGCTTTCCTTTGGACCACATCAGCAAGGTAGAGTGCGGGGCTTGTCATTTGGGCAGACCAGGACCTCCATACACCCTGTCCAGGCTTGTGCCCCAGAAAGGTCACTTTGGTACTGCTAATGCAGCAAAAACAACGTGGGAGGCAGTAGTTACGAGTTACCAGCTTCTTCAGCCACAGCATGCTCTGTGATTCTCCAGAGGTTTGACTTCATCTCTGGAGGCGCACTCCATTGTCTCTTGGGACAGATGGATGCCAACTATCTTTTCCAACTAAATCTAGTTGTTTGTAAGAAAGAGTTGAACTATGTTTAAACTGATGATATTTTCAAAATCTGAAAAGGGGACATGGTGAAACAAAACAGATGCCAATGAAAAATTCACCAAGTTGCCCAATATGCTCTGATAACATTATCAGGGGGCGAGTTCTATAGCAAAAAGGTACTTGTACAATATAGTATGTTTCCTCATACTGTATTTATCTTAGTATAAGAAACTCACCACCTGATAAATTAATATTCAAATAATTATCTAGGAAGAACTTACCTAATACACCACTGGGTTCAATAGGATACTCAAGAATTGATGTAGCAGGAGCCAGTGTGTAGGGATACTCATACGGTGTGTAAATTAAACCAGCTTCAGGTCCTGGGGGAACTATTGCAGCAGTTGGGTGAGGAGTTCCATTTGGCATGACAGCGGTCTGTATTTGTCTGATCAAAGGCATTAAGGTAGGGCCACCTGGCGTAGGGGTACGCAGGGCAGCTGGTGGGAGAACAGGCGCAGGCCCCGTAATAATCCTTGGAGCCTGGGCTGTTGCTGCAAGAGAAAAGGCAAGGGCTGCTACAGTAAGCAAAGAAATTTAGAAGAAAGTATGGAGACAGCAGTGCAAAACATGGAAAGATGAGAAAGTAGGAAAATAGGAAAGAAGAAAAATAAAAGGAAATCATTAGTACATGCATTGATCACACAGTGGCAAAGCACACCATTCAAAAGCAAACAGCTTTTCATTTCCCAGTGTGATTAAGTATGAACATGCAAAACAAAAGCCAATTTAAAATGGTAGAGGAGATTTCTAAAACAGGTTACACAGCACAAAAGCTCAATTTAGACCACATATTTTTTCATTACCTATGCCTTCAAGACTGCATGAGACTGAGAGGCATGCAGGAAACAAAGAAAATACTGTTGTAATTGCATATGGAATATTTTAAAAAGTGAGATTACAGAGTCCACAGAACTTCAGTTAAGCTTAGATATCATACAATGTAACATGTTTAAATTGCAACTCATCATAAAAACATTCTATTTAGTATACAAACATCAGCATTTATTTATAACATTTATCTACTTTCAGCATCAACACTTTTGCCTTTCTGGTATAGTTAGCTACAAAAAAATCTCTCTTACTCTATTTTTCTTAAATGCCAGTATGAACACTAGAAAAATACACTCAGGTAGTATTTAAAAAAACAAGTAAGTTAAGATGTGTAAATGTGCTGTTAATACATAATGCTGTCACTGGTTTTAAAATCAATTAGTGTTTAAGCGTAGCTTTACTGATTCATCAAACATAATGTCCAGTGATTAAGTATTGTTAATCAGATTTAGACTACAATTCACTTTTTGGAGAGCCTTTTGGACCTGGTAACAACATGCTTCTGAGAGGCTGCAGTTTAAAAGCACTCTCAAATTGGTGCAGAATGCTGCTGCTAAAATCTTAACAGGGCAAATTGCTCTATGATCATGTGACTTCATTATTGTATCAGCTGCACTGGCTTGTTTTCAAATGCAATTGTTTTCAAATGCAATTCAAGGAGCTGGTTTTTACCAATAAAGTTCAAAGTAACTTGAAATCAAGCTATTCTTGTGTGAATCTGTCCATCTGTTAAGATCAACTGTTGCTTTTGTCTTGTATGTGTAGGTAACCAAGACATAAGAGAGCTTTTTCTGTGGTGGTGCCTCCTTGTCCCAAGAGGTTACGTTACCTTCCTCTTTCTTGTCCACCAGCACATAAACACTTGCTTTTTAAAATCTACTTTTGATTCTGTTGCTGCTCAATGTATTGTCAATGAGACTCTTAGTGTTTTTGCTGTTTTTAGTTTTGTTAATTTATGTTTTAGTGATTGTATTTAATGCTTTTGTGTTTGCTCTTCATTTGTAAGCAGCTTTAAGTGACTCCTTTGTGGAAGGGGAAATGGGTATAAATCTTTTAAATAAATAAAAGTTAGGAAAGGACCAATGAAAAATACCCATCTATTTGCTCATGTCATGGAAGAGTGACCTGAAATTCAGTCTGCTAAGAGCACAGGAGAGCATATTTAGGACAGAAGTGGCAGGTTACTGTTCCTGGTTCGACTTTTCTAATAAAACACAGTTATGTGATGGTAAAAAAATCAGTTATGTGGGGGAAGCTCTTTGCTTTTCTCTCAGACCTTGAACCTTTAGTGTTAGTACACAATTCCCAGAACATCCCATTTTTAGTATGGAAAACCTAAGTTTGGTTAGAAAAGACAGGAACAGCCTTGACTCAGCAGAATATTTAGACTGAAATCCTGTGTCTGCTTACTTGGGAGTAAGTCATTGATACATCAAAATAGTTATCTTGGATTTAGGTTTTAAATTTCCCTTTCTAACTCTTTAGAACACAGCAGCTACAGATTGGGTGGGTAGTAACTGAACTCATTAGCACCTTCTTGGCTTTAGTTGCTCACATCCTAGGTCACAATACAAAAAACAGTAGTACCACAAAACAAAACTCTAAAATTGTCAAGTTCCATGGTCAGTTTCCCAGTACCACATATGCAATATACCTTATAAATATCACCTCAGAGATTCAGAGAAAGATGTACAAATATATTTTTTTATCTTGTATCAACGTTTTAAAAGTTTCTTATGCTTAATCTTTTGTATGGAGGAACAATTAAAACAAGCTGCAGGTGCCAGTGCAAATCAGAATGTGAGAAACTAAAGTGCAGCAGATTCATCTGGAAGGACCATGAAGAACCCTCTCAGTGGACAAATCCTCTGTGAGAAAGAGTGATCCACAATAACCTAGCCAAAGTCATCATGTATGTTGACTTGGCTCACTAAGTGAGGGCCAGTATAATTTGACCAGACTGACAGCATAATTGACCAGACTGAGAGAACTACGGTATTTTTCTGTGTATAAGACTAGGCTGTTGTTGTTTTTAATTAAAAAGTTATGCTAAAGAGAACTACCGTATTTTTCTGTGTATAAGACTAGGCTGTTGTTTTTTTTAATTAAAAAGTTATGCTAAAAATTTGGGCCCGTCTTATACACGGGGCAATCTTCCCCCATTTTCTCAATTTTCAGTCCCCAAAAAGAGTCTTATACATGGGGGTGTGTTATACATGGAAAAATACGGTACTTTCTTTCTGACAAGGCTTTTGTATGTATCAGCTGCTAGACTTGGAACATATTCAGCATGACTTTGGGCATGGTGAGAAAAGCTTCACCAATTTCTGCATGTCATATAATTGTTAAAGGTGAAAGAATCCTACCAAACTAAGGTGATTCCTGCCTCAGAGATTGTCATAGCATATGAGGAACTTGTGGACCTCAAGATGTTGTATTCCAGTTCCCATCAGAGCCAGCCAGCATAGCTAATGGTCAGGGATTATGTAATCCAATAACATATGGAGGACAACAGGTTCCCCATATCTGCTCTAGAGGATGTTTCCTTTTCATGCAGCAAAGTCCCAATAATAATTTCTTGTTTTACTTGAAGATGAGAGAGATCAGAAACTTGAACTTGAATGAAAGAAACCAAGCTTTAGGGTCCAGAAGGCAGAAGTCTAAGCCATTGTTGAACAATGAAGCTTTGTATTATTAGATGTTTATGTGTTTGTTTTACAATGTTTTTGCCAACAGGGGTATTTAAAAAATCCACTGAGACATGAGCTAGGCAGCCATGCCACTCTGCACACAGATTCTGCTGTCGTTGTCTCCCCAAGTATCTGAATGAGGGAACACATCCTGTGGCATTGAATAGGATTGACACATGCAACCAATACACGTAAGGGATGAAGGTGGCGCTGTGGTCTAAACCACTGAGCCTAGGGCTTGCCGATCAGAAGGTCGGCGGTTCGAATACCCGCGATGGGGTAAGCTCCCGTTGCTCGGTCCCTGCTCCTGCCCACCTAGCAGTTTGAAAGCACGTCAAAGTGCAAGTAGATAAATAGGTACTGCTCCGGTGGGAAGGTAAATGGCATTTCCGTGTGCTGCTCTGGTTCGCCAGAAGCAGCTTAGTCATGCTGGCCACATGACCCGGAAGCTGTATGCCGGCTCCCTCGGCCAGTAAAGCGAGATGAACGTCGCAACCCCAGAGTGGTCACGACTGGACCTAACGGTCAGGGGTACCTTTACCTTTACCAATACAAGTATGAATGAAGCCTGGCCAGATCATAAGGAGTGTATGCTACTTATGACTCAGCTGGGCCTATGAAAAGTGAGAGCTTGAAACATGCTCACCTGACTTCTGATCATTCACAGCAAGAAGTTACCTAATAATGAAAGGAAAGCCCTAAAGAGAATTCTTAAGTTGTAATTCTGAGAGAATTATCATGGTGTTATTTAGAGAACCAAATAACCAGGCCTTGCTAGGCTAGACTAAATTGGTTCAAAGTTAGGTGCCATGGTCAACCAAAGCCCGTAAAAGATATATGACTAGATGGGAGTTTACAAGAGGTATCCTGCTGTTGTTGTTTTAATTCCATTCACTTCTGTTAAGAGGACCTACCTCAGATGCAGGACTGATCTTGATATAGTTAGTTTATATACTAGACAAGGGCTAGGAAACCTGTTGCCCTCCAGATATTGCAAGACTACAGTTCCCATGACCATTGCCCATGCTGGCTAGAGATGTTGGGAGCTTGAGTCTAGCAACATTTGGAGGCTTATGTGTTCCCCTTCCCTGTGCTAGGCATAGTGGTATGAAACAGTAAATAGGATAAGAACAGATTAGCTACAGTGCTGTTGGGGTGTCTCTAAATCTGTATCTATATCTATATTCATATCTAAATTACCCTATGATAGAACCAACCAGACAACAAGCACCTTGCAAGGTTTGCCTTTACTAAAAAAACATTAACACCTGCATCAATTTTATACAATACCTCTCGTTTAAGGGTGCCTGGTCTGAATTTTATCCTTGTGGCCAGTTGCCAGAATGAAACCATGAAAAGTAGGGGGGGCTGTAAAATACAGCTGAATCATTCTTGCTGTTAGTCATATATGTATGCTGTTACAGCACATACTTGCTTTTCTAAACGCCACACGGTAGTGGTGGCTGCATTTGTAGTACAGTTGGGCATGTGCATGCTGTGAAGCAAATGCAAACACACAAACACTGTGCTCACTCACAGTGAAGGAATAGGCCCTAAGGTGACTGGCACAACTATGAAAACATGCAGCAGACTAATGAATTATGACACTCGTTCATCTACCCTAGTATTGTTTACTTTAACAGCCTAGGCAGGTCAGACTCGAAGATCAGCCTGGTAAATTAGCCAAAAAGTTGGTAGTCTACAAAATGTTTGCTAGCCTGCTTTTTACTCATAAGAAGGGCTAGCAGAGAAAGGCCTATTTTGAGAGCCTACTTAGTTTCTATAGAAGAGAATGGAAGAGAAGCCTCTCCTCTGTGGAGAAGGGCAAACTTGCTCTCTACTCTTAAACTGGGTGGCCCAGGTTCAAACTATCTAGACTCATGCCAGCCTTGTTTTAGCACTGAAAAAGCCAAGTACACTCTGACTAATGACCTCTATTTGAAGAGAGACAGAGCAGTGTAACTCTGCTGGTCTCCTTGAACTCTCCATTGTTTTTTATGCCATGATCCATGGTGTGCTTCTGGAATGATGCAGGGAGGTGAAAGTTACAAGGCACTGTATTACAATGGCTCTGCTCCAACCAAAAAGTAGCACTAGGACACGGTTGCTCAGTCAATGGCTTTTGAACTGTGGGACCTGCAAGGTACCACTCTGTCTCCAACATTATCCAGCAGCTATATGAAATCATCCAGAACTGTCATGTGGGGATTTTGATCATGATGTCCTCAGCATGCTAATACTATGCAGATCTCTCTCTTCCACCTGAATCAGCAGACACTGTGCAGGTGTTGGATTAGTGCTTGAAGCAGTGATGGGCTAATAAACTGAGGTTGAATTCTAACCAAACAGAAGTACTGTGGCTGGGTAGTACCTGTGTCCAGGAATTATTAGACGGACAACCTTTTTTGTGGGGGGAGGATGCCTGCACTCCACATGAAGGAACATGTTTACACTCTGGGAGTATTGCTGGATTCCAACCTGTCAATGGAGTCCAAAGTGGCTTCTGTGGCTAGAAGTGATTGTGCCCAGCTTAGGCTGGTTTGCCTGCTATAGATGTTCCTGGACTGGGAAAGTCTGGCCTCAGTTGTCTATTCTCTAGTGACATCCTGCCTGGACTACTGTAATGTGCTCACTGTGTGGTTATTGAGTGGGGCAACCCAACAGGACCATGTATTACTGGTCCAAAAAGCACCACACGGGCTGCAAGTATGCTTCTTTGCCCAATTCAAAGTGTTGTTACTAGCATACAAAGCCCTCAAAACCCTGGGACCTAAGTTCCTTAACCCCTGGGAGCTTACCCCTCAGTATCAACTTTATTGTACTGCTGCCCTGGATTTTGGGAGGAAGAGCGGGCTAGAAATAAAAAAAAGAAAAGAAATGTGGCAGTGTAGCACATTTAGGGCCACTGCTATCCTAAAGAAGGCAGACAGATTGAAGGAAATTAGATTCTGAAAAAAACCTGGGTAAACAAGGAAGAGCTCCCTAAACCAAGGAAATGCATTCTGCATATGCTCAGAGGCACATAACACTATGTGCCAAATATTTGGTAGAGAAAAAAGCTGCTAACCCTACCTTTAGTTAAGAGTATCTCCCTACACGCCACAGTACAGACCCTCAAATTATATGAACATATGAATGAAGCTACCTTATTTAGTCAGAACACTGATCTATCTAGCTTAGTATTGTCTATACTGACTTAAAGCAACTCTCCCGGTTTCAGACAGGAGTCTTTTCCAGCCCTACCCAGAGGTGCCTGGGAATAAATCAGACTTTACTGAAAACATCAACATAATATTGCTTGCACATTTCCACTATATCTAGAACTACAGCAGCTAGAACCTCCCATCACCACCACTACTACATCCACTTAAAGAAAGCAAATAATCCAGGGACTGCTAATGTTCCAAGCAAGCTTCAAGATACACGCCTAAAATGTAAGAAAAATTCAGCTACTGGGAAATCTACCTGTAAGACACTCCACAAAAATCACTGAAAATCAGCTGAGCTTTAATTGGATTGCAAGGTCCCATATGCATCAATTAGACTTGTAGGTTTTAACCAATACATATTTACTTAGAAATTACTCCCAAGTATAGACAGGATTTCAGTGTTAAGTTCTTTTAACCAATTTAAGCACAGTTTAAACATATACAGATGATATCAAGAGACACTAGAACAGCAGGAAGATAATTTTTTGTTAACATTTCACCTCTTTTCAATGAAAGCGGTTTTCCTAAATGCATGCATCTGGAGCCTCCAACACACTGATCAAAGCCTAAGAATAATTTTAGGTCCCCTTAACACACCAGAAATCCCTTTTTCTCTGGACAAGCTCTGTGTTAAAGCTAACAGAATGAGCTAACTTAGTTGCATTATGTAAGTCTCTGTTGGGTTTGTTATGCGAGACTGTGGTTCATTAAATGAAAGAAGGCAGTGACAGGAAAAATTATTGCCCATATCAATTAGTGATTAGGCTGACTACTCTTACCCTCAAAGTGCAATGATTTGCCCGTTAATTATGTTTCAAACATGACTGAAATCTAACCCAATTAGTGCAAGACATTTAGTTTTAAGATAACCTTGAATATGCAGTTTCTGAAAACATGCTTAATGAAACTAAGAACCATTGCAAAAAATATATGACTGAACTCATAGCTGAAGAGTTGAAAAAAGGGAAAACATGCCAATAATTACACAGAAAGCACTAACTATATATTAAATATCTTCAAAACATTTATTTTATTTTTAAACTGGTCCTTCTTGGAACTAAGAGAGGGTAGCTTATTCAGTGGGTTTTTCCTACAGCACTGGCATATATACCCTTCCTTGCAGGTGCCAATTCTTTTGCCAGCAACCATACAATCAGCCTCTGCTCACATGGCTAGATCTAAGTTAACCCCAGTCATGCAGAAGCCCTTCTAAGAAAAGTGGGTCTTACACAGTTAGATCAATATTTAAAGATACTCTTAAGGAGAGTTAAGATGTGAAAGAAATGTGCCTAATCCCAATCCTCTCAGCAGCATGCTTTGCTCACTTTGTATGATGCCATGACATTATAAGTACAGCAGTGTCATATTACTACACAAACTGAGAGTGTGCACATTCTGGAAAAGCAAGATAGGGCATGTGAAGCACATTCATGAGATGTTTTCTGTGTAGGAGTCAAGATTATGGAAATGGCAAGATCTATAAGGGGTCAGTGGGCTACATATGTAACACAGGCAATATTTTGTCTTCCAATCTAGTGTGAACAAACACAACTTAAAAGCATCCTCCCATATAAAACCCCCACATTTCTGTTGTACTTACGTGATTTGATATTGGCGTCTCTGTAGGTGCCATTGAGAATTGCAAGTTCCATCAACTGCATCTTTTTAAGGCTATCTTCTCCTTCTGCCTGAACAAATAAAGTAGACTATTAGTAGAGTATTTTACAGTATCAATGCACTTGCAAAAGCTTATCACATTTCAATATTTGAAGTGGAAACATGTTTGCAAAATAGAGAAACTCCCTCAGATGCTACTCTACCTACATGAGGTCCCTATTTTTTCAGTCCTAAATCTAAAACACTACTCTCCTTGGACCTCCTCCTACATTCTAAGAACACTGGAAGGAAGCCAATATTCATAACTTCTAAACAGCACTGAGCTTTTTAGAAGGACAGCATAGCAGAATTGGAGGCTGCTCTCTTTCACACAACATTTTGGATACCATAGACTTTATCAAACAGAACTGCATGAAAGGCACACATGCAGAGCTATAGGCAGTCTGCAACGGAAAACTTTATTAACAGCTTTGCATGAAACATGGTTGTATAGTGGAAGCTGCACATGAGGCTATCTTGGGCTTCCATCAAGTCTTATAAAGTAAGTATCTCTTTAAATCCCAAAAGAAAAATAACAATTGGCAGTTGCAAGCAGTTACAGAGTTATTGACGGTAGATTGGGGAAACCATTTAGATATTGTTTCTGCCAGGGACATCTGCAGACAACATATTTCCAAAGTTACTATCCATGCACACAAATGCTGTTTTCCATCTGGATTCAAAGTCCATAGTTCAGTTGCTAAAACTTTAACAGACACAATTTCTACAATTACAGCAGTCTTGTGCTGACAGATCACAAAGCTACAAATAGCAAGGTGTTTAATTCTGTATTTGGATTTATTTTGCAGCTTTAATGGATAGTAAGTATAAACTTATGAAAGATAATCTTATGTACTGGAAATGCAGCAAATACTGCAACACCCCCACCTTCCACTTCTATCTTGTCAGAAGGTGGGGTTGCCTATATCACCTGATAATTTTGCTTCTACCATGGCTGTGGATATTGTGTCATTTTGAAATGATACTTACCCATATATTTGGTTTACAAAACTCTATAAACGTGGCTGCATGGCCCACAATGTAGTTTTTGTTTATTATGCCATCATTTAAAATTAGCTGGTGTTTTTAATTAAATGTTTCATTAATGTTCAAGGACAATAATAATTGTTCCACAGTCTTTTCTTTTCAAATCCTGAAATTTGTATAATTCTTTTTTGTGATCCAGAAACACAAGTTAAAACAATTTATGGTGTAAAAGCACACCACAATTTTTTAATTGTTTTCTTTGGCCAATACCTCTCCTCTCAATTTACTAAAAAGCATGTTTCCCAATGTCAGAAATTTCTGTAAGCATTCTCCTTCAAAGAGGGTGAAACTGAGGGTGCAAAAGGGAGATGAAGAATCTTTAACGGAAATCAGACTACATGTAAGTCTGTATCAATGAATAAAGTACAATTTATACTGCTAAGGTGCTGCTGTAAGTAGACTTCTGGAAAGTCTGACAAAGCATGGTTTTTATTAGTTTAATATAGTTGGCAAACCTTTTATTGTCTAACTAGCTTTTCTTCTCTAACACACTAAACACTCACATAATTGAAAAGTCTAGTGTTCTTGTTAATAATTGGAGGGGGCGGGCAAAGAAATTGTTGAATTCTAGTCTCTAGTAACATTGAAGACCATATTATATGCTGTTAAGATTTTGCACTGGATTTTCTGATACTTTTTACTATGCTATAAATGTTAGATAAAAGCTAGGTGTTACTGAAACTACAGTGAATCTTTACACACACACATGGATCTACTATAATATATATATATATATATATATATATATATATATATATATACACACACTAAGATCTACTATATATTTATATATATTTCATACAGTAAAACCTAGTTGAAATCATTTTTGAACTTCACATGCAAGTATGGGAGAATTCCATGTAAGAGATTTTTTTCCACCAGACAACAAGAGCAAGAATCTTGAGCACATAAAAGTGATTAATCACAAGCTAATCACCCACAGTTGCCCAGCACAAATAACAACAATCAAACAGCTTCCATATAGCATTCATAGAATTGTAGAGTTGGAAAGGACCAAGAGGTCATCTAGTTCAACCACCTGCAATGCAAGAATCTTTTTTGCCTGAAGTAGGGCTCAAACCCACGAACCCGCTCTACTGAATGTGCTATCTCTAAAGCGACTTTTCCACATATGCACTGGAGCTTCAAGAGTACACTGTCATTCCCTCTGTCTACAATGCCCAGACTATGAGTGCTGTTGTTTATGTAGCCAAAAAGGCACCACTCGTGTTCAAGAGGGAGGTACCACCAAGCTTTGGTGGACACTAACCATCTGCAGAAATACAAAAAATAGTTAGGAAAGCGGGGTGATTCCAAAAACAGCCCACAAGCTCTAGGGCTGGGTGATACCTGGTTTCAACAATGCACTATTATCACCAGCTAAATATCACAATATACTGATATATCACAATGTCTGAATTTAGGATGGAGCTTTGTCGAGCCACTGGTTGTCTTTGAGGTTTTTCCCACATTGTGATTTTTGCATAGCATGCACACACCATGAATTGCAATATATTGCCAGGTCAAAAATTATGAAATGTGTATCATGATATAGACTCGAAAGTGAATTTGGGCAATATATCACCCAGTTCTAAAGAGCTCATAGTGTTCTCAGTTATCACAGTATGCTGACTGCTGGAGTGGCTAGAAGTCAAAACAGCAGCACTCCACACTACAACATTTTGTTGCGAATCCAGTATTATGTTCTAACTTTGAGACAAAAATGTTACACATCATTAAGATCAAAATACAGTGGTACTTCCAGTTGCAGACGGGATCTGTTCCACAGCTCCGGTTGGATCCCGAGGTTTTTGCAACCGGAGGTGCCTGTTCTGTGCATGCACGCAGTAGAGCGCTTCTGCGCATGCGGAGAAACCCGAAAATATACTTCAGGTTTTGCCACGTGCGTATCCCGAAGGATACGTAACCAGAGGTGTGTGTAAGTAGAGGTACCACTGTACTGGCATTTAACTTGCAAGGACCCACAAAAACACTGTGAGAAAACTGTGAAAATGGAACATTGGTATAAGACAGAAAATTATCATGTGGTTTTATAGTTACCAGTACTCTTAACTCAAAACAGGCTGCGACAAAGGAAGGATGCTTGGGAGAGGCTTTCCCCACTCTTTTCCTTGCCCAATTGCAACACAACAGTTCTGCAGTGCTGTCAATGGGTCTTACTCTCTGGTAGTTCCTGCCACCCACTCCTACTTACTGTTGAGATTCCTGCATTGCAGGAGGTTGGACTAGAGTACGATTCTATGATTCTTGCAGCCCAGATGGGATGCACCAAAGCAACTTTGGGAACAACTGACTGGTACCATTAAAGATGGAAAAGATTCATTCAAGAAATGAATTTATGAAGAAAGTTCTGAAAGAAATGTAGCCATTTTAGGAAACAACAGGATTTACTGAAATAAACCCCAATAAGAAAAAGGAATTGTGATAGGGGATGAGCATGGATTATGTTCAACTAAGTGCACTTGCAGAAGAATAGTAGATAAGAAGGTACCTTTTACTGAGTCAGACCACTGTTTTATATAGCTCTGTATTGCCTACACTGAGTGGCAGGGCCTGTCTAGGGTTTCAAGCAGGAGACATTGCCAGGGGTTGAACCTGCAACCTTCCATGGCAATGCAATAAGCTCTACCACTGAGCTGTGATCCTTCCCAAAAGTAAACAAAAATTACTACTAACAGCTAAGAATGGATACCAAATGAAAAGAAGACATACTATTTCTGACTTAAATATTTGTGGACACTCAAACTGTCAACCCCGTTGTACTTTTCTGATACAACTTGGTAACTAAAAAATAAATATGAAAGTCAAGTTTGGATCCCTAATACCTCAGCAGGATATGCAGCACCAAACTAATATGATATGGCATACTTTCTTTGGAATAAATCTGTGATGCACATTACAGTGCTTAGGCCAAGCAAAAGTAAATTGACATCATTATTTTTTAGCCAACGCTACTGCCTTATCTTTTTCAAAGTAAGCTATCAGTTCAAATGATATGCAAAGACTATTTCACTGACAAATTTAATGGTCACAATGTTAAAGACACACCGAGGGTGGGGGGAGCTAGCATTATCTCCTTACATTTCTCTTCACTTGGACATTTTGTATTTAATGATACTTGCTCTAATTGCAACTTTTCCCATGATTCCTTTTTCTAGTTATTTAACATGCAACAAGATAAAGTGCCAGGAGTGAATACATTTGTATATGTCCAGGTTCAGAGTCACTACCATGGTACTTATATAATTCTAAATATTGACTTAGTTTTTGGTAACACTGCTCTACATAAGAGGGGCTGAAAACCATATTCTTTGGGGATGAACACGAGTTAATGTGAGCTGTTTATACAAAAAAATGTATAAACATTTAAGCTCACCACACTATTTGCACAGCAACTGAATACCAAGCCCCGCCATGGGAACCCTGGTGATGGAAGCTGAGATACCCATGAAAGGAAGTTACCAAGTTGACCCTACTCAGATCCAAGTACTTAGACAGTTTGCAGTTCTTTGACAGAAAGGCAGGTAGTAAATTGGAGGTATGGCGGTTTGTTTGCCATTTCATATGAGGTGCCATCTTTCCTTTAAAAGTTTGCCTCTGGCAGGCAAGGATACAGGTGCGTCTTATCTGTTTGCTTGTTTCTGTTTTTTAAGAAAAAGGGTGCCCATATTTGGAATTTCTAAGGTACAAAATTTAGAGATTGCTTATTTGGATGTGTGGTCCTACAAATAAATGCTTCTCTTGCAGAATACACCTACATAATCTAATACAGTTCACTAATTAATCTACGGAATTGGATTCCACAGTGATAACCTCCAATTTAAGACAGCTTTAAAAGGAGATTGGGCCAACTCATGGGAAATAAGGCTATTAACTTCATCTGGTGCAGAATTCGGTGGCCAGGTTGTTCACTAGAGCAAGACATTTTGAGCCTATTACACTGATGCTGGCCCAAAATGCACTGGCTGTCAATTAGTTTCCAGGGCCAATTCAAGTGCTGGTTTTGACCTAGTAAAGGTAAAGGGACCCCTGACCATTAGGTCCAGTAGTGACCAACTCTGGGGTTGCGGCGCTCATCTCGCTTTATTGGCTGAGGGAGCTGGCGTACGGCTTCCAGGTCATGTGGCCAGCATGACTAAGCCGCTTCTGGTGAACCAGAGCAGCACACGGAAACGCTGTTTACCTTCCCACCAGAGAGGTACCTATTTATCTACTTGCACTGGCATGCTTTTGAACTGCTAGGTTGGCAGGAGCAGGCACAGAACAACGGGAGCTCACCCCATCGCAGGGATTCGAACCACCGACCATCTGATCAGCAAGTCCTAGGCTCTGTGGTTTAACCCACAGCGCCACCCGCATCCCTAGGCGTTTTGACCTATAAAGCCTTAAATGGCTCTGGACTGCAATGCCTCAAGGACTTCCTATCTCCATATGAACCAACCTGGTTACTGAGATCATCTTCTGAGGCCCTTCTTCATGGACCTACTCCACAAGAGATCTGGAGGGTGGAACATGAGAACGGGCCTTTTTTGCAGTGGCTCCCTGTTTGTGAAATGTTCTTCCCAGTGAGGTTTGTCTGGCATTATACTCCTTTAGGCACCAGGCAAAAACATTTCTCTTCAACCAGGCCTTTGGCTGATTAACACCCAATACCCTTTTGAATGTGTTGTGGGAGGAGTTATTTTTGAAATTTTTTTTTGTTATTATTTTTATTATGTATTTTGTGTTTTTCATATTGTATTTTGACGTTGTGAACCATCCTAAGATCTACTGATGATGGGTGATATAATGATGACGACAACAACAACAACAACAACTAGTAGTGGTAGTGGTGGTGATGGCTACATACTACCTCCAGGATCAGAGACAGTACTACTCTGAACAGGGGAAAGGTCTATTGTGCTCATTTCCTGTTTGTGGAATTTTCACTAGCATCTAGTAAAAGGATAGGCTTTAATCTGATTCAGCAGGGCTCTTCTTATGCCATTACTCAAACGTATGCATCCTCTAAACCGCCAGAGATAATACATATTACAGACCAGTGTGCACCCCGTGCAGAAATAACTTCGTTATAAAAAGGTACATTCACAACAAATAAAGTTACTCAGCTTAAACAAGACACATTATAAACCCAAGTCAAGTTATTTTCCACTAGTGTTTTGTTGTTACCAGCATATAAATTCCAGAATGATGATAATGCTATTTCTGTTGGGTAGCTACAGCTCATCTTACTTCTGGCTAAGACTTGCATTCAGCCAGTTAAAAATACAGAGTACTAAAGAAAGAATTGCATGTCCTCTCTTTAGAGGACAAATGTGTCAGTCACATGACCTTACATTTGAAAGACTTGACTGCTCGACTGGCAGAGTATGCTGCCAGAGATTTTAAAATTATCTAGCTTTGCATTTACATTTTTGTTTCTGAAAGTAGAAATATTCAGGTAATTTACAGGGACTATGATAACTTCTTGAAAAAAACTACATGCACTAATGTGACCATTTTAGTCATATTTTTCCTTGAAAATGTTTTATCACATAGTTGAAAATGAACTTTGCTTGTTTTGTCGTCTAGCATACCTTAATTTTTGAGTTAATTTTTTCACTTGTTGCAACTTCTGAAACTGGCTCCAGGCAATAGGGAAGTTATCTTTGAAGCTAGCCTTAAAGTCTAGTATTATTTACTAACATCAGGAAAGGAAATTACAACTCTCAGGATTAATAATTTCTTAGCGCACTGCTCAGTAAACTGCATTGTGGGTACTCAATCAAGTGCTGGTTGGGAGCAGAGGCTGGATGGTCCATGTAAGGCTTTCACTGTGCAATTAACAAGGTAAGTGAGTCCCTGGCAGGGGATGGTTTGTTCCGCAGACCCCCAGGGATGCCCTGACCCGCAATGGGAATCACTGTACTAAGAGGTCAAAAACAGGGAGTAGTATGGGGAAAACAATGCTGATTTAACACAATGTAAGCTTTGAGAAAATGGCTGAAGCTCAGTGGTCAAGCATATGATTTGCATACAAAAGGCCTCAGAGGTTCAATCCCTAGCAACTCCAGGTAGGCTGGGAAAGCATCATGGGGCAGGCAGTTTCATTTTTCCATCCCTTTCATAATGATTTCTAAAATGGAATTAGCTTTTCTTCACAGCTGCTACACACTAGCTTACCAACACCAATTCAAAAGCTACTAGTGTATGTGTGTATTCTGTGGAGTTTATATCCACAGACACCAGTGTCCCATTAATTCACTTATTTTCACCATGTTTCTGCTATGAGCACAATACCTATCTATGCTTTTCTTTAAAACCAAGCACCCCAGCCCACCCATCTTGATCTGGATACCTCTAGCATTAGCATTTAAACATTGGTATACAGTGTATCTCTGCAAATGTCTTTGGCACATATGTTTTAATCTAAAGCAACCTGGATTCTCTGAATGGCTATTATGCCCACCTGCACTTGCATTGTCTAGTTTTGCCCTCTTCCATTTGAACATTCAATTGTTTTCACCCTCAACTCTTCAGAATGATATATCTTGAACATTCATCAGCCTTCTCCCAGTTATCAATTTAAAAGCTGCTCTTCTACCTTTTTGTTTTTAAACAGCAACATTGTTGTTCCAGTCTGGTTTAAGTAGAGCCCTCCCAGTTCTATGGGGCTGGTTTATACCCATATGCGCCCCCTGGCAGTACCAAACAAATCCACCACCACCCCTTATATAAACATCACTGTCTCATTCACTTGTTGAAGTCCCCCCTGAGCTGTGCCTGTCCAGCTGACCCTATGAATGGTATAGGTAGCTTTTCAGATAAACTACTTTGAATATTCTAGCTTTCAACCTCCTAACTAGCAACCTAAGTTTTGCATCAATGGGGCCTGCATGCACCCTTCCCGTTGAAAACTCTTAGGCAGGGGTAGGCAATCTGTGGCCCACAGGGGTCATTTAACCGGCCCACTGAGCCGCCCGCTTGGTGAGTCTCTGTGCACTGTGCTAAACTGGTGCAGCGCGGTGCCTTGCTTCTGCGGTGCCGGAAATCAAGTTTGCGCAGAAGCCACAAATCATGGGCGTGTGTGTGCACATACAGGCACAATCCAACCCACGGAGGGATCTACACTGAAGTGAACCGGCCCAGGTGAGGTAAACCTTGCCGATCCCTGCTCTTAGGTGTATGTAAGTGTAAAACAAACCATTAATATTTAAACGCTACAGTCTATGATGTACCTGAATTTACAACGGAAACATGACCCTGGAACCCCCTGGAGTCTTGCCATTGCTCAGCAGAGACTGGGGTGATGTGCAACCGTTGTAACATAACTTTTACTTTGTTGCTTGGCATTTCTTAGGTGAGGAGAGTAGTTTGCCCTGGGCTCCTTGTCCTGCTGCTGAGCTTGTACATCTGCCAGACTAGCGTGCTACAATAATGCTTTATCACTAGGGCTGAAATGCTTTGTCAGTGGGTGCTTCTAATCCTGCTCATAGGGCAGTCTCCATCACTAGATTGCCCTAAATATATAGCTTTGGCTACCTTCCCTCACCTCTTCCTGCAGCCAAGCAGATCAAGAGGTCATTGTTTGAAGAATATAAGGATCTATGGCTCAAATTGCTGGGCTGCACCAAATTCCAGGGGCCAGAAATTTGAAATATGGAGTGTAGGTCCATTTAGCCCTCTAGGGATGGGATTTTTTTTAGGCTAGGAGGCAGTGGATGGAATTAAGATAAGGGTGTGCCTTATTCTGAAGCCCTTCAGAAAATGTAAGACTCAAACTCCCTGTATAAGTTGAAGCACACCTTAAATAAAGTCTATACCGAGCATGAACTTATGTTTAAGGTGTAAGTTACCCTCTAGTTTTCACTTGCTTTCATTTTCAAAACTGAGTGAGTTTTTAGCTAGTTTTAACTTGAACTGAAAGCTGAAACTTGAATCTCAAACTTTGTTTTAGGTTTTAAAGGGCAACATATAAACTGAGACATATACTGGGCTTGATCTGAAAGCTAAGCCTGCACTTTTATTCTAAGCTGACTTTTTCCTAAGGGCCATGGACATACCTTGGGACTAACACCCATGGAGCAAGAATCAGTTAACAGTCCTTAAACTTATCACACAACACAGGAATAGGAATTTGCCTTATCTGAGTCAGACGCACTGGGCCACCTACAATAATCAGCAGCAGCTCTCCAGGGTTTCAGACAGAGAATCTCTTCCAGCCCTCCCTGGAGATGCAGGGGAAAAAACACAGGACCTTTTGCATATAAGGCAGATGCTCTGCCACTGAGCTACAACCCTTCCAACACTATCAAAAAAAGATGATGATGATAGTACAGTGGTGCCCCGCAAGACGAATGCCTCATAAGATGAAAAACTCGCTAGACGAAAGAGTTTTTCGTTTTTCGATGTGCTTCGCAAGACGAATTTCCCTATGGGCTTGCTTCGCAAGACGAAAACGTCTTGCAAGTTTGTTTCCTTTTTCTTACAACCGCTTGAAGAGGTGCAGTTGCGACTTGACTTCAAGGAGCAACTCATAGCACACGGTGTGGTAGCCTTTTTTGAGGTTTTTGAAGACTTTGCTGATTTTTGAAGATTTTCCAAAACTTCTTTTGCAGCCATTTGGTAAGTTAAACTTTTAAAACTTTTTGGGGGGTTTTTGGATTTTGGGTTGGGGTGTTTGGAATTCAAGGACTTGGTGTTGGGAAGGGGTTTGCAAGAATCTGGAAGCTTGTGTGGGGTTTTTTTTTGAATTTTTATGATTTTTTGTGACCATTGGGCCACTGCTGTTTTTTTTTTAAAAAAATCTGGGTTTGAATTTCTGTGTGGTGGGTGGCTGAGGGAACAGTTGGGGAGGGGTTTGCAAGAATCTGGAAGCTTGTGTGGGGTTTTTTTTGAATTTTTATGATTTTCTGTGACCATTGGGCCACTCTGCTGTTGTTTAAAAAAATTTCTGGATTTGGATTTCTGTGTGGTGGCTGGCTGGGGGAACAGTTGGGGGAGGGGTTTGCAAGAATCTGGAAGCTTGTGTGGTTTTAGAAAATGTACTGTACACTTTGTTGATTTTTAAATGTTTTTCTGTCATGTTTAGAAACTTAATTTATTGTTCCTTCAATTTTTGAAATGCTCTTTACAGTATGTGTGACTTTAAAGAGCAGTTAATAAACTCTTGTTGTACCAAATTTGGCTTTGTTTGGACTTTTTTTGACCATAGGAACGCATTAATTGATTTTCAATGCATTCCTATGGGATTTCGTGCTTCGCAAGACGAAAAATTCGCTAGACAAAAAAACTCGCAGAACGAATTAATTTCGTCTTGCAAGGCACCACTGTAATTTATTACTTGTACCTCACCCATCTGACTGGGTTGCCCCAGCCATTCTGGGCTGCTTCCAACAGAATATTTAAAAAAGACAATGAAACACCAGATAACTTCCATCAGATAACAAAACTTCCCAATATGGGGTTGCCTTCAGATGTCTGAGGAAAATTGTATAATTGTTTTATCTCTTTAGCATCTGATAGGAGGGCATTCCACAGGGTGGGCGCTCTCTGTCTGGTTCCTTGTAACTTCACTTCTCACAATGAGGGAACTGCCAGAAGAGAACCTTGGAGCCTGACATCACAAATATAAGCTGAGGGCCAAACATCTTTTATTTGCACAATATAGGTTTTGGGGATCAAAATCAGCACATGAATGCGGACAGCTGAATCCTCCCCAAATACTTGCCAATCCCAGGCACTTTTCTCCTAGATATTGTGTCAGCCAAGTTGGAACAAATGTACCTCAAGACAGACAGCACAGACAGCTTATGTGAGGTACAGTTCTGCCCCTTTCACACACCCCTCCTAAAATAGCGCGCTCTCTCTCTCTCTCTCTCTCTCTCTCACACACACACACACACACACACACACGGTATAGATAGGAGTGGTAGCTCTGTCACATCCAATTTGGTATCAACAAAAATAAAAGACAAAGGCTTCAATAAAAACCATGCTCTTAAAGCCCAGAACAGAACACAAGTTACTGTTACATCTACAGCTGACTCATCAAGAACAACTGAATGTTAAACAAGCATGAGCAATGTTCATTACTTAAGTTATTTACAGAAAGAGAATCTACCTGCTCACATTTAAACAGTGTCAAAGGTGACTAGCAAGTCAATAGGTCAAAGCACAACTTCTTTAGTGAGAATGAGCATGGTCTCTGCAAACGTTTACACGTGACCCAAAAGAACCAGTTCAAAGTGCCCAGACATCTTATTTGCTTTCAAATGAAGTCTTCAGTGTCCCTTTATCCCCTCCATAGTCAGATTTGACAAGTATTGTAATAAATATTACATGCAGGGAGCAAAGTTAAAATCAAGTTAATGTTTACTGAAACAAAATAAAGAACCATTTTTAATAGTATTACTTGAAAAGAGATCTAATCCAGCAAGGGAAATTCAATTTACATCTACAGCAATCAGATTTTGTTTTTTACTCTAGGGATTTGTTACAAACTGTCTCTCTTGAAATGTGCTTACTGTACAGTATTTAGCAGAAACAGTTTAGCTTTAATAAGCTGATAGTCTGCACGGGAGCATGGATCAACTCGTTCTCATTAAGCATAAGCAGTTTCTAACAGCCTTCATGTTGCTGCTCAGTCTATGCCAGAGAAAGCAGAGATTGCTGCTGCTCTAAAAACCATAATTTATGAGTTTATTCAAACCCTTCAAATTGCTCTAAGTAAACGCCTCTTACGTTTGAAAATTCCCATGGCAACTTAGTTTGGCAGGCAAAGGGACCCAAATTCAATCCTTTTATCCTCCAGCTAAACCATTACAATGGTAATTTTGCTCTGACACTCTGAAGAGACAGCTAATTACTGTACTTCAGCCCTGAGACAGATTTTCTATTCAGATTAAAATGGCCCTGCATGGTTGGAAAGAGTAGCAACACCTTTCTGCACATTGGGGTGGGGGTGGGGAGATGCACTCTCACAGCATAGCTTCCTACTAGAAAGGTTATATTATTACTAAGTCAAGATATACCTTCAACTAAAAGATTAAAACCATGTTTTCTAAATAGAATACTACGAGTACAATGTGCTTTGGACCAG
This sequence comes from Podarcis raffonei, assembly GCF_027172205.1. Taxonomy (NCBI): domain Eukaryota; kingdom Metazoa; phylum Chordata; class Lepidosauria; order Squamata; family Lacertidae; genus Podarcis; species Podarcis raffonei. The sequence goes on along the minus strand of NC_070604.1, from coordinate 73,011,290 downwards.
TCTAGTTGGAAAGATCAGCTTTCCCCATATATGCCCAACTGGAAGTTTTACAATGTCATGTAATGTTCATTTTCCACTTGCAAGGAATCAACCTACTGTCTGGAACTCCCTAAATGCTATTAATAGGCAGATCCCTTCACCATATGTAGCAAGGTCTTTGTTTACACTAGCCTACACATATTTTAGTAACTGCTGCTTTTACTTATATTGTGATAAAATGTAGCTTAAAGTCAAATGTTAAAAACAAGTTACTTGTATCTCTAAATGAGCATTTTATATTCTATGCAAATCTTAGATGTTATGGATGATTAAGTGGTCTATACATCCTGTTGAATAAATAAATAAGTTCAGCAACCAAGAATTGAGTTGTGTCACAAGACAATAAAAGTAGATCAGCTGCAGAAAAGATTATGGATTCATAAGAGAAAGTCACATTTGTCATCACTATCGTTATAATGTTAAGTTTTATTAATATTTGAAAACTGAATAAGGGATCAGCAGTGAAAATTACAAGAGTTAATAAAACCTGTCTATTGCACTTCTTAAGAGGACATTGTCTAATTCTACTTACTGAAGAAAATAGCTCATATTTTGGGTGAAGAGAGAAATTGAAGAATGTAGAATGCTGGCCAATATTTGCAACTCTTCTAAAATAATTTAATCATTTGTTGTATTAGGTATTTTATAATCTGTATCTGTAACAGATTATATGTTTACTTGAAGCGGCTTTATTTTGTTTTATTGAAATCAATAAAAATATTTTTTTAAACACAAAATTCTATATCAATTATCATTTGAAAAAGAAAACAAAAATGTGGAGGCTGGAAATGCAATCTATAGTAATAGCAGAAAATTATTTCATTCTGAAATTTCTCTTCAAGAACCCAACCGAAGTTCAGAAGCCACTGAGGTTCAAACTGTGTATAAGGGAGGTGGGTGAATCATCTCCAAAGCAGCGGGGGAGGGAAAGATCCAGGTACAATTGCTGGCACCCATACTTTTACTACTATGGCAAATAGCCACTGCAGAAAAAGGGGGAGGGGACTTCCACCTTTAGTCCCAAACTGGATGCTACTTTCCAAAAAATGAGTGGCAAAGATGCATTCATATACTATCATCATGCCTGGCTTGGCACAGAAGGAAAAGTACATTTGAATCTCAAGTTCAAGTAGGCACAGCGATTTATATGGATGAGCATTTTCATTAATTTATGGGACATCTGGCCAGGCAGTATTTTCCAAGCGTTAATCCACACACTGGGTGGTAACCAACTAAGTTTTACTCAGAGTAGAGCCATTAAAATGAATGGACCTAACTTAACAATAGGGACGCGGGTGGCGCTGTGGGTAAAACCTCAGCGCCTAGGGCTTGCCGATCGCATGGTCGGCGGTTCGAATCCCCGCGGCGGGGTGAGCTCCTGTTGTTCAGTCCCAGCTCCTGCCCACCTAGCAGTTCAAAAGCACCCCTAAGTGCAAGTAGATAAATAGGTACCGCTTTATAGCGGGAAGGTAAACGGCGTTTCCGTGTGCTGCGTTGGTGCCGGCTCACCAGAGCAGCTTCGTCACGCTGGCCACGTGACCCGGAAGTGTCTTCGGACAGCGCTGGCCCCCGGCCTCTTAAGTGAGATGGGCGCACAACCCTAGAGTCGGACACGACTGGCCCGTACGGGCAGGGGTACCTTTACCTAACTTAACAATGTTCATTAACTTTAATGGGTCTACTTTGAGGAAACCTGGTTGAATACCACACATAATTCTTACACCCCATATTGCAACAACACATTTGCAATTGACTAAATTACCCATGCTACTCTAACTATACTTTTCAAAACTCTTATATTTAAAACATTTAAGATAGTACAAATAAAAAGTCTCCCAAGCAGACTGTCAGCCATAAGTTAATTATTCAGGTTCTCAGTTTAGGCTTTATGACAGGATTCTACCACCAACACCCCAGCACAAATTTATTGTCATAGCAGGTCAATGCTTACGCAGTGAAACATTTGAAATATTTCCATGCATGTTTGAAATATTTCCATGACTTCTTGTTATATGCCAACAGAGTTCTCTAATAGATTTAAACATACACCAAAGTTTATTCAGGAGCTCAGCAGAACTTGATGTTTCTGGCTTTACTATGTCATACTGCAAAAATATAAACACAGCACACCTAGCATCATTTGATTAACTACAGCTTATTGCTAACTGCATCAATTAAGAGTTACCACATACATACCCCATATTAAAAACTGCTTTTTCAAGTCAGTTACCCCAAATGCTTGCACTAGAAAATCTTACTGGTAGACTCTGAATTTCAGAATCAAAATATGAAAGGTAAATTTTAGGTTATGCTGTCATGAAGTTTAGAACATTAGTTACAAAGCAACATTGTGATCTTCTTTAACAGAAATGCCTCAGAGGACATGAATGAAAAATTGAAGTATTTAGTCAAGTCAAGCATGTATCACTCTAAGTCAGACATGAGTACTGGGACAGGAGGTGTAACACTACAAGTGGCAGGGGCAGCAGGGAGTTGCAGTATTCCTGGACATGAGCAGGACAGGATGAAAACTTGGCTCATAATTCTACAGCTCGCTATAACAGAGGCAATACCCGAGCCAACACTTTAAAAGGATATGCTACACATGTACTGGACAATAGCTCTACTATATTACACTTAAATCTTGCTGACATGTGGCACATGTGCTCAACTACCATTACTTTAGAGAAAATAATAATTGAAGAAACAGATTTTAAAAGATGTAAATAAGCTAGCAAACAAACATTTCCTTGTTTTCACAACACCTAAGGAGTTATTCAGGATAATTGTACAGTACATTGTAAGAAGGGGATCAGGGACAAAGAACACTTCAATCTGTTTTAAATTAGTTTTGTCTTAATCTTCAATTATGGTTGCTATAAGAGATACATAGAATAGAAAGACAAGCAATGTAAAAAACACGATAGTTAATTTAATTATGAAAAGATCTTGGTGTATTTTCCATTTAAGTTTTTTAAAACAGGCCTCTTCTATACATCATTTTATGGATCAAAGGAATTTATGGTATCTACAACAGATTATGGGATACTAAAGTTAGGGCAAGCTTTCGAATTAGGATTAAAGACGCATGCCTCAGTTTTAAGATGATTAAACTAGGCTGGTAGCAAATTAAGTTCTACAAATGGTTAGGGATAAGATTATGATGATCGTCCTCAGTCTTCTATACATCCGCTTTTGCTATGATTAAGATTGGTAATCTTATCTTATTGCTGTTTGGGGAAGAAAAGATTTGGTAGCTTATATATACATCATGACAATTCTATGCTTTAAAGGTATTAACCCTCGGACATAAATTTGAATGCTGAACTCCGATGTGATCTCTGTCGAACATTGCAGAGCTGCCCACTTGATCTGTGGAACTGCTATTTCTCTAAGGGCCACATAATATTCATTCTGCACATGCAAGGAATCAATCTTTCAGTGTGGCAGCACCTATACTCCCCGCCTATTCATATTACGTAGGAACATCTATTGTATTGTTTTTGGCACCTGATAAAAAAATTGTTTACCCAGATGTGTGAATCTGACTTGGCTTTCAACATCTAATTTTATGAGTATTTGTAAGTTAATCCGCTTAGAGGCTTTGATGATTAAGTGCTATACAAATTCTGCTAAATAAAATAAATAAATCTTAGCCCTCCCATCCCTCATTTTACTAGGTTTATTCTCTGAGTAAACCTGAATGCTTTCACACACTTTTGTGCCTTCTACCTATCTGATATATTCAATGAGCTCAATTCTCCAAGAAGTACTGATGTCTAGATATCAAACATAGATATTTACTGTGCATCGCATGTACGCACACTTATCTGCCTGCTTATTTCTGAAAAAAATCAAAGCAATTAACTGAGTATTCAAAGAACATGCAACTATATATCTTTAGGCAAAATATTTCCTCTATAACCAGGCATTTGAACTATCTGTGGCCTTTTAGAAGCGGGTGGAGTGTTTTTCATGTATTTCTCCCCTTAATTTTAATGTATATTTGGGCATGGGGTATTTGGCTTTTGGTTTAAATCGCTTTGGGTTGCCATGGGCAAGATAAAGCAACTAACAAATTTAATAATAATAATAATAATAATAATAATAATAATAATAATAATAGTTTTGCATATTCAACAAGGACTGGATTTCTCAAGCAGCCATTCCTGCAGTGTTCTGAAAACCATTTTTGAAAAAGCCAGTTGTGATTCAACAACAGATCCCAGTGTTCCAAGAAAAAAAAGTCCAGAACACTCTCAAATCACTGTCATGTGTGAACCAAATGGTAAGCAGAAAGATTTAGAACAGACAAGTCGTAAGAAGGCAAAACATTAAGCATTCCTTTCCTCTCATTCTAACCTCCAAACTACCCCTACCTTAAGCAGCTTTTCCTAGAAGGGGCAGAGTATCAGGATTCAGTTTGGTATATTTTCATGCCACATGTAATTAGGTCCGTAAGAGCTGCTTCACCCAACACAGGACTGCTTTATTATTTGAACAGGTCGCTACATCAAATTACACTTTACTTTTGAAATGCTGCCTACCTCCCACATGTGAAGCATACAACTGCAGGTGTCAGTACTCTGTCCCATCGGACTGTGGAAAGATTTTCATCCATGGTATGTGGACTAAAAGCCCCTTGGCCTTCTTCTTACTCCAGACTAGCGAGTTCAGATCCCTTTACAGTGGTACCTCTGGTTACGTACTTAATTTGTTCTGGAAGTCCCTTCTTAACCTGGAACTGTTCTTAACCTGAAGCACCACTTTAGCTAATGAGGCCTCCCACTGCTGAGGCTGCTGCACCGCTGCCGTGCCATTTCTGTTCTCATCTTGAAGCAAAGTTCTTAACCCGAAGTAATATTTCTGGGTTAGCGGAGTCTGTAACCTGAAGCGTATGTAACCTGAAGCGTATGTAACCCAAGGTACCACTGTATCCACATTTCCCCAAGCTCACAGGACTCAGTGTTTCGATAAGGAAAACTCATCTTTGAATAATAGTTACCCATGACTATGAAAGTCTGGAATACCTATTAGATGTTCTCTAGTTTAGCTTATTCAAAATTTTGCTTATATTTTGCAATATTGTTCTTTCCTGATTCTAAATGAAGTTTCTTAATTTAACCGAGTGATGTTGACTGAGTAATTTGACAATCTAACCCAGCCCCCACATATCAGAATGCACAATGCATGCTTAGATAAAGGGTGGGTGTGGAGAAGATGGGCTTAGTATGTATTTCGGAGGTAACGGAATATCAGCCAAGTGCTCCTTCCCCCGATTCTAACTTAAGATTCCCAATAGCACCTCCTGCATACAAGTCTATAATGAAATTTAGGAGGTGGAAGCTAGCATTGACATATTGATCTATACACCAGTGGTCATCCGGATCTGTAGCAAATTGTCACAATCTCCATTAAATGGATAAATCTGTAAGTTATTTTCCACTGCCCTTTGCTTCAACTAGTACTTTTTACCATCCTTCATCCATTGCTCTATGTTTTAATATGCAAATATCTGCCACAAATATAGCTGAAGCTCAAAAGATTTTACATAATACTCCAGAGTACAGTTCATTGGTTAAAATAACCCAATGCTATGCAGTCAGTGCCAACAGATTGCTGCCACCCACTTATTGCAGAAGTGGTTTCCTAACATCTATTTTGGGAGCAAACCCTCAATAATGTTCTATGCTGCAATGGTATCACCCTACAGTTTAGCCCAGAGCTAACTAATTTTTGTTCATTTCCACATCAGCCATTGGTGTGGTTTGTTAGCCATCCCATTCTCTTTTTAAATCTTAAAATTTGTTGGTACAAACTATGTGTCTGACAAGACAACATTCTATTCCAAACTGCATACTTTATAATAGTCCTAAAGTGCATGGATTTTAAAAATAGAAGTATGATTAATGTACTTCTCATTGTGAAAGAGGGCCTTATCCTAGAGAAAAGAGTCCTTACTATTTATATCAGTAAATGCCTGAACATGAAATGGCACGCAAATGTTCAGCACAACAGACAGATCAATCAAGCCAGACAGCCTGGCATTGTTTGAAGATGACATTGTCATAATTAGAACCTTTTAAATTCTCAAATATATTCCATTTAGGATTCCATCTACTAGTCCTTGGGATTTTTAAATTTTATTAACTTAACCACTATTATCTTCAAATATTAGCTTCTCCCATTTACAATGTAAGTGCTCAGAATAAATCCACAAAAATATCAATTTTTTACCATTTTAGTGGAATATATAGTATCATAAGTCAGTTTTACCAAGTTGCAACTGCACAAGTTAAGATGACTTGGAAAATAAAGCAACTACAACTGTACACAGCCAACCCTTTATAAAATCATGAAGAGGCAGAATGACCACTAAATTTCTCTCTATAAATCAGAAAAATCACAACCCAACTTACTTTTTCTGGGAGGGGCTTATCAACCTTTGGAAGACCTGGAACATGACACAAAAACTGGAGTTAGAAAGGGGAAGTCCCTTACCTGTTAGGAGAATTCTTCCTAAGTGACCCTGTCTAGCCAAGTAATAGGTGGGAGCACTGGAACCTTTTAACTACCAATGCACAGGAAGTATACCATCCAACACATGGAGATAAAGTCTTTAAAGCAGAGCTACTGTTCAGTCCCTCTGCTTCTCTATCTTTTAGTAAATAAAAAAATATTTCCCAAAAGAGGGAAGTGGTAGGGATACCTGACTAGACAATGGCACTTGGGAAGAACTCCGTTTACAGGGAAGCAACCTCCATTTCTCATTCAGATGGCATAGGGTCCGGATCACAGGCAAAAGAAAGATGAAAACAGTACGACCAGGTGTGTCAACCAAATCACTACTAGTAGATAGGCAAGTCTTTTAGATTGTGCAGTTTGAAAGACGGAGGCCTACAGGTTTGCAATGGCTCTAGAGAACAGTGTTATCAAGAACTCAGGAGAAAATATGTCTCCCTGCATATGCTACTCAGGATACAAGTTATGACCCCTGTATAATTATCAGATAGGAAGCTAGTTATTCTGTGGCTTTATTTTAATAAATAACAATTTTGCAAGGTAATTTGATGATCAGGACTAACTAATGAGCTACACAGGTAAGCAAATATCAAACCTGAGTTTCCCATATAGATATTCAAAGCTTTGGTCATTATGCCATTATTTAGTTCTATGGAAGGAGATAAAATGCCAGAACAACTGGACACAGAATACTTTGTGGTAGTGTCTGCAAAAGTCTGGAGTTATGGCAGCTTCACCATCACTGAAAACAGAAAGCATGTGAAGCAGATGCACAAAACTCCTATGTATTATGCTTTACATTTGCAAATATGATCCTACACTACCTCCAAGTTCTTTGTGCCACCTCTGCTCAAGTGCAGCAACATCAGAAAACAGATGAGCAGCATCATTTAAAATGCAAACACCACTGCCAACTTTAAGACTGCGTGGAATCAGAGCTGGATCAACCTCATCTAGTCCGATTCCTGCCATTGTAGAAAATTCACTATTACAAATGAGTATGTTCTTAACATAGTTCAGAAAGTTGCTGTAGCAGATTTATGACTTCGTAATTTGCAACTAGGTTCGGTCACTACTAGAGATGTCCTGTTAAAATAAGACCACTGTACTAGTAAATCTTATTTTCAGCCTCATTCAGTAATCTGGTCAAAATGTCTAGCAGATTACAAAAGTAAATTTAGTTCAAAAAGAAGAAAGAAAATCAGAGAAGCTTTTTACTTCTGCTTTACATTAACATATTAGAACTGTCACAGAACACACTGGCGTGAAAGAGAACTACGGCTTGCTTGTTATAAGAAGGAACCATGTTTTATGCTCCTTAAATGTTAAAGCAGTTTCCTTTAATTCTACAACTTCTTACAGATACTCAGCCTGGTTGGCACAACACTATTTTATTGCAGGCCCTCACTACTCACATAGTTCAAGTGAACTTCTGCAAATTAAGCTGATGCAACTTACAGAGCATGTTGCCAGGTTCTGTGAATCTCATTTGACCAGAAGCCAAATAAGAGATTGTAGAACCACCTGATAGTAAAAAAAAATTCCTAAATGTAAGATGGATCTATTATAACAGCCAATTCAATTATTAAAAGGAATGCAGAAGTAAAACATAATTTACAGTTCTCCAATCTCTGTTCCCATCATTAACTGAGAAGCAAGTTCTTTGATTTCACCTGCATTTATGAGCCACAACTACATCTGACATTATACTATAAAGTTTTGACTGCCTGAACTGGCAAAAGTAAAACCAAGCAGAGCAGCCAAGTACTACATTAAAAAAAACAGCAAAATACTGGCATCAAATCAGGTCTGAGGTCTTGTGGCTGAGAGGTGTATCAACTAGAGGCCAGTAATAAGGGGCCTAACAAACCAGCACTCTGATTGTAATGCATACTTCAGTCCAAGTACAATAGTCCAAGGTTAAAAAAATATTTATGCTGAACAAAACCTGCTTCTGCTATAGGCACAAAGGCGAGTACATTCCTGACAGAAGAAATGGCCTTATCTCCATCTTTTAGAATGCATTTGGGAACTCTGATTTGCTGGCATTGATACTTAACTTTAAGAGAAGCAATCAGGATCTTCTAAATCTAAATTCAACGTGTTAAGTATCCCTAGACCCCTACCATTTTATGAGCTAAAGATTTAAATATTCTCCTTGCAACAGTGGATATTTCAACTATTCCCTAGGGTGACTGGACTGAATTATTGTTAATTAAACTCAACTGTTGGTGGATACAGATTAAGCTATGTTATAGTAACCAAAACTATGGCTAGAGCCATAGTTCTGTTTATTCAAACCATGCCACTTTAAATTATTTTCTGTTCTGAAACAACTCTTAGAAGTGTGGTGGGATTAGCAGCACATTACCTACACCTAAACCATTTGTGAGGCATTCACCACCTAAGCGGAACCTATGGTATTCCAGGTGAACCCATTCCTGGGGGCCCCATCTACCACAAAAAGGATAGAATAAAATTTGACAATATAATCACAGGATGTCATGAGATCTTTCTTAGGAAAAAATGTAAAGCCTACAAAATTAACAAACTGCTGTCCATGTAAAAACTGTCCAAGAAACCAGATGTTTGATCTGCCTAAACTGCATTAACTATTGTGAATAATTTATTATTCCTCTAATAGTAAACTACACGACTGGAGACAAAGCAAAGCTGTTGAGAAATAAGAAGGAAGTATCAGCATATTTGAGCAAAACCTAAGGTATGAAAAAAAAAAAAACCACGACAACGTTAAAAACCCAAGAGGGAGTAACCCCTCCACCAGCAGTCCAGCTAGAACTGATGGTGCTCAGTGACCTCCAAAAGCCATGCAATGTTGTGTGTCTGTTCTATTCATTAATGATCTAGAGTTATATGTCAGCAGTGAGGTGGTTATGTTTGCTGATTACACTAAATTGTTTAAGGTGGTTAAAACAAAAAGAGACTGCAATAAGCGTCAAAATTATTTCTGCAAGGTAGCTGAATGGGCAGATGCTACGTGTGCACTGATGCAGATTAAGGCACAACCCAATTAAATCCTCATTTCACATGTACACAAATAAGGTGTGAATTGTGAACAACCAAAAAATCAATCATGGTGGATAGCTTAATAAAAGTGTTCACCCAGTGTGCAACAGTTGTGAAAATTGCAAACTCTAGGAAAGGGATGGGAAATAAAACTGTCAATAACATAATGCTTTTATATAAATCTAAGGTGGAACCACATGTGGAATATGCTGTGTGGCTCTGGTTGCCTCACCTGAAAAAAACATTATTGTAGAGCTGGAAAAGGTTCAGAAAGGGCAAAGTTCAGAAATGGGCTAGATAAATTGCCCTATAAGTAATATTTGCGGGGTTTATAGTTCAGAAAAGCATTAAGGGGGAGAACATTGAAAAGGTGGATAAAATATTGGTGTGAAGATGGTATTAAATCTCAGGACAATGAAGCTTAACATTGGAAAATTCAGAACAGAAAAAAGAAGTCTTCACACAACACATAGTAGCACTATGGCATTCTCCCCTTGACAAGATACAGTGATAGCCAACAACTTGAAATCTTTAAAAGAGAATTGCATGGACAAAATGCTATCAATGGCTACTAGTCTTGTTGACTGTACTCATGCCTCTGAGCGTGTGACTTATGATTTGTGAGTTTCTGAAACCATTTGCAAATGCAGTTTCAGACCTTGGTTAAACTAGAACCCCGGTTAACCTTAATCATTTTTAGTATCAGTGCTGTAAAGGCTTGAGGGAAGAGGGGATTAAGGAGGAAGAACAAGCAACTATTTCTGAGGTTGACTCCATACTTCTAAAGTAAGTGGCAGTTAACATAGAACCAATGTAAATTTACAATGAAACAGAGAACCACTCTTAGCATAAAAAGCATGGGGAGGTTTAGTGGCAGACTCACAAAACAAAACACTTCCATTACTTTAACATCACATTTGGGAAGTCAACCTAGCAATTTATAAAGAGGAATAATGAAGACCAGTATTTATGCACATTGTCCCTTCACTCTTATGACATTATTAATAACAAATATGGTCCTCTCCATGTTCCATATATACAGCAATAGTCATTAACATTTAGCTACAAGGTACTCAAACCACCTCTTCCTTTTCATGACTGTACAAATATTCATTCATAACCTCCTAAAGAATATAACTTGCAAAGAAAATCCAATACTGAAATGGAGACAGAGAAAAACCAGCATGTGCTAAAACAATGAACAGTGTAAAAAAGAATGATTCAAATTATCAAGCAGAACTAAGCAATGATTTACACACACAAAAACTTGATTTGTAGTGAAATTAGGAGCTGACTATCTGCAACTTGCATGCATCACAAATATTCTCTCCTTTATGCACACCATATTCTTTATATCCTGATTTGAACCTATCATTATCTCTGGAGGAGCACATTCATAATTTGAGTTAACTTTTCAAAATAAATTTAACATAGCTGACTCCCAAATGAAAGCTGTACCAGTTAAAATTGCAACAATCTTAAAGTCATACACTTCCAAATGCATCAAGATCTGTTCAACTATTTGACTATGCATGCAACACTGAAACACATACACTTCATTGTCAGACATCAACTGGGTTAAGCTTTAAAAGGTTTTAATCAGCAGATCAGCTAATCATCATTTTGAGGAAAATCAAAAATATATTTTATTGTTCATTAAATTATACATTCTTATGCTTCATGTGCTGTAAAAAGGGCATCTAAGTTGATTTTGTAATACGCGAAAGGTTTTTTAATTTAATCAATTTAATCAGTTCAAAGGAAGACAGCTTCAAGTACAGTACAGTGCAATCAGTTGACAGTCCTAGTGTATCTATACATGTTTAATATTAAGGTATCAGTTTCAAACGAAGTTCTATGAAACTATCAACCAGCTACTAAATTGTAGTTGTAAATGATGAAGAAAGCAGTTATGTATTTCTGCTCCTTTCTCTCCAATTAAGGTCTAACTAAAAAGAACTTCAGTGAAATTTCCTAATGTCTCAATCATTTGTTAAAAATATGAAAAATGTACTCTGAACCATTCTGTCTAGTATAGTAATACCTTAAATTATACTGACCAAACATGTTTTTCTGTGGTACTAATGTATAATTTGTACTTGATACTACTTCTTTCCTCTATATGACAAATACTTCAGCTTCATTTAAACAAACAAACAAACAAACAAACAAACAAACAAATAAAGATAATAAAATTTTATTTATATCCCGCCGTCCCCAGCCAAAGCCGGGCTAAGGGCAGCTAACAACAATAAAATTTAATTTTAAAAACCTATCATTGAAAATTGTAGTGCATTGTGCTTATCTTCCTTGTAAAAATCTCTCAAATTTCACATAACCTGATAATGTTATATATGCACCTACACATACACACATCAAATGGAATTTCTCCAACTCCAAAACTGAATACCCATGAAGTTAATTATGAATTTTTGTTCCATGGAAAATTAGCACTGCCCCTTATAATCAGTGAATTCTGCTCATTCTTTCATGGAAACACTGAACAAGTTAAAGCAAAAACAGTTTGAACACCTGCAACCTTAAAGTGATCTCATTCATACATTTCTATTTCTATTTCCTAGTTTTCTATGTCTTGTTGGCAATATGTAGAATTAGTAAAGACCTATTTAGTAATACCTCAGCAAATCAATTTTATAAAAACTTGATTCTTCACATGTGGCAGCCAAATAAATATTATGGCCACCATCAAGAAACTGGTGAAGTTTATTTGTAGTTAGACAGGAGTTGTACATTTCCTAAACACTTTGTTAGGCCCCACCCACGTTTTAAATTACACATCTAGCATAGAACCCAGATAGTTACTTTAGGTGTACCCAAGTGTTTTCTTATGGCTTTCTGAACTTTTGACATTTCTTCTCTTAACGTTGACATTTCTTCCCTCTGTAACGTGCTAAACATGCTTTTGAAAGAATCACTTTCTAAGTTTCACAAGTTTAAAAAGTAGTTTGCTTTGTTTTTATGTCAACAGCCTCACACAGTTCTCTAGATTGTGGTCAAAGATCTCTAAAATGACCCATAGTTTTCAATTATGGGAATGCATTATAAATTATCCTTTTCCATTAGGAGAAATCTGACTTTTGAACAAGTTATAGATTTATTCCTATTAATATCCTTTATGACATTGTAGTACATCAAAAAATACTCCACTCTGAAACTACACTCACAAGAATGTAACCTAATCTGAATATTCTCATTCCCAATTTAAAGAACACATCATAAAACATGAATATTTCAATATATTTACTTACTGCAGGTACCAGTAATTTTTTTACTTCTTCTACAGCCCTCTTCAGTTTGATTTCTGCTCTGTTTTGAGCATCTTCCACAGTGATTAGTACATGCAGGTCTTCATTCAGATGTTCCCAGTTCGGCTTTCCTCTGTTTTGTTCTTCCTGGGGGGAAAAACACCGCCATCATATTTATTTTGAGTTGTCTTAGCTGCAACATATTTTGTTAAGATACCTGATCCATTTATAAGTTATAAAAATGCAATTGCATCCAGAGAAGTAACTGATTTCTTGGTAGATGAGAGACAGCGAGAGAAAAATCAATATTGTGTGATCTCTACATAGTTAACTTCTGGTGGAAAGGATGAGGTTGTTGTTGTGTTTGGGGTGGAGAGGCAATGACTATATTCTCTCTTACTTTGTGTTATGTTATGCCAGTGGTGGATTTAGGGGGGCGCAACTGGTTCACTCACAGCTGGGCACAGAGCCTCAGGGCTGCCACAACTATGATTTACAAAAAAGCACAAGAGGTGAGGGGCACCAAATTTTGTTGTTGCACAGGGCACTGTTGCAATGGGAGACCCTGATATCCAACACTGGCTGTGCCCCCCCCCACAGGTCAAACATTCTCTGACTGATGTCCACAGCACTCCCTTCAAAATTCAAAATGTGTCTCTCTGATCTTAAAAGGTTAGTGCCCCCTTTTATAGGCAATACATGGCTGTATCCTGGGTCATTGGTTGAAACTTCAGAAGTTTCCCCATCAAATCTGAAGAGAAAATGTGGGGTACACTCAATAGCGCTTTCTTCTGAATAGACATACTTAGGAATGGGGTGTACGTTACATACAAATGTACCATACAAGTCTCAATTATGCTATCTGTGAAACATTTACTGAATGTTTGGAAGAAGGCTTTTATAACCTTTTAGTTTGTAAAAAATTCAACCAATCAGGTTATGGTCAGATGACAAGACAAATGACAAAAAGGTCCAATTCAGATTTAACACAGCTATAGCTAAGCTCAGAAAATAGACAAGAGGGAGCATTTATGCACCAAGGTAGAGGAAGGAGTGTAAGCCACAGATGTTCCCAAGAGCAGGGCATTTACTGTAACAGTAATTGAAATTTATCACTATTATTCTGAACAGCAGTTGACACAACACAGAGTAAGTAGCATTACATCTGCACAAGTCAAACTGTCATTCACTTGGAAACCTGGTTTGGAGGGGGAACTTTTAAAGGTGATTGCTGGTGTGACAGCAGTTCCAAGTTTACTAAGAGTAAATATTTCATGGATACAAAATACTTCTCCCAGAGTGTGACATGACCTTCAAGAATATTCTATCTAACACTTGGATTGAGGCAGGGGCATATGTGGGAATGTAAGGGACCATTCAGAACAAATAACCACTGCATGTTATATTGAACAGAAATATAATAATAATTTGACATTTCACAGCAAAGTACAATCTAAACTTACAGCACAAAAACTCCTATGCAAACAGCCCACATATTCTAAGACATAATTACAAATCAGAAGTGAAAGGCATGGAAAGATCAGAGTACTGCTGATGAATTAAAGGATTTATACTACAACTTTGGAAGCAAGTAGCTAATTTGTCTACAGAAAAGTCCTATTAAGAACTGTATATAGTTCCATTCTACCCCAAACTTTGTCCAGATGCTTCAGAAATTATTCTGATTTTATTTTTTTTACAAAATTTAGTAAAAATATGCAAGTGGCTGTCATGAACAGCATTTATCATTTAAGCCACATTACTAGTATGTTTAAAGTGCCAGATCTGGTATGCACTGCCTATGTGGGACAGCATATGTATGTGTATGCAGACTTGATGAATGAACCTTCCAAAATGGTGCCAGACCCTTCCATGGTCTTATCAAGGGGTGTAGATGTATGGCATAGTGTGAATACATTTGCATTCACTGCTGTACAAGTACAGTCATTATTATTCATCCTGCACCTTACAATCCTGAAATTGCCACGGGTAAGCCTTGTTTCTTAAATGGCCAACCTAAGAATTGAGGAGCAAGGGCTTCTAACTCTAGCCATTGCTGTCTTGAAATGATAGAACTAAAACCACTTACACAGTGGCTCTAGGTAAAGGTAAAGGACCCCAGGACGGTTAAGTCCAGTAAAAGGCGACTATGGGCTGCGACGCTCATCTCGCTTTACACAATGGCTCTATCCATATCAAGGCATATTTGACCAACTGACAGGCTTTGGAACCCCAATTCTATTTGACTTCAAAATTGAAGATATGCAATAAAAAGTTTTGTATCAATACATGGACAGTTAACATTTAACTGTCACATTAGAAGTAAGATACATAATATACATTAAGTATCCCAAAGAGTTTTGATGCAAGTATTGTGTGCCACCATCTGGCAAGAAGGCCACAAATTATGCACTAAGTGCAGCATTTCCTAATGCAGAAGTAATTCTATAACATGACATTTAAGAACACAGTGATTGTTCTACCCTCTGCTAATGTATTGCTGAAGATGTGTATATTTCACAAAGCAGGTTAGCTGGGATGTTCGCTGCTGACAGGAAGAGTCATCTGCAGAGAGTAACTGTACAACATAAAAGATGAAGCAAGAGAAAACTGGTGTTCCATATACTTATATAATTTAGATGGTGGTGTAGCACATGTAGAACATGCAATGAAGTGTTTTGTGTGGAGTGGCTTTTCTGCCAGCCATGCAGTCTTTCAAGTTTCTTCATTATATGACCCTTCCCCATTACTTTCTGTCCTCATCACACACACACACAAACATACAAACATACACACACACACACACACACACACCAGCACTAAGCATTCTGTGGATGTTGAGCATCAGTTTGCATTTGGCTATTCAGGTAAGGTTTTGCTCCCTTATTTTTATTCAACTTGGGATTTCCCTACTCCCAGTTTTGATGACCTAGGCATTATAACCAGAGTGGTGAAGTAATCAGAGTACTAGCCTAGGACCCAGGAGTCAATGGTTCAAATCTATATTTAGTCACAAAGCTCAATGGACCTTGGATAACTCACAACCTAACAGTATTGTTTGGGGGTTTAAAAATGGGAAACAGAACCATATACAGTGGTACCTTGGTTCTCAAACCTAATCCATTCCAGGAGTCTGTTCGACTCCCGAAACCATTCGGAAACCAAGGCACAGCTTCCAATTGGCTGCAGGAGCTTCCTGTACTCAATCAGAAGCCGCGTAAACCGCACTGGACGTTCGGCTTCCAAAAAACATTCGCAAACCGGAACACTCACTTCCAGGTTTACGGAGTTCGGGAGCCAAGCTGTTTGAGTACGAAGGTACCACTCTATGCCACTTTTGTTTCCTTGGAGGGAGTGGGATAACTAATAGTAAAAATTCAGCACCTGGGTTCATTATTAATCTAACCTGCTAAGCTCTTCCCTACCTCATACATCTGTCTTTATAGCCTCAGTAGTATGTCAATTTAACAGGCTCATAAATATTAACCCCAAATCAAGTTAAATCATGAAACTCAAGTTAAAACAGCAACATTTTAATCATGCAGCAATATTGAAAATCTCTTACTGCATATTAATCAAGTGCTCAATTTGGCTATAACATACTAAACACTAGCACCAGCAATTAAAAGGCTGAAGCACATGGCCCAAAATAACTAGAGAAATTTCAAGTACATATTATAGAAAAACACCTGTATAATGAGATTATAGTATATTTTCAAGGTTTTTCTTCTTTACAGCTATAGTGGTAATGAAACCATCTAGAAATGGTCTGGTTTCAAACCAGTCATTACTTAATAGGTGATCAACTAAAATAATAATAATACATATACAAAGGCTCCTGCTATTTGTTTTAAAGTGGACTTCAGGGGGCTAATATCTGTGCCTTGAAGCAGCTTTACTGGTTTCCAATCTGTTTCACAGCCCAATCACTATTATGCCAGGTATTACAATCCCTTTGTGCACCCCAGCAAAACCAGTGGGGGCAGGGGGGGAAATGTGGCCTTTTCTGCTGTGGTGTTCTGCCCCTGGAACTTTCTCCCAAGAGAAGCTGTTCAGTTTCAGGTAAAGATTCTATTCACTGAGGCTTTTCAGGGTGTTTAGTTTTGACTGATGTGTTTGTCCATGATTTTGTTGCTCTTTTGTTTTCATCTTATTCTGCTATGCCTTATAAATCTTTATTACTACTGTATCATTCAACATTTTCTAAACTGCTTTGGGAGTTATGCTTGAAAAGTTTAAAGTAGGGGTAACGTCAATGTGTTCAGGAGGAACTCCCAAATGCGAAAGAGTTTTGGTCTCCTTATTCTGATAGTTCTAAAGCCACTGAGTTTTGTTACTACCCAAAAACCAAAACTCCCTATTTTCACAAAAACTGAGGGTGCTATCCAATGTTATCCACAAAGTAGACCTATTGAAAACAATGGACTTAAGCAACCTAAATGCATTTATTTCAATGGGTCTAGTTAGATATCAACCTGAGTACTGATCCCATTTACTGTCTTTTCTAGTAGTTCTCAGATCATTAGTGCTCAACTTTGAATCAGATTCAGCTTCTAGATTTATCTCATTTTGCACCATAATTCCTGCAATAGATTACCGGTACCAAAGTATTTTAGATACATAATGATCAAGGTTCATATGAACTTGAGTCACCTTCCTTACTAATTATCGCTACTATGAAATTTCACAGACCATAGTATCTCTAAGTACAAAACTGACCAAAACTTCATTACAAGTTGAGGTTAGAACAGCTATGAACACATAGTGAGGATTTGGTGCATGGGGGGTGTATTCAAGGTGTCATACTAGGTTAAATAGCGTGTTGAAACCCAGGGTAATTCTAACATATGTGGAGTCACAAAGCTATGTAAGTACCTTGATTATCAGAATGGACAACCAAAGTTATAACAGAAGGACAGTGTTGAAAGCCTATACCCCATCAAGAAGTGAACCAAGAGAGCTTAGTGCTTAGCAACTCAACTGATTGCCATAGGCAACCAGGGATTCTGTGCATATGAGTGCACAGAACTCCACTAATGAGGTGAGGTGGAAGAAAGCTCCATCCCTTCATCAGCCCTACAGCTGGCTTGCAAGAGATACAATCACTCCAGTGCCAAAGGGAAGGAATATGACACAAAGAGCTGATATGGCGTGTTAACAGACTGGAAAAATCAGACGAGGATTTACCATGTGGCCTTAGTCCAGCCCACCTCTATCAGCCATTAGCTGTCTAGTTGCAATATTATAGCAAACAATTCTACAATTCTGTGAAGAAATCATGTAAGAAAGGCCAGTAAAGACTATCAAATACTTCTATGCCACTGTTTAAAGCTCTACTACTATTATACTTCAAAAAACAATTGGGAGAGCTTATAAGTTAGAAGTATCGGGTTTTAGCATCAAGTTTTATGACAACGACACCAAGTGTTTTTCCTGCAAAGTTCTTGCATACCTCCAAAAGGCATCTGAAATACAAATTTCTCAGCAAAATAAAACATTCTCTTACATTTCAGGGTATTCTTTGCTGAAAAACCTTTATTGCCAAAATCACATCACTAGCAGGATACTTTAAAGCAAAGTTAATTGCATAATTACTGAGCAGTTCCTCAATTATTCTAGTTGATTTCATGCTTCTAGGCTAGATAGATATCTAACTATTTGCAAACTAAATCAAACATTTTCTGCTCTCTCCATAAGTATAACTATTTCTAGTTCATTACTGAATACCTGGTATCATAAACATGACACACCTTGTAGTAAACACTATATTCACACGAAGAAATGCTGCCTCTAAGCATGCTTAAAATGTATTAAATTTCTTCATCTCCAGAAAAAGAGAGATGGCACTATCAGAGTTTAAAACAAGTTTAACTGAAAGCTGTCACTGGTGGGAAGAAAAGTGCAGAGCCACTACTTCCTTAATCAAACAAAGCAGGTAATTAACCGCCATTCTGACATAGTCCCTTATCACCAAAATACACAACACTACTCAGTTCTCCTCTGTGCCAGTTGCTCTGCAACAACAAAGCAGGGCTGATGTTTCAGGGTCACATTCATTCATTTAATACACAAGCATAACTTTATTTTCCAGACACCTATAATTAAACACAAGAGCCACCTAACTCTAATTTTCAGGCAGGCTTGCATGTGAATGTGATATTTCCCCCATAAATGATTGCCTTTCATTTTGTAGTTTCAAATAACTACAGTTCACATAGTTTTGATTGCATAGCAATTAGATACACAAATAATCCAAAAATGTGGTTATATTTATTTATTTTTAGATTGTAAGCAATCAACCCTATTCTTTTTCTTCTGTACATACAAGCTTCTCATTAGAAGACAATTGTCTCTTACAAAACTGCCAGCAGATGTCTTCTTTTTTAAAGTTAAGAAAATGACTAATAAACATGCAACACCATGGGTAAAATTCAACATAGCACTAAGGATATTGTTCTGCCAGCAGAAGCCTTTCTGCTTGCCCAACGGAATGATCTCTCCTTGTCTGCCCGCATGCTGTTCTTGACATTTTCCTGACCCTCCTGAGTGGACTTGAGAGAAGCAAGGGGAGGGAGGGAATTCCCACTGCACTAGCGGGAGTCCTTGTGCAGGCTGCAGTTAAGGGGATTGGGTGCTTGAATCTGGCCCTATGAAACCTGCTTTTTAATATGCTTCTGAAATCATTCTAATACTTGAAGGTTGGAATGCACTGGGAAAATTATTCACCATGATTAAAAGCTAAACCTGTCCATCAAAATGCAAGATTCCCCACACCCTGTTCCCTCTTGGCCTCTGAGGGTTTCCACAATCAGCATGGCTTCGTCTCTCAGAAAACAAAGGGGGATGAGGAACTGAAAATCCAGCAATTAAATAATGCTTTTATGTGTTTCTAAATTGTTATTTTAGTGATTGGGGTTGTAATGTTTCAACAATATTGCTTGTTTTTGGGGGGACTGCACACTGCTTAGAGATTTCTGAAATACTGAAGAGGTATATTTCATATACTTTTAATATGAAATATATAAATGGAAAAATGGAGGCCACAGAGCAATTTGGCAGCATCTAGGCCAGGGCAGTCCAACTTTTAATACCAAGTGTACTTCAGCATGGAACTCGTGGGCCACATACAGCCTTGTCTTGCAGGGAAAGGAAGCATGCCCCAAAATTTGTGTGCCCACCCCACCCCTGCTCTTGTGCTGCCTTGGGTAAGTTGGGTAAGTGAGGCGCCAGGCTTTGGGAAGCAGGTGCAAGGTTCTGGGAGCACAAGGGGTCCGGCAGGGTCCTAGAGCCCTCCCACCTCCTTCCCAAAGCTCGGAAAGCACTAACTAGACTTCGGGAAGAAGGCAGCAAAACTCTAGGACCTGGGTCAGAGCTCTATCACACCTTCTTCCCCAAGCCCAGAACTTCAGTTACCTGGGGGGGGGGGGAATGTGTATCAAATGTTGCCAAGGCCCACCCACAAGGGTTGCATGTGGCCCTTGAGACGTGCGTTGGATCACCATGGTCTAAGAGCTCTTGTTCGGGACTGTGTTATTGGTTTTACTGCTGCAATTGTTTAAAATGTTTTAAATGACTTTAATTTGTGGGATTTTAAAATTTTTGGTTTGCTTTAAATAAAAGAAAGATGTGCCTGGAAATAGAGGAGCAGTGGGACAGAGTAGGGGTAGCAATCACAGTGGTTCAGGCTTGAGGAAGGCATGGTGTGGAAAGGTGGGGCTGGCTGGGTAAGGGGCACACAGCACAGGCAGTTGGTCATTGTGGCTGTGTGCCAATCCCTCCTCCAACCTGGGGAACTGTGGTTGTCCTGTCAGCCAACCCTCGTGTCTGTGACTGCTGTTGTCAAATGCTAGGTCGTTTCAGAATAAGACCTCCCTCATCTATGATCTGATTGTGGATGAGAAGGCTGATCTGGTCTGTATCACTGAGACCTGGGTGAGTGAGAAGAGTAGAGTGTGGCTACCCTGGGTATTTGGTGCAATATTAAGACAGACCTGAGGGTCAGAGAGGGGAAATTGATGTGGTTTATAGAAATCACCCCCTCTGTTTCTAGGCTTTCTGTCCAGGGGTGGGGAATAGGATAGACTGGGGGCTCTGCTGGTTTACCGCCTGAGCTAACAGAGCTTTTCTTGGAGGTGGTGTTGAGGACTACAAGACTGCTGGTTTTGTGGGGATTTAACAATCTCTGGACTATCTGAATGGCTCAAGCTATTGACAGGATAGTCCCTAAGCACCCTCTCTCACTTCATGGAGTCCGATTGACTCCCTGTTATACTCCAGAGCTTAGGGTTAGGAAACAAGTTGGGAAACTGCTTGAACGCAAGTGGAGGAAAGATTAAATCAAATGCAATCATCATCGAGCCTACCTAGTGGCAGTGAAGGCAGCAAAAGAGGAATACTTTGCTGCCTCCATTGCATCCTCACTATGCCATCTGGCAGAACTTCTCCAGTAGTGTGGGACCACTTACAATCTGGCCTGAAGGAGGAGGTGGAACAGACAGTAGCTCCCTGTGACTTATTTGCAAAGCATTTTGATGACAAAATTACTTCCATACACCAGGTTCTTGACTCCACTGTTATTACAGATGAATCTCAAAGAGTGTCCAGAGCACTGTCTAGACCTGTTGTGTTGGTTTCAGATAGTAAGGATTAAGGAGGTGGACAGGGTCTGCTTGGATTAGTGAGGGCAACCACTTGCACTCTGACCCCTTGCCCCTCTTGGGTAATAAAAAACTAGCAGGGAGGGGACAGCTGGGTGGGCCAGAAAGGTAATTAATGCCTCCTTGCAAGTGGGGGGGTGATCTCTGCTTGCTTGACAGAGGCAGTTGTATTTAATAGAAAATAAAGATAAGGTATTGACTTTGCATAAATCAAACCCTGCGTCCAGTCACGCTTCCCTTTGCGCAGCTCTGTTCAGAAGCTGACCTGGCAGGGAGCAGAGTAGCAGCGGTCCCGTCCGTGTGAGATGAGGGATAAATCAAGTCCAGAGACAGTTCGGTTCTTATCTCTAAAGCGTTTATTTACAAGGCAATAAATCCGTCCGAAACTTCCGACATTCTCAGCCGTGCTCCAAGAGCACACACGCAGCTTCTGCTGCTCAGCTGCTGCTCAGCGAAAAGTGAAAGTGAGTCTGGAAACAGAGAGACGCCTGCTGTGCGTCACTGTTCTGCGACAGGCTCCTCCTTTTACTCCCCCTCCTTTCCTTCCCAGACACAGGACACCTCGGAGTTCTGACCCTGTCAGTTCCAAACTCCACACCCCCTCTTGTCCTGCGTCTGGAGACAGTAGCCATCAATGCTTTCCCCATACACAGACCCTCACAGAACTCCTCATGCTTCTGGAAGGTTAATGGTTTTGTGAAACCATCAGCGAGGTTCTTTGTTGAGGGACAGTATTTCAGAGCAACTAGCCCCTCATGAACGCTCTGACATACATTCTGGAACCGTATGTCCAAATGTTTGGTCCTCGCCTTGAATTGCCCTGTCTCAGCTAATTTAAGGCATGGTTGATTGTCCTCATGCACCACAACGGGCAGACAATCCTCTTCACAGATTTCCTCGACCAAACACACATAGAACTCCAGTTCTCTGCAAACCTCTGATAGCGCACTGAACTCAGCTTCAGTAGATGAAAGCGCTATGAGACTTTGCTTCCGGGACCTCCACCCAATCACTGAGTCCCCAAACTTCACCACTAGGCCTGACACTGATTTGCGGTCCTCAAGGTTAGCCCAATCCGAATCCACCCAGGCGGTCAGCTTAACATCGCCCTCAGCTGACATCTTGAGGCAAAAGTCTTTGGTATCTTGCAGGTAACGTAGCACCCGCTTAACACCATTCCAGGCCTGCACACTAGGACTTGAAGCTTCTCTACTGAGCAGATTGACAGCAAACGCTATGTCTGGTCTGCTCCACTGTGACAGATACAACAGACTACCCAGAGCTGACTGAAAGAGTTCAGTGTTTTCGAACACCACGCGTTCTACTTGCTGACACTCCTTCACGTACCCAGCCTCCATGGGTGATCTGGCACCTGCACAATCAGACATCCTGAACTTCTCAAGCAACTGCTCAATCTTACCTTTCTGGCGAAGCAAAAAGCTTCCATCACTTGCTCTTGCGATTTCTACGCCTAGATAGGACTTGACATCTCCAAGTTGCTTCAGCTTGAACCGCTTACCAAGCTCCTTAGCAAACTTCTCCACCTGTTCACTCGTCCTTGCCATCAACAAGATGTCATCAACAAACACCTGTGCCACTTGCTGTTGCAAGCCTGAATCTCTAATGTAAAGACAACTGTCTGCAAGAGATCTCTTAAAACCTAGCGTTTCTAAGGCTTCATGTAGGCACATATTCCAAGTCCTGGCAGATTGGCGTAACCCATAGATGGATTTGTGCAACCGCCACACAACGCCTGGCTCACTGACTTCGAACCCTGGAGGAGGACGCATGTACAACTCCTCCTGGAGATCTGAGTTCAGGTAGGCGACATCTACATCAAAGTGGTTCACCTTCCAACCTCTCTGTGCTGCTACTGCCAAAAGCATTCTCAAAGTCTCCGCCCTTGAGGTCGGCGAATAGACCTCTGTAAAGTGGACTCCGCGTCCCTGTGTGAATCCATGCGCCACTAACCTCGCTGGATCAACCCTCCTATCCTCTATGTCAGAATCCTCCCCCTCTGACCTGCTGCGCCGTTTAGGGCGAACAGCTGGTCCTGCTGGCGAGGATGGTTCACTCCTTGGCTCAGACTTGACAGAGACCTGTGGAGGGGTCCTGGGACTCCCTTTTGGAGAGACACGAAGCCTCTCCCTTGGAGATCCCGGCTCTGGACTCTGTGGCTGTGGACTGTGCACCTCAGCAACAGGTTCAGCCTCACCCTCCTCTTCCTCATCTGAGTCTACCAGAATATCCGGATTTCCGTGAAGCCGCTTCCACCCACTCTGTTCGCAAAACTCAGCACTGCCGCTAATAAGCAGCCTGGACTGGTTGCCAGTAGGGTATGCGAAGCGCCACGCCTTTGAACCCGGCTCATAGCCTACAAAGATCATCTTCCTGGATCTTGGCTCACCTTTTCTGCGCATGGCCTTTGGAATCAGAACCCAAGCTGTAGACCCAAAAGTGCGCAGAAAATGTACTTTGGGCTTTTTCCGATGAAGCAGAAAATACGGTGTGTCTCCTACACTGGAATTGAACACTCTATTCTGCAGGAAGCAAGCTGTCTTAAAACTCTCGGCCCAAAAGCGCCGTGGCAGACCCGAGTCTGCCAACATAGCATTCGCTGACTCCTGTAGCGTGCGAAACTTCCTCTCTGCAACCCCATTCTGTTGCGGAGAGTGGGGGGCCGTCAGTCGATGACTGATACCCTTCTGCCTGAAGAACGATTGCAGCGCAGAACCTGTAAACTCCCCCCCCCCCTATCGGACTGAAAGGAAACTACTTTAGTAGAGAAACGTAGCTCTACTGCTGTGATCCAATCCCTGATCAGTGCAGCTGCCTCTGACTTCTGTTGCAGCGCAAATAGCCACGCATGTTTTGTAAAATCATCAACCAGAACCAGAACCCACTTAGATCCAGCTAACGAAGGTGTCGGCATGGGTCCCGACAAGTCTGCATGGACAAGTTCAAAGGGTTTACTGGTTTTCCTCTCAGACCTGGGATATGAGCATGTTACGACCTTTGATTGCTTACAGGCTTGACAATCTAGGTATTTGTCACATGCTTTGAACCTGCACCCAATGGTGTTGTCTGTGGCCTTCTTCACATATGACCACCCTGCGTGTCCAAACCTGCGATGCCATAAGTGTAAACAATCATGGTGTGGTGGGATATTGGCACACTGCCCTTGGGCATCGTCAATGGACTCTCCACTAGCCCCATTTTCCACTAGCCCCATTTTCCCACCAGCCCCATCTTCAATGGGCATCTCGACCAGAAAGAGCGTGCCTCTTCTCTGGACACTGTGGATCTTCTTCCCATTCCTGTAAAAGGAACACACATTGTTAGAAAACAAAACATCAAACCCAGCAGTCATAAGGGCTGGCACACTTAAAAGAGAGTGGGCAAGCTCTGGTACCACAAAAGCTTCTACCCAATGATCTATGAAAGAGCAATAAAGAAGACCAGTTTCAGTCAATGGTCTTTGAGACCCATCTGCTAAAGTAACATAGCGTCCAGTTTTAACTGTCTTGCAGTTCCTCAGAAGCCCTCTAGAGGTCACAAGACAATGAGTGGCTCCGGAATCGATCACGAGAGATAAAGAGTGTCTCTGGTTGTTTTCCACAGATGCCATGGCGTTGCTAGCATTCCCATCGGTTGCCATGGCCACAGCCTCTCCCCGGCTAAGGCTCTTGCCTTTTCTCAGAGACGCCATCGCAGCTGTGAGGTGATAAGACGCCTTGTCTTTGTTTTTCTCCTGGCCTGCTGCTTTCCCACGTCGATGCTGGGAACCGGCCCTGGGAACCTGCTTTGTTGACATTCCACGCCGGCCAGTCTCCTTGCCGCCACCCTGCGCCTCTAGCGGACAATTGCGGACCAGATGTGTGTTGCTACCACACCGATAGCAGCTCTTGGAAACAAAGGCTCTTACACAGTCCTCGCCACTCCTGGCTGCTGCCCCCCCACTCCTTCTTGGGGTGCAGCCTGCGGGCTCTTTCCCAGCCCTCTGCCTCTTCGATTCTTCGTCAATCAAGCGTCCGCTAATATATTCGATCGTAAGATCCTGAGGCGGCATCGTTTCCATCGTGAGAACCAAGTTCTCATAACTTCTGTCCAAAGAGCTTAAAAGCGTGTAAGCCTTAAGTTCATCTGGGAAGGGCACATTGAGCTGACGCAGCTTACTGAAAATAGTCAGCACCTGAGCAATGTGATCCCTTATCGATTCCCCTGGGGACAGCCTCTTCTCAAACAGAGAGCGTATCACATGGATCTTTGCCCCAGCAGTGGTCCTCTGATGTACTCTAGTCAGAGCGGACCAAATCTGATGGCAGGTACGTAAGCCATCAATATGAGGGAGCTGTGATGCTTCGATCGCCATCACCACATGGGACATTGCTTTCTTGTCTTTCTTTGCCGCCGCTGAGGCCCTCTCCTCCTCTGCGGGAGTTGCATTGGGCGGGGCCGGGGCTGGATCGGCCTGCGTGCATTCCCATAGCTGCTTCCCCTCCAGCCAATAAAACATGCGCTTGCTCCAGTCCTCCCAATTGGCCCCATTCAGTCTTTCGAAGGGGATATTGAAGCTCTCATGGCCCTGCTGTGCGGCAGCCATCTTCCCCCCCCCGGGGCTTCAGCGTACTCACAAGTTTGCCAGCAAGCCGGACCTCCGAAGCAGCCGTTCCTTCTGGCTCTTGGCTCCGCTCTCCGGCACCTCCCTTCTGCCCTTTCCTGGCAGGAGATTACAGCAACACGTCGCTGGCAGCCTTCTCCCTTCTCACACTTGTCAGGAAACGCGATACGTCCATAACCTTTGCATAAATCAAACCCTGCGTCCAGTCACGCTTCCCTTTGCGCAGCTCTGTTCAGAAGCTGACCTGGCAGGGAGCAGAGTAGCAGCGGTCCCGTCCGTGTGAGATGAGGGATAAATCAAGTCCAGAGACAGTTCGGTTCTTATCTCTAAAGCGTTTATTTACAAGGCAATAAATCCGTCCGAAACTTCCGACATTCTCAGCCGTGCTCCAAGAGCACACACGCAGCTTCTGCTGCTCAGCTGCTGCTCAGCGAAAAGTGAAAGTGAGTCTGGAAACAGAGAGACGCCTGCTGTGCGTCACTGTTCTGCGACAGGCTCCTCCTTTTACTCCCCCTCCTTTCCTTCCCAGACACAGGACACCTCGGAGTTCTGACCCTGTCAGTTCCAAACTCCACATTGACTAAGATGTATAAATGTCTTTTGGAATAGTAAACAAAAGACGAGCAGGTGAAATCGGTGATGATACACTGGGCAAAAGACTGGCAGCGTGGGAAAGGTTCTAGAACACAGATTTGAATTTCACAGCCTGAAATAAAATTATATGAAAATGATGTACAGATGGTATTTAACACCTAGTAAATTAGTGAAAATGTACAAGTCAGATATATGCTGGAAATGTAAAGAGAAAAGGGAACATTTTATCATATATGGTGGTCTTGTAAGATAGTAAAAAACTTATGGGAAATTATTTACAATGAACTGGAGAGAAAAAAGTTGAAGGTAACTTTTACTAAAAACGAAACAAAACAAAAAGCTTTTCCTTTAGGGATAATAGGACAGGACACACTGAAAGACCAGGAAAAAAACCTGTTGATGTATACAACCATGGCTGCCAGGATGCTTTTTGTGCAGGGATGGGAAGAAGACACTGTCCCAACCAAGGAAGAATGGAAAGCAAAGTTGATGGACTATGCCAGTGGTGGCAAACCTATGACACGTGTGCCACAGTGGGCACGCAGAGCCCTCGGCCCATCTGCGCTGCTGCTTGTTGGAGTGGAGGTGGCAGTGGTGGCGGCCGAGGAAGAGACGCCCGCCCCACCCCCTCGGCTGTTTTCTACTGGTGCGGCCACTCATCCACCAGCCAAGCGCTCCTCAGGCCCCCAAGTAGACTGAGTATGGCCAGCACCCGCCCGTGGCGGCCCCAGCCACAGCTGCCGAGCCAAATTGGGAAGCGCCACTGACCGCTGTA
Source organism: Podarcis raffonei (assembly GCF_027172205.1). NCBI lineage: Eukaryota > Metazoa > Chordata > Lepidosauria > Squamata > Lacertidae > Podarcis > Podarcis raffonei. Next base: position 72,983,789 of record NC_070604.1, on the reverse strand, counting down.
TGTCATCTTTACTGTGAGGTGACAAGCCAGAGAGCGGGGCCGTGCCGTGCCCGGGAACCTGCCTGGTACACAACCCGCCCTTAGGGACGCTGCAAACACGCGGCTCCCACCCAGGTTCTGGGGCCCCACCAGAGCGCCGCCTGGAGCCTTGCCTGAACCATGGCTCGCTGCAGCAGCGAGGAAGCAGGACTACTCAAAAGCCCAGTTGGCCTGTGTGGCATAACTTTGGGCAGCATGCTCAGAGCAGGATCCCTGGTTGGGGCAGGCCTTCAGCTACACTGGCGGGGACCACAGCAAACGGTGGCAGCAGGCAGGAGCAGCAGATGCTCCTGCAGCCGCCCTTGCGAGGATGCCCGCCAGCAGCAGCCTCCTACAACGGGACAAGGGCAGCAGGTGAGCGCGGCTGGAGATGCTGCAAGGCAGCCACCTCAGATCAAGAGAAGGCGCAGGTGTGGCCTCACTCATGTGCCAAAACTTAGCCTGGCAGCAAAACAGCAAAAAAGGCGCTTAGAGAAAAGAGCATTCTGGTGGCGCACCCTGCTAGGCCTTTCTTGTTTCTAAAGGTGCAAGGCCAGCTTTGCCTTGCAACTGGAAGCCTCCACTTCACCCCCTAGTAAGGCTGCTCTCTTGCCCTCCTTTCTCTTCGCTGGGCAATTCCCCATCTGCACTTAACAGGGCTGGTTAAGAATAATAAAGAACTAGCAAGTCATGTATGGTGAGCTATTTATGAGAAGTCTCTCCCAAAAAACCCCCTCTGAAACAACAACTCCGGGGAACCCCCACCCCCCAAAAAAGCTCAACAGCTCTGGGCACTCTGTGATAAATAAGTGGGTTTTGGGTTGCAGTTTGGGCACTTGGTCTCTAAAGAAAAATAAGAAATCAAGAAGCAAAGACTTTTAATCAGGAATGGGGGAGATATTAGGATTATTTAAATTACTATAAACAATTAAATATATTAGCAGGATTAATTTAAAGTCAAGCAATTAAAAGGTGATTTTGGAAGAAATGCAGAGAATAATTAAATAAAAGGAGTTAAGTGGGAGATGCAGTTTTGGAAACTATTTTACAGGAAAACAGGGAAGGGGACTGATTATTTACTGCATATTTTTATTTTGTTTGCTTATATTTCCAATGTAATGTACTGCAGTGTGTGGAGTCTTAAATTGCAATCCATCTAAAGGGGTTTAGTGTTATTTATTTTTAAAAGGAACCAACTGGTGCATGGTTTAAACAGCAACGTAATCCACTGATTCCACTCTGACCTTGATATTAAACCTTGGACATACATGGTTTGTGACTGAACTAAGATTAAGTGAAGGATGGCAAGATTTGTTTCACAGATAGTTAATTGTGAGATTTTCTAGTAGCTTAAATATTTTCAAGGATAACAGCTTGTGACAATAGGGCACGGAGAGAAATACCATAGTTGAAAAAGTTTCTAATATTATTTCAAGCATCTCAAGAGTTTCTTTTTCAAGCAACTTTTTAGTTGTAGTAGCACAACACTGAATTCCACAACCAAGTCATTGCCTATTTCAGAATTTAGTATCTAGCTCCGAGTTTGCCATCATTATCCCCTGAGATCACCAAATTTTATATTTTAACTAGCTGGAGCTTTGTAATTTGCACCATTTTCAAAATAGGAATGTCATGTGCATCTTTCCACAAGTCACATTACATTCAGCATGCAGAAGATGAAGCACAGAAAATAATTTAAGCTGTTTACTCAAGTAACCTATTATCATTAGGACTCTTGCTGTTGTAATCAACCACCCAGTCACAATATATGTACAATGTCACCAAAAGTATGAACTCCAAGCCATGAAATCATTAACGGCCTTAAGCAAGTTCCCATGTCTCAACTCCTCAATTTGCTATAGGGATATTAGTACTGGCCTACTTACAATGATGTTGAAAGGATTATCAAGATATAATGCATTTGAAGCTCTTTGAATACTTGATACTGTAGGCACAGTTATGAATTCTAGAGTCCACTCCACCAAGACACACACAGTTCCCATATAACTAAAAGCCTCAAGGTTTATTTAATCAGCATAAAATAATCATATGTACAAACAATGAAGAATATATAAATAGCATAAACAAACTAGGAGTTTTTAAATTATCTTTAAATTATCTTACCTTCTTTTTGTCTCTCATGGACCCTTTGCCTCGGACCATTATCTTACATCCTGTTTCAGCCTCAAGCTGTTTAGCTGTTAGCCCTCTGGGCCCAAGGATTCTTCCAACGAAGTTGAACTGAAATTTAAAGAGGGGGGAAATCACCATTTTCTTCAAAATATAGCAATAAACATTCAGATAACAATCAGCATGACTGTAGTTTAAGTACAAACAGAATCTTGTCCTCAATTTCCCACAGAACAGAATATCTCTCCACCCTATATTTCACTGGTCTGTTGTCATGCTGTAGTTTCCATGACCGACCACAGGTGGTACTAAGTCCTGAAAACTTTAGTGTGACAATTAGGAAGAGGATGCAGCAAGATGAGGCAGGGACTAAAGGAGAAGACTAAGAGGAGGAGGCAGAAGTAGAGCAACCAAATTTAACCTCCTGGTGGGCAAAGATGGGTCCACAGACCAGAGATTCTCCACCCTGGAGAGAGTGGATCCTCTGACCTCTGGGGCGTGTAACTATTCCTGCCCGCTATAGTTGTCTTCCCAATTCTAGAGCTGGAGAGGGGAAGTGGGCATCATCCCCACAGTTGCACTGGGCTTCCAAGCAGATTTGGAGATTGCTCCTGCAACCACGCTGCACTGCTAAGACACTTGGAACACCATTACCAAGCACTATGCTTGCCGGGTGAATCTACTCTCCCAAATTCTTAATCAGAGACAAGACATACTATTTTGGGAAGTAGTTCTAGAAAAGACTGATTTGATTGCCTATTAAGGCCAGCCAAACATTATGGAGCCCCCATATTTTACCTAATGCAAGCATCATTGATCACTCTTGAATGTGCAATTACTTTTGCTGCAATTCTTTTTGCATCACTGTATGCAGAGCTTTGGGAAACAAATTACAGGATTTTAAAACAAGCTGAGCCACCTGCTAGCTATCTTTTCCTGCTTAATACACAAATCTGAGCTATATGTTAATTTTATATTTTATTCTGCCAGCTCTTAAATGTCAGTCAAATGAGAACAATACTACTTTTACATCCTTCACACATCTTAACCATGAGAAAAGCTAAAAATCGATAGTCACTTCTCACTATGCTCCATGAATAAAGACTAGCAACTACAAAAACACAAATGTAAGAACAGCGTCAGTGATATACTATGAAGTTAGCAGATGTTCATTTGTTAGAGAATATTATATAGCTACTTCCAACAAATAACAAGTACATTCTCAATTGTAAAGTTAAATAGGTCTAGTAAACATTTCTAAATAGTGAATAATCAGATCTGATTATATCATTTATATACAATGAGCTGTTACAAGAGTTGTCACCTTCAAAAACAAACAGAGCAGAAAACTACATACTGGAAACACTAACACATTACTATTCTTAACTGTGATACTAACTCACATTAAAATTAATCTACTGTACATCACCAGTGATTTTAAAAAAAATAATTGTGAACTATTTCAACATTGCACCTGTCCCACAAAGGCACTCTAACTAAAGAAATTAAAGGATGTGGGGGGAAATTGTTCACTATTAACAATAAAACAGTGGTTACATTAAACTTCATATAACCATAGAGCAAATTCTTCTGAAACACTGTCCAACTGCTACATTTAACAATAAGCATAATCCAGTCAATTCTACTTATTTCAATAGCCGAAACTTAGACACTTAATACTTCAACAAATCGGACAGTGCCTAAATCAAAGTAGATAGTACTGAAGATAAAAATCTTTTACTATAACTGAATTGCAAAAACAAAATAGTTTTAAATAGGCATATAGTTTTATGAAAGCAGCTGATGAATATCTAAAAGCAATGATAGTGGGAAGTCTTCATTGCCTACATGTAATGTTGTTGTTTGTTTCTCTAAGCTCATTACCAAGTATTAGCATAAAACAGGCTTGGGCACAACAGAAGAAACAGTGCCCTGCCATTTGCTTCCTGTAGTTATCATGATATGTTCCTCAAAATGGCAGGAGTTAAACCACCTCACTGGCTGCATGAATATCAGTTTAACATTCCAATTATGTGTATAGCCTGTCATTATGTCTAGCAAGTAGTAGCAGCAACAAATTCTTTTGTTTCATGCCTATATGAAGAAATAGTTTGAAATCAATCTTCACAAGGGTGCCGAAGCTTAAAGCTAAATAAAGCAGGATTGAGGCAAATTTACTTTCGTGTTAGTACAAATTCGTATTAAATATCAGTGACTATCCCATCCACACATTCATGTCAATGCAAATGTGTCCACTTTTTCCTATACAGATTATCTCTGTACTAAAAAAAAAGTGTGCATTTGTCTATGAAATGTAAGGAATCGATGTTTTTGGAAAGCATAACTTGGTGGCTATGATTTATCTAGACTTCTGGAAGGTACTATTCCTCCTGCAGAGGAATCTGCTAGAAAAGAAGCAGATAAGAATTGATAAGAATTCCACAATTAACATCTGAGTTGAGAGTGGGATCACACTGTCCCATTCCATTCACTGGGTGCATTTGTCCCACCTCTGAATTTATGTGTAGCTAGGTAAATGGGAGATTTTTCAGTGCTCCAGCCTCAGGGCCGTAATGCATTGTACACTCCAGGCAGCTGAACACTTGTAGGTACAATCTACAGTTCTAATATTCTACATACAAATCCAGAAACATTTCAAGGCCAACACCTCCTCTCCAACGTGAAATCAAAATAAGACCACCTAATCAAAATTGTATTCCAACAGTATCAAGCTAAAATAATTTACAAGTACTACTTTACAAACCAATTTCATTTCTAATTGGTCCTGGAAATCTGCTGAAAAGCTGTTTAAGTCCCTCCAACTCTTGAATTATCAAATCATATCTATCTTTAGAAATATCACTGACAATCAATTCCAAAAACTGGATTACTGTTTATCACTGCTTCTTTAATCTGGACTAACCAGATTATCTATGTGATCTTGATAAAATGAGTATTCTAGATAGCAGCAGGTGCTCTGTGCTTTAAAAGGCAAAAACTAAAAATGTAGTATGAGGTTTAGAATGAATTACTAAATCCTTTAAATCCACATTATTCACCTCTAATAACCCATGTACCAAAGAGTTGAAGCGTTTAACTGATGAACAGCTTTTCTATCTAATGTAAATATAACAGATCAAATGGAAAAAGCCTGAATGGTTTTCCAGGTCAATCATGATGACGATGACAATAATAAGGGAACAGTGGTAGTAGTAAATAAAAGTGCATGGCTTTTTAAAAAAAAGACTGGTGGCATTCTTTAGGAGCAAAGTAATATCCTTCTTACATTTACTTATATCTGTATGAGGTAGCCCAATTATGTGTGAAATATGCAGAGGGGATTTCAGAAAATAATAAATAGTACTTCCCCACGCAATAACTCCTAAGGACCCCTTCCTAACTAAGCCCCAATTAACTCTCCCAAACCTGCTCCAGAAGGTTGGGAGATCTTCCACAGCAGCTTTCAATCTCACATGAGGAATTATGATTGTACAAGGTCTATTTTTATTTAAAATATTTCTATCTCACTTTTTAATACTGATTCACAAGGTAGCTTTCAATATAAACCTAGAATAATTAAGAACAACAGGATAAAAAGAGGAAAACAGAAATGTTTTAACTCTTTATGGTAAAGGGACAAGATGCCACAAAAAACCAGAAATTCCTGCTACCTGTTACCATCTACATTAATTCAGAAAGTGGGACCATTCTCAAGTCCTCTTAAAATGTTCTTAAAAGTTGAGCATGTACATGTGAGAGAAAAGTTGGGTGCTCTATTTCTATGTAAATTAGGAACCAATCTGATCATTTCTCGAATAGGATTATTTACACTCTACCTACCAAACATAGGCATGTCATTTTCATCTCATGAAAATCTTCTCTAGTTTGCCCAGTTACTCTCAGACTTTGGTTCAACCTATCAGTCCTGGGCATTTCATTTTGTTTGCTACTTTGCTTTTTTGAGGGTGGAACAGGGCCAAGGCAGAGTGAAGCAGAATGGAACACCACTGGAAAGAAGAAGAGAAGAGAAAATTGTCCGTTGCTCAGATTCCTTTGTTCTCACAATTAACACATACTGTCATGGCTGCTTTTCATAAGACCCTATATGACTATATTTCAAATACCTTCCTTTTTTAAGAGAAAAGGGGAAGCATTCAAAATGCACATATATAGTGCAAAGAGATGCAGGACTCTGTTGAAAGCATCAAAGTGTAAATAACATTCTAGTTGTAAATGAAGATTATTTGCACCATCATTAAAGAAAAATGAAGAACTTTCGATGGGTAACTTGATGTAAACCAATGGTTTAAAATCAGCCTTTGCTTGCCAATTTTGATTTTTACTATTAGTGGTTGCTAACCTTTGGCTCTCTAGACTAGATGTTGAACCTTGATTTACATCATCCCTGACTCTTGTTATGCTGGATGAAGCTGATGCAGGTTGGAAGCCAACAACATCTAGAGGGCTACAAATAAGTCATCCTCAATTTAAATTGTTGTTTTAAATCGCAATTTAAATAAAGCCACCATCTGCCTGTAGGTCTCCTGCTACCACAAAGTACACCCCAGGTTTCCGTCTTGTGTCCACCCACTCCTGTGGTCTGCTACCCGTGGATTGTCTGGTCCTCCCCACACAGATGGAGGAGAGAGAAGAAAGGAATATACAAACCCAGAGAACTTAACAATGAAGCTGGGAAGGAAGATGAGGCAGTTGTGAAGAGATGCTGGGTGGCAAGCACCTGCCCAACAGTACCACTGAGCCTGAAACCAATTTCAATTGTGACCAAACATCATTTGACAAGCAGTGTTCTTTAACAGTTCGTAACATATATTATGTAAGTCTTGCACTAGTTAGCAGCTTCCCCCCAAATTTAGTGCCAACTGTGGTCTCTGAGCTACAAAGACAGGCCAAATCAGTTAAGTTTTTTCACTTACTGAGGGAAAGGTTACTCTAAAACCAGAGAGAGAATTTTAAATATACAGTGGTACCTCGGGTTACATACGCTTCAGGTTACAGACTCCGCTAACCCAGAAATATTACCTTGGGTTAAGAACTTTGCTTCAGGATGAGAATAGAAATCATGCAGCGGCAACAGGAGGCCCTATTAGCTAAACTGGTGCTTCAGGTTAAGATCAGTTTCAGGTTAAGAACAGACCTCCAGAATAAATTAAGTTCTTAACCCAAGGTACCACTGTATTAAAAAATCTGTTACAGAATTATACTCATAACCCTGGAATCATTTAAAAGCATATTATTACTTTTTGACAGACAGACCAGCTATCACTTTTTCTTCTTATTCTTTTAAAGAAACACTAGTCTTCCACAGATAATTTGAGACCCATTACTTTACTGGCATCCATCTGTTTTAAGAGACAATGGAGTAAACCTCTGGGGGTGAAGTCAAACCGCTGCATTAGCAGCACATAAGTGACCTCCCCAGGGCGCAAGCCTGGCAGTGTGTATGGAGGTTCTGGGTTGCCCAGATGACAAGACCACCCTCTCGGCCTCACTGGTATGGTCCACAGGAAAACGGAGAAGTACATTTGGCATCAGTTTGGCTGTAGCAGTTGCTGGAAGGAGGCATACAAAATTTACTCCTTAGGCTTTTTTTCTCCCCAAGTTATCCTGCAAGGTAGCGGAGGTTTAGGATCAGAGTTTCCCCCCTTCTGCATGGGCTACCTTCTCAGGTTGATGAGTTCCATCTGCCCCTCATTTTTCTCTGCAGCACATACAGAAAATGCACTCCCCATAAGGACCACAATGTGTCCCCCAACAGAAGTACTACCCCTCCCCTAACACCCTGACCCATTGCTATCACCATACTGCGAAATTAAGAAGTGAGTAACTGCAAGTTTGTGTTAAAGATGGGAAGCAGGTCTAAAAAAGTTTAAGCGTTTACTTTAAAATCTTATTTCCACCTTGCATCCTGCATCAGTGTGAGAGATCATCCTAATAACAACAACAACAACAACAATTTATTATTTATTCCCCACCCATCTGGCTTGGTTTCCCCAGCCACTCTGGGCAGCTCCCAACCGAATACTAAAAAACACAATGCAGCATTAAACATTAAAAACATGCCTAAACAGGGCTGCCAAAGTAAGATAAAAGTAAGCAAAGATTGCTTATTGCTTTGACATCTGACGGTGGGGCATTCCACAGGGCAGGCACCACTACCAAGTAGGCCCTCTGCCTGGTTCCCTGTAACTTCACTTCTCGCAGTGAGGGAACCACCAGAAGGCCCTCAGAGCTGGACCTCGGTGTCTGGACTGAACAATGGAGATGGAGACGCTCCTTCAGGTATACTGGACTGAGGCCGTTTAGGGCTTTAAAGGTCAGCACCAACACTCTGAATTGTGCTTGGAAACATACTTGCTCCAGTCAGAACCAGTGTTATATGGTCTCGGCGGCCACTCCCAATCACCAGTCTAGCTGCCGCATTCTGGATTAATTGCAGTTTCCGAGTCACCTTCAAAGGAGCGCATTGCATAGTCCCACACAGAGCGCATTGCATAGTCCAAGCGGGAGATAACCAGAGCATGCACCCCTCTGGCAATACAGTCTGCAGGCAAGTAGGGTCTCAGCCTGCATACCAGATGGAGCTGGTAAACAGCTGCCCTGGACACAGAATTAAACTGTGCCTCCATGGACAGCTGTGAGTCCAAAATGACTCCCAGGCTGCACACCTGGTCCTTCAGGGGCACAGTTACCCCATTCAGGACCAGGGAGTCCTCAACACCAGTCTGCCCCGTCCCCCAAGAACAGTATTTCTGTCTTGTCAGGATTCAACCTCAATCTGTTAGCCGCCATCCCTCCTCCAACCGCCTCCAGGCACTCACACAGGAATTTTACTGCCCTCACTGGTTCTGATTTGAAAGAGAGGTAGAGCTGGGTATCATCTGCATATTGATGAACACCCAGCCCAAAGCCCCTGAAGATCTCTCCCAGTGGCTTCATGTAGATGTTAAAAAGCATGGGGGGGGGAGGACGGAACTCTGAGGAACCCCACAAGTGAGAGCCCAGGGGTCTAAACACTCATCCCGCACCACCACTTTCTGGACACGGCCCAGGAGAAAGGAGCGGAACCACTGTATAACAGTTCCCCCAACTCCCAGCCTCTAGACGGTCCAGAAGGATGTTAGATTCCATACAATTCATTTTTGGGGAAACTAACAGTGGAATCCTAGCAATATCTTACCCTTACATTAGCCTGTATCTTCTAAGGCTGCAATCCTATCATAGTAGATGGTATCAACTGAAATAAAGTAAATTCCCTTCTCAGATTATGCTTAGTAATTTTTGATAAATAATTTTCTGGACCTAGTTTATGAATGTATCTTATTGAATTTCAATAAACACAAAGTTGAACAACATGAAATGAACAAGTATTAGTGTCTTACAGACTATTCTATCAGTCATATTATGTAAAGGGGGTACAAGGGAGACAGAATTAGTGCCAATAAGTCACATTATTTCACATAGCCTCTCCACAAACTTGCTTGCAAGCCTGGAGGCTTGGAACCTTCCTGTAGCGTATTGATAAATGTGAGAAAGGGGGCCCGATTTATACATGAGTAATATTCTAAAGAGGAACTACCTTTACAGACCTATAAAAATATGTATGGGCAAATATAAATTCCATATTTAAACGTCTTAGCTGATTCACAGTTACCCTGAAGAAATTGAGTATCCAAATATGTTGATTACCCTTTGCATATTAAAATACAATTTATCCAGTTAAAGAATTTTTGCTGAATACCCAGGATATCTATGAGTGGAATTCTAAATTTCACTCTTCTAATGATTGAGTCCACACCAGCATTTCAACTTAACAGACAGAATGATCCCCCCTCCTCCTCCTGTGTGCTGTTCTGGAGGGGGAGGCACCATTACACAAGCAGAAGTGCTAGGCTTCTGCTGACAGGATTAGTTATGTGAATCCCACCCTCAAAGTTTACAACAAACCCTAAAAGTTTACAAAGTCTGCTAACAGATTTTCTTAGACCATAGAGTTAATCCAGTTTTGGAACCAAAGTACAACATTAAAATATATCTAGCTATCCCTAATACAATCTTTAAGATTCTATTCTGAATGCAACATAAATCCCCTTTGCTCTGGAAGCTGTAGATCTTTTCCATACAAAACTTGTGGCTCAACTTTAGACTTCAACAAGTTCAATATTGGTATAGCTAGCCTTCTTCCCAATAGTTCAGCAACGTTTGAAAACCCTGCCTACTCTCAGATAAGCTTTCAGCTTCATTTCTTTTACACGAGGGTTCCATGAATACAAGGCAATGAAGAATACTCCAGGTTATCTATAATTTCACAAATCTTCACAGTTACTATAGTTTTCATAATTAAATTATTATTTGTTTACAATATAATCCTAAAAATGTGAAAAGCATTCTGAGGCCTATTTCTGCATAAGCAAATGTGAGCATACAACCTGCATACAATAAAAGCAAAATCCTTACAACACCATGTCAGGGGGACCTCTACAGTTTCACCTTTAGTAGATGTAAAGCACTGAGTGTCATCAGCATAATTATTGTCAGCCGCTCCAAACTATTTCATGCAGAAGTTGAATTGTATACAGCAGATAAAATGGACCACGGCTTATGCAACACCACTCTTCTTAGCCAGCCAGCTAACAAGTCAGGACTCAAGCCAGCAAAGTGTTGCTCCCTCAATTCTATCTTGGCAACTGGTCCAGAATGATACCACGGTTAACAGAAGAAACATTTAGTAGGCCCCAGTCCATCTGCAAACTTCTTGAATACTTCTGTTTGAGTTCTAGTCTCAATTTTTCATATGGAAACAGGTCCTTACATATTTTGCTAAACTTATTTCCAAGAAATGGCTAATCTCTGCTTTTTATATGAAAAAAGTTACAGTCATACCTCTAGTTGCATTAGGTTCACGTTGCGGATTTTTGGGTTGCGAACGCTGCAACCCCGGAAGTGTATACTCCCAGGTTTCGCTGCGTGCATGCGCGCAGAAGCATTCTGCGCGCTTCACACATGAGCGCTCTATTGCATCACATGCAGAAGCGGCGCTCTACTTACGGACATTTCGGGGTGCGAATGGCACCCTAGAATGGATCATGTCCGTAAGTAGAGGTACCACTGTACTAGCAGTAATTTGAAGAACTGCAACTTGTAAAGGGAAATCAAATTCTTCTACATTGAAAAGCATGCTATAGTAATACTATATTTTAGTCTGCAAAACAGCAAGCAAGAATATATAATCATCTGAATAAATTGCAAGATTAGAAGGCAAACCAATCCATTTACAGTGGGACATTTCACCTAACAGGTAAAGGAGTGGACATAGAGGTATCTTACCACTTACGTTCATTTCTCCAAACTGTCTGACCTTCACTGTCAGTAAGCAGAATGACAAGCCCACCAACTGTTTCCCTCCCTGGGCTACAATGCATTCTCTTCCTTTTTAAGGCCAGTGTACCACTGCAACAAACAGCAGGGCTTAAGCCAGCTGCTAGAATGTCACACAAATATATTTAGCTCTGATCTCATTTATTGCCTTCCCTTAGTGACAACCATGTAGTAACCTTCTTGCTCTTGCCTGCTGACATTCTTTACCAAACTGGCACCACCACAATGCAGCAAGATTATCTGTCATCAAGACACATGCATTCGAGGTAGAGTCTTAATGTATTTATTAGTTTTTATTTGCTTGAAACTACCTAGGACAAGCTGAAGTTTGGCAAATACTTTGGCACATCCTTTCCTCACTAATTTCAGTAGAGCTGTGTACAAGTCATAAGTGAAATTCTCATCCTGAATTTTTAAAGTTTTGTGTTATTACAGATATTGTCATACTATTCATCAATATATCGATCAGATATTAGAAAAGCTACCATACTACAGCTGCATGGGTGCCTTAGGTTGTTTTTGTTTTTTTAATTTTTTTTATTGGATCAAAAGTGTTGTATCTCAATGTTCTAAGTCATTATTTTGGATAATGTGTTATCCACGTTCCCTGTTGGGTCATGTATGCAAGATAACTGACTGTTTAGTTTATTTTGTTTATAGTGAAATAAAATTATACACACATACACAAACGCAGCAATTTAACACATTTTATTTCATTCCTCAAGCTTTGTGGAAAAACTGATCCTTAGAGACAAACTGGAAAAGGTTTGTGGAAATAGAAGTACTTTTATTCCCATCTGAAGACTGCCATATTTCATGATATTTCTGTTGTCATTGTTGTCCCCCCGCCAAAGCTCCTTTTATCTGACATGGGGGAGATTCACAGAACTACATTGGAGGATAATTCCACCCATAACATCCAATTACAAAGTCAACCACAAATAAGGTTTTTAAAAAATACATGATTTTAATAATAGCCCGCATTAGTTGAATTCTCAATACTCAAGACCTAGACCTGCTTCAGACATCATTCGATTGCCAGGAACATGTTTTGAACTTTCACTTCTCCCAAATTCCCTCCATCCCTAGCTTCTGGCATGCTTCTTTTGCCATGACATCTGAATGATTCAAACTATGATTCAAACATTAGGGAAACCCCAATAATGTCCAAGTACAAAGATACTTTTATCTCCCTTAGGCTACCTCTTCCTAAACAGCTAAGCGATGAACGAATGAGAATGCTTAAGTAGGCACAGAAACTCTGATGGAGGTGCTGGGGGCGGGGGAGAGAAAAGGCAAGGAGAAGCAAGGGAATATCATGGTAAAGGGGATAGCTGGTTAATTGTCATTCCCAAGCAGGAATGCTTGCAGGTACTACATGTCTGACTTCTGATCCACAGCTAATATTCAGTATCCTTTTGTTTAGAAATGCAAGGCATCTACAGATAGATGATGGTCAGCTCATTCAAGTCCTCAAGTAATTGATCAAAGAACTGAAATATATATAATTCCAGCATAAACTTATTCTCAACTGGGAACTAATGAGAAAAATTAATAATCTAAATCACATTAAGGAGCAAACACACCATGCAGATTTCTGAAGTTCAAATCGGTCTAGAAAGAGTAGCATGCCCCTTTTTCTCTATCAGGATACCTTCATTCTTTCAAAGTCTGGGTTTCATTGCAAAAGAATTCTGTCCTCCAAACTAGTCACAGAAAATTCATATGCTATTTACAATCAGCCATCAAACAGTGATTTGCTGCTGTAAAGGTGCACTTATTTAGCATGCCCAATGTATAGAAGGAATTAAAGAATTTCAGCAATCCCCAACCAGATTCCAGGGAGTCCTGACTGCAGCTCTTTCTAGTGATGGCATTACTCCATGCTTGAGTACTTCTTCATTTGTTTCACTATCAACTGACAGGATATTTAAACTGTAACCCGATGATCACATTTGATGAGCTCTCTTATTCATAGGAATCTGATCTTATGCAGTCTTTTATTGGCAAGCTGGATTCCGGTAAGGTGCATGAAGTCAGCTTGACCGATTGCTCTATCACCCAGCTGATGGCAATACTTGACAGGGATGTGTTCTTTCTCAAGTAAGCAACACACTGATCATGCTCAACCTCTAAACACACATTTTTGAAGACAGGTATTCATGTTATCTCTCTTCTCTTATCAACCAGTAAGTCTCTGCTTCCTTACCCTCTTGAAACCTAGCAGAATAATATAATTAAGGGAAATTAGAAAAGAAATATAGATATAAATATTCAAAGCACTGTCAGAAAGAAGTTCACCTTGTTTTGTAGTGTCACAACTTGGAATTAAAAAATGAGACAGATTCTCTATCATATTTTATAAAAAGGAGACACTTTCAAAGTTTAAATTTTTTTGGAAGAGACATAAGTTCAATGGGCATGCCCTGACATGACTTTCTGGAGTATTTTACATAGCATCATGTCACTGAACTTCTACACAGGACTAATAAACACTACTAATGGGGGGGGGGGTGAGGGGGTAATACTGATGAAAGCCAGTGTGGTGTAGTGGTTAGAATGTCAGACTAGGACCTGGGAGACTAGGGTTCAAATCCCAACTCAGCCCCGAGCATGGATGCCCAGGTCTCTGGGGTGGCCTGGAGTACATTTGCACAGTTAAAGCTAGTGCACCAGCTGCACCTGTTTCTGGGCACAATTAAAAGTGCTGGTTACGACCTATACAGCCCTTTATGGTTTAGGTCCAAGCTATCTGAAGGAGCGCATCCCTCATATGAACCTGCCCATGATTTAAGATCTTTGAGGAAGGCCTTCTCTCGTTCCCACCACCCTCACAGGCATGCTTGGTAGGAACATGGGAAAGGGCCTTCTCATTGGCTGCACCCAGACTTTGGAACTCCCTCCCTAGAGAAGTCAGACTGGCTCCCTCCTTGCTCCTCCTTCCACTGGCAGGTGAAGGTTTTCTTGTTCCAAGAGGCTTTTGAGAACTGACTGCTTTTAATGAGAGGACTGGTGCCGTGCTGTTTTTATTGTAATTATTTGTATGGTTTTAATAGATTTTGCGTGTGTGCATGCACACACACACTTTTAATTTCAAATTCCATCTAAGTTTAATTTTTAAAATGCTTGTTCATAGCTGTTATTATCTGTAAGCCACAGTTAGCCTGTCAGGGAAAAGGGTGGGGTATAAATAAATATATGTACAACTACAACAGCAGCATAAAAAGCTGCCTTAGGCCAGGTCAGGTATTTGCCCATCTAGCCTAATATTACCCATTATGACTGACAGTAGCTCTCCAGGGTCTCATCACTTCCTGCTGCAGGAATGGAGAACCTCAGGTTGGGCGGCTGAATGTGGCCCTCCAGGCCTCTCCATCTGGCCCTCAAAACTATCTACAGCTCATACCCCTCTCATTGGCCCAACTTTGCACCAGAAGTGCTTTTGCCTGACTGGAATGTGTCCTTGAACTCTGATGATGCCTCTTGCAAATCGGGACGGAGGATAGGGAGGGCTGTGTGAGTACATATAGGAACTAGCCTACTATACAAAGGCAAAGTTTCATTAGCAGCTCTGTCCACTTTTGCTTTTGGTCATATCCACCAATGGCACGAGGCCCTTAGAATATTGCCTAGAAGGGAATGTGTCTCTTAGCTTGAAAAGGGTTCCCCATCCATGCCTTACTAGATACTTTTACCTGGAGTTATCAGGGATTGAACCTGGCAGCTTCTGCCTTCAAAGCATGTGCTCTACATTATTGAGTAATGGTTTTCTCCCCTGGAAACAGATAGTAGTTTGGGAGGGTGGGAGATTTAAACTGGGAATAGTGTAGATAGCAAGAAAATGGCTATCAGATTTCAAAGTCTGAAAGCAACAAGAACCAGGAGCTAATAAAAATAGAAATATGACATTCTCATCAGCCCAAATCAGCAAGCAGCATGGAAAGCGATTTCAGAAAAAGCAGCAACTTGGCAGAAGCCCTGCCCCAGGGTTGGTATTTTTTGTTTTGTTTTTGAGTGGGGTGCTCCTCTCCCCCCCCCCCGCCCACCACCGCATTTTCTGGTCCCATGCCCCATTCACCGTATTAAGGCAGTAAATGCTACCCTATCCTACATTTTAAAAGCTTTTTAAATAAAATTATACAGACTCTGAATTCCTTAGTTTGTTATGTCTTCATTCCATAATTTACTCAACCATTATTAATTCAGGAAGAGCAATATCACAGCTTTCCATTTAGTAGTAACTGTTTTATGTACTAATTCATAATTAGTCTGATACTTAACTGAAAAAGTTACCATTGCTGCAGTATAATTTCTTTTTTTTTTTTACTAAAACATGCATGTATAGACGCTCAACATGCTCAGGTGTGACAAGTATAAAAAACTTGAGCACACTTCCCAAACTCAGTTCAATGTGCCTGCAAGTGCTGTGCCCATAATAGGTAGGGCTCAATCGAATCCCAGATATTCTCAGAAAAGCAACTGCACAGATTGTGTATAATTCCAGAAGCATAGACATAAGATTGGACACTTCTCTCAAAACAAAATGGTCAAATGACCAGTCAATCACATTTTAACGGTTGCCTTCCATTAAACCATACTGCCACTGTATAAAAAATGAAACTTGCTAACCACATATTTTCCAACTATTAGCAAATCAAAATTTATTACTCAAGATATTTCAGTGTAGATTTAAGTATTTAAAGAGTTGTTGTTGTTGTTTACAAACAAACTTTAGAACTTTGCAGAAGTTCATCTAATATGAAGTTTCAATTGTTATTCTGTTGTAGAGGCAAGATGTCATGTATTCTGAAGTGCAATCTCATATGTTACAGAAAGAAGAGTGTCCTTCCAAATTATAATCTGAGCAGCAAGCTAGCCTATGCCTGTTCTTAGACGTAGGAAGGCTCATATATGGGAACATTTCAGAAATATCTCATTGGAGACAGGTGAGTTGATCCTGAGCACACAAACTGCAGGTGCTGTGGGGATGAGTATAAATGGTCTTACACCTTGTCATCATGATAGAATCATGTAGCTTCCAGAAAAGTATTGCTGTGCCAAGTATTTGACAATAGCTAATACCGTTAACAGCTCATTATACTTTGTGAAGTGACCACTTTCTTAATCTTAGTTTAGTCCAGAAAAACCGCAAGATATAAGCCATAAAATAAAAAATAAAGATTGCTCTATTTATCAGACCTTACACCTCAGTAGTATTCTTGGATCTAGAAAACTGGCAAACATGAAGCAACACTGAGAGGGTATTGCATAAGCTATAAGCCAGAAGATAGATTCACCAAAAGAAGGTACTTACATCTGGATATTCTTTTACAGGCACATATAGTTTCTCTTGTAACTGTACAATAGGTCCCACAGCATCAGGTAATTCTGCACTTCTCTTCTCCGTGCTACCATTTAACGTGTCGTTATACATGTCTTTCCGTACTCTGCTAATTTCTGTGGGGGGAAATGTATACTTTGTGTTAAACTCAAGACATTACAATTTCTAAAACATTTATTTATCAATTTTATTGTCATCTTTATGGGACCCCAAAATTTATTTCAATTATAAAACAATTGGAAACTGAATACATATATGCACCTTTTAAAAACATTTCTGCTACTGCCAGTTATACTCCAGGGATGTTTCTTTACATTAAAAAAAGGCTGTTGTAGTAAAAATTTATAGATGTATTGACAAGGAAAATTTACAAATGTACCAGAAGCTGTTAACTGCTCTTTATTACTGAAATATGTAAAGGGAAATAACCGAAGTATTTCATGAATTTCATAGGGTCCATTATTGAGCACTATGACAAATCATTTAAAGCAACCAGAGTGTCAATTTGTCTTTATCTTTATTCTCAAAGTTACTAGAAAGTTACTAGAACTATTACTAGAATAGATTATGTTTATAATGTTCTATTAAAGCAATTAGAAGGTACTCTGAGGTAGGAGAGGACATTCTGCTTTATAATTGGTGCAGGGAAACTCATCAATCCTATTTACTACTTCATCATTATATATTTACTCTCTAAAAAATACTCAAAATTGATTAACTACAACTGGAAGTAAAGTTGTCAATACAAAACCTCTTAGTTATTGTTACCATAATATTTTACTTAAGTCCACCTTCAACTTTTGATTCAAGCAAAATACTGAAACCTCATGAACTATTTAAAGCTTTCCAAAATAAAAGTGTTTTTGCTTGCTTTATGAAATCAAATCCAGGATTGATAGGTATCATCCAACATCACACTCTTCCTCTCCTTATCACTGCGGGGCCCCCAAATCTGCTTCTGAGCGGCGGGGAGCACTCCAGAATAATTATGGGAGGTGGGAGGAAAGGAAGTTCCATTGCACAAGTGGAAACTTCATTGCACAATCAGGTGGGAATCATAGGATGTTACTGTAAGGGTTCAACTTCAGAGGAAACTACAGTACAGCAAACAGAAAATTCCTAGGAATTCTAGAACTTCGTTGGGTCCATTGAGATACACATGATCACATCAGGTCTACTGCTCAAGAAACAGTCTGGACAATCTTCTGAAACCTCACTTAGTAGTGATCCAATCACAAATGAAGGAACCAAAGCTAATAACCTATTTCCAGACCAATGCAACAAACCAATATTCCAAAAGAGAAAATAATATCTGCATGCTTCAAATGTGGGGCTGGGAACTCAAAAGGAACCATTTTAGATAATACTGACCAAATAGAAATGACTATTCTCTCTAAAGTAATTCATGTCACACCTCACGTCATGATGAAGTCACAGAATATCACTGCTATGACAGAAATGAAACTTGCATTTACCAAGATCAATCAGCTAGATTTTCAAGCAAGTGTTACTGAGGACTGCAGGCTTGAATGTGACTTTTCTTTTTAAAGGCCCACATTTTGGCAAGTTAAACAGACACCCATGTGTAACATTAAGAACATAAAATGATATAGATCTCAGTAGCAGCCTCACAAATTCAAGGCACAGCAATTATTAGACAACAGTTTCTCTAGCTCATCTCGCATCTGCCATTAGGGCACACTGGCCCCAACTCTTTCTCAAATTCAAACAGGCTTTCTTGCCTTGTAGTAGAGAGAATTCTTCAGTGCCACAGACAACACATATGACTACTTACAGGCTGCTGAAATAAAGCTAAACAAAAATGAAACTTTAAATACATGAACAGGGTGGAGGGGCAGGATTTTCCGAAACCAATGTTTTGGAAGCATCTCTTAAATAATAATTTTCTGTCCCACTGCCCTATTCAATTTTTTATATATGTTGTCTTTCACTAAATTTATACATTCTGTTGGTATTCAGTACAACAGAATCTAATTAACTAGTAGTCACTACAGAATGTGGTGTAGAATATTTACTATTGTACCCAAAATGGAAAAGAATTTCAAAGAGCACATCCAGAAACATTTAAGCTTAGTAACAGTAATTTCATTTCTCTACCACAAACTCACATAAAAATACATCTATGCAGTGTACAGAATTCTCAACTAAGACCAACTTTAGACTGAATAGTAGTCTCCCCATGTTAAAAACCAGTGAAGTTTCTAAAGCAGTTTGACATGTTTTAAGAAAGGGAATTCCACTAGGTAGCAGAAAACTGTTACATTACTTTAAGTAGCTCTTTGGATCACATACATTAATAGGATTCACTCCAAATTACTGTTTTCCTTCATACTCATTTCTCGTACACAACAGTTTGAAAGCACACCAGTGCAAGCAGATAAATAGGTACCAATGCAGCAGGAAGGTAAACAGCGTTTCCATGCGCTCTGGCTTCAGTCACGGTGTTCTGTTGTGCCAAAAGCAGTTTAGCCATGCTGGCCACATGACCCAGAAAGCTGTCTCCTAGCTCCTAGTCCAACACACTAACCACTACTGCACAACAGATGTGGGTTTTTACTTATTTCTGTGTTCTTTGCGATTTATTTTTTTCCTTCCATCAGTTTCCTTTGTGAATCCAGTTCATAGTGGTTAGAATGATTGGCTTGTCATATGAGACTGATAATATATTTTTAACTATTTGGCAGCATTTCAATTTGGCAGCAAACTCAATTTCATCATTTTCTATTATAAAAATGGACCTGCAGGGTTGCAAAGCCCTCACCCCAACTGCAACACTCGTATCAAATGGCTGCAGCATTTAAAGCAACATCTTCCATACACAAACAGGTTTGAATCTAAACAGCCTTTCAAACTAACATTTCAATATTGTTAGTCAAAATTTCATTCAATTCACAATTCATAGCAGTATATTTTAAAACTTGAGCACACTGATTAGTTGCTAAAATTCCACAAATTTTACCCAGGGCCCACACATTTTGGAGGGAAGGTATACTTTAACAGGGCCTGAATGAACACGACACAACTGAGACCCAAAGACTCAGATGTTATGCAGTACAAGGCCTTATCACCATATTGCAGCAGCAAGCTGGTCAGCAGATGCAACTATGAAGCTCTGTTTTGTACAATTTTGAAACAACTTTCAAACATCAGTCCTGAAAGTGCTACTTGTTTAGTACTCTAAATACCAGCATTGCGAGCATCATTACCCGTTGATACCACTGACTTTTTTATATCTGCAGTATATCTGACAAGATTTTAACATACTATAGTTTAAGTAGCATTTCAGACATTAGTAGCAGAGCAGGTATTTCATAAAACATTTATTGTTCTTCAAACTGTAGCATTCTTCTACTGGGACACCTTGTAGGAATGTTTTCCAAATTTTAGCTTTACCTCAAGCTCCTATTGGCTATTACTATTCTCCTTTTTAGTACTAGCAGATACAAGTGACACAATGAAAACAAAGCAGGAAGCAAAAACTCAAGCCTCCATTCCTACAAAGAACTAATAAGTCTTTTTTTTAAAAGATATTTATTGAAATTTTCAAAAAAATAAAAACAAAACATAAAGGGAAAAAAACAATTAAACACACATACAACTTACATTTCTTACTGTCAATGACCAATTTCCTTGACTTCCTCACACCTCCCCTTCTTGTATTCCAGTTCCAGTTTTTAGCTCAGCAAGTTCTTGTCCCAGAACTAATAAGTCTTACATCCTCTGCCAAAGTTCATGGACTGATAGTAGTTTATTGCTCAGGGATCATTTTCTTTGGGAGAAGATTGGGAGAGGGATCTGACAGCGATGTGAAGGGATAATGGGCATTGTGCAACAACAGGGCCTGCATGGTGGTTGCATGAAGGAAGTGTTGGCTGAGATTGAGCAGGGAGAGCTCGCCGGAGGGCACTGAGGGAGGAGCAGCTAGGTGCTGCAGCCTCTGGCAAGAGCCTCTTTCCTTTCCTCCCTCTTTCTCGGTCACCCCCCCCTCTCGTATTCCCCACCCCTCCCATTTAAATACTTATAAGTTTATGTTGATTAAAATCGTTCTTCATTTTAAATATTGTATTGTTTTTCCTGTTTTGTGCACTACAAATAAAATATGTGCAGTGTGCATAGGAATTCATTCATATTTTTATTTCAAATTATAGTCCGGCCCCCAACAGTGTCTGAGGGACAGTGAACTGGCCTCCTTTAAAAAGTTTGAGGACCCCTGCCTTAAAACATTCAGGGAAAACAAAAAAGCAAACATTGTTGTAGTACACATGCATTTCACCTTATTTTTTGTGTGAAAATATTACCAGAATATGCCCCTTTCAACACTTCCCCAGGATTCATCAAATAATAATTTAAATATTTTTCTTTCACAGAAACACCTATGCCATTTGTCTTCAATGAATATCTACGAGAACGATGGTTTGATATGGATTGGGGGATGAAGAATGTTGCATCCAACTTTCTGTAAGCACAAGGAACCCTAGCACTAGAGAATTCTGTACACATGTCAAATTGCTTTGGGTAACTCCCAGATCAGGGAACTGGGTTGATTCAGGGGATTTTGGAGTTGCCCAAATTGAAGCAGGGGTCTTCTAAGTGACTTTAACTGAATCAGAGTCCTCCCAAAGATTCCTTACTGACAGAGGTAAACAGACAGACAGATTCAATGTCTGTAACTGTCTGTTTTATTTTGCTCCATATGGGGAAAACCGTGTAAGGAGGAAGAGGAGTGCAGATTTGTGACAGGCAGCTCTAGTTTTCAACCAAGGAATAATTTTACTAATGCTTTTTTTTTTTTTTTTTTTTACTTCCAATTGCGGTGCTTATGGGAGGCATGTAGAAGAAATTTATCAAAAATTGTTCCAGTGTTTTTCATTGGTTTTTGTTACTGTGTCTGGCAGCATAGGCAGGAGTAATCCCCAGAGCCTTAGTATTAGGAGTTTGTAACTCCCTTTGTGGCTTTTTTCAGAGTGACAAATACAAGAACTACCACCATGACAATACATATCAATGATTAGCTATTTGTGACTATCAGTCCCTGCTCACTTTGCTCTCAAACCCCACTCCCCTAAGACCCCCTACCCTACCCCCACCTTACTCCTCACCAAAGCACCACAGCGCAAGACTGCCAACACATCTCCCCTGTGGACTGACCCACGCCACCTCCACAAGTCACCCTCTCCAGCCCCTTACTTGAATTACCCCACTGCCACAAGTCCACCTCACTCACCTGCTTGCCCACCTTGCTCACCCCACTCACTGCCATCAGTAATAGGAGGATGCTTGGAAAAAGCTGTAGCATGATCTGCTTTACATTAACACTGAATGGTTTCAGACTAATGCAGCATGCTTTATTTTGATACGCACATGCTGGGCTGCAACCAAGAGATAGGCAAAAATGCTGACTGAGCTATGCAATAGCCCAATAGCACTCAGATCTGACCTACATGAACCAGCACCTAAAACCAAATCTACCTAGAATCAGTGATGGAGAACGTCAGACCCACCACACCCCTCAATCTGGCCGGTCACGTCTATCTCAGAAAGCCTCACCCATCTGCCAATCATTCTACATCATTTTATTGAGTTTGGAAATAAGCCCTTAAAAAGTAGTCAGAAGGATCTCACACCTCCAGTCTTTGTAATGAGCAACAAGATGCCAAGATCAGGTTTAAGCCCTCTGCCCACTCTGCAAAAAGTAAAATGCACCATTTCCACCCAAACCAGTGAAGGTGGTAAGAAATGCTGCCATTTACTTTCATTTCTGATCTTTCATTGCTGCTTAGCACTAACACCAAGTAAAACCCCTTTGCCTCTATGCCTGCTCAGGCAGAGGGAACTTTCCAGCCACCCAAATCTCACTGCTGGAATGGAGATGGGGAATGAGTGGGCTGAGCATTTGCTAGTGGCCAGGAGGAAGAGAGGAAATGTGTGCAGATATACTTTAATTTAATTTTTGTTTCATTCCAATGGAGAAAATTGTATTTATTTTTCTTTGTACTATTTGAATTTATTCCACTGGTAGGAATTTTATTTTGCTTTGTTTCTGTCTTACCCACCACTGAACACTTGGAAAGTTGGCCATGTTTGAATCCAGCTCTCAGAGTAAGTGTTTCCCTACCCCTCACCCCTAATTTGAACCAAGCTTAAGACTGTTTTCCTCTATAATGAATGAAGTATAACAACAGATGCCCTCATCACAGCAATATCTTATTTGGTGTAACCTATATAACTGTTTTTTGCTCACTTCTCAGTTTATGGATATTTCTCACTTGACATGAATGTTTACTTTACATTTCATGCAAAGTTAAAACACTTATGTAGTAAATGCCAACTCTGAGCACTGACCTAGTCTTGCTCAGTGACTTTTCACAGAGATGTAAACTGAAATCAAGGTTTTGAAAACAGTTTAAACACCAGGCGCTGAAGGTTTCCATTTTCCAGCATGTGGGAGTGGGAGAGGTGCCATATGAATATCTACAGGGCTGCTCAATGTATCCACCCCCACATTCATCTAAAAAAGTCAAGTAGAAACAGGGTCACATTATCATAAGCAACCTTCTTTGCAGTTAGCAAGCTTCTAACAAAGCACCTTGTCTTTACTGCACAAGCTGCCTTGTGACAAGTAATTACAGCAGCCTTCCCTAATATGATGCCCTCCAAAATGTTTTGGTCTCCATTTCGCTGCAATCCCAACTAGCAATAGTCAGGAATAATAACAGTTGCAGACCAAATACCTAGAGGGCACTAAGTTGAAGGTGCCTGGTTTAGACGTGCACACGAGCTGGCAAGAACACAAAGAACTTGACCAAAAGATGCAAAGAATCGTAACTGACTTTAAAATAATTCTTCACAAAAGATAATTGTTTTGTTTTAGAATAACTGTTTTCATTATGCATTATAAGGATGAAAGATTATCATTTTTCTCATTTTTGTAAACCAACATACTTCACTATGGGTAAATGCAGTTGATATCCAGGAAGCAAAACCTACTTTTAGGTACTTATGTAACGCAAACCAGTATGAGCTGCTAAAGCAACTATTGTTGAATAAAAGCATATGTTCATTTAAGCACAAAGCTGTAACTTGATGGCAATGTAAGCATAGAAAATGTACATTACCAATGCAGAAATACTGTATTTACTTGAGCCATCAAATCTAACATACACCTCAATTTACAGAATCCTTGAATCCAAAAAAAGCATTTGCTGTCAAATGTAAATGTGCCATCGAATCTAATGCACACCTTAATTTTCACAACATAATTTGGCCAAAAAATGCGAGCATTAGATTCAAGTAAATACGGTACTTGCTGACAAAACCATTTGCTTCAATCAACTATTGCATAGCATCTCTACTTCTTGTTTAGAATGCCATATGGACTACCTGATATTACATGCTTTATTTAATCCATTTAGACCCTACTGGTCTAAATGAATAGTTAGCTCCCTATGAAATAATTGGGATATGCAAGAAAATGTTATACTGTGGAGGACTCCTGTTCTGAGTCCGAGGTAGCCATGCAGTTTTTTCAGATAGAAAAAACAGGGGTTCAGGCCAGCATACAAAGACACAGTATTCATCACAATGTACCCACTATTACAAGGCATACATTACATGCAAGCAGTACTCCAGAATCATCACAAGAGAATTCTTGGGAGCGGCAAAGCAGTTGTAGCAAAGAGGACTGGAGCCCGGTGATCACAGTTTCAAAGAGAAACTCCTCCTTCAGCCTATGAAGCTAACAAGGTCCCACTTCAGGCACAAATAGAGGCAACTGCTGTGGGCTGGCTAGATCTCTTCAAAACCGTGCTGGATTATTTGGCAATAGCCTATTTATATATTGAATATACTAGCATTATGGTCACTGCTCCAAACTCGTTCAACAACAAAGTAGTGGAGCAGAATTTTCTTCCCCACATGCTGGACTGGGGGGAAGAAATTATGACTATTCTTCAGAGATTAATCACTAAAGAGCAGCCAGCATTTTTCTTCCCCATCACAGCACTGGGAAGAGACGGACCTCTCCTCCCTGCTTAGTACTTTGATAGGGAAGATAGCTTGAAAATGCACCTTTTCTCCCTCTTGGATGCCGCCATCGCTAGCAGTTCAGAGGTACTCCTTCCTGTTTCTGGAGAATGTGACAGCATGCGAGAGGGAAATCATGTTTCTGTCCAAGGTCAGGAAGTGGCATCCTTTAAAATCAGGAGACCTGATCCAGCCCACAAACCATCTCTGATTTACACAGTATTTGTTTTTATGTTCTATGTTGCCCTGTGATCTTCAGATGAAAGGTAGTATATAAATTTAATATAAAAAAAAATCCATTTGAATGAATGAATGAAGTGGTCTCTCTGAAGTTAATATTACCCATAGTATCAGTTTGTGTCCACTGGCATTATTGTGTGTTGAGACTGAAATCAACACCTATCATCATGGCGTGTAAAGCCATTCTTGTGCAAGCATTTTTAGCAGTGGTACAACAGTTATATGTGTAACTTTACACATATAAAAAGGTGGTGATAAACTCTGTATTCAGCTTTGGGGAAGGATCATAGGAAGAACCTATGGTAACACTTGGAATATATGGAACATTTACTTTATGAATGTATGACCAAGGTGATTTCACCTAAGTTTTTTTTCTCTGGAACCTACAGCATTTTTTCACTCATTTATTTCTAAGAATCCAGACATTTCCTTCAAACTATGCATTCCTATTTTTTTCTCCAGGTATCATACCACCCTTCAGGTGTGAACTAACATCAAAGTGCTAATGTTTCAACCGAGTTGGAAATATGGGAGAAGAACATACTCAATGAAGCCTTATTCCTGCATCAGTCTGTGCACTGCTTCTGAGGAAAACAGTGAAAAGAGATTTTCTCCCTTCACTCACAAAGTTTCTTCTAGATTGTGCTCAGTGAGTAGCTTCTCACCTCTAGGTAGGCTTGGCAGATACTGATTTAGGTTAATTCCAATCTAGTCACACAACCAACTTTGGAATGAAACCAAACTTGGTTGCCCTGGTGAATGACTTCTGCCAGGAAACTGAGCGGGGTTGCAAGCTTATTGGTTCTCTTACACCCCTCAACAGCTTTTGATACCATTAACCATGGTATCCTTGTATATAGTTTATATGAAGTGACATTAGGAAGCACTCATCTCCAGTCCTTCCTAAAAAACTGGTGACAGAAGGTGGTCCTGAAGGATTAATGTGACACACCAGAGAGCTTCCCAAGGTTCCATCTTGTTCCCTACACTATTTAATGTCTACATAAACCACTGAGGAAATCATCTTGTGGTTTTGTCTGCAGTGTTATCAATATGTGGATGTAATCCAGCTCTCTCATTTGTATCTAACAATCCCATGGAGATTTACAACACTTTAAATTGTGTTGGAAGCACCTTTGGGCTGCATAAGAGTGAACAAACTAGATATTAATCTGTACAAGATCAAGAATAAACAATCTATGCTGGATGGATGTTTGCAACCATGTCAGACAGGATTGCACTCTTCCTGAAAGTGTAATAAGCAGTTCAGAAGCTTTCCTGCATTGGGCATAAACTGAGTAAGTGCAGGCGGTGACCAGGAGTGCTTTGCTATTATTAGGCTGGTGTGCCAACTGCAACCCTATCTGAAATAAACAAACCTCAGCTTAGCTATTCATGCTAGACTACTTCCTGTAATGTGCTTTATGTGGTGTTGCATTTAAAGAGTCAAAAACCTCAACTGATGCAAAATGTGGCCACCCAGGTACTGTGGGGGTCAGGGGGGCAGAACATGTTTCAGTTACTCCAGTTACCAGTGCACTTCCAGACCTATAATTCAAAATACTGGTATTGCTTTTTAAAGCCCTAAACTCTGTGGGCTGGTTACCTGAAGGACTGTTTTCATCCATTTAAACACCGATAGCCTTAAAATATATACATGTTTTTAAAAATTCAGTGTTAGAAACTGGGGTATGAATACTAGGAGCCATGTAGCTGCTGGGATCTAGGTTGTGGGCACCAAACCAGAATGTCTAGGTGCCTTTTTTCTGCCCTGTTACTAGACCAGGCTGCCCTGCAGCAAAAAATAAAAATGCTGCCAGGTGAAAATCAGGGGGTCTGCAGGGTAGCGCGGCAGCAACCCCTCTAAACACCTGATTCACCTGGCGGCATGTCTTTTGCTGCTGCACTGCTGGGAAAATCAGGTGTTTGGATGGAGGCAGATGTGCGTCTTTTACTGCCATCGTGCCCAGCAGACGAGCTGACTGCAGCCAGGCAGGTGGAGATGCTAGCAGCCAACAGTGGCTCCTGGACATCTCCAGCCAGTTGCAAATCCCCATTCTACCATGTTGCTCATTGGGAACCTGGTGCTATGCAATTTCTTGGACTAACACACTGCACAGAATTATTGTGATGATCAAGTCAGCAGACAGAGAGCTTGTACACAATTCTGAGCTAATTAAAGGATGGATACAAGTGTAATAAATCTATAAAAATACACAATGAATCAGCAAATTTGTGTACCTGAAATATCCTTAAAATGTCTCAGAGTAAAATACTAGTTTATGAAACCTTGCTTGGAAAAATCGTAAGCTACCCTAAAAATTCTTCAATATACTGTTTTATCCTTTTTCAACTTATATCAGCATTGCAACTGTAAACTGAGAAAATAATGGGAACACAAGGAACAGGCCTTCACTTGTAATATACGCTTTCATTCATGATTATTTTGAGGCCTAAATATTTCAAAAGCTTTATAAATAGATCAGTTTGCCAAATGCCTTACACGCAAGGCAACAAGGTCATCTTTTAACAAACTCTCTCTAGTTCTTAAATAAAGGAAAAATGAACCATCATCCATCTAAACTAAGCAGGCCCAGCAAATACCCTGCAATTCCTACCCTCTACTCAATGTCGAAATGGGTGGATAAATTTAAAGCCTGCTCTCCCAGGAGTTGCTTTATAGGCAATTTTCTTCTAGTATCAAGGACTGCAATTTCCATTCGACTGCCAGTTTGCGATTAAATTCATCATCTTTATTATAAAAATGTGCTGCACTCTATGGCCTACTGAGCAAGAATAGTAGGAAAGATATTTTTCACTTCTAAAAGCAGCATCATTCTAAAATATCCACCACATCCATTCCAACATTCTCTTCTTCAATATGATGGTAACACATATCATTCACAAAAAGGTGCATATTTGAAATTTTCATGTATGTAACATCTTTCTATGCAGATCTAAAAACAATTTATTCTCAAAATCGTCATAATGAATATATTCATTATCTTAAGCACCTTTTAAAAACAGTTATCTATCTGAACAAACATGCTCTTGAACCACCACTCCCATACACATTACTCTCCAGTTTGATTTTTGAAGAACAGGTTCTTTCGAAGGGCTACAGGTATATTTCAAAATACGGAATATTATTTACATGTATGTTTGGGAAAAGCTTATTACAAGGCACATTTATCACTGAATACTAAAGGATTTCTCAAAAATTATGTTGTTAGATAAAGGATTAACTAGCACTTTAAAGTGATATTTGCAATTCTAACACACGATCAGGTAATTTTTGATAAGGAATGTCCACATATTTTAGCACAATCCCAGAACTATGTTTAAAAGTTCTGGATCAAATTTGTTTAAGGGTTATTAAACACACAGAATGGAACCCGTTTCAAAGGGGGACAAAGAGCCCTTTAACACTAGGCTCTAACCGAGCACTAGGCTCTAATCTGAACACTAGGAACAAATTAGAAAGCGACTCAAGCCGCCTAATCAGCTTTTAAATTCAAATTATGAAGTAAGAATACTATACAATTATCAGATCCCAAAGCTATTCCTTTTACCCCTTTAGGCCTCTTCCAAAAAATCTGTGGGTAGAAAGTATGTCTCAAGCAACATATCACATTCTCTCTCTGTTAACGTTCAAAGGACTGGCATCACATGACAAGTTGGAAATGTAATGTGAGTGCTACTTTGAGCTTAGTTTTCCAGTGCATATTTGCAAATATAGCAATCAAATGAGCTCTGCAGCACCCTATGATATCACAAGGCCAAAGTACCAGCAGTGAGGTTACCAGATATCTACAGCCACTTGCCATGACAACTATGAATTTCATTTTGGCTATTAAAACAGGGATGCTGTCATGAGTAAGTATCAGCTGCACTTTGCCACTTTGAGGGGCGAGAGAAATGCCAATATTTTTCTTGTCAAGGTAAACTATGCTTGCCAGATCTGCCTGTCATTGTCAATCCTGCCACACTGCTGAAATCCTCTACAATAGATTAAAAATGGTGCTGCCTGCTTCTACTTATACTCTTTTTATTTCTCACTTCCACGCATATCCTTTCCTCAAGCTCTATCCTGCTTCTCCATTTCAAGACCTTTTCCCAAGCCTCTTCCCAAACCTGTCATGTCTGCAGAAGAGTACACTTCCACTGCAAATAAAGAGTTGACCTCTCTTC
Source organism: Podarcis raffonei (assembly GCF_027172205.1). Classification (NCBI taxonomy): domain Eukaryota; kingdom Metazoa; phylum Chordata; class Lepidosauria; order Squamata; family Lacertidae; genus Podarcis; species Podarcis raffonei. The sequence goes on along the minus strand of NC_070604.1, from coordinate 72,954,430 downwards.
TGCCCAATCTCCCTTCTCTAAAAAAAAATAAATAATTTTTACACCAACTTAGCCCTAAAATATGCCAGCTATTTTATCCTCCCTACTTTAAAAACAAACTAGCTTGTAACGGAGTTGCTGCAAGTAAGGCAGGTTGGCAGAAAGATCTGGACTATACTTCTTGGGAAAGGAGAGTTGGGTTTATTGGTCTTTTTGCATTAATACTGAAAATGAATTTCTACTGCTCTATGCCAATGCACCAATTGGAAAACTGTACAGTGGGCAGGCACAAACAGAAATTCTGCTAAGGTAAGTTCAAGTGTTGGGAGAACTCGCATTTTTGGTAGAGCTGCTGGGAGGAAGATAGTGCTCTTTGGTTGTGCTGAGTATAGAAGAGATGGTGCAATGTTCATTTTCTTCAAAAAAGTAGTGCACGACTTGAGACTGGGGGAGCATGCCATCTATACTGTTAGCAATTCTCTGATTCTATTGAAAGATGGGACAGGCTGCGCTTATGTGGTCAAGTGGGCTATCAAAAACATTTGAGACTAGTTTGTAGATACCTACAGATGGCATTCAGTATTCATTAACAAGCTGTAACTTAGGTTATATTAAAAAGTACGTTGCAAGTATGCAAATGCAACAATTTAATTTGGTATTCCACACCTGTAAGGAAACATTTTCAAAATTTCAGAAACTCAATTAGAATGGTTAGCAAACTCCTACATGTCCAGATGAGGAAAAGAAGAAAGCTCAACCATCAAGCACTGAAAGTCAAACATATTTTGCCTTTTGCTTGCAGTGAAATGCAGGGCAGCCACTCCAATTAAAATGAATCATAAAGGGACCAGCTCACTGGAGATTTGTTTAAGAATAATGTTCAGCAGTTTGTATTACTCTATTAGTATGCAGGCATTCAAATGTTATATACAACACAGAACTTGATTAGATTATAGCTGTTCAGTTACTCTACCATACCTTATTCAGTGAAAGCCATAAAAACAATAAATTGCTTTCATCCTGATAAGACCAATAGTAAAGTGTGTGTGTACACATACACATGGATATTTTGAAGGAGCTAGTGGCACAGCCATTGAAGAAAAAAGCCTCGCCGGGGTATCTGAAAACTACAACCTGGTGGGCAACCATACCCCTCTTTGGACAAGGTGTTCATGTAGGCAGCAGTGGGTCAGCTACAGGAATTTTTGGAGGAAAACAATTATCTCTGGACTCATTCCAATATTGGTTCACGTCTGGCTTTGGCTAGAAATCAGCTTTGTTCACACTTATGGATGTCCCGGGTGTGTGTGTGTGTGTGTGTGTGAAACACTGATTTTATGTTACTGGCTCCCCGTGACCATTTATAAGAGTTGGGGATACAAAAACTGTTCTACAATGATTCTGGCTTCTACCTGCATGACTGGTCTCAGAGAAAAGCATTAGGGAAATATGTGTCTGTAATTGGCTTTGATATTTTGTCACTCGCTTAGAGGACTACTTTGGCATTTGTCTGTTAATTGTAATTATAATCCCACCTATCAACACTACCAGACCCACATTTAAGACAAACATTTTGCATGAAGACAAACATTTACATCTCACTTCTACACCCACATTTAAGACAAACATTTTTCACATGTGCTGGTATGTTTCCCCAGTTCTGCTAGAACACTGAATTCTAACTGGTAGATTACTTCTAAGGGCATTTAAAGGCATTTAATGAATTATCCAGGGTAGAACTGGGCATAAGGTCTATCCGAAGATATCTGCTCCTTTTCATAAAGAAATTTAAGTGTACTAATTTGAAAAACTCATCCCATGTGCCTCAAAAAGCATTCTAAAAAACTGTCGAGCATATTATGTTATTGTTTAGGAATCAGCTTTTTAAAGAAAGCATTATTCCAAATACATTCAACTGAATGGCTTTACTATTATAAGTAAAAGTAAAGGGACCCCTGACCATTAGGTCCAGTCATGGCCGACTCTGGGGTTGCGACGCTCATCTTGCTTTATTGGCCAAGGAGCCGGCGTACAGCTTCCGGGTCATGTGGCCAGCATGACTAAGCCGCTTCTGGCGAACCAGAGCAGCGCACGGAAACGCCGTTTACCTTCCCGCCGGAGCGGTGCCTATTTATCTACTTGCACTTTGACGTGCTTTTGAACTGCTAGGTTGGCAGGAGCAGGGACCGAGCAATGGGAGCTCACCCCCTTGCGGGGATTCGAACCACCGACCTTCTGATCGGCAAGTCCTAGGCTCTGTGGTTTAACCCACAGCGCCACCCGTGTCCCCTTTACTATTATAAAGGTAAAGGTAAAGGTACCCCTGCCCGTACGGGCCAGTCTTGACAGACTCTAGGGTTGTGCACCCATCTCACTCAAGAGGCCGGGGGCCAGCGCTGTCCGGAGACACTTCCGGGTCACGTGGCCAGCGTGACATCGCTGCTCTGGCGAGCCAGAGCCGCACACGGAAACGCCGTTTACCTTCCCGCCGGTAAGCGGTCCCTATTTATCTACTTGCACCCGGGGGTGCTTTCGAACTGCTAGGTTGGCAGGCGCTGGGACCGAGCAACAGGAGCGCACCCCGCCGCGGGGATTCGAACCGCCAACCTTTCGATCGGCAAGCCCTAGGCACTGAGGCTTTTACCCACAGCGCCACCCGCGTCCCTGTTTTACTATTATAAATGTCTATTATAAATGTCACTAAATACCACAACACATGCATCTGCCTAGTAAAAAAGTGCTCTGGCTCTCCTTTCAAAGAATTTTCTTTATCTGGGGCAATTCCACTTTAGCTGCATTAAAAAGCCAGGCACCTCCATCAGCATAGCTGGGACCAAGTGGCATTTAGTTCCTCCCCCTACCCTCAGTAGCCTCTCTTGCACTGGCCATTCTACTTGATTATTATGTAAAAGTGGGCTATCAATGTACTTCTTTTTATTATCCCATGTTTTCCTTTTGTATCAAGTCTACCTGATAGTGGATGTTCAGTATTATGATTGCTCGCTATCTACTGCAAATAAGTTTTATTAGTCTAAATAGCCCTACTGTAAAACCATCAAAGCAACGTTGTTTGCCTAGTAAAATGAGAGTTTTACAACCAGCTCATACTGTCAAACAAAACAAACTAAACATGGAACTCAAACACGTTTATTTCAAGTTTTAGCACAACCCAGCTACACAATAAATATTGCTATTATTCTTCACCGAGAGATTTCACACCAGGCCAGCCTTCCAGATAAATCTTAAAGCTAACCACATTTCCCTCCCCTCCCCCTTCATTCATCCTTCCATCCTTTACTTCTGTCTCCCTCCTGGCCTCTGAAAATACCCCACTCTTTCCATACCCTTCCTATTCAGATTTCTTTTAAGCTCTGTAATATTTAACAAGAGCTGCAGTACTTTTAAGTCCAAGAAAGAGCTAGGGACAGAAAATATACACAGCAGCAACTGGAAGCACTCAATCTATAGACCATCATAAGACAGGATGAACATAAGAATAGCTCTGCTGGATCAGGCCAAGGCCCTATCAAGTCCATCATCCTGTTTTCCACAATAGCCAACCAGATGCCTATGCGAAGCCCACAAAGAATATATGAGCACATTGGAGATATATGATGACAGATTCCTTCCTCAATATTTTCTGCTTTAACTATATCCTGCCTTTGGGTAAATTCTCTTGCTCAAAACAAGCTATATGGATATACACACACACAAAAACCATACAGAATCCTTTAATTTCCCCCCATAAGCTTACCTAGATTTGAATTACTTTTGGTGAACTTTAATATTTGGAGTGTTCTTATGCTTTCTAAAATACCAATTATTACTAGTGCTCCAAAGCTTTGATTAGCACGTCTGTCAGCATTCTAAACACAGGTAATTTATATCAGCATAGGACCACCAACAAGCAACTCTGCTCTTTAAAGGCACATTGTCATGAAAGTTGCAAGTACATACAGTGGTACCTTGGGTTACATACGCTTCAGGTTACATACGCTTCAGGTTACAGACTCCGCTAACCCAGAAATATTACCTCGGGTTAAGAACTTTGCTTCAGGATGAGAACAGAAATCGTGCTCCAGCGGCACGGCGGCAGTGGGAGGCCCCATTAGCTAAAGTGGTGCTTCAGGTTAAGAACAGTTTCAGGTTAAGGACGGACCTCCAGAACGAATTAAGTACTTAACCCGAGGTACCACTGTAATAACTTCCTCATTCTTCCTTCTGGCTTGGTAACAAAGATGAAAGACCAGCTTACCATTGAGGATGATACAATCATGCCTTTTCTTCTAAGAACCAAATGAAACTGAAGCTTACTTGTCCTCTTTAGAAGCTTATGCCAATGGATCCAACAGGGTCACTCAGCAGAATGGGGAGAGAAGCAGGTTTTGGCAATACTCCCATCTCCATGCAGCTCCTTATACCCCATTTATCTACTCTGGAGATTAGAAGGCCCACCTTAATAGATTTAAGGAGCATGGAAAGCTGGAAGGGGGAGGGGAAGCACCAAAAATGGCTTCTCTCTCCATTCTCTTGACGAAAGCCTTACTGTCAACAAGGTTAAACACACTGGGTTGTATCCAATTGTGTCATTCAGCTATTTATAACACTGATGAACTCATTTTGAAACCATTGTAATTCTAGTAGTCTGTATTTTAAATGAGACTTATTTTAAACTTTTATAATTTTTGGAAATCTATAATATTTTCACTCAAATAGTGGTAGCTTCTGTGTATTAAATCACTAAGAAGAAACTCCCTCCTCCTTCATACTATAACAAGGAATGTTCTCTGAGAATTTAAAAGATGTAAACACATGTTAACTATTTTTTTTTACAAGGAAAGAATTAGTTTACAGTCCTGTAAATTATATTGGGGACAGCAACTTCAGAAATAACTGCTGGTTTTAGAAAGAGGAAGGGCACTGAGTTGGTTTCATTTACAGTGGTACCTCATGTTACAGACGGGATCCATTCCGGAGGCCCATCCATAACGTGAAATGCCCACAACTGGAAGCGCTGCATCTGCGCAGGCACGATTTGGCGCTTCTGCGCATGCACGAAGCATGATTTAGTGCTTCTGTGCATGCGCGCAGCAAGACCAAGAAGTAACCTGTTCCGGTACTTCCATGTTGCTGCGGGACGTAACACGAAAAGACATAACATGAAGCGGACGCATGTTTCAATGCATTTTAAACTGCTTTGAGATTTTTTCTTAAAAATATAAAGTTATAGAAATGAAATTAATCATAATAAACCACTGGTATCCTACAGAGATGAGAAAACAATGTGATTTGCTACCTCCTTCAATAGCCTCCCTAACAAACTGTGCGAACACAAGAAGATACAACTTTGCTTTAATGCCTATAAGTTTACAATATTTTAAAGCCATTCAAAGATTCAAAGGCAATGTAAAAAAAAAAGTGAATTAGTAATAAAATCCAAAATTTGGCAACATACAAAGACTCTGTTAACACTTCCCTAGGTCCCAAAAGTTGGCGGGGGGGGGGTATGAGGAAAGTTATCTGCTTAAAAGGGGAATAGACAAGATAAATCTGTTATATTTCTATTAGTTAAAAATCCGCTTTTGTTCCAACTTTGATTCTAAGACTGCAATTCTATTACATATTTACTTGGCAGTAAGCTTGACTGAACCCAATAGAACTTGCTTCTGAGTAAACAAGCATATGTTCAACTTACAGAACACACTGGGCAACTGCTTAACAAACTCTTCAACAAGCTGAAATGAAACCTTTAGCTTTAGTAAGTAATGCAAACTATATTATAAAGGAGTGTTTATCATTTAAACTATTAGTGCAAAGAGCCCTAAAGAGCTTCCAGCTTCTGCATAATTGTTTCTCTCTCTCTTTTATTTCTATGTGGGGCCTCCCTAGAGCCTAACCTGGAAACTGCATCTGCTAAAGAATGCAGCAGCTGGGTTGTTGACTGGGGCATCCTGTGGACACCATATGGAAAGTTAAAGGTACAGGATGCCTGGACAGTTAAGTCCAGTCAAAGGCGACTATGGGGTACAGAGCTCATATTTGCAGATATGTTGCAGATTTGTTTTTCTTGTATGGTTTTATTGTTTTGTGCAAATGATTTTATTGCTTTTTGAAACTGTATTGTGTGTTTCTTACTTCTATCTCGTACACCACTTCAATGGTTTCTGGCAATTAAGTGGTGTAAAAATCTGTTAAATAAATAAAATTTAAAATACTGACTTATAATCCTTTGTAGCAAAACTAAGTAGAACTGAGTGACTTAAAAAGGTTGCAAACGTACAGAGGATCATGTTCCACCCTCTATTCCTTCTGTTTTCTTTTTAAGCTGGAATCCTTCTTTCCTTCAACTAATTAGTATAGGTAACTAAACAAGCATTATTCTATGACTTGCTTTGTTGCCTTCCAGCTCCAATTGAAAAGGTATCATAACTATTACAACAGTAAAACCTTAAGGGCCCTGTTATCACTTGCATTCACTAGCCAGAGTAGAAAAAGTGTCTCGCTATATACAGTGGTACCTCGGGTTAAGAATTTAATTCGTTCTGGAGGTCTGTTCTTAACTTGAAACTGTTCTTAACCTGAAGAACCACTTTAGCTAATGGGGCCTCCTGCTGCTGCTGCTGCACGATTTCTGTTCTCATCCTTCAGGTTAGCGGAGTCGGTAACCTGAAGCATATGTAACCTAAGGTACCACTGTAATTACCCTAGGCAGCAGATTTGACAAAGCCTAGATACTGGCTATCTAACATATAACCAAGGACCTATCGTTATCCATCAAAACCAACATTGGTCTGTAGCAACTTTCTACTACAGTGGTCAGATAGATAAGTATTTAAGGGGAGGCCTCCTACATATTGGCAACTGCAACTTTTGAACTGCCAACAGTTTAACTGTTATATATAAAATATTTGCCATGTTAACACATGTCTTGTGTTAACAGTCCATGGGTTACAGCCAGTAAATGAACTGACCACCTGCCCATTTTGCTCTGCCCCCATTATTACTATTGTGTGCCTAGCTCTAAAGACTGGATGTCAGGGTTCTAATAGTAAAAAAGAAACAGACCCCACAGACCTCAATCCGCCCTCCCCTGTACTGAAGCAACAACTTCATATCTATGTACCCTAAAGTTTCAAATTCCATTCAAGGTCCCTTCATACATGCCCCTTGCTTGCCCTCCAAAATCCTTTCACAAAATCCTTTCACAAACAAATTTATTAATTATGCTTTTCCACTGAACCATGGTCACTCATCCACATATTTTCCTTAACAAACTGTCAATTCCACACGCCCCTATAGCTATAGAGCTATCAAGTGGAATGGAAGAGATGCTTATGTTGTGACATGTAACAGTTACTCGTAGCTCAGCCTTCTAGGCTCTAAAAAAGACCATGATCTATGGAATGCTTTAATAATGGAGTGAAACTGTGGAGACCTAAAGAAGAGGACTGTGTAAGCCCCTGCATCTTACATTCAACAGCCTAGGTTAAACAAATCCAGACTGCACTAAATGGTTTGTTTATTTAACACTGACACTGCAAAGAATCTATCACAACTTATTGCATATTTTGGATATAGCCTTTTGATGTATTTTGGAAAAGTTGCACCAAACATCTATTTCACACAGCTTAATAAAATGATACACTAGAGCAGGCATGTCCAACACCCAAGAGACTGTGATCTACTCCCAGTATAAAAAAACTGGCAGTGATCTACCCATTGTCATTGGAGGAAGGAGGAGCGTGTGTGGGGTGGGTGGGTTGCCCAGAGTTGTTGAGCTCTTTTAGGAGGGAAGTGACCAGAGTTGTTGAGCTTTCCCCCCATAACTTTTTGTACACGATAAGGATCCCGCGATCTACCAGGATCAGCTGGGGACCTACCAGTAGATCACGATCTACTGCTTGGACATCCCTGCACTAGAGAACTCTCACCCAATACTGGAACCAGCAAGGTCAGCTGCATCTGCCCCTGTCACGTTGAAAGCAACAGGTACCACAACAGAACAAACTGCTGCAGTGTTCAGTGACTCCTGTAAAGCCCTCAGTTACAAGGGGGGGGGGACAGTAGCAGCCACAGCTGTTCTTACAACAGTCCCCTTGTTACTCAACCCTTTGTGTTGGTTCAGCATAACTGAAGTAACACACCTCTCCATATCCTTGAAACTAAACTTGAAACCTGCAAGGGCAAGAGGGTCACCCTAAACCTGCCTGGGCTTTTGACACAGTCAGAGTACTTCCAAAGCTGAGTGTGTCGCCAAAAGTAATATGCAACATGTCCCCTGGATAAGGGGATGTTTCAGTGGCAAGCCCCAATTTTAGCTCATTACCAAGACTTGTATAATCAAACTAAAATACTCCAAAAGGATTACTCCAAACTTGGATGTCATTCACAACCATAGTATAGCCTTTAGCATCCAAGGAGAACTAGGCAATAATCCTCATTTATTAAGTTAGCAGCACCATCCTGTGTGCATGTTTTGCCTAAATGTTTCACTGAGTTCAGTGGCTTTTATAGAATAAACAAAGCATCTAGGTAGTGAACATAACACTTGCATAGAAATATTTTACCAACAATGGGACAGTGATACACAATAACCAACTGTTGTATTCATCAGAATATGCTGTGTAAATATAAGATTCTTAAAGTACCAATGCGGCTTGCTTAATAATAATAAGAAAGGAGTTCCGCATCCTAGACACAGACACCTGTGTCATATAGACAAGATGAACATCATGTGGTATCGTTAAAAGTGACTTTCTGGCTAAACCCAATGATAAGGCAGGAATATGGGGCAATGCAGTCCCTCAAGTAAACTGGTTCCAACCTGTTCACAACTTTATATAATATGATTTTAGCCACCATATTTTAAGTACGTCTACTGCTTAACATCAGAGTTAATAAGCAAAGAGTGCATACCAGAAAAAAATAAACCTATATATATTACACAATAGGAACCTCCAAACTGACTCAAACCACTTCTGGGGTAACAGAAGGCTCACTGAGAAGATTAGTTCATACTGCGGCACAATAACTATTAACTATAGTGAGTATTATTATCGCCATGACAGAAAAAGTAGGCAACATCACAGAAAGAAGTGCCTAAAATCAAGAGAGCAAATCAATAGCACCTTACCTATTAACACTGAACAGGCTGACAATGCCACAGTATTTTTTTACCAATCGCCACAAAATAGTTGTGAACACACACACAGGGTGGACTGCAGTTATTTGAAAACACTGTCTGGACTGAACTAGATATGGAAATTAAAGAAAAAAGGGTTAGTGTGGAAGCAATCCTTCGAAGCAGATGAGCACCTTAATGTCAAACATAGAAGTGCACTCTTAATCAAAGTCAGCATGCACAATCTTTTTGCCCTCTCCCCAGACCCTGAAACAGTGCCCCTGACTCTGAATGCTGAAGTACTGAGGTAAGATTCTACTTGCAGCAGTTGACCTATAAGCAAATGCATCATTGCACAGACATTCAGATTAACTTTCTCAACACCAGAAGTTTCAAAGAATCGGCTACATCTTTCAGATTCTACTTGAAGTCCACAATTATGTGTCTGTTGTAACAATTATACATTAATACAAGTAACTGTTACATATTGTCATACCACTTGCATCTAATCCTGCATTGTCTGGTATTTTGTATTTCCCATTTCTGCATTGAAAGCAACACAACTAAGAACTAAATGGCTGGGCTATTTGCTTCATTCCCAATACTGTACACTCAACTTTTTAAAAGTAGTCTGCTATGTGCTGCATGGTAGACTGTCATTAAAAAAAAAACCAAAAAAGCCCACGTCGCCTTACAGTTTAGTACAGTGGACCCTCGGGTTATGTTTCCTTCGGGTAACGTAACTTTCCGTTTGTGAACGCGGCAAACCCGGAAGTGTATACTTCCGGGTTTGCCCCGCACACGTGCGCAGAAGCGGCGCCTCTAGGTACAGACTTTTTGGGGTATGTACAGACCCCCGGAACGAATTAAGTTCATACCCGGAGAGTCCACTGTAGTTCTTTCAATCCCAGTCAAAAGCCTGCAGTACATGAAAGAAGAGGCTTATTGTTATTGTTACCAGCACTGTTTCTTCAGCTGTTCCTTCACTGTTATACTCCAACCACTTCCACCTCATGCAACAGAGCGACAGGACGCTTAACCTATGAAAGCTCTTGAAAAAACGACTCTTTTTCACTCCACAACCAAACACTGTGACATCAAACTGGGAGGTGCAACATTTCAAGTGTAAGGCCTTTAAGCCTTCTACACAAGCTAGAAGCAGCTGTAATGACATCATATATTTTTACACATATTCTACAAAGTAGAACTATATTTGATATTTCAACAGGACAAACAAAATTAATGTATGTGTTGGAAGCAGCAAACATAAAAGTTACTCAAGAAAATTTTGAAGGCCTTCATATACTGCAAATTTAGCATTTTGTTACCACTTGCACATATAGAGAACATGAAAATTAATGGACGATCTAGAACAACAGGCAAGTAAACTGAAACAGAAGTTTGCATGTTTCACCCTCAGAATTTGAATATTTGGGTAAGGGAAGCTGAGATTCAAAGTATGCAGTATGATGTTTACAAATCTGACTATACCCTCTAAACTGCCACCCCCCCCTCAATAAGCAATGCATTTTATATTAATGGCAATGTCCTATAGCCATTCTACGCTATAAATAAAAACAATTTTGTATGTTTGATTGCACCTTTTATTTGCTTGCCTGTGTCAGTGTTTCTTTTCATAACTTCATCAAGGAGTTTTAAATTATCAGCTTCCTGCTTCAATACAACTAATGTAGTGTATTAGATTCATCACCAATAGCCTCTCTTACACACAGAACTATTGTATTTCTTACTCTAACAGTACACCCAACATACAAATTGGACTTAATGAAGTAGTTCAAAGCCATGTCTTTCAACTGAATTTTCAAAATTACAATCATATTCCAGATTTGTATCACTGAAGTATAAACAAATTTCAAAAAGGGTACCACATGTAAAGTCTCAATGAAAAGTTGTCAACCTAAATGGACTTTATATTATTTCAGAAAAACAGCAAATACATGAGTTTTAAGGAAGAAACATATTCCAGTCACAATAAGGTGTCAGGATGACCAAGCAGGTTAGAATATAATGGGCCTGACTGAGCTCCCAAATATCAAATTTCATGCTTTCTTAATGATACAGCAGCTATGCTGGTCACAGAATGATAACTAGTATGCAAATATAAAATTTTCTTATTTGAAAGCATAGCATAATAATGCATACTGACATGAAATTTGAAATACAATTCTGTATTTTAATAATTTTCAATTACATATTTATAAACCACTTTAAAAACAGAAAAGCTGAACAAAGCCACACAGTTAATTGCAAGTCTAACTTTCAAACACAACTCTTACATCCTATTGTTTGAATAGTGAGAGCATTTAAAATACTAGCCACATTAAAATTTTGCATCAGAATTCTAGCATAGTCATTTAACTGTAACATGCACATACAAAATTCTTCATTAATGTAATCACACTTCTCTAGATAAAGGGTGTTTCTTCCATTTAACAATTATATCAAATATTTCTTCTCAATTTAGGAAAAGCATTAGCACAGGATAAGCCATTTAGGGAAAGCATAACCACTCTGTGAATATTGTTTAAGAACAGGTAAGTACAAAAATAAAAAAATAACATGTATGCCTCATAGAATGTTTGCATGCATCTGGCAAATTACTCTATACATCAAGCAGCCTGAATTTATAATGTATAACACTGGTAACTAGAGGAGCAAGTCTAACTTTCAAACACAACTCTTACATCCTATTTAAATCCCACACATTTCTTTAAACAGAATGTAATAAAGAGAAATACTGTAAATGCAGGAAAGATTCAGTAATGTAGAAGTCAGATCTAGGTAAGTTTGAAAAATGTAATATAGAACAAGACAGATCTAGATAAGTTTGAAAAAATGTAAACAATGTTGTTGTATTTTGTTCCGTCCCAAAATATATGAAAACATTTGTAATTATAAAACATTTTAAGTTTTTTAAAAGTTTTAATTACAAATGTGCTAGCACTGGTTATTTTTGGAGTAGTAAAAATGGCTGCCTATAGCTTGTAGCCAATAGGCCACTAACCTTTCTGGGCCAGGGGGCACCATTTGGAATTCTGAGTAAGTGCTGTGGACACCAGTCACAAAATGGTTGCTATAGGGGCGTGATATAGCACAAAATGGCTGCCACCTTTAAAGAAAATGAGAGAGCCACAAAAAGTGTAGGCATGTCCACCCTCCCATCAACAGAAATGGCACCTTTCTTATCCATTGCTGCACTGACAGAGCTCTTTGCACCTCTCCTATGTTCAGAACACAAAAAGCATGGGTGTCCAGTCCTGGCTTTCAATTGAAACATAGAAATATTTTAGGATACGTGTTCAATACAGAACCCGCTTCCAGTAGAAACAGGATTGAAGCAGGAAGGCAAACAATCTCTCATGTGTTAAAGATTTTTGATGGGCTATTTACCTAGACCTTTCACAGGAGCTATAAGAGGGACTGGCAGACACACTGGCACCCACGAGCACAGTGTGTCATTATAAAATTGTAAAAATATCTGGAAGTGTTTGGAAGCTTGATTGCCTATCATCTTTCTCCCCTCAAAACAAAACTGGAACTCAGTCTCACTTTCTTATAACAGAAAGTGACTAAAATGAGTTATGGCAAATGAAACTCCAGAGTTTTGTAAGGGTCTTGTGCCACTTTAATTAAGAATCCAGTTAATGGTATTTAACAAACTGGTACATAATTCTTTTATTTTGTTTTTGTCTGGTTTTGCTCCTTATAGTGGTTCAAAATCTGAACTCAGCCTAGATAAGGTTGTATTCAACCAAGTTATCCCAAGTCTGTTTGCGCAATTGAACTTCTCTCTATACACATAGCCCAAGCACCCCCAAATCTGCTCTGAAGAGTTAGAAAAACTGCCAGATTTGTCGGGGCACACAGTGGAGGAAAATTTTCGCTCTACAAGCACATAACAGGACAAAATTGTTGGACACTATACACTTAAAGAGGCTTCATACCTCCCTTTCACTGTATTCTTTTTTAAACTTCTGCTGAAGACGGGATGTGAACTGGGAGATATCAAGAAGAGAGGTATTCAAAGTTCTTTAGGGTTTCTTCAAGAACACTTGTTGACTGAACACCAGCTGCAGACCCGACCTTCTGCATGAGTAAGAGGGATCAGAAAGGCTGCCAAACATGCCAGGTGGAGGAAGGGCAGAGACTTTTGTAAAATTCACATGTGCCAAGTATACACACTATCACAGTTTGAGATAATCTATCTGAGAAGGCTGCTACTGTTTATTTCCATGTTTGCCTCCACTGAAGCTTTTGAATAATTTCTACAAAAGACATACATGTTGCTATGCCAAGGTTATAGAAAATTTGGGGGCTACTTCCAGACCACTGATCTTTTCAGAAAAAATTCTCCTGAATGTCCAGTTCTGACAGAGAATATATATGTTTCTGCTTGAAAACAATGCCAAAAGTCCACCCCTCCACTAGCAATATTGGTGGAAAATATCCACAAAGGGTTCCAGAAGAGTCAAGGCCAGAGCTGTACAATATCTGCCTCACTGATCCCAAATGAACAAGAGCAAATACATATTAGGTTAAGTCCGTGAATAGGAAAATTCCAATCATAATTTTAAATTCTGTTTTGCAGGATGGGGGGCTTTGTTATCTCTTGCCTTTATTTATATATTTGAATTGTACTCCTAATTTATTAAAGCTGTAATTTAATCTTCCAATTCAGTTGAAGTTTCTACAGAAAATATTGCATACAAAAAATGAAAACAAAAATCCTACAGAACAAAGTTCCAAGAATACTGTATATGTAAGAGACTGAGCACATACTTCACTATCAATTTAACAAAATCATTTAAGGTTAAAATAGAAGCCAGTTAAAAACAGCATTTTCTCTTAAAATAAGCTTACTAAAGCTTGCTTGGTGGCAAGCTCCATTGAGTTCAATGGAAATTACTTCTTAGTAGACATGCTTAACGCATAGAATTTTGTTGACACACACACACACAAAGAGCACGCTTTAAATAAATAAATACACACACAATTGCTTTATAAATTGAGTTACAGAAAGGTAGCCGTGTTGGTCTGCCATACTCAAAACAAACAAACAAACAAATTTCTTTCCAGTAGCACCTTAAAGACCAACTAAGTTAGTTCTTGGTATGAGCTTTCGTGTGCATGCACACTTCTTCAGATACACTTCCCACCACACTTCTGAGTAATACTCCTCCCCACCCTCTCACTATATATAAGGGTCTGCTGACTTCTGTTTCAGTGTATCTGAAGAAGTGTGCATGCACACGAAAGCTCATACCAAGAACTAACTTAGTTGGTCTTTAAGGTGCTACTGGAAAGAAATTTGTTTGTTTGTTTTTTTTATAAATTGAATAGCTTTAATGTAGTGGGATGGATCCAGACTCAGTGCAATCCTTTGCATATTTTCTCAGAAGCAAGCACTAGTTTGCTAAGTGAAGCTTACTCCCAGATAAATGTGCACAGGATTGCAGCCTATTAGTTCAACATGGGTCTCAGTGAATCAATGGGATCCATGTTAACCTCATCATGGCTTAAACATCCTATTGTTTTCAGGTTAAACGAAGGCTGCAATCTTATTCCAGCTTACCGAGAAGTAAGCCCCCTTAAACTGAATGGTCTTTACATCAGAGTAGACTCTTTAATTACTTGGGATTCAATCTAATATTTGTAATTGGTTTTAAAAAATACAATTCAAATGGCTATTTTTATACTGAATACTCAGAACCAAAAGCATACCAAGTTTGGCCCCAATTTCTGTTCGGAAACCTATGTCTCCACTGTGGAAGGTTGTGTGGATCCAGAATTGGTCTCCACAGTCACCTACGGACACACTTGTTAAGACCATATTCATGGAAGACAATCTTACTCAGCTACGAGTGATCGCCAAAGAAAGAAGATATATACATTATGCGGCAGTAGCATTAGTCATGATGTGAAGGTTAAACATCTTGCTTCTGTGACAGTGCCATTCTGTACTCATTTTAGATTTGTTTGTTTTTTTTAAAAAAATGAACATAGATGTCAATGAAACTTCATCCTACCTGGATATGGGCTTCTAGTAATAATCTCACATAAATGAACTCTGAACATATCTTTGCCGATCTCCAGTTGAAGCGTGATATTTGGCTTGCTCAGCATCATCTTTATTAAATATTTAATCCCCGTGTACTCATAACACAAGGGGAGACAAACAAAAGGAATTCAACAAGTTGCTATTCACATAAAAATAGATACTTTTTCCTTTCTTTAAAAAATGCATACATGACTAAAATTTGTGGCAATACTTTCAGCAGACAATTGCTGGAAACAAAAGGATCTTCTAACCTAAGAAAAGCCCTTCCCTCCACTTCCTACAGGCTCCCATAAACCAATAGAAAAGCAGCTTTATATTTATTAAGTTAATTTACATAACTTTGCTGCTGTTTATAAATAAAACAAAAATCAATGATTTTGAGAATCTACACTATTATTGAAGCTTTATCTCTGTGTACCTTTGAATATGAAAAGGCATACACATGATTAAATGTAGAATATTTTGGACGGTACTGATATTTACCCATACAATCAACTGACCTATAAAAATACAGACGTTATCTGCAGTTTTCCACAAATACGTATAGATTCCATTAGAATGCTCCAAGCCCTAATATTACTAGCTATCTTTTACACTCTTTGAGCTTGCCATAACCGCCAAATACCAATAATAACAGAGGGCGGGAAACAAACTTTCTGCCTCCTGTTCTACAAAACTATCAAATTGCCAGAATGTTTTCTTAGTTTTTGTTAATGTGAATACAATTTAAGAAATCCAGAAGTAAAAACGTTAACTATTTCATGATTAGCAAGCGACTAAACAGCAATTTTAATTACTTCACAGATTTCATTTACTGCACAAACCTTTCTACAATATTTTGAGAAGGGGGTGGGGATTATACCACAATCATAAAACCTAAAGGCACAGTATATGTGAATATGCTTGCTTTAAGTTCAACATCTCACATACTTCTTAAATTTTCTGTTTAAGTTTGCCAATTTTGGCAAAAATGTTTATAAAAGCCTTAAAATCTGCAATCTTTTTTTCCAAAAAGAAAGAACTGGCGCCCCTTAGTGTTCAAATATTAAAACATTTAGATCATTCATTTAATTTGCATGGAACATTTTTTCAACATTCCAGAAAGTTTTCAGCATTTGCAGTTCTTCCACCCAGGAGCCAACACAAACAGGAAAAGGCAGAAAGAATTAAAGGGGCAGCTGAACTTTTGCCTTGAGCTATCCAGAAAGTGATGGGGAGGGGAAGAGGGGAGAAAAATAAGGGAGGGACAAGAAACCGCTTGATTGTTGAATTAGATAACTTTCAGATCTTGTTTTGGACTTGCACAAAACAGGGGAGGGGAGATGCCAGTTCAAAGGCTTCCGAAGTTCCAAGGTTATACCACACTCAAAAGATTCAGTGACCTCACATATTCTTCTTGAAATATCCTTTTGACACCAGAGATGTTCTGCTCTTTTGTTCTTGTGACAAAGTCGCTGTGCCTCCCTTTTCCAGATCAAACTGATGATTCAGTAACTTTTTCAATCCATTGTTATAACTGTGCTCAATTTAGTTACTTTAGAAGCTACTGCTCGAATTCGTATCTTAATTTCATACTACGGAATCTTCCTGAAAAAATGTTAACAATCTGAAGCTACTTCCTAAATAGCATCCTTTCAATGTCTGTCTCATTTATAGTAGTGTTATCCCAACAAGTCAGAAATAAAATTCCAGTTTGTAAATCAACATCCCACAACTATTTACATCAAACAAATGCTTAACAGCGTTTCCAATTCAAGTGTAGACAAACCCTTCAAAGGCCATTTGAAACTATGCATAAACTTTTCTCAACTGGAAAAATAAAATACCCAAAACCATGACTGAAATTAGATGTCAACATCTTTCATATCTAACTACTGAAGTTTTAAACTACCCCCATAAAATTCATAGGACGCCAAAACTCATGATTTCTCGGGACAGGGTTTTGATTTGAGGGAAAGGAATCAGGTTCAGATCCAAGTGAAGTCAACACGTGATTAAAAAATAAGACAAGAGAGCACTGTTTTGCAAAGCCTTTGGGTGTAATCCTCAAGCCATTTGAAAGCATACAATTAGGATTTTTTAAACAAAAAAAAACTTTGAAGTGTGCTAAGAGTTACACCACAGATTACAGTAAAAATTTAGGTCTTAATTCCACAAAAGTGACTTTACAGAGTGGGAGTGGGAACAGGAGGATTAGGTGTATGGCCTGGAACGTGCGGTGGGTATTTAACAACGCCACTGGCGGTTTCGCGTTTTGTTCTTGACACTCGGAGTCGCTTATTCTCCAGTGTAAACTCTTCCAAGGCAAAACCTAGTAAAGTTTGGTCTGTTTACTCACAAACTTGAAGCACAAACTCCTTTTTTGTGACGGAGCAACCACCCAACAGGGGAGGAGAGAGCTAAGCCCTCCAGTCTCAGCAATGGGTTTGCACCACCTCCCTCCCAGTCAAATCTCGACAACAAGAGCGCCCCGTTCCTCATTTCTTCGGGCTGCAAACTCGTTCACAAGTACTTCTATGAATCATGCCACCCGGCCTACTTCGCCTTCGTACTTTTTTTTCTACCGTAATCCTCAGAACTCTCTTTTCCCACCCTTTCCAAAATAAAACAACCTCCTGGGCTCTTTCGCTCCCCTCCCCCCTTCTTTCCCCCCTCAATGAGGCGGCGACGTTTCCCCCTCGCTTAAAAACGCAGCTACGCAGAAAAAATGAGGGAACGCAACAAAGCCACACTTTATTCCCTCCCCGAGCGCCTCGTCCCCAAAGGCCGAAACTTCTGCGAAGGGACTTCCCGCTTCTCTCCCCTTTGTTTACGGGGGAAGGGAAGGCCGAAAGACGCCATTGAAAGGGAGGAGAGTCCCCCCCCCCGATTCGGGACGGGAGAGGGAAGGGCAAAGGGGATCCCGTATAGGGTGTAGAGGCCCAATAGAGAAACAACCGTTTTCCCCTCACAGCCACGGCTAAAAAGAGAGAGTTGCTCTTAATTTTTCGGGGGTGGGGGTGGGGAGGTGAATTTACCTTCGTCCAGCAGCCTCTCGAGGTGGTTGAATATCCCGCAGAAGTTGGGGAGGCTGCTCATGAGCTTCTTGTCGTTCATCAGCTGCATCAGGTAATCGGGGCTCGGCTTGGGCTTCTCCTTGGTTTCCATTTCCCCAACCATATTCCAAGCGCAGGGAGAGAGCGAGCGAGCGCCCGCACCAGCACTCGCCCAACCACCGCACTGGGCGCCCGCCAGGCGGGGAAAGAGACGGGGTGTGTGTTATGTGGGCTTGAAGCGCGAGGGGGGGAGGAGGCCTTTCCCCCCCTAAAACCGGGGGGGGGGGTGAGGAGGAAAACGAGGGAGCGGGGAAAAGGGGGGCGCCGTCAACGAAGAAGCCACCAAAGCACACGCCGCTGGGTCCCGTGCGAGACAGAGAGAGGAGGAAAAAAATAAGAGGGGGAAACTCGGTGACCCCCCCAACCCCTCCGCCTCCACCACAGAGGGCTGCGCCCTAGTCTTCCTCCGCCGCCTTCGCCGCCGTTTCTCCCTGTTTCCAGTCGCCGCTCCCACGGGAAGCCTTTCCTCACAGCGCCGTGCGCCCGCGGCCGGCGCAGTCTCCGGTGTTTCCCTCGCCGCCGCCGCCCGCTTCGCCTCCTCTCACCCGCCGCCGCACACGCAGACGTTGGCCGCGGTTCCTTCTCCTCGGCGCGGCTGCCGCTGCTGCCCCCTGGTCTGTCTCCGCGGCGGGGAAGGGAGGGAGGGAGGCGGGCAGGCAAACGGGGGGCGGGCTTGGCTACTGTTTCGCGAGGACTCCTCTCCGCCGCCGCCGCTTGTAAGGCTGTTCCCGGCCACCGGTGGTGCTGCTTCTGCTGCTGGTGGTGGTGGTGATGATGCCGCCGCCTCGCCTCCCGCTCCGCCTGCCTCCCTCCCCTCCCGCTGGTGCCGTTTGCTTGTGGCTGGCGAGTCTCTGTCCTGCCGCCGCCGCGGTGCCTCCTCCTCTTCTTCCTTCGTCTTTCTCCTCCTCAGTTCGCTCCGGAGTTCGCTTCAGTTCAGCGCTGGCGGCGGCAGTAGCAAGCAAGCAACGGCGGCGGCGGGAAGGGGAGGGCGCGGGGGAGGGGCGGCAGCAGCGAAGGAGGCAGGGGCGGGGCGGCCGTTAATCAGCGAGCGGCGGCGGCGGCGGCGGCAGCGCCACTTGGCGGACTCAGGCCGCCCCGCCCCTACTGAGAGACTTGGGCACTCGCCTGACGAAGAACGGAGCGGAACCCGGCGGGGATGGGTTGCATCCACTTACCGCGCGCCAAAAAGAACGCGGCGGCGCTGCGCACACGGATATGTACACACGCAACGCAATACTGTATATGTGCCTGCTTCAGTGTGACGGGGGCGCGCGCGCGCACGAGCAATCTCGTGCCGCCGCCTTAAGACTACTTTTACGTTCGACATGTATATGAGGGGAGGGGGGGTAAGGTGTTGTTGCTTTTGGCGCGCGTGCGCGTTACCATCGGCTGGCGCCTCTTTCCCCTCCCGAACCACCGCCGAATTTCCACAAAAAATGGTCTGAGCGCACGAGATTAGAAACTCCTTAAAGAAACTCTTGTTACTTCACCGATCTTACGTTGGGGCGGGGCCCGGTCACGTGCCGGTGGCGGGGGGAAGTCCTGGTTGTGTCGCGGTTCTAACTAAGACGCATGCGCCTAGCGGGATACGGATACGCGCGCTCCCTCGCGCGCGCTTTCAATTGTGCCGCGGCCCTGCCCCTCTCCTCGTCTCTCCCCAAGCGTTGGAATGGAATGGGAGGGGCGAGGCTGAATGGAGCCCCGTGCGCCTGCGCAGAGCGAGAAACCAGAGTAATTTTGTTCTATCCCCTTGAAGCGGCACGGGAGAAGAGCGGCTTCTCCGTGGGGGGAAAGGAGCTCGAGGCACACGCGCCCGTTGGCGAACTCTCCTTTGCTCGGCTCACGTTCACTCCCCACCGAGGTAGTGATGCACGTGTCGCCCGCTGGCTCTCCTGACGCGCGGAGCCGTGTCCTTTTGCCACAAGAACGCAGCACCGCCGAGCCAGCCGCTCGTGGCAGCGCGATGCTCGGCAGTTGGCGCGCCTCGCGGCCACCTCAGCCCTCCCGCGCGCTGCTCGCGGGCACCCTCAAGCCCCGCCCCGGTCGTCTCACGCGGGGACTTTCCCCGCACGAGGCTGCCTTTTGCTCCCGGGTCCTGCTGGCCTCTGCCTCGCGGGATCCCTCCCCTCAGGCGCACCTTTCCTTCCCGCCGGGGGAGCGGCAGACTGACGCTGTTTTAACGGTCTCGCCGCGGCCACACGGGGCGAGCATCCTTGTGAATGAGGCGGAGGCAGGAACCTGCGTGTGGCTCGCCTGCCCCCCCCCCCCCACCCAGAGGGCCTCGGCTCCCCCCCTCCATGGGCGCTCTCCTTTGGGGACAAGCCCCGTGCGGAATGCCGCGGGGGTCGCTCCCAAGCCCAGCACGCGCGGGCTGTCTCTTGGTGTCCCTGAAGTCTGGCGTGCCCGGCGGCCGCCGCAGAAAAACACAAGCCGGCCGCGGCTCCGTTGTCTGAATCCCTTAAAAGGGGTGGGGAGTAGGCGCGGACCGTTGCTTTTCCATGCAGGACCGCCCTCTCCCTCCAAGCGCAGAAGCTGTGGCCGTCCTCGCCTTCCTCCCGGCTGTTGCATGCTCGACCAAGGAGGCAACTTGGCATACGAAACGAAGCCCAACACCTGCTGCTTCCCCCCCCCCCCTCTAGGTTTTCAGTGCTTAAACCTCTCCTAAACACCCCCCGCCTCTTTCAGCCAAGGACGGGTGTTACCTGATCCTGCAACTGTCATTGTGGTCCGCGGAATTTGCAAGGCTCCAGACCGCCCTCCCTCCACCCACCCAAACGGGCTGCACGGATTCTCCCTTCTCTTCCCCCACCCGCTTCTCTTTCTCAGGGTTTTCAACGCGTACCGCAACCGCATCGATGCCACAGTTCTCTCTCCTTTTAAATTCACTCCTATTTACATCAAATTTACGTAAATGTGAATGTAAGCAGTATTTCAGAGGGCAGACATTGTCTTTCTTTCGTTGTTCCAAGGTGGATGCCTTTTTTGCTGCTTGTTCAGCCGCAACACACGTGAAACAGATCATACCGAAGTAACCGGATTCTTTTTCTTTTTCAGTCGTCAAACCCACATACTTCTGTCTGTTCATGTGCTACTTTTTTCGGTGTTAACATTCATGTTGGTTCCCTCCTTATATAGTGTATGTTCTACCTCCTCCAAAAAAAATTGCCTTAAAAATAGAATCAATCCCATACACACTTTCATGGAAGTGTTTATTTACTTCTCCGAAGCATTCTGAGAAAATGTACACTGGATCAGACTGCAAGACAGATTTCTATTCTAGGTGAGGCATATTTGAAAAAAATAATTCAGAGGGACTTGCCAAGCACGTGTCCCCTATTTATTCAAAAGCATATTGCACTTTGTTCAAAAAGTCTTGCCCTACAGAAGTGTGCTCAGGTTTAGAGTGTTACTCAGAAATTCCTACTAAAATTGATGTGTAAAACACATTAAGGTAAATATGAGAGAAGTTCTTGTTTGTTTATGCAGTTCTCCATATTTAAACAAAGGGATATTGATAACATTTATTACTTGGCAAAGCTATTTTAAAGAACTGCATTTATACAGTATTATCCTTATGAATGCATCCAATTATTTTGTGAATCAAAATATTATGGTACTTCCCCCAAGAACTGAAGTGAGTACTAGTGCTTTACAGGGCTAATGTCAAATTCAATCAAACATTTGCCCTGAAATTTAGAGGGAAGTTGTGTCAGCTTCTATTAATAATGTTGGTTCTACTAAAGTTATACATACATATATATATATTTGTGTTCCAGTGTAAGGTACTATTTTTCCTTCTTTTTGCATCTGTGCTTAATATATATGATAGAGAAACAAACTTTACAAATGTATAGGCTAAACTTTTAAAATGTTTTCTTTCAACGTGGCTTATTTTCAGATCTAGAAAAAACAGTATCTCGTAGCCCCATCCTAAACATGCTTGCTTAGAGGTATGTTTATAATGGAGCATGGTCTAGCCAGAGATAAGCACTTTAACAAAATCACATGTTAAAACATGTACTACAGGACCAAACTAGATGTGACAGTAGCAGCCACAGCTGGCTATTCATGTCTGCTGCATTTTCATCTAAAACCATGAGGGTCCACTTTTTACAATGAGTGGGACCCGTGGGTGAAAATAACATCCCTACGATTGCTTAACATCACCACCACCCACTCACCCTCCATGACTTCAAACATTGTTTCTTTCCATCATTTCTCACATGTTTTGTGATTGCAGCCAGGCTGGGATAAAAATGTATGTGGCAACAGAGTAAGATGGAGCATTCAGCTCAACTTTTGTTGTAAAACCCACTTTGCATACCCTGTTTTCAGACATGAGCCGTTAGCATGGTGGATCCCATCATGTCTAGTTTGGCCCTTTTTGTTTGTAGCTTTAGAAGTATCTGAAGAGGCCTGAAGCACCAAATAGAAAGTCTTTGAACTGATCCTTCAGAATGCAGCTGATTTAATACAGCTGGGATAGCTCAGCTAGTACAGCATGAGACTCTAAACCTCAGGGTCATGGGATCAAACCCTACGCTGGGAAAAGGATTCCTGCACTGCAGAGGGTTGGACTAGATGACCCTTGTGGCCCCTTCCAACTCTACCATTCTATGATTAGTGTGATCAGTGAAAATTGTTTAGGCTAAAGACCTCTGTCTGTGCCTTGAAATGCACAAGTACTTCTGCAGGCAATCTAAAAGGCATTTGTTTAATCTAGAGTTCTGTTCTTTTTACCCCTCTGTTGCTTTGTTTATGGATCCAATGGCATATTCTTTCACTCTCCTCCATGTGGCTACTCCTCATTTACACATGTGCACAACTTGCCTGCTCTCATGTTCTTTTCAGGAAGATCCTGATGCTTTCATGAGTCTTGTTTAATATTGTCACTAGGCAACTGCTCAAATTGCCATGGGATTAGTCTGTTCTTCCCATTGAAATGGCAACAAAGGGGAGACATAATTCTCCATGTGACCTTGTCACATCAAATCTGGTGATCACACATTCCCTGGGTGTGACCCAATCTCATACCTTTGTTTTGCTAGCTTCCTTCCTTTTCCTACCCTAAAATAGAAAATGGCTCCGGTTTGTAATAATCTTTGCAGAATTTGCCAGCTAGCTGAGACATTAATCGTGTCAAAGTGCAGGTGCCTTGAGGGCCACATTCTGCACCTACCTAGTCTATCATATTCTGTCTTCTTTTAAGTGCTTCTCAAGAGTGCTTTCTTCACTGTTGCAACTCACACAGGGTCACACAAAAAAATAAAAAAGGAACTGTGAGCATTTTCTGGCTTCATTTTGATCATTTCATCTGCCAAAAGTCTATTGACACTCTTGAAACATTCCTCTGACTTACTACAAGTGCTGACCTGATTTTCAGCTTTGTTCCACATTTAGATGGTCAAATTTTTAGCAAATTTTTTGGCAACTCACTTCACACAGGCCGCCAAATAAATCACCTGCTAGTATTCTTTGAAAAATGTTTATTGTTACTGTGTGGAGACTTAAATATAAAAAATTAATTCTATAGAAAAAACATAGTGGCTGTTCTTTTTGGATGAGAAAAGGGAATACAATATATTGCTCATATAACAGAAGAACCAGCTTCTAGAGTTCAAATTTAAATTGAGTGTGTGTTGTGAGGTCCTTCCTGTTTGTTTGCTTTAAGCAAGGGTTTTGTTTGTTGTTTGAATGTATGCCTTTCACATGGTCATCTGTTCACTTACAGAATTAGGAAATTGTTTTAGAAATCCAGTCTCCTGTGTGATAGTAATAAATGTAATTTTATACCACCCATCCCCACCAATTGATGCTTGGGTATATCACAAAATACAATTATCAAATACAGTGAAAAGCCCATTTCTACTTGTTTATTTAAAAAATCTTTGTACCTTATAACATCCTTCAGTTTTATAGTCTCCACCTGATGCCAAAAAAAACCGAGTGTTTTCACTAGTTAGCCTCTACGGCCTTGGCTGGGGAGGGCAGGGTATAAATAAAAATTATTATTATTATTATTAATAATAATAAAGTTCCATAATTCAGGGTATCTTCTCCACAGGCACTTGCTTCAGATGACAGAAGCACCTGAAAAAGATAGCAATGTGCAGACAGGTTAATGCTCCCTCAGGTGCCCAGGTTCCCACACCATGTATTGTTTTAAAGTTTAGCATCAGCGCTTGAATAGTGTTTGGAGATGAACCTGAAGCCAGAGGAGGCAAGTTATATTTCTAATGTTCAGTTCCATTTTTGTTGCCTAGCTGCTGTATTCTGAATGGTGCCATATCAATCTTCAATGGCAGCTCCAAGTACAGAATACTGTAGTACCTAATTTGGAGATTACAAAAACATGTCTTATATATTTTTATCCTGGAAGCATAGCAACTGGTAGGACAAAGGTAAGGTAAGGTAAAGAACCCCTGGACGGTTACGTCCAGTCGAATTCGACTATGGGATACGGTGTTTCCCTCCACTTTTTTGTCATGACTGAACTTCAATTTGTTCACCCACATTGAGGTCATCTGGGCACTAATTCAGGAGAAAGAGAGTTGAATGCTACCTCTCAAAGATTTTATGTAGAAGAGGACAAGATAATCTTGTGGGATGCCATAGCATAAATGCTACAGCATTAAAGAGTATTTCCCCAGCACCATCTTCTTGAATTGGCTCTGCAGGTATTATTATTATTATTATTTATTAATTACTACTTTTACTCTTGCGGGAGGCAGTGGAAGACAGGAGTGCCTGGCGTGCTCTGGTCCATGGGGCATGAAGAGTCAGACACGACTAAATGACTAAACAACAAACTATTACCCATCCTTCACTCCAGGGTCCCATGGTGGCTATCCTCAATATTAAAAATAGTTGAAAGCAACTTAAAATTAGAGAAATAAGGTTGGCCCTACAAATATACATCTCAAGCTAGGGTAAAGGGTTGCATCTTCAGCATTTGCCAAAAGCTGCATAATGATGGTGCCAAATGCAATTCTATGAGAAGTGAGTTCCACAACTTAGGGGCTGCTGAAAACAATGTTCCCTCTTCGGCTCCCCACCCCACCCCACCCCACCCCACCCCAGAGATTTCTAAGGGTGGTGGAACAACCTGAGTTCTTGGCACCTGAGAAATGGAAAGAGAACCACCAGCAAAACACCATGCCATCAACTCCCTGTATAGAAAGCCTGCCCAGAAGGATTCCATGGTTGATAGTATTGAAAGAAACATAGAACTGGGAAATTAGTAGAGATGTACTTCCGATGTGCTTCTCCATCAAGGCAGTTTCCGTGTGAAAAATGGGTCAGAAACCAGAACAAATTGGTTCCAAATAATTGAAGCTTTATTTACAGTGCTCTAGATTTATGTTTTCAGTTAGCCAAGCGCTTGTCATATATACTTTTAGTTCTAGAATGATGTAATCTTGGATTCACGCCACCCCAAATGGCATTGACCCTATTTAGAGGTTTAAGAATATTCATAATGTCCAGGTTCGAGCACTAAATATGTAAGTAACCAAGCAGCTTGGATTTCTCCAGTCATGTGTAAACTGAATCAGAATCAAGAAATCAGCACTCCCATTCTGATTGATCTAGACATATACTGCTTTTTCTGAGAAATGCTGATAGCAGTACTAGGCAAATAAATAGAGTTTATTTCTGTACTGCCTTTTTGCCAAAAAGACCCCCAAGGCAGCAGATGGTTTATGCACAAAAACAAATTTCAAATAAAAAAAATTCAGCTTAGAAAAGTTTAGGACAACAAATACATTTTTTTAAAAAAGACTACAATCAAAATGCATTCATATTCCTGCTAAAGGCAAAGTATAGTTCCCACAAAAATGTCAGGGAGAGCAGGAGAAAACCCTGAGGGAGCTGCTCTTTCTTATTAAGGCCCCAGTCAAGGGGTGGGGCAGACAGATGGAAAATCTTGCCCCTTGGTGGTCCAGCACAATCTCTCCCCTGCATATTCCATGATGATTCAGAAAGTTGTGACTTGTGACCTTGAATACAACTTATGTTGTATGCATGTGTCTGCTACTCCGAGTCCCAACACAAATGAAGAAAGACATCTAGGACTTAACTATAAGTCTCTCTCCATTCATGTTGGACTGCGAGTAACAAAAGCACACAAAATGGTATTCAACTAAGTTTTAATCAGAGTAGACCCACTGAAATTAATGGACCTAGTTAGCCATTTTTCATTCATTTCAGTTTGTCTGATCTGAGCAAAACTTAAGTTGAATATTATCCACAGGGTAAATCCAGACATGCCCTCCTTGGGCAAATGAGTGGACTCCTCGAATCCAACAAGTTCCCAGTGGCAGAAGGGGAAGGGATTATTTCCTCTAAATTTCTCTTGCAGGCCCAAATGCCCCTCCCACTTACAGAAGGTTCTCTTACGTTCCAGAATAGACTTTCAGAAGCAATGGGTTGCATGGAGAAGGGAGAATTCATGAAAATATGTTTTTCAAAATCATCTCCCTTCTGCCAGTGGGAGTGTCATGTAGCAGAACTCCACTGCTCTAAAGTCTGGCTCCTAGTAGTTTTATAAAATCTTTATACTAATACGAACAAAAAAACCATGTATCTTCTCCACTGCATTTGTCAGTTCTCTTTCCATTTTCCATCATGCCAAGAACTTGGATAGTTCCTTCAACAGCTTTGAATTATTTTGAGGTGGTTTCTGTAGTCCCAACACTGCTGAGCAAAATGTTTTCCTGAAATAAAAGAATATGCAATCAGTTGTATCAGCTGAAGAGTGCTCTAGACTTTGTTTTTCTCAAATACCTTATGCTGCATGGCAAACTTCTTTTGAAAATGAGAGGAGTTTCAAAAGCCGTGACATTGGGGTCAGCTATTCAAACAAGGATGGAAGTCCTTTGCATGAATCTTAAGCAGCTCTTTAGATTCCAGCCATTGTACATAGTGACAAAATGAGATTTGCAAAGGCATGTATAACATCACATTCCTACACATATAAAACTCGAAATGCACAAGTACAAGATGGGGCATAATAAGCAAGAAAGCAACACTTCCAGAACGGTTTTAGAATTCTAGCAGATAAAAAACAACACGAGTTAGTGATATAGTGCTGTGGGGAAATGGCCATTGCCATTTAGATTGTATCTATGGACAGGTGACTGCAGAAGTAATAGTACAGCTCTACTGAAAACTGGAAAGGGCTAATTTGGACTACTGTGGTGTGTGTGTCTCCTGCTTTCAGTTCTGATTCAATTTGTCTCCCAGGCAGTAAACATGGAAGTAATAGATTTGAACAAGGGCTGGTCTTCACTTGCACATTCATCACTCGATTGTAACATCAAATACTGAGTTCCTTTGTGTAAATCAACCATTGTGCATTGTCACAAATAGAGTTGACAACCTCTATGGTGACAGTTCACATGCTCAGTTCAGAGTCTTCACATTATTTATTGCTCTATCACAGGAATGTCCAAAGTCCGTTCTGGGGGTCTAATCCGGCCCCTGTGGCAGTTCATTTATCGGGGTCCGGGGTCAAATCCTAAAAAAAGCTCAACAAGTTTGGATGGCCCCCATGCATGTTTACTTCTTCAAATCTGGCTATCTTTGGGGGAAAAATGGGCATCCCTGCTCTATCACATCTGTAGGCCACCCAAGATATTTGTGGCAGCATATAAAGAGTTATTGTGCATATTATCCTCAGAGCAATCCTGCAAGGTAGGTTAGACCAAAAGAAAGTAATTTTTCAGAGAACTTCACAGGCAAGCAAAGTTTTGAACCCTGTTCATCCCAGATTGCAAGAGAAACCCTGCAAATGCTTTTGGGCAATTTGAAAGTTTTGAATATATAGAGCTAAGCCAATTCAGAGTATAACATAAATACAAATTGATGTGTGTGCATTAAGTATGTTTCATGCTTACTATCTGATTTATGCAGTGGCATTATTCTACTGTAGCAAGGCACATATTCTTGGAACAAACCCTCACTAATCCTCTGTGTGAAAGCAGAATATCAGTTCATGTTAATTCTCAAATAAGCATAAGTATTTGTTACTGCCTTTGTTTTCTTGTCAGTACCACAATACGATATAAATCACACGAGCTGTGAGAGAAGAACTACCTGCATTTTTTGTAGTTTTGTTTCATATTATAGATAACAGTCATTTCTAAGTTGTTTTCAAATTGTACTCAAGTTGTACTCATCAGACCATATGATCTAACTTTTACCCCCCCCCCTTCCAGCATTAACTACTAGTGTACAATAATTTCTTAATTTGGACCATTTGGGTTGATGTATGTACAGTACTGGACAAAGATGCCAATTTGTAGAGGAAGGGGATAGCAAGCGGAAAGAGGGGGCATGCAGTAAAGCCAAGCAACTATTCCCAAAATGTAAAGCATTTTACTTTACTTTTTTTTTTTAATGCCCTGCACGATGGGACAAAATACACAGTCCTTTGCCATATTGTCTTTGCAAAGCCTGTCTGTTTGGTCATGCGCAGAAAGCAGCTAGGCAGTGAGAGTGGGATGTATTGACAAGAACAAGATGAATGACCCCCTGGAGACTGCGGGTTTGTATGCTAGTTTCCACCACCTTTTCATCCCTTTGTAACCCATTTTGGTTCACATGCAGATTAATTTTGACCAAGTCCTTACCAAATGCTCCCTTCTTTTCCAGCCACTTAGCTTTGGAAGGTAGACTGGAGAATCTAAATATTTATGAGGTCTTCTCTCTCTCTCTCTCTCTCTCTCTCTCTCTCTCTCTCTCTCTCTCTCTCTCTCTCTCTGGTTTATGATGCACCGTTGTTGAATGTAGAGGAATTACGTTAATGAATGCATGCCTGCACACACAGACACAGAAACCAGGCAAAGGGGGAAAACACACACAAAGCTTTGTCAGCTCTAATGTCGGCTCTTACCAAACAGTTCCCATGGAAAAAGAGAGAGAGAGGCAAACAGATTCAAAATCTTGCCAAGAGAAAAGGTTGTACAAAAGATGAACAAAGTTGCGTCTTTGCTTTCCTTGGCTATAAAAGTGCCTTGTTTCATATCGGGGCGGAGGGTGGGGGGAAGCTGAAATGAAACACATTCATATACAAATTAAAAGTTTGTTTAAAGTGCTGTAACTGATTTGAGCTGCTCAGTAGCACAGAGAGAAGTCTTATATTGTGCTTGGATCAATGCAACCCCGAAACAAAAAGTTAACAAATGGCACAGATCTTGTTTGCTTATCTTCTTGCATACTTTCTTTGTCTCTGAGGATTTTGTATACAAATAAATATCAATTGGACAGGATTGTATGACATATGGTGTATGCTGATGTTCTTTCTTCCCTTGTGCAATGTTTGTGAAACTGGTCCATGCTTGACTAAGGCTGTCATTCTGTATATACTTAGGAACAAGCCTCATGGAACTCAATGGGTCTTACTTCTGAGTAGACATGCATAGGATTGGGCTAGAAGCTCATGCTCTGGACACCTCCTGCCTTGACTACTGCAAGCCTCCTTTCTCAGACTTTCCCTTGTCGTGCATCAAACCTCTCCCTGCCTCAGAACTCCACTGCCAAAAATGATAAACCTTTCTAGTCACTCAAACTATAGGACACTATATTTAACCATATTTAAGTTCAAATACTTAAATTGGCTTCCCATATCACTTATGTCCACAACAAACACCTTCACCTGCAGTCCTGTGAGGCTTCCTGTGTGTATTCTTAGGTAGATGGGGAACAACTTGCAGTAACTAGTCCTGTGTACACAGTTTCTCACCTGAATCAAATGGCTGGAGCTGCTTAGTGGGAAACTACCCCCCCCAAAAAAGAAGGTATTTTCTAATTTGACAGCATAACATGTTTAAATGAGGTCTTCTATCTTTGTATTTTAATTTAAACATTTAATATGGGTTCAAAACCATATATTACAATGAAATCTGCAGAATTTTACACACAGATGAATGCATTTTATTAAAATACTGGAACTGAAATATAGACTGCTTTACTTTATGGCAAAAGACTAATATTTTAAATCTTTAATTGTCACTGTCCTCCCTACCTCCACCCTTTTTATTCTCTGGCCTTCACAAACTTAAGGAGAAGGTGGTACAAATTTTCTCTGTTTCCTTTCACAACAGAGCATAAGGACATGGAATTTTAAAACATGCTGTCTGTGTTAGCATTTTAAAAATGGTTAGGCAATGGCAGAATGTTTGCTTGCTCTTTGAATACAATAGGATTTTTACTATCTAACTCCTATTTATATTTATGTCTGTTGGGATTTCAAAAACAGTTACCCTAATAAATGTGTTCCAGTTTTTATTGTGCTTTGTTTTCAAGTTGTCCAATTTGATATGTAATTGAATCCAATAAAGCGATCTACATTTCATTTGTTCAAAGGCTATCATTTATGTCAGGCTCAATATTGACACTGCCATTTACATTTACATTGCTAGGGACTTTGTGGAATGAAAATTTGCTCCAAGCTAGATCCGATGCAAAATGAACTTACTGTGCAGAGTTTGCTGCACACCAGGGGCCTGCAGTGGAACTATTGCAATGCCTGATAAGTCTGAGCAAGATGGGCAAGAACCATTACAGTGGCCGGGTTCACACATTACACTGAGCCAATGTTAAGCCATAGTTTCTTAAAACAAATCTTGCTTAAAGCACCAGTTGCCCCACAGAGGATTAAAAAAATCAATGTACGTTCACAAGTTGTAAGTAAGGTTTTAAGATGGTGGTGCATCATTTAGCATGTCGGAGTTCAGAGTCTCTGCTGAAAGAAGTCTGCTGATATTAGGAATAAATACTAGTCCGTGACCCCAATGAGAAGCTGAGTATTACAAAAATAAAAATGAATAAGCAGCATGTTTGTTGGGACTATCACAGCAGGGGTAGAACATGGTCCACTGATGGACCACTGGGCAACTTCAGGTGGGCCACCTGATCCTGCTGGTTGCTAAAACTCTTGCAAGGTGTGTTGGACAATTCCCTTGAGCTGATCCAACAGATAACATCTTAGGTTCTTAAGCAAGAGTTCATACTTGGAATCTGTTAATCCAGTTTAGCTAAGCATTAAGTGGACAGATATCATTGGTGAACTACAGGGATTCTAGATTTTTTATATTATTATTATACAATCTAATTCCTGACATCAATTCATGCTTGACTTGAATTTAAACCTATTTTTCTGCATTGTACTTTTCCCAATTGAAAGTTTTTATCGGTATTCTCCCATATATATGTTTTCCTAGTTTTTCTTGAGTTGCTGAATACCAAAGAGAGAGCTTGAGCATTATTTTTCTATTAAGAAAGAATTCAGTCTTTCAAAACTACATGAGTGGAATTTGTTTGCATAAATGTAATTCCACAAATGTCAGTGCTCAGAAGCTGAGTGCTAATTACGTGATCTAATTTTGGTGATTTTTTTAAAGAAGAAAAGTTAATGTCAGGAGTCACCCATATTTCCTTTTTACTAACGATTTATCTACCCAGTTATTAACACATTTGTATCCCACCCTTCTACAACACAGCTCACAGTCTGAATAAAATCACAATAGAACAACAGCAGCCATAAGAATTATGAAGGGAAGAGATAAAAGGACTGAGGCGGCAGCAATCAACAACAGATGTCAAATCAGGAATACACTACAGAGGAGCACATCTGAACAGGAAGGTTTTAGCTGACTTCTAGAGGGAGATTTTAAAAACGTGCTTACCCAAATATCATGCAGCACGCAGCTTCCTTAGCTTGGGTACAATTGTTAAGAAGTTATGCTCTCTCATGTCCACCATGATCAGTCATACCTCAGGTGGTGTGGAATACAGAGTAAGGGCCCCCTCTAAAGTATGAATCTGCATGCAGGCAGAATCATATTATCAGTGGCAACACTTCTGGTGGATTGTCTTAATTTTCGCTTAGAATCACCAGGCAGAAACAAGGAACTTTTAACATTCTGATGGTGGCCAGAGAGAGAAAACATTCAGGAGACAATGTTGAGCACCTTTCGCTGTGCCTGTTCAACGCCATCTCCTATCTTTGTCCATATTCCTTTAAAGCACAGTGGGGAAACCTCAGATCTGGGAGTCAGGTTGTCTCTGTCTGGCCCTCACATCTCCTCACAGACCACACAGCTCACTGGTCCTGTTCCACACTCTCCTCAAGTGTTTTTGCCTAGCTGGAATTGTTTGTGACCTATGATAATGCTTCATACCTGCCTGAATGGAGAATGGGCAGGTATGTAAGGTGGGGGTTAGAAACTCCCGATTTTGGATGGCTGGAATGAGACCTGTTGTGTGAAAAGGCCACAAGCCGCTCTACTCATATTTCCTTCTGGCCCTGCCGCCTTTGCATGCAGCCAGGCGACCCACTGGCATGCCCCCCCCCCAAGTTTCTCACCTGTGCTTTAAAGAAATAGATATGAAACAAAATACATCATATACAGTTCCTGGACCTCTTAAGCATGTCTTTATGACACCCAGTACTCATAGAGCAGGGCTCCCAAGTTTTGTAAGCCCCAGTACCTGTCCCAAAGTACCTATCCTGCATTGTTTGATGCCAATCTCCAAATGTCTTTGAAACATTAAAAGATTATAGCAACACTCCTTATACCACCGCCTTCCTATACTCATTTCCACTACAGTTTTACAGAAGCCGTTTCAAAATAATAGCACAGAATTTAATAACGCCTTCGCTAAAGCAGCGGTAGCCAATGTGCATTCCAGATGTTGTTCTATAGCTCCCATCAACACTGGCCATTGGTCATTCTGGCTGGGACTGAGGGGAGTTGGAGTCTTGAAGATACCACATTAGCTACTTCTGTGCTAAGGCATACAAAATAGGGCTCACAGCTCATACTCAGCTCTTGGTCTTGACAAAAGCTTTTACTTAACCAATCACAGAAAATACTTTGGCAAGGTAAAAAGCAATATGGCAGACCCACCTATAAATATTTTTCTGTAGACCTCTTGGAGGTTTTCTTACAATCAATCAGTACGTATATGAATTTTGTTAAATAAACAGAATTTGAGGATTACATATCATTGAGTATCTTTTGGGGGTCCTTTTAGGATATACTGCCACCATTTCGTCTGGACAAACATTTGTCTTGGAAGGTAAACTTTTTAAATGTCTATTTTGCTATTATGTCAGCAAAATCCAATTCAAGTGAAAGCTTCCAGACCCTCATTAAGACCCTTCAGACATGGTTAAACTCAAAGGAGCAGAAAGCATTTGCTTGGCTTTAATGTAAAATATGCAGAGCAAACCCATCCTTAATTAGACACACATGTCTTTCAAGATATCAATAAATGTTTCCTTTTTTGATAAGTGTGGTTTAATAAAATGTAATAACAAGAGAGTGAATGCACCGAAAACATAATTTAATAGAGATTAAAATTAACAGACACAAATTTGCAAGCCTCAGCAGTGGCTAACAGTCCATTTATTTAAAGAAAACAGCTAAATTCCAGTTTTACTGTCAATTGGTCAAACAGGGATGGGGAAGAACTCTGGAATTTTATTGTAACTCATTTTGGAATATCAAATGGTACTTCATCCTCTGCTTTATATACCATATTCCAAGTCTATAGAAGAGTGCACCAAAATTTGATAAGTTATGTTCATTTGGCGTTCAGTTTGGAGGCTGTCACATTGCTGCTGCCTAATGTCTTCTGACTTCCTATAACTTTCCAGGGAGGTTTTGACCCAGGGGTTGCAAACCCTTTTGGGCTTATGGACACATTGGCAAACCAACCAAAGGAACTATTGTGGGCACCCCACACACCCCACAACTATGCACACATTGCAACATTGTCTATCAGCTGCAATGGAATGCTTTCCCCACCAAATCTAATTTTAGTGGGAGTAGAGATGGAAGAGGAGGCCCTGTGGGCTCCAGAGAAAGCTTCTGGGCACACGGGTGCCCCTGGCCCACCATATTGGCAGCCCTTGCTTGACCTATGAAATGAAAAGTAGCTTGGAAGGAACCCATGTGTCTAAGAACACTCTGCTCCCATAAAGACCACTATTCTGGATCAAGAGCACTCACTTGGCTATCAGCTGACCCTAACCTAAAGGATAAGGGAATGGACTTCTTCCATCTTCAGAAAGGATCCAGCGATAGTGGTCCAAATCTGGAATTATCATGAAATATGGATCTGTGGGCTGTGATGTTGTTTTAACAAAATAAAATAAAATACCTGCCTACTGGGTTTCTGCAAAGTTTTAAATTGGTTTCAATTCCATTTCTAATACCATTACCTTAAAAAAAGATTTTTGATTTCCCCCCCTTTCAAAACAAGTGTACCTGTCAGGAAAAAAATCAATGTTATCCTGAATAACCTGAAGTTGCCATGTGAAAAACTTATGTTATAGAAGCCATATGGTGGTGGTGAGGATATGGAGGATAAAAAAGGTATTAAGGAAAGGTTGCACAGAAGAAGAACATTTTTGGAACAATAGTACTTTTGTTTGAATCTCCAAAGGCAAAGAAATCTACTTTTGCACAGTAGCTACAGACAAGGTGCATCTCTGAAGCAGAGGCTTTAGGAAACCTCAAGAGGAAGAAGTCAAAGCTGTATTACACATACCATCTTTTAAAAAGTATCGTAGATTCTCTAAACCGAACACTGAACTTTACTGTTAGCCTGTGTAACTCAAAGAGACATGCACAACTTGCACCACAAACTTGATGCCATGCATTATTTTACACTAGGAAATTGACTGTGCAGATCACAGGACAGCAGTGTCAGGTAATCTTGAAGAATCTCTCAAAATCAGAGGCATACAAAAGGGGAGTCATGTACCTTCTGGAAATGCTTAATTCCCATGCAGACTTTTATTCAGTCTCATTCTTCACATTGACAAACTGATACTGTGTGTGTGTACCAATGCAACATTTAGGATTGTTGGAGGGACAATTTTCTTCCCGCTCTCTCATATTTCAGAAATATCTGTATCTCTGGTCCACTTAGTAGTTCTACAGATGGCGTTACCATTTTTAGATTTACATAAATGTTTATATAAATACTAGATGTGTTTGCCAAAGGATGTGTGGATAACCTCGATATACTCAATATACTCAGGTTTCTTTTCAGATCATATAAATATTTCACCTTTTTTACTCAATATGAGCTAAAAAAAAACACTACCACAACCCATCCTATTACAATTCACAGCTTCTTTGCCATTGAATCTTGAACACATCCAAGCTCAGGTCTTTGAGCCTTACAGTAAATTAATCCTCCCTCAAAAAATGAAAAAGTAAAGTGAGAAACAGCCTTCGATCATATTCTGTTTTGCTGAGTCTTACCCCTATCATGAACTTACCTTGTGGTCTTAGGCAAGTTAATCTCTCAGTCCAATTTGTGTATTCATTAGGTGTTGGCATTAAGTAGCCTGGTGGAAGACTGGCAGAAGCTCCTCCCCTCTACCACCACACAGATAACCTCCCATGTGATGCAAATGGCCAATCAGGAGTGGCTCTGTTCACATTCTTTCTTTTCCACCATGTTGTTTCTGCATGAGGTCCTGGTGAGTGTATGAACCAGGGCTCAGACTCCGCTTCCTCAGGGTTATAGTGAGGAATGTGAAGTGCTTCAGACGTTCCAAAGCATTATACCAACCCCAACTTAGTGTTCTCCAGATAGCATGGCCAATGGTCAGGGATGATGGGAGCTGAAGTTCAAAGGATCTAGATGGAATCAGTTTGTGGAAGGCTGTGCTATCACAATGGTGATGATTTAGGGTGGCCATAGCATTGACAGGAGATTATAAAAACTGATGGGTGATTTGGCTGTTCTTCATGTAAAACCATTCTGGAACTTCAAATTACTCCAGTGTTGAAGGTAAGAAACCCAGGGAAGAATTTCTTCTGTGACTGAGGAATATTATGAAAATAAGAAAATTTGACACTGCTCTAAGGTTTTATGTTGGAAGAGGCGGGTATGTTGGAAAAAGCACAATGTGTGGTTAGTCCTTTAGCTCTTTTCCTTCTCAGTCAGTGGCACTGTTAGAAGAGAACTTGGGGACAGAAATCTGGGAGACAAGATGAGTGCAGGGAGAGAAGCAAACAAGAGCTTTAAAACACATGAAGAGGAGGAATGCTGATGGGGCAATACCAAAGGCAATACCAATAATACTCCACTGCCCTGAAGGCCTACAAGCATCTGGAGTAAGCCTTACAAATCACTATCTGAAGGGGGGCACTTGTATGTCCAGAGTAAAATAGGGACAGTCAACATGGTGTCCTCCAGATGTTGCAGGACCACAGTCACCATCATCCATGACCATAGCCATGCTGGCTTGTGCTGATGGGATTTGGAATCCAACAACATCTGGAGAGCACCACATTGGCTAGCCTTGGATTAAGCACACGAGTGTCCACTGTTGAAATTCAGAATGGAAACTCCTTGGACAGGGAGCTTGTCTCTCTTGCTTACACCAGCCTCTAAAGTGGTTATTAGATGTTTGAGACTTATTCCCTCTAGGCCTCCCCTCCAAGCACAGTGTTGCCTTGCTGGGTGCAGCTGGTGGGAGTTGTAGTCCAAAACATCTATGAGAGCACCAGTTTAGGTAAGCCTGGTTTATACTCTTCAGCAAACTGTGAATAATAGTGCTATCTAGACAAATAAATAAATAGATTTATTTCACAGGTTAATATAGGGCAATGTGAAGCCATTCCTAACATTCTGTAGCCCTCTCAATTCAGTAGACTATACACTGCCAGGCATCAATAGAAGTGCTTCAGTGGAACAGCTGCATAAACAAGAATCAGAGGGAGAGTTTATATAAACAAATTAATTACTGCTGTAAAAGGGAGGCATAGCAGTCTGACCGTGCCGGGTATAGCTTTATCTAAGCAGGTATAATTCAATAGCAAAACATACATTTCATCTTGCCTCCTCCAGGACAAGTTGAATCCAGACCACTTACTGTAGCTTTGCCTGTTACTCAGTCAGCGTGTTGTTGATGCCATTTACAATTTCCAGGGTTTTTGCCTCATAACACTTCTCAAATGTCCCCCTGAAAATTCTTTTGCCAGCCACACATTCACCGAAGCTATAATAACAGATGGAGTTTTATGCTCAACTGGCTTTTTTCTCTAGTTGATCAAACTGAAAAGCCAGACAAGATGGAAATTTGCTGAAATTTAGATTTCTTCCTGCAGTTTTACAGATCTTATAAGTTATCATTCATTGATTATGCGAGCTCCCTCGTCTCCAGCATCTGTTTGCTGCATATGGAGGAAAGACGAATTCATTTTTAAAAGAACACCAGAGCACAAGATGGAACACACATACATATCTCAGACAAACAAACAAACAAACAAACAAAAACAGCAATATAGAAAATGTGTGCAGCTTTCTCCATTCTCTTCCCTCCACCTCACCCAATGATTCCCAAATTGTGTGCTAGGGCACACCAGCACGCTATAAGAAGGGTTGAAGTAATAATGCTCAACTTTTGTATAAGTCCTCACAGTGCATCACATGCATTATCTAGCTGTAATCCTGACAAGAACCCTGTAAGATCAGTCTCCATTGTTGTCTCCCATATTGCAGATGGCGTGGGGGGACTGAGGGCGTGTGGCTTGCCTAAGGCTATTTACTGGGTTCATGGTGGAGACAAGATTCAAACTGGGGACTTTCTGATTCTCAGCTCACTCTCGTAGCCATTATGTTACATTAAGCTACCATCTCTGAAGCTTCCATAGCCTTCCATGAATATGGTTTTAACGGTGTGTCCGTAAGTGGGGTGCTAGATGGAAACATGAATAGACAATCCCACTATTGCAAGGCGAGTGTCTCGTCATTGTGCTGGAGGGGAGCCTCTGGTCTTCCACATGGTGCTGCACTACAACTCGCATCATTATTGGGCATCCTGGCTAGAGTTCATGGGAGAGCCAGTGTGGTGTAGTGGTTAGAGTGTTGGACTAAGACCTGGGAGACCAGAGTTCAAATCCTCACTCAGCCACAAAGTTCACCTCGTGGCATTTGGCCAATCACTCACTCACTTTCAGCCTAACCTACCTCAAAAGATTATTGTGAAGATAAAAATGGGGAGGAAAAGGAACTATGTACCATCTTGAGCTCCTTGGAGGACACGATGGTATCAAAATGTAAATGAATGAACGAATGAATGAATGAATGGAGTTGGCACTCAACAGCATCTGGAGGGCTGCAGGTTCTCCACGCTGATCTTTTTGAGCGCAACACAGAAATATGCCTCCAATTTTAAGCTGGGGTGGGGCAATGGGATGTCAACCTGAGGAGCTCTGATAATGCAGGGACTGCAGCAAACGTGGTTTTAAAAATCCCCTTCAGACCTTTCTCAATCAACAAGAGGTAGTCAGGGACTGAGTAGGTGGAGCCAGAAACATTGCAAGGTAGGAAGCTGCCTTATAGCGAGCCAGGCCATTAGTCCATCAAGCTCAGTACTGCCTACATTGGGTGACAGCAGCTCTCCAGGGTTTCTCAGTCCTACGTAAAGATCTGAGATCTTCTGCATGTGAAGCAGTTGAGCTACAGGGCCAGCATGTATGGCCCTGTGCCTCCTGCCTGCAGAAGTGGCTCTCTGGGTGGTGTGGAGTCACTCTGACAGCTTCCAAGCAGGGATATCAATGCCATTTACATGGACAAGCAGGAGCACCAGGTGGCCTCTGGTGAGGCGTTCGTGCTGCACCAACCTCCCCACTACCTCACCCCTCTGTCTTAGTGAACAACAATGACTCACCTACCCAGAAGCAAGTGCAGTGGTTCTGCACCAGCCAGAACCGCTTTTGCCTCCCAGTGTTAATATTACCTGCTCATATTTCTTATACAACTGTGATGGGCCGTCCATGGACAGAAATACGGTGAGCCGGCAATCTGTAGAAAGATTCTGACATAGTTCGCAAGAAGTACCCAAGTCCCTCCTTACCCGGCAATTGTTCCAGATGTTGTACAGATAATCTAGCTCTTTGAGGTGGGTAGGCAGGAACTGTAGACCATGTATATTTAAGGATCCTGAAATTCATGGATTTATTCTTTGTCATCCCATGGCATGCTTGCGCATTGCAGTACTTCATTATTCCCACTCCAGTTCACACGTTCTGCCTTAAAGACTCAGCTATTTGTTTCACCTTATCAACTCTGTGGTCATCTGAAAAGCTGAACTAAAAAAAGAAGAAGATTCCTCTCTCCTCTCCTGGCTACTAAAATGCCAACCACTGCCATTTAAAATGTAACATTTATTTAAGAAAAAAGTTATGCTAATCAGCATTAGCAGTAGCACACCTGCTGAATATGTATTTGTGCAAGTAGAAGAAAGGTGGTCATGGACAATTCAAGGGTTTTTATTTCTATTAGCGAGATTCAGTTGACAGTGTTCATAATAATAATAAAAATAAACATGGATGGTCCTTTATCAGAGTAAATAGGCCTCAGAGACCTGCCATGTACTCTTGTTATCAGCACTGCTTCCTTTTCTGCCTAAAGGATTTAGGTAATATCCTTGGTACAGCTTGTAGACTCCCCCCCCCCCGCTATGTTAGAAGTCCTGTCTCTACTCATTCCCTTTACAAAGCATTATATAATGAGTCGGATCCAGGCTTAGTTTGTTGAACTTAAGTCCAATTGAAACTAATGGGACAAATTAGCTTTGACTTATCTTTAAGGCCCATTGATTTCAAAGGGAATCAGGTGCAACTAAAGCTGTGTACACATTAGCGGTAGGGTTGCCACCCATCTCTAGAAAAGCAGTGGCAGCAAGATAGTTCTCTTCCCCCCAAAAAACCTCACTGCATTTCAAAGCATATTTTTATGTTGTTGTACACAATGGCGTAGCGTGGGGAATGCAGGGGGGGCCAGCTGCACCGGGCACAACATCTGGGGGTTAGGGTTAGGGGGCGCAAATCCACGGGTTAGGGGGCGCAAATTACTTGCCTTGCCCCAGGTGCTGACAACCCACGCTACGCCACTGGTTGTACATAACACAGATGGAGCACGGTGGTATTTGCCAGAAGTTTCCCCACACCCACAAGCCTTGGAACTCCTATTCAATTAATGTTATCTGTGCATGCACAACTGCTATCTCAAATATACACATCTCAGCATAACTATGGTGGAGGGTGGGAGATTGTTTTGTATTACAGACCCTCCAAGTGTCCCTATTTTCCAGGGACACCCCTGATTTGGAGAAGCTGTCCCAGTTTCTGATTTGATCCCAGAATGTCTCACTTTTCCTTAAAGGTAAAGGTACCCCTGACCATTAGGTCCAGTCGCGGATGACTCTGGGGTTGCATGCTCATCTCGCTTTATTGGCCGAGGGAGCTGGCGTACAGCTTCCGGGTAATGTGGCCAGCATGACTAAGCCGCTTCTGGTGA
This sequence comes from Podarcis raffonei, assembly GCF_027172205.1. Taxonomy (NCBI): domain Eukaryota; kingdom Metazoa; phylum Chordata; class Lepidosauria; order Squamata; family Lacertidae; genus Podarcis; species Podarcis raffonei. The sequence goes on along the minus strand of NC_070604.1, from coordinate 72,913,821 downwards.
ACCAGAGCAGCGCACGGAAATGCCGTTTACCTTCCTGCCGGAGCGGTACCTATTTTTCTACTTGCACTTTGACGTGCTTTCGAACTGCAGGAGCAGGGACCGAGCAATGGGAGCTCACCCCATTGCGGGGATTCGAACCACCGACCTTCCGATCGGCAAACTCTAGGCTCTGTGGCTTAACCCACAGCACCACCCACGTCCTTTTCCTTAGGAAATCCCTATTTTCATGGGAGAAATGTTGGAGGCATCTGAAGGCAATTCTGTATAGGGAAGGTTTTTTTTAAAAAAAATGTTGAATATTTTATTATGTTTGTCTGTATGTTGGAAGCTGCCCAGAGTGGTTGGGGCAACCCAGTAAGATGTGTCAAGTATAAATAGTAAAATTATCATTTTGGATGTCCCTATTTTCATTGGAGAAATGTTGGAGGGTGTGATATTATTGCAATTGGTTATAAGCTGCCCTGAGGGACATTTAAAGAAAAGGCAGGCTATAAATCTACCAAGCACATAACTAGTGGTAGTAGTAACAGTAAATTTAAATTAATAAAATAAAACAATAGCAGCCAGAGTATTTCAGTGAGGCCTTTGTTGTTGTTTAGTCATTTAGTCGTGTCCGACTCTTCGTGACCCCATGGACCAGAGAGCGCCAGGCCCTCCTGTCTTCCACTGCCTCCCACAGTTTGGCCAAACTCATGTTGGTAGCTTCGAGAACACTGTCCAACCATCTCGTCCTCTGTCGTCCCGTCTCCTTGTGCCCTCCATCTTCCCCAACACCAGTGTTTTTTCCAGGGAGTCTTCTCTTCTCATGAGGTGGCCAAAGTATTGAAGCCTCAGCTTCACAATCTGTCCTTCCAGTGAGCACTCAGGGCTGATTTCCTTAAGAATGGAGAGGTTTGATCTTCTTGCAGTCCATGGAACTCTCAAGAATCTCCTCCAGCACCATAATCGACTGCACCCTTAAAACAATACTGGTATGTCTAAGGTTGAAAGACAGTGGCTTGCTGCATTCATCACTTAGGTGACATTTGAACTAGGGACATTGTAATTCACACTCATTACCTGGGAGTAACCATTGCAGAAATAAATTTACCTAGGTGTAATGCTCAGTAGGTATGTATAAGTTTGCACCTTTAAGTTTCTATCCTATACATTCTTTTAAATTGCAATCCTAAATGCCATACCCAACAAGGGAGTAAATCCCAGTGAGCAAAACGGGTTTTCTAAGTAGACGTGCATAGCATTGCACTATCATGCACTGGATCAAGTTTGCAAATGCTCTACTGCTAACTGCTAACCCAATGCTATGGACTCCAGATCCTATCAGTGCCAGTCAGCATGGCCAATGGCCAGGAATGATGGGAGTTGTGGTTCAGCTACATCTGGAGGGCCACAAGTTCCCCACTCCTGCGCAAGCCATCCCAGCAGAGTAAAACTTTTCTCTCTCTTTAAAACTTACATTATGAAACAAACATAGCTCCCTCAAAACAGCAACGCTGTAGCTCTAGTTTAATGTAAGCTACCAAACGCCTGTGCCTTACGCATTCCAATTTTAAACTAACCCATCAATTTAAAGGAGGAAGAGAGAGATGGCAACAGCAAATTACTTCCCAGTGCCTATTTATATTTACTCCTATGAACAAGACGGTCTTTTGCAAAACCGGCAAAAGGGGTGGGGGTGGGCTGGGGGGCAGGGGAGAGATGAGCTTTTGTATCTAGAATCTGCTGGGTGCTAATTTGACATGGCAATGAGATGAAGGTTGGGCTCCTGCTAGTTTCAACATCAGAGGATTGGAATGCAGCCTACTTAGCATAGAAGTCAAACAATTCACTGGCAATAGATTGCTTTCCACTTCTAGATCTGCTAAATAAATAGAAAACTAATTAACAGTGTGGTACAGCAGATGTAGCAGGTTTGAATTTCATTAGAGCCCTGGCTAAGAAGAAGGGAAAGAATCAAGAAACCATTCTACAACTTGATGGATCTTTCTCTGCTGAGGGACAGGCAAAAAATGTTATCTGTGCAAGAAGAAGTCACCCCTACTTCCACTTTTCTTCTTCCCTCTTTTAAAGAAAGCTTTCAAAATAGCTTATGCTTTGGAAAGGAGTCTACACGCTCTTCTCATCTAACTCCCTAAAATTCTTTGGAGTTTAAAACATCAAGATTGTGTTTCACAAGCAGTTGCTGGCCTTTTTCTTCAGCTTTGTAAAATACTTTACTTTTGGAATTGGTGGTGGGGTGTCCGGGGAAAGGTGTTTGCAAAACTATTCCTGTGTTCTGTTTGTCTCTATTTCTTTTCCATTGATGAAATGTCCATAGGTCACATCCTTTGCCACAGTTGGAAACAAGAGTTTTAACTAAGGAAAATGTAAAATGATGTTTGTATGACATTTATTTTTAGCCAGCATTTCCCCACTTACACACACCGGACTTCCCACATCCAGATTTGCATAACCAGATTTGGCAGCATTTATTAACAATCAAAGTAGTGTTTCTCCTCATAAGGATCAATAAGATAATTATGTTTCTTAGGAAATGGGAGTCATATGATTTTGCTTTGGGTGCATAACGAACAACGCAAAGTTCTTTGTAGCGAAAAAGGGAACTTACAAAACAAACTGCCCTGCCACAGAAATGGAGTGGCCACTTAGACGCTGCCAAGAAAGGGGAAATTCATAATAATAAAAAAGAGAACAAATGAAGGTATGTATTTGCATGAAAAGAACATGCTGATTTGTATGCAAATCTAAAAATAATTACTATAATTTAAATAGAGATACAATACATCCCAGCACAGTGTGGTCTAGTAGTTACAGTATCAGACAAGAACCTGGGAGACCAGAGTTTAAATCCCCACTTGGCTGTGAAGCTCCCTGGATGACCCTGGGCCAGCCGCTGCCTCTCAGCCTTGTTGTTGTTTAGTTGTTTAGTTGTGTCCGACTCTTCGTGACCTCACGGACCAGAGCATGCCAGGCACTCCTGTCTTCCACTGCCTCCCGCAGTTTGATCAGACTCATGTTTGTAGCTTCGAGAACACTATCCAACCATCTCATCCTCTGTCGTCACCTTCTCCTTGTGCCCTCCATCTTTTCCAACATCAGGGTCTTTTCCAGGGAGTCTTCTCTTCTCAAGTATTGGAGCCTCAGCTTCACAATCTGTCCTTCCAGGGCTGATTTCCTTAAAAATGATTTCCTCTCAGCCTAACCTACCTCATAGGGCTGTTGTGGGGATTGAATGAGGAGTGGGAGAACCATATACTCCATGTTGCTCCTTCTAGTCCAGGCTTCCTCAACCTCGACCCTCCAGATGTTTTGAGACTACACTTCCCATCATCCCTGACCACTGGTCCTGCTAGCTAGGGATCATGGGAGTTGTAGGCCAAAAAAACATCTGGAGGGCCGTGGTTGAGCAAGCCTGTTCTTGGAGTTAAAGGAGGGATGCTATAATAGATGGTGAAAGTCTGGGCCCAGGTGACTTGTGTGTCAGCCATCCAGGTGTTAATGGACAATTTCAAAGCTCTTGCAGTTCTTGATATTCCATGATATTCCATATGGACTTGTACTGGACAGCCCTTCAAATAGATGCTTCCTTCCAATGGAGTCCTGCCCTCTGAAAAATGGGTCACATTGTAGACCTTTCCTGAAATTATTTAGCAAAAACCTACAACTTCGGCTACTGAGCAAGAACCTCCCATTACTAGGTCAGTATACGAGAAGTGCACACAACTGCTTAGCAAGCAGTGCATAAATGCCCACCGCCACCTACTTTGTGAGATGCAGTGTTCATTTTTTTTATTTGCTGGTATGTGGGAGGTTATCAAAGGCACTTCTGATATTTGGACCTAAGAGTATTTTTTGCCACACTTCACATAGCTTCATTTCAAGTGGCCATTATCAAAGCAAAGCACTGTACATAAATATGCATGAGAGGCCATTATGGCCTTGAGATGATACTTAAAAGGGTCAAGTGTCTCTTACCAAGATTTTTCTACTTGCTATAAGACAGGAAAGTGAGCGCTTCATGTTCTTAGCCATAAGCCATCCAGATTTGTTTTCCTAAATATGACCCATTTCTCTACAAGAAGCTGTGACACATCCCCATGCAGCATCTTCCTAACCATACGCAGTGCATTATTCCCCAAATAATGTCATGTCTTCAGCCATCAAAGCTTCCCTTTTTATCCAGATGTGTGAGGAATGGGGTTGGTCTTTATTCAAGGTTTATGAGGCATTTAACAACTTGGGTATCGCCTGATCCTTTGTATATCCCTGCTCAATTGCTGAGGTCTTCTGGGGAGTCACTCTCAGTGGTGCCCCATGGTTGAGGTTGTGGTTGTTGTTGTTAGTCCAGATGCACCACTCCTATCTTCCAGGAGTCATGCCTTTTGAGCCCAGTTGAGCTCCCTTCCAGTTGAGAACAGACCGCCCCTTCCCCCCACTTCCAACACTTATTGAATACTTTTATTATTCCAGTGGACTCAAATTTCAAAGTTTTGACTCATGTTTAGCCTTCTTCTCATAGACACCACTTAGGAACAAGTGTGATTAAACGGTATACAAATTGTTCAAATGAATGGCTAAATATTTGCCCAGTGGTAAAACCAAAGCATTCTACACATGCTCAAAAGCCTGTATCAATTCTATTATTACTTTCTGTGTGCAGTAGCATTGAAAGGAGTTTCCAGGACAAAGCTATCATCAGGCTAGCTCAAATTAACCCCTGTCCCTTGCTCTCCATTTTTTACATTTTCCATGCTGGATGTTTATAGTCCGCATTATTCTTTCATATGGATAAACCTGGTGGTTCAGCTTCTTATCTCAACCCGGCACAATCCCACTAGCTGCGGCTGATGGGAGTTATAGCCCAAAACATCTGGAGGGCACCAGGTTGGGGAAGAGCTGCTCTGTTGTTTGAGACAAAACATATAATGGTATTGTGCTCACCTGCACTTTCCCACTAGGTGCCCAGCGGGCCGGCCAGCTACACAAGGGCAGGAGAGAGAAATAAAGGTTACTCCTAAAGTTGTGTTATTTTCAAGAGTCTTCTTTGGTTTATTAATTTCCTTGGAGAAATAAAAGCATTGGTTTAGCCCTGAAACCCTTCTTTGAATGCCAAGATTCAGCCTCGCTCTGCGAAAAGTAATAATAAAGAACTTGTCTTCAGCTCCAGAACTCAACTCTTGAACATATAAAGTAATAAGGAAGAGTTCCTTTTCCTCCCTGCTGAGGCATTAGCAGCAGCCAAACACATCTCAGATTAAAGATAAGAACTCCCAAGCCACAAGGAATGGCTGCTAAGGAAGCATTATTTGTTAATTACTCTACCGACATCCCATAGAGGAGGTTACAGGGGTGTACAGGGATACACAGCATTGCCTCCCTGCCCTCACGTGTTTCAAGCATGCTGGGGGGAACACATACATCTCCAGCCAGCCCACTGGTTATTAACAACTGAATGTCCATTGTTACAAAAGAAGAACTGTGCAATCCTATGTAGGTCTACTCAGAAGCAAGTCCCACTGAGTTCAGGGGAGCTTGATCCCAGGTAAATAAGCAAAGGATGGCAGCCTAAATGTATGGTGGCCATTTGAAGGCACCCTCTGGTTGAAGAACTGTCTTGGCCAAGTCCAGTTGAAAGGTTAAGAACCCAAAGAAAGAGGAGGAGGGAGGGCTTTGGAGTTGCCCATCCACCATGATCACCTAGACAGCAAACCAAGCAGGGACACAGCGTGCCTGGTCAAAGTCTTCTAAACTGGACTAATTATTTCTAAATTTGCATTGATACATGCAAGTTTGCTTATGCAAACCTGATGTTCTCTTTCTTGATGCAGTTCCTGTTTTTTGGTTGCCCCAAACAAAAGCGCCAATTTAACAGTTGAAAACTTTGCTGTACTGATCGCGGTGAATTAAAAAAGAGGAACTACAACAAATGCTCTGAATAAAATATATTTCTTTTTGGAATTTAAACTTTAATTTGTCCAAAAGCTGGCCTTTCCACTCAGCCAATATTTCTCTTCCCTCTCCTTTCCTGCTCCCATCTAATAATGCCCCAGCCTGAGGATGGCTGGACTACAGCAATGCCACGGTAACACCACGTGCCTTCAGACTATAAACAGGTTAAGAATCTGGCATCTCTCTTTCTGAAAAACCAGCACTGGAAACAATCTCTGCTGATCCAGTTTACAATGACACAACAATTCTAAATGCTAGAGGGTTGCTTTCTCCCATCTCTTCTTCTCTTCTTCTCCTTTCTTGGATGAGGGTGATCTTCGAAATGCTTACTTAGAAGGAGGAAAGGTCTGAACCGCAGGTGCTTGCACTTTACTGAACATATTGGAAAAGCATTTTTTTAAATATGCTGACCATGAGCAAGCTGTTCCCCAGCTGATGCTGTTCCTTTCCCTTCAAGCCAGTTTAGTCACATCCTCAGCTAACAGATGACTGACTAGGGATGGGGACACCTTTGGCATTAATAACTTCTTAACTCTTGCCCAGGACGCTGTGTCATTAGCTCACCACTCTGAAAAAATCTCTGTTCTTATGATGTCTCCTGAAATATCCATCTCTTTTGTCCTGAAAGATCTTCATTGGCTCCCAGTATGTTTCTGAGCACAATTCAAAGTGTTGGTGCTGACCTTTAAAGCCCTAAATGGCCTCAGTCCTGTATACCTGAAGGAGCATCTCCACCCTCATCGTCCAGCCCAGACACTGAGGTCCAGTGCCGAGGGTCTTCTGGCGGTTCCTTCACTGTGAGAAGTGAGGTTACAGGGAACCAGACAGAGGGCCTTCTTGGTAGTGGCGCCTGCCCTGGGGAATACCCTCCCAGCAGATGTTAAGGCAATAAGCAACTATTGTACTTTTAAAAGACAACGGAAGGCGGCCCTGTTTAGGGAAGTTTTTAATGTTTGATGCTGTATTGTTTTAAATATTTGGTTGGAAGCCACCCAGAGTGGCTGGGGAAACCCAGCCAGATGGGCATGGTATAAGTAATAAATTATTTTTATTTTTATTTTTATTTTTATTTTTATTTTTATTTTTATTTTTATTTTTATTTTTATTTTTATTTTTATTTTTATTATTATTATTATTATTATTATAATAAAATAGCCTCTTTAACTAATTGAGATTTCTCTTTCTTTGTCATGGATCAACAGTGAAACTAGACAGGACATCAGAGGGACCCAAACTGAGTACTGCCAACTTCTTGCCAAGTGGTGTGCACATATGTGCATATGTGTGCGCATGGATGAATTCAAGTGAAGCAAAGGCAGGTAGAATTGGCAAGCTGACCCCTCCCATGCCTTTCAATGGCTTTTTAGACATTGTTATCCCTGATGACTTTCAGTCACAGAGACCCACCAGGAGAAAAACGGCTAAAAATAAGTGTAGGGAGCATTGTGGGGAGGACTCAGCTCCCCTCCCCCCACCTATGCTGCACTTTAAGTCTCTCTCACACACACCCCCACTCTACAGCTTTATAGTTGCTTTGCATCTTTATTCTTGCCATCACATCAAAGACAGTCAAGATGGTCTGCTAAGTGACCTTTGATCCTGATTTGCTTGCCCAAAGTTCTATGGAGGTTCTACCATATCTGGTCTTGATTTTTAAAATATTTATATTGATTTTAGTGCAAAACAGTATAACAATATATCACAAAACAGTATAACACAAAAAGAAAAAGGAAACAGGAAACAATAAGGAACCACAGGAAAAAAGGTTGGCCCCAATCAAATGTTGCATTCTGTGACAAAAGGAAAGTTAACCCAAAAGTTCCAGATCTCACAAGAAGCTGGTGTAAGTTGTTGTTGTAAGCAGTATTCATCATGGACAAAATAAAATTCCACCAGACATCATAAACAGCATCCATTATAGTTGTGCCTTGCAATGTTTGAAGATGGAGTGTAACTTTTTTTCCAAAATAACAACATTCCAGACAGTCTTGTACCAAAGAATAAGCTTGAAGTCCTGACATGTTTTCCATTTCTGAATGATGGACAAGTGTAAAGCAACCATAAAAAATATTACTAGATCTTTTAATGTAACCATTTTATTATTATGTCCAAAAATAGGAGAGGAAGAAGTGGGGACATCTGAATTGACTCCTTAGTAACTGCAGCAATTTCTTTGAAAACCAAGAACCAAAACATACAGACCTGTACTCACCGTAGGTGGAAGTACATTTCCCTAGCATCACAGGCCTATTAGAATTAGGTTGAACATTCAGAGAAATTTATGTACTTTAAGAGCAGTTTGGCAATGGAACCAATGACCTAGAAGGGTTGTGGGCTCTCCCTTCCTGAAGAACTTCCTGAAGTAGAGGTTGGACAGCCATGTGTTCATGATGCTCTAGCCCCAGATTTCCTGCATCAAGCCTCTCCAACTCTATGATTCTATGATCCCAATCAGCTTGTCAAATAACTGACCTTGAATTGACCTGTGTATAATAGGCAGACATTTGGCTAAAACCAGTAATTCATCTAAGAATAGTCTTATTAACATCTCTCTTCTCCCTGACACCTCTCACTCTATTCCTCCAATTCAGGGACTCCTGCCTACAGAGTAATCTCATATTATGCTGGCCTTCTTCACATGGCTGGCTTTTTATGGTTATTCAGTATGAAAAGGCATGCTGCAGCTTCTAAAAAATGGGAAACATAAGTTACTGAAGCTCATCTATATCAGCTGACAGGGGAGGGAGTTGGCACATTCATTTAAAGAGGAAGCAGATTATGTCCAATAAAAATAGCTCTCATGCCCTCTCATCTGAACAACTACCTGCTTATGCCAGATATTTTAGAACAGACTTTAGTAACTTGGTGAGTAAAGGATACCAATGGTTGAAATATATGTGGTCAGAGCAGGTGTGCCGGCCGCTATAATTTGTGACAGCATTCCTATGTATTGTTTTTAGAATTGGGGGTGGGATGTGTTGTCTAAATGGAAAATCAGGGTTTAGGAATATGGGTATCACCAAACTCTCACCTTTGAGCACAAAAAGGCATTCCAGACATGATGAGAGACATTCATTTCTTTATATGAGCTGCCCACAAAATTAACTCTTGCCTTTAGTAATGGACCACGCAGCAAAGGTGCTTGGATCTATCTATAGAGGAATATTCTCTCAAGTCAATAAATCCTGAGAACGGTGCTCAGTAACGAGACTGTCAACTGATCCGAGTTTGAAGAGCAGTGATGATTTTATGGGTTTACCCCTGAGCAGCTCAAGTAACTGCTGACAATTTCCTTGCTGCCGCAAACCAGTTGTCAGTGGATAAGGCCAATAATATACATTAAGGTCTGGAGAAAGAGGAAATGACACAATCTGTGCAGGGACCTTCTTGTCCTTTTGCACAAAGACAGTGTGGTTAGCAACAGAGGGTGAGACAACACTGCACAGGCAGCAAAAGGTTCATTAGGTTTTTGAGTATGCAATCCCAGCTTTCTCCCACAGAGTAGCGAGGTCAGCCTTCATGGCTAAAGCCATGAGAAATAAATCTTGAGCCAAGGGAGATGGCTCCTAGCTTCTGGCTCCAGGGGAAAACGACATCCTGTTCTTTGCACACTGTTCATTTTAAACGCCTCTGTGGGCTCATCACTTGAGCCAAGAGAGAAACTCTTGACTGAGCACTAGGTGCATTTTAGGGAAATGAGATGTTGACACCCCCTCTCCCCAATAATAAAAAAGGGAAATGAATCTTGCCAGCTTTCATTTGCTGCTGCTTTCTGCCTGTCTGAAAGAAGTTTAAAGCAAGTACTAAAAACTTTTTTTTAAAAAAAACATGCTTTTAAGTGGAGCATTATGGGCTAACTGTGCATGATGCTGACTGCATTGCTGCCAACCATATTGGCTTATTTAAGAGTTGGTTTATTTGAAACAACCTCCTGCCCCAGTTTTAGCAGAACCACAGCATACAGGAAGCATAGGATTTCTACTTTCCTCGCTATCTATTAGCTCTGCAAAAGTCACCCCCCCCCCGCAGCAATAGGAACTTTTCACTTATTATGAATTGCCATGTGAGACGACTCACAATTTTCATTAATATCACAAATGGGGGAAAGAAGGGTAAAACTTTCTCTAAATCCCAGCAAGCTGTGATCATTATAAAAATCCTCCTTCTCCTGTGCTTACTATTAGATACATTAAAACCTATGCTGCGATTGGCACTGATACATTTAGCATCACATTATTTTCAATCCCTTAAAATGTGGGGCAATGTTCATATTTCCAGGGGTACCCCTGGCATCTTAGGTCAGAAACTAATTTCTCTTATCATGTCTTCTGCCAAGGAATTGGCGGTGCTGTCTGCTTCACTCTTTGTATTGCCTGCATCCCAAATTAGTGAGAATAAATGCCTGATCTACAGGGTTGTGCAGGGAATTAATGCATTTCTTGTTTGAGAATATGCTCAGATAATATGACATTTCCCAGGTTGAAATCAGCCAGAAGGTTGAAAGCACTTTGTTGGTATATAACTAAGCACAGGATTTCAGGTCAGTGCCAAGCAAGGGTGGGTGAACTATACTGACCTCGAAAGCTACCAGGAGGGCTGCTAGCAAACAACAGTCCATTCCAACAATTGGGCCTTCCTTGTTTGATGAGGTGAAAGCTCCATCTTCACCTATAACCATCTCCATCAGTGGCCAGCCCAATGTTCCCGAGGTGAGAAGCTTACAAACAAGGCAATATGTTGATGGATAAAAGCCACCTATTTTTATGTACTGAAATGCCCCGACCAATGCAAGCTTGACAGTGCCTTTGTTCCCTTTGAGGAAAATGAGAAGCTCCATTAAAAGACTGTTTCGAGGCACACAGCAGCTGACCAGAGCAGGGGACAGAAATGGAATCAAGTGCAGAGAGTTGGAATGCTGTTGACGGCTGGAGGGAACACGACTGGGATTGAAAGCCAGCTGATGAGTCAGACCAGGGCAGAAGCGATGTAATCTGAGCTAGCCCAGACGCTGCGAGGTCAGACCTCACGCCAAGGTCGGAAAGCCAAACCATGTCAAGAAGGCAACAGGAGACAGAGCCAAGCGAGAAGTGGGAGCCAGGAAAATGGAAAGAGGGCTGAGACAACGCAGAACAGGATTGGAAGGCAATGGTGAGGCAGAGAACATAAACTTGGGCAAGAGGATGGGCAACAGGCCCAGTTTCAAAGTTCTTGTGTCAATTCATGAAGCCCTAAGTTGCTTCATGGATCACCTGATGCCTTATGCTGTTCCTCAGTCACTGAGAGCATCCGATGGAGCACTTTCAATGGCACCGTCCATGTTCCTGAGGTTCACTCAAACTGCCCCAGGAACTGGTGCCTGTAGCATGGCAGGCCCTGCTCCATGGAACTCCATGCCCATAGAGCCCCAGCAGCAATAATCTCTGCCTTCTTTTAGATATCTTTTGAAAACTATTATTCAGGCAGGCTTTTGAAATGGGAATTTCTTTTTACCAAACAGTATTTATCAGTTGTTTTGTTGATCTTGTTGTACAACATAAAGACAACATTACATCACCTTCCTGGCCTAAGAACAGTTAATTAAATCCTATGCATACTTACCCTGTGAGTAAGCCCCGTAGATCATAGTGGGACTTACTTCCAAGCAAGCATGCATAGAGATGGGGCTGCACTTAGTTTCACTCAACAAGGCTGTTTATCTAGTGGCCCATGGCCTCTCAAGCATGGATTGTGATCCAAGTAACCATAAAAGCCGTGGTGATAGAGTAACATCCTTTGTGCTGAGGAATGGCCTACCCAAGTCTGAAATTAGCTCCTTCCCAGAAGAAATCTAGCATGGTCCTCTTGTTCCTGAGGTAAGATATGACCTGCCTTGGGGGGCTTTGGGCCTATACTGCTCTTACTATGAAGTAATGAGTGTAAACTTCTATAAAACAAAGTGTAATCCTTTATAATATCAAAACCTTTCGAGATATTAAGATGATTTTTGGAGTTTCAGGCTATGAAATAAACCATTCAGAATGGGAATAAATGAATTACAGGCAACTAATGAAAATTAGCGAAGAAATATAGAATTAAATAGGCTGATAAATGAATGTCATATTTGGGAATTTGGTTAATATCAAATCTTAATGAGTTGTTTATTTAGGAACTATTACAGCAGTCATTGGCAAAAGCCCTTAAGAAAGGGTTCCAGACTGAATTGTCTTGGTTAGGAAAAATTGTATTTAAAATTAAAGCTGTGAAAGGGTACACTGATTGTTTAAAAATGTCACTGCAAAGATTGATAAAACCATGCTGCAGAAGTGGCAAAAAATGCCACAAAATTTTCTGTGGGACAGCCAAAGATCTTGAATTCCCATGACAACCTTAAAGAAAAGTTTTAAGGAAATAGGAGTACAAAATAATTAATAATAATAATTTAAAAAATAAAATTCTCACAGATATTTAACCTGAGCGGAGGCTGCATCATCCTCAGAGCTTCATTTGGAAGCTACACAGAGAAGCAGTCCCTTATACATATGTATTATATGCACACAGGAGCCAAAAGAACAGCCTAACATATGCATTCCAGAAGATAGATGGAAGCAGGTCAGCAGTAGCGCTAGAAAGACAAGTTCCATTAGAAAAGTTGACACTAGCAGAGCTAATGAAGATTCTGGTATCTGTTTTTGCACAGGATACAAAATATCAAGTAACTGGATTACAGAAACATAGCAGTGATCATGTATTTCGTTTTTCTGTCTTTTCACGACAAGGTAATTACATTTGCAGTTTAATAGTAACAGTGTTTGATGGCTGGGGTGGGTGGGTGAAGGCCATGTGATTATTCCCCTGCTGTTTCCTTTTGGTTCAAGTATGTCTGCTTCATTCTCTTCCTCCACAACAGAAGAAGTAGCCACCTATTTTTTCTCACTGTCAGCTCTAGAGCAAACCCTTTTCATCGGACTCTTGCTGGACTTTCAAGTTAGTAAGGCCAGTTTTATTCAGTCCCCCCCCCCATGGAATTTTATTTTGAAATGAAGTTAAAAATAAGGGCACAACAACAATAAGCATAGCACACATGCAGCAATACAATAAGATCTCCAAAGAAACGAAAAAAACTGACTGATTAAAGTTCTTAGCATATCACGCTTGTGGGGTGGGACAATTGGAATAAAATAACTTCAAGCAGTAGTTGGGAACCTCTGGCCCATGGGCATAAATCAGTCCAACAAAAGGCTTAATTTCGCCAGTAAGGTTGTTTCCCCCGAATGAATGAATGAATGAATGAATGAATAACAACAACAATAATAAATAATAGTAGTAGTATTTATACCCCACCCATCCGGCTAGGTTTCCCCAGCCACTCCCAGTGGCTCCCAGCAGAATAGCAAAAACGGGATAAAAAAAATCAAACATTAAAAACTTCCCAAATAGGGCTGCCTTCAGATGTCTTCTAAAAGTCAGGTAGATTATTTCCTTGATATCTGAACCACATCCACCTGCCCCATAGCTAACACCATAAGTGATGTGAAGTGCGGTGGCAAGTAATTACCAGATAGTTAAGATAATATCACATTATGGTTGCAATTATTACTAAGCTGCTGTGTCCTATGTGTTACCTAGAGGACTATGGAAGTAAGAAATGTTCTGTGGAGGTGGCAGGGGGTGGGGTTACACACTATTTGAAGGAGAATGTGGCAATCTTTACATCAAAAAAGCTTCACTTGTCAATGAAGTCAATGAACATCCGTTGACATGATGGCAACGTCATTGACGATTTGCAGATAACAATTAAAGCAATTTTCATGTCACTTGTAAAATAAATCCCCACCGTTTTACATTTTTAAAATAAACATAGGAAGAAGAATGCATTGTCTAATTCAGAAACCAAATTCAGATCACCCAATGAAGGTGATCCACACGAGGTTCTGGTGATGTGCCCTATTTCTTCACACTACTGGGTACCATTTTAGATTTTTACTGTGGAGGGGGCAGTTTTAAGCAGAAACCTACAGGCTGGCTCTCGCTTGGATTCTTTTAGAGTCTGAATATGAAAAGTAATCCAATTGTGCAGAGCTAGTTTTTGTTTTAATTTATTTTTATTAAAGGTTTTCTTGGTTTACAAAAGTACATGCCTTGTCTCTTTTTTCAGGTTGTACAGTCTTTCTTACAGACACGTTACATTTGTTGTCAGGCCTTAGTGTTGAGTACAGTATAAGGTTAGGGTTAGTTTTTGTTGTTCTTTTTGAGGACACTACCTGATGTGGAAGAAAGGGAGATGCTTAACAGGAATATTTAAACACCCTCTGTACATCCAGATTTTAAAAGCTCAACACAAATGTGGGTTTCTGAAGGGACTTTCCTTATGCTGCCTGCTTTGAATAAACATCCATTTAAAAAAAATCATAAAAAGAATGAAAATGCAGTAGCCCTTCTGAATGGAAGAAACTACAATAATAGTTTCTATTTAGCTTTAATATCTTCTTCTTTTAGTGGTGCAATAGGGACAATAGGGGGCCTGTCCATCCCAGAGTTTACTGTTTTGAGTTCCCATTTAATTTGCTTAGTCCACATGACATTACCCTCAAACAACAAAAATCCTGATGCTTGCCCCCTGTAAATTCAGGTTTATCCAATCAGTTGGAGGAAATTAGGCTCCAAACTGTTCTGGGGTGACAGACTATTTGGGTGGGTGGATCAAACGTCACTTTCTGCTACTCCCCTTTCCACACCCACTGCTTAATGCTTTCATTTCTTTTCTGGCTGTGCTCATTACTATTTCCAATGTGCAGCTGAACAGAGCATGATATATATTTTCTATTGCTATAAAATACAAAACCAGTAAACTGCCCAAGCAAACCACATTAGAAATTGTGTGCTGAGAATTTATAGTTATCTGACTTGGTGTTTTTGTTCATTTCCTGGGCAGGGATTTATTTATTTTTTTAAAAAGTGCCCCGTGCATGCCCTCTGGGTACTTAATCAACAAAGTATAATCAAGCAAATTAGAATGTGGGAACAAACACAAAGGAAAGACTAGAGCTGTTCCGCATACTACATACTACATGGAGATTCAAATACGTGCAGGTTTGGACCACAGCAATCCAATTCAAGTGCTGGGGGGAAGTGGATTAACAGCTAAATAGTGCTCAAATGCAGACAAGACTTGATTCCTTTGGGTGCTATAGCTCTGGGCTTCAGAGCACAAAGAGAGAATTTAGTATCTAACAGGGGTTTTCAACTCCACCATGTCACACCTGACCTGCCCTTAATTAGTTAAACTCAAAGGCCCACACACTGATTCCAACAAAGTAGTATGAGGAGTTTTGAAACCTTGCAGGGGCTAGAATAAGACAAGGGAGAAAGGGACCATCTGTTCTGAAGGCTGACTTTGATAGAGATGTAAAAATCCTTCCTGCCAGTCCTGGGACTCCAAGAGGTTCAGTTCCACTGTGCACTTCTTTTGATCAACGCAAACTAAGGTTGCAATCCACAACACAGTTAATAGCAAAGCATACATTGATTTAAATCTCTGGATTTCACTCTAGATGCAGGGCAAAGTTTGACCTTTGCTATTTACTGCGCACCTCAATTGCTGGTTGAGATGTTAATGATAGATAATGATGCACAATGGTGTAGCTCAATCTCTTGGACACAACACACTGTCTTTGCTACATCTGTCCAAAGAAAGTGACACCTGGGAAAGAGGATGTGAGAGTACTTCTTCACTTGGAGCTCCTTAGATGAAAGGCAGTATATAAATGTAATAAATAAATTAAATAAATGGCGGCCTAGTATTTCCCTTATGGTGACTTTCTTATTTCTCAGTAGTTCCTCACAGCTATACTTCTCACTCTTTCAAATAAGGCTCAAAGCACATTTTACTCAAAGTTCTGTATTCCTCCCCTCTGTTTTTCTTTTTTTAAAAAGGAAGGTCAGCACTTTATGAGTTGGGGAGAGAAGCTACTTAACCCTTTCCCCTGCAGCCTTTTGCTCAAAAGCACCCTCTCCAGCTTGCTTCCGCAACAAATAGGGGAAATATATAGGGTAGGGTCCCACTCCTTTTTCCCTGCAGGTGAAAAAGCAGTTTTAGGAAGGTGATTAGATTTCATTAGCTTTAATATTTACACTATGATTTTTTATTAAAAGAACGCTCAAAGCGACATACAATGTAAACCAACAAAAATATAAACTACTAAATCTGCATATTCAATATAATAATGTCAACAACAAATTCTAGCTGCTGTTCCTCTTGCTGCCCCCAACAAAGCAGAGTCTCTGGGACTCTGACCCTGACCCAGATCCCCCTCAAAAACCACCCTAAATTGCTGTCCTTCCGCTTAGCATCTGTTTGAGGGCCACAGCCATTCTCATTCATGGTCAACCTCAGGCCACTCTGGCCATTGCCTGGCCTGACAGTCTATTCACTATAGGGAAAAGGGTTAAGGCATCTCTCTCTATCCACCTCACCTTCCATCAAAGTGTTTTCAGGTTAATTTTGCTTTTTTAAATACATGCAATGGAAGAACAACACTGAGCTCTCTTTGGGTAATTTGAGCTTAAGTTTAAACTCGTTTCTAGTTTGGAAGGGGGAAGTGAGAGAGGCCTTGTTCCAAGTGCAAATATTATGGACACATTTAACAAGGTTTGTTTTTATAGTATCTCTCCTCCTCACCCATCTCTATAGGTACAAGAAGACAGAAGTACAGTGGTAACTCGGGTTAAGTACTTAATTCGTTCCGGAGGTCCGTTCTTAACCTGAAACTGTTCTTAACCTGAAGCACCACTTTAGCTAATGGGGCCTCCTGCTGCCACTGCGCCACCGGAACACAATTTCTGTTCTCATCCTGAAGCAAAGTTCTTAACCCAAGACAGTATTTCTGGGTTAGCGGAGTCTGTAACCTGAAGCGTCTGTAACCCGAGGCATCACTGTACAAATAATTCAATTATTGCAAGTAAATAAATATTAACTAAGTAATAGGTACTTACATAGGTACATAGAGAGATTTTGAAGGGCTTGTTTTTAAGAGGAGGTAGAAGAAAGAGGGGGGAAGAGGGAGAAAGGAGAAGGACAAAAGAGTAACAGAAGGAAGAAGTTGAGAGACATGCTCTGAAAACTTAAATGTGTTGTAGGTTAGAGTTTAGCATGGGTCCCAGGTCTGAAAAGTATGGAGTACAACAGAAACCTCTCAAGCCTGATTTAATGCTAAGGCTCCCTGCCAAGTGATGAGCTGTTAATATAAGGTTCTGCACTGCTCTCTGCATCCTGTGCTTGCATGCACAGACAGGAACAACATGTTTGCACAAACAGTTATTTACAGCCTAACCTTATGTACTTAAAAGGGATCCCCACTGATCACAATGGGGCTTCAACCCAAGTAAGTGTGCAATAAGACTGCAGCCTTTTTCTGTTCAGCTGTCACCAAACAAGAGACAAGAGCAAAGGGAATATGCTACTCCTGAACATTTTTTGTTCCTGGAACTGCTACAAGACTCCATCCGACTCCGCCTCTCCTAAACTGTCTCTGTTCACCACATAGCGGGGTGGAGTATCTGTGGCCATCCAGATGTTTCTGGACTACAAGTTCCATCATCACCACTCTCAGGGCATGGCAGCTGGGGCTGACAGGAGTTGCAGTCCAACAATATCTAGAGGGTGACAGGTTCCCCATCTCTGATATACAAAGGAAAATTTACTTCCTTTATGAGAGTGGAGAGGTTGAGAGTTGTTAGCCTCCATCTGTCTCAAGAGATGATGGACGGCGCCTCAGGGGTGATGCCAAACCTCTGGAGAATCACAGCACCTGCTGTGGCTGCAGAGACTGGTAACTCATAACTACCTCCTTCATTGTTTTTGCCACGTTAGAAGCACCCAAGGGTCTTCCTCAGGGTACAAGCCAGGATGGTGTGTATGGAGGTCTTGGATTGCCCAGACAACAAGACGCTCCCCTCCCACCGGCTTCACTGATGTGGTTTAAATGAAGATATCCCATGAGGCAGAAAATGGGCTACCTTCACAGGTTGATGAGCCCCATCTGCCCATCACTACCCTCTACCACATGAGCAGAAACCGCCTTCTTGACCATTGGACCCACTATTGGTCTTTTCTGCTCAAGCCACCAGAGCCAGTCTTTGCATGCAGGGGAAGACCCTAACTCACTGATGGTTTGAGACCTATCGCCTGACCTCACCTGGTTTAGCTGGCCAGTTGAACCATTCCCATGCTGATGGTTTCTAGGAGCCACTGGTGAGAGCTAAGTGGGGAGCAAATGTTGACAAACTACCCCAGAAGGAGTATGGCATGGCCCCCACCAGGTGTACTTCCCCTCCCCTAACACCCCATACACCCCAGAAGGTGAGAACTCTGAGATATTACTGCATTTGTACCACAAACCTATACACATCAACTCAGAAGTAGGCCTCGCTGAATCCTGTGGCTCATACTCCCAGGTAAGTGCATAGATGTCTCTCTTTGTGAGAGAAGTTATAGACCATGCATATAGACCATGTGTGAACAGGACCAAGCCATGACACACCCTTCCAAATTAATAATACTTAACATTTATATAACATTTTTACATTTCACAAGCATTATCTTGTAACAATCCTTACCACAGAAATAGGAGATAAGTCCCGAAAGTGCATACAGTCTCAAGGGCAACTCTAGAGAGGAGTCAGGCAGCCCAGTAATCCAATACAGGCTCAGGTCCAATGCAACGTGAAAGGCTCAAAAACAAATTTAAGGCCAGGTTCCCATCTCCAAAGAAGATCCGGGGTTGGCATCCCAGGGTGAGTCCCGAAAGCACAGTCCAGTGGATTTCACAAAGCAGTCAAGCTGTAGTCCATCAATGGTGGAAGTTGAGCAGACATAGAGTCTCTGCCTTCTCTTTTGTTCTTTCCAATCTTACTTGATGCACCTGAGCTTGCTCCATCTGAGTAGCTGAGTCTCTCCACTTACTGAAGCATGTGATCCTCACCTGCTCTGAGCTGAGTGGCCACACACCTCCTCCCAGACCAAACAAGTCTAGTGATCTTCATCAGATCAACTAGTAAGCTGGGCTGTATTCTCTTGCCTGCCTCAGTCTCTTAAGTTGCACTGCCCACTGCTTTTGATGCCACAGGGGCACCTCTGGTTCTGGTGGTGTGACCATTTCCTTTGGCTCCTCTGACCTGGCAGCTGACCCTTTGATGTCCTCTGATGTCCCTTAACTACCTCCCAAGTCTCCAACCTCCCCTTTCCCATCTTCAGCTTGTCCTGATGTGTACCAATCATGTGTGGCTGGACAAGCCTTCCCTGATAGCCACAGGGTCCCTGTCCCTGACCCTCCCATGCTGAACTTAGGTTTGAAATAAGAACTATATATAGCCACTAGAGGGGGGGTGTTGTTGTTGTTGTTTAGTCGTGTCTGATTCTTCGTGACCCCATGGACCAAAGCACGCCAGGCACTCCTGCCTTCCACTGCCTCCTGCAGTTTGGTCAAACTCATGTTGGTATGAGTTTGGTGTAGTGGTTAAGAGCGCTAGTCTTGTAATCTGGTGAACCGGGTTCGCGTCTCTGCTCCTCTACATGCAGCTGCTGTAGCCAACCTTGGGCTAGTCACACTTCTCTGAAGTCTCTCAGCCTCACACCTCACAGAATGTTTGTTGTGGGGGAGAATGTTAGCAGCTTTGAGACTCCTTAGGGTAGTGATAAAGCGGGATATCAAATCCAAACTCTTCTTCAAACTCTTCTTCTTCGAGAACAGTGTCCAACCATTTCATCCTCTGTCACCCCCTTCTCCTTGTGCCCTCAATCTTTCCCAACATCAGGGTCTTTTCCAGGGAGTCGTCTCTTCTCAAGAGGTGGCCAAAGTATTGGAGCCTCAGCTTCAGGATCTGTCCTTCCAGTGAGCACTCAGGGCTCCATTTTCTTCAGAATGGATAGGTTTGATCTTCTTGCAGTCCATGGGACTCTCAAGAGTCTCCTCCAGCACCATATTTCAAAAGCATCAATTCTTTGGCGATCAGCCTTCTTGATGGTCCAGCTCTCACTTCCATACATCACTACTGGGAAAACTATAGCTTTAACTATACGGACCTTTTTTGGCAAGGCGGTGTCTCTGCTTTTTAAGATGCTGTCTTAAAAGAAGGGGAATAGATACCTTCAAATCAATATCAGTAGTGAAACTGTGGGGTGATAAGAAGGGGGAAAGGGCTGCAGTGAAAGGAAAAAAACAATCAATTTTTTCAACTGCATTTATTTTATCACTGAGCCCCCTTCCCCCACTGCTGCCATAGTTCTCCCAGTAGTAATACTATGGGATCCCTTGTGTCAGAGGGACACTTTGTTTCATTTCTTTAAATCCTGCAAAAAAAGAAAAAAGGTTTTTATTTGTTTATTGCAGCCATAGGTTCAACACTTGAAAATCTAAGTTGGCGCTACACCTAAGCTTTGCTCTGTATCTCTAACTCAATAGGCTTGGCTGCTATCTCTGTGACAATATCCATAGATACTCTTCTAGTGAGTCACCCTAATCTAGCAAGTACTTGGGATCCAAATGGAAAGAAGACTTTCTGAACAGGAACGCGCAGAAAGAAATGACACCCGGCAATTAAATCCTAGCGGTGCATTTGAAAACGGCATAACGCAATCCGTTGATAGCATCATCAGTCACCGAGACCTACAAAGTGCTGGTGTTTAGTACACAGTATTTATATTTTATGAATGTTAACAAGCAAGAAGCCCCACACAACCAAGCAGTTATGAGCTCAAAGGCTTTGTGAGATATTTTCTCTGAGGGCTCATTAATGTGGTCTTTTAATGGAGTGCTTGCATATCGGAACCTTTAACTGTAGCTATAAATAGAGTTTATAAGTACTTGACAGTGTGTGGCAAAGTAGTATTAGCAGTGCTTGCCCTCCTTCTCCTCCCATTGCACTTGCAAAAGAGGATATCCCCCCCCCCCGGGGGGAGACCAGAGAGAAAGGTGGCATGAAAATGCTTTTGGAAACTTGTTTAAATATATGAGCATCTTAATACTGATGCATTTCTAGGCTCCTTACCTAATGCTAGCTTAATTTTGGGCCAACATTCCTTACACAGTATTATTGTTTTTGTCCCAGGCTGGGAAACTGAGTCACTGAGTTGCAAGATAAATATGGGCATTGTCATTTGATTTATTCATTTAGCAAGATTTATATACCACTTAATTATCATAAACTGTTTACAGTTTATATAAGATATCAAACATACATTAAAATGATTGATAATTATGAAAATTGCATGTGCATATAATTTCAGGTGTGCTCAAATTGCATCTTTGTATACTTTGAGAAACGCTCATGTTTGGCAGCCTAAAATCACTGCCATCAATAAACTGCAGAAAAGTTCCCATAACCAGTTTATTTTCTTTGGTGTTTGTAAGGCTGAATTCTGCTGTCAGCTACCCTGATGTCCTCTAGAAAGCATTCCATGAAAAAAAAGAGGGATTAATCTGGACCAGGATCAGCTGCTCATGACATCTTTGTATTTATCATAGTCTATTTATCAGTCCTTTTCTCACCTTTCCCACATGTCACATTCTGAAATAAGAGTCAGACATCTCCAGCTGTCTAATCTTGGTGGCCAGTTTAGAACAGCTTCTTTTTCTTTCCACACATGGCACCAAACAAGAGACTGCAGTGAGCCCAAGTAAGCAGCAAACAGAATATTTTGGCTTAAAGTACTCTACAGAATTGTGGTTTTATGATGATACAGTAAAAGCTGCTGGAGCATCACGACCTTTCATAAATCAACATATACTATTAGCCATTAAAAAGGCAGTTACTGTGTACTAGAGAAATTGTGACAGATCTTTTATTTATTCTGATCTGTGGGGAATGTGAAGACTCAGTACCCCTACAGCCTCTCTTCATTCCCACTTCTCACCTATCTATATATGCTGTGGTCATCAGTATATGCTGATATACTGATATTGTGCTTTCCAATGGGATAATAGATAACCAACAAGTAACAATCCTTATGCCTGTTGTTTTTGTCCATGGAGTTTTCTTGGCAGGGATACTGGAGTGGCTTGCTGGTTCCTGCTCCAGGTGGATCATGTTTAGTCAAAACTCTCCACTATGACCTGTCCATCTTGGGTGGCCCTGCACGGCATAGCTCATAGCTTCTCTGAGCTATTCAAGCCCCTTCGCCACGACAAGGCAGTGATTCGTGAAGGCTCTGGTCCATGGGGTCACGAAGAGTCAGACACGACTAAACGACTAAACAACAACAACAACAACAATCCGAGTTTTCCCAGTTCTATTTGGCAGATTGAAAGGGCAGATAAATAAAAGATTCATTTGGAAAAACAGCAATTTCAGGTGTTGTCAGGGCTGCCCTAGGTCCCAGCTCACAAAGGACCAACGCTGCTTCGTTGTTAAGTATAAAAGTCTTTATTGAAGTTCAGTTTCACTTCCAGAGCCGCAGCGCGCAGCCCCACGTCTAAAGTGTCAGACCACTGATGCTCCGTCTGAGTCTCCTCCCCCCTGACACCAATTTAAGATCCTAGCCTTGCTCCACCTTCTCCGCTGCTCCTTCCTCCTCTGGGTCCGCCTGCCCGCCGGGGTTCCGCCCTTTCTAGCCTCTTCTCCCGCTGATTCCCCTGAGCCTTCTCCCTCCCTCCGGCGGGCTTTAGGAGCTGGTTCCCCATCCGGGTCTCCTGCTGTTCCGCGCGCCTGCACATTTGAACTTGGCGCGCGCGCCCAGCCAGCAGCTTTCCTCCTGACCGTTTCACTGCTGCTGCCACTGCTTCCCCCTTCGGGGGGGCTAGCTGCAACTGACCTCCCTTCCGTTCCCCCACTCTCCGATGGAGGCGTGGTCAGCCCTGACTCCCTCTCTGGAGGAGACGCTGGCCCTGACACATGTGACTCCTCCCCCCCACTATGCTCTGGTGGGGAAACTGGTCCCGATCCTCCACTGCTGCTTTGGGGTTCCCCTCTGGCTCCTTGTTTCTGGTGCGTCCCCCCTGGGACCCCCCTTGCCCTGACCATCGGCGCCCCCTTCTGGGAATCTTCTGATTCGCTGGAGAAGCTCATGGAATCTCTCGGGCCACTGTCATACTCCCCTACGCTGCCCTCAGATTCTTCCCCTTCGCTCTCCCAATCCTCTCTCCCCAGTGCTCCTGCTCCTGATTCCCTGACATCCATCCCCCCCTCGAAGCCCCCCCTTCCCCCCTCCCCCTCTTCGGGTGTGGGTTCCGGGTGCTCCAGTCCTGTGGGTGTGAGTGCGGGATACCATTCTTCCCCCCTGGTGTGTAGCCGGTCCACTGGATCCGGCCCAACCGCAACAGGCTCGTCGACGTCGATTTCCTCTGCTTCCATCTCTCTGCTGATGTGCTCGAATCCAGGATCCTCCCCCAACACGTCCATGTCCTCCTCTCCCCCGGGTACCTCTGGTGAGACTGCTTGCAAAGGTCCCCGCAGCAGCTCCCTGCGCCACCCCACCTCCGGTTGAGTGTCCCACCAATAGGAGCGGTCAGTGGCAAACCCCGAGAGAGACCCCTCCGAGGAGCTAGTGTCCGGCGTCATCTCTGCAGCTGATGAAAAACCCTGGAACGTACTGGCTGACAGTGTGGGTGTGAAGAGCCAGTCGTCGAAAAACTCTGCCGGCATAGGTCTGTGTGGGAAGAGTGCATGGAACTCGTCTTTAAGATAGTGCTCCTCCACGGCATAGCACGGTACCCACCTGTTGGCACTGGCTGGGGTACCTTCCCTGGCGAGGAGGTATTCCACCCCCTCTTCCCCCCACCTCGAGTCCAAAATCTCTGTGACCTCGTTGAGTGGCGTCGCCCTCCGTGACCCCTCCCTCTTCGGAGATTCACTAAGTGTGTCTGGCGCGTTCCCTGTCGCCTGAAACCTGTGGGGTTCCCTGTAGGGTGTGAGCACTGACCTATGAAAGACTGGGTGCATTCTGGAGCCCTCCGGGAGTGTCAACCGGAAGGCCACTGGATTGATTTGTGCCGCGACCTGGTAAGGTCCCAGCTGCTTGTGCTTGAGCTTCCTCTTAGCTAGCGTCCTGGCCGGCACTGCCTGGGCTGCTAACCAGACCCAGTCCCCCACCTGGATGTCCTCCCCGACCCTCCTGTGCTTGTCTGCCTGCATTTTGTAGGCGTGTTTCGCCAGTTCCAATTGCCTTCGGAGTTGCTCGTGGACCTCCTGTAACTCTGCTGCTAAGTGCTCTGCTCCCCTTGGCTCCCCCTCCCCCTTCGTCTCTAACCCCGGGAAAGTTCTGGGATGCCGCCCATTATTGGCGAAGAACGGTGTCACTCCCGTAGACCCGTGCTTCGTGTTGTTGTAGGCAAACTCGGCCAGCGGTAGGTAGTCCACCCAGGTCGAGGGTTGTTGATTGGCGTAGCATCGCAGGTACTGCTGCATGATGGCGTTGACCCTCTCCGCTTGTCCGTTGGTCTGCGGGTGTCGTGCCGACGCTAAGTTGATCTTGACGTTCAGGATGCCCAGCAGCTTCTGCCAGAAGCTCGAGACGAATTGGCGACCCCGGTCGGACAGGATGGACCGCGGCAAGCCGTGAGCTTTGAACACGTGGTCTATGAACAGCTTGGCGGTCTGTTCCGCTGTGGCCACCTTCGCGCACGGAATAAAGTGCGCCATCTTGGTGAACATGTCTACGACCACGAGCACCGCTGTTTTGCCTCGCGAGCTGGGCAGATCTGTGACAAAGTCCAGGGCCACTCTCTCCCACGGTTCGAGCGGCGTCTGTAGGGGTTCTAGTAGACCCGCCGGCTTCCTGTGTACTGGCTTGGCCCTTTGGCAGGTGTCACACCTGGAGACGTAATCCGCGACTTCTCCCCTCACCTTGGGCCACCAAAAGTCTCTGGTTACTAATTCC